>NC_057799.1:38107554-38707554 GCF_018294505.1 Triticum aestivum | reverse complement strand
TCTCCTGGGAGCTGCGCCACAAGTACAATGTACGCTCCATCCTTATCCGCAAGGACGGCGAGGTGCAGGTCGACTGCAACCTTCTCCTCGGAGCTGTTCCACAAGTACAATGTACGCTCCATCCTTATCCGCAAGGACGGCGAGGTGCAGGTCGACTGCAATCTTCTCCTGGGAGCTGCGCCACAAGTACAATGTACGCTCCATCCTTATCCACAAGGACGGCGAGGTGCAGGTCGACTACAACCTTCTCCTCAGAGCTACGCCACAAGTACAACGTACGCTCCATTCCTATCCGCAAGGACGGCTAGGTGCAGGTCGACTGCAACCTTCTCCTCAGAGCTGCGCCAGAAGTACAATAGCTGCATCTCAAGTACAAAGATTATTCCGAGTGAAGAGCAAATTCCACTCGAAGGCAAACACAAGCATATTAAGAGATAAACCAAGTTCAGATAAATCCTAAAGTTCCGGATGACGGATCAAAAGTATTCGAGCATCAAGCCCGAAGAAGTTTAATGATTACACAATCACTCGGCATTCCGAGGCAAATAAAGGTGGAGCATAATGTTTCTCGGTCACGCGTCAGGAGAAGGACTGGCTGGGTCGCAGAAACTGTCAAGGTCTATGTTGTCTGCAATGCGAGTGGCGGCGTCAAGGAAAGTGTCCATGAAGGACTGGAAAGTGTGCCTCTTTGTGTTAGCAACCTTGAGCTCCGCCAGCTTGTCTTCTTTGACGTCTTTGCAGTGCACTCGGACCAGGGACAACGCGACATCAGCGCCATAGCGAGCAGATGACTTCTTCCATTCTTGCACTCGGTCAGGTATTTGATTCAGTCGAGCCTTCAGAGACTCGAGGTCTTGAGACAGTTCCGCCTGAGGCCAGAGTTCAGCGTCAACCCGAGTCATCGCTGCCTTCAGGCGGGCAAGATAAGCAACCATGCTGTCCATGCGAGATCCCAACCGCAGCACGTTCATTGCAACATTATCCTTGACTGGACAATTTATGGGATCGAGACCCGTCTCGACCCGCCTAGTTTCCACTTCAAAGTCTTGGCAAAGCTCTGCACAGTTGAGTAAATGGTGAGTCGACGATATAATCAGGCCTGACAGTCGACCGTACTAAGTCAGTCAATCATCAGTACCTTCAAGTTTTAGGACCAGCTTTGCAGCAAGCTGGCCCAGATAAGACTCCAACTCGCCCTTCTTGGCCTTGAGGCTCCCAAGCTCGTCAGTCAGCTTGTCCTTGTCTTTCTTCAGTCGCTCGACCTCCCGATTGGCGTCAGAAACAACAGTCTTCAGTTTGGAGTTCTCTTCTTCTAACTTGCCGACTGAAGCAAGCTTCTTGTCAGCAAGCGTCGTTTTCTCTCGCGCTTCCTTCTGTGCAGCAGCAAGATCCAGATCCTTCTTCTCCAAAGCCTGCTTCATTTTCTCTAAAGAAATAACATTCTTCAGATGGGCTTGGAGTTGACAGTTTTCACTACATACATCTGCTCGAGTGGAGTCACTCGGTTCAAAAAATGGAAAGGAAAAGTGCCAGCAGTGAGATAGACAATTGACGATTGGTTACCTCCCATGGCAGCTACTTCATCACAAGCGGTCTTGAGATTCTTCTTGGCCAATTCCAGATCAAGGTTGAGGCTGATTTGCTGCTTGTTCATTGTAGAAAGCTGAGCCCCAAGATCACAAGATTTCTGCAGTATAGGCCATATCAGTCGACTGAGATAAAAAGATATCACAGTGATAGCTACTCTAAGACTACCGCCAAATCAAACATTCAACGGCAGTCTCGGGGACTACACCCAGTGGGTGCACTTAGCGTGCCCCCACTGGTTTGAATAAACACTCGACATGGTCTGCCCAGCGCGAGTTAAAAAAAACCAGTTCTCAGACCATAGTCGACTGCCCGCAATCGACCACGGTCTCGGGGACTACACCCAGTGGGTGCACTTAGCGTGCCCCCACTGGTTCTGGTTTCATTCGACCTGGTCCGTCTAGACCGAGTGACAAAATTCAGATTCTCAGACCACAGTCGACTGCCCGCAGTCAACTATGGTCTCGGGGACTACACCCAGTGGGTGCACTAAGAGTGCCCCCACTAGTTCAAAGATTCAATCCAAGACGACTCAAATTGACTTGTGCAACTTCAAAACAGTCACACCCCAGTGGGTGATCGGACGAAAAATATGATCAATTGGAAATCAACTAACCTGGACATTGGTCTGCAGAGCAGCTCCGGCGTTGAAGGCCACCTGACTGGTCTCATGCACCACTTTCATTTGCCCCATCACAAGGTTCAACTGAAGAAGAGCTTCCTTGGCGGCAGCAGTGAAAAGCGATGATGGCAGAGCAGTCGGAGCAGCCGCTGGGTCTGATGCGTGGAGTTGTATTGGTGCAGCAGAAGTCTGAGCAGCTGATCCTGATGGGCAATCAGTCGACAGCGGGATAGCGAAAGTGACGTTGGTACGAGCCGGATCTGTCGATCGCTCGACTACCATCCCAGGCATCACAGTCGACTGAGGAACCTGTACCTCAGGCGCTTTCCCGCTCAGTTCCTTGTCCCTCCTCCTCCTTCCCCTCAGCGGTACTTCTTCTTCATTGTCCGGGAGCACAACAACGTCCCGTGGAGCTGCAACAAATAGAGAAAGTCAAAGAGATAGCTGACAAACAATCCAGTCGTCCAAATAAATTCGAGTCGCGCAGACTTACTGGCTTTGGAGGTAGCTGCGTCGTCGGTTTCCTTGTCGTCTGGGGTCTTGTCGATATCCATATCAGTCGCGGCCGAGGCCGGGCTGTAAAGGTTCATCATCCACTCGGTCAGTACAAGAGAATCGGTCGGAACAAGAAAATACGGGAAGAACATTTACCCAGAAGCAACAGGAACGTCCATCTTGATTCTAGGCAGGGTCTTCCGAGCCTTCGAAGGATTGATCTTGGGCTGCTTGGTGACCTTCTCAGCCAATTCTGGAGTCGAAGACCGAGCGCTCTTTTGAGATGGAGCGCTCGAGGCCACAGCCTTGCTGCGCCTACCCGCGGGATCATGGTGCTGCTTGGATCGACGTTCGGAACGAGGTGGTGAGTCGGCTACCTCCTCATCGTCCGACTCATCGCTCTCATCTTCATCATCGTCGGCTGGTGACTCCCACTCGCCGCTCTCCTCCGCGCTGTCCTCGCCCTCATGGTCCTGCTCCAGAGCTTGTTCGCCATTGGGCATTGAGTACATCTCTGTGTAAATCAACAAAACAAGGAGCCGAGTGGAAATCAATCGGATCAACAAACAATCAGAAAACACATCCAAATTCAATCAGTTGTAGTGGCCAAACCTTGTCTGGCTGGTTGCTGTCGCTGAAAGGGTTGACTCTCCTGGCGCCCCTGGGGTTGTCCTTGTTCCTGGTGATGCCCCTCAGCCACTGGGCCACTGTTTTGGCCGCCACCTCCTCCGGATGAACCCGAGAGGTGTCGCCAGCCCCGGAGTACATCCACATGGACTGATCACGAGCTTGGAGTGGTTGAATGCGCCGACTGAGGAACACCTCCAGCAGATCCATGCCGGTGACACCTTGGTTGATCAGTTGAACTACTCTCTCGACCAGCATGCCCGTCTCCGCCTTCTCCGCGATGGTCACTTTCAACGAAGATGGAGTCTGAACACGATCAAAAGAGAAAGGGGGAAGTCCAGTCGCCTGGCCTGGGGTCACAATATCCTGGCAGTAGAACCAGGTCGACTGCCAGCCCCTGACCGACTCAGGAAGAGTCATCGAAGGGAAGGAACTCCTCTTCCTCTTCTGGATACCCAGACCCCCACACATCTGGATAACATGGGTTTTCTCGTCGTTCGAGTTCGCTTTCTTCACTGGTTGGGAGCAGATGGTGAAAATGTGCTTGAAAAGACCCCAGTGCGGTCGACACCCCAGGAAATTCTCGCACATGGACACGAATGCAGCAAGGTATGTGATGGTGTTGGGAGTAAAATGATGGAGTTGAGCCGCGAAGAAATTCAAGAAACCTCGAAAGAAGGGGTGTGGAGGAAGTGAGAAGCCGCGGTCGACATGAGTGGCGAGTAGAACACACTCACCCGGTCGCGGCTGTGGCTTCGTTTCCCCCTCCGGCAGCCGCGCAGACTCATGGACGGCCAGCCCTAACTCGGCCATATCGTTCAAGTCTTCCTGCCGAAGTGAGGTTCGGATCCAATCTCCCTGGATCCAACCCGACGGCAGCCCCGAGCACGATGAAGATCCCCGATTCGTCTTCTTGCTTTTTGCCGCCCCCGTCGCCTTCTTCGCGCATTCCAGCGCCGCTGTTTTCTCCTTCCCCATAGCGGCGGAGCAGCGGCGTCGAGAGTGGAGAAGCCGAACGAGGTGAAGGAGCAAGAGGAAGAAGAAGGAGAATGGGCACGCACAGTGAGGACGCCTCAGCCTCGCCGCTTTTAAAGGCCAACTTCCGAGTGGCTGACGCGTGGGCCCAGGCGATCTTGTCAAATCCCTTAACAGTCGCACACGGGATACGTGGCGAAAAAGGTGGCACGGAAATCGACACGTCCTATTTATCTACTCCCCTTACCACGGCGCGTTTCCACCAAAATTTCGAATCCCGCGAAATCCGGGATCCTCTACAACCGATCACGCCAAAGATTCCATGTCAAGGATAACACTCGACGGATGACGTTATAAAAACCAGTCGGCAATTTCTGAATCGATCAAGGCGACTGAAACGAAGCCGAAGTTCCAACAACTGGCCTCCATTTGGAGATGAAAGCAAGGTCAACTTCAACCTTCTTTTCACTCGGACCTCAATCCATTCGGGGGCTACTGATGAGGACATAGACCTAGGGTAGGGTAATAGGCCTGACCTATACGTCCTACCTAAGGTCCTTGTCCTAGAAGCAAAGAAGTTCAAGAGTAAATAGAGGGGACCCAACAAAGGTGTCGAGTGCAATCCACTCGACCTACCATTCACTCGGAGACCCCTCCTTATTTAGGTCACTCGACCACTAAACCACTCGACATGCAGAAGACCTAAAGCCACTCCACGCAGTAATGGTCGGGCGTTTACTCATATACTTAATGATCATTTATAGCACTTTATTACGGACGTTACCTGTAACGCGCTCTCTTTATGTACATTGAACCCTGTGTAACGGAGGGGAGCTGGGGTCTTGGCGCACTCTATATAAGCCACCCCCCTCCTTCGGGACAAGGGTTCGCACCCCTGTAAACACACACATATATAATCTAGTCGACCGCCTCCGGGCTCTGAGACGTAGGGCTGTTACTTCTTCCGAGAAGGGCCTGAACTCGTAAAACTCGTGTGTACAACTTCGCCATAGCTAGGATCTCGCCTCTCCATACTTACCCCCCTATTCTACTGTCATTCTTAGTACCACGACAGACACCACAAGCCATGCTGACAAACCGACCAGCCCGGTCCGACCTGATGATAAATCGGCCAGTCCAGCTAAGGCTACAGACAAACTGCCAACTCCCGTGAAGGCTGCTGATGATAAAGAGGATGATGTTATGATTACCGGCGTTAGCCACACCGCTCTTGGTGTCACGCCCAATATGCGATACTATCCTAAAGAGACTCGAAGGCCCCACCAAGGATAGAACCGCATATTGAAACGCTTTTGCAAGGTGGATATCATTACATCAACATTACATAATATTTGGGGATACATACAAGGCATACAAATGCAGCAAGAATACATCAATACATCAAACATAAGAACAGCATCCGACTACGGATGAAACATAAACAGAAACTCAAACGACATCCACCCTGCTAGCCCAGGCTGCCGACCTGGAACCTATCCCCTGATCGAAGAAGAAGCAGAAGAAGAACTCCAAGACAAGTAAACATCGCTCTCGCGTCGACCCTATCCTAAAGGAACTCAACGGTCCCACCAAGGATAGAAGCGCATCTTGAAGACGCTTTTGCAAGGTGGATATCATTACATCAACATTACATAATATTTGGGAATACATACAAGGCATACAAATGCCGCAAGAATACAACAATACATCATACATAAGAACAGCATCCGACTACGGATGAAACATAAACAGAAACTCAAACGACATCCACCCTGCTAGCCCAGGCTGCCGGCCTGGAACCTATCCCCTGATCAAACAAGAAGCAGAAGAAGAACTCCAAAACAAGTAAACATCGCTCTCGCGTCATGATCATCGCAAAACTTGTACCTGCAACTGGTGGTGTAGTAATCTGTGAGCCACGAGGACTCAGCAATCCCATTACCATGGGTATCAAGACTAGCAAAGCTTAAAGGGAAAGGAAAATATAAGGTGGTGAGGTTGCAGCAGCGACTAAGCATGATATGGTGGCTAACTTACGCAACTGAGAGCGAGAAGAGAAGCAAAGGAACGGTCGTCAACTAGTAATGATCAAGAAGTGATCCTGAACTCCTACTTACGTCAAACATAACACAGAAACCGTGTTCACTTCCCGGACTCCGCCGAGAAGAGACCATCACGGCTACACACGCGGTTGATGCGTTTTAATTAAGGTCCGTTTTAATTAAGGTGGTAAAGTTTGTTCCGTTCGAGGCCGGACGCTATGGCGACCTCTCTCCTCTTCACCTCTGGCGACTACGATGGCGATTCTAGGGTTTAACCCTACGATCTCCTCCTGGCGATCCCAATGGATGGCCTCCTCCATTGGGACTTCTCCCCCGGCCTTAAGGTTGAGGCACAGGTGCGTGCAAGGTTTGGATCTACGGTCCACTTCGTCCCCAACTCCGGCTCCAAGGAATTCTTCCTTGAAGTTTCCTTCTCCTCGGCCTCTTTTCCCCTCTCGGTGGACTCGGTTGGTTTGGCTCTTCAGTCTTGTATTGGAGGGCTTGGTGAGGGTGATCGTCATTTCCGGTTCTCTGTGGCATCTAATCGAGTGGGACATTTCATCTTTGGGCTACGGGACCGTATTTGGCCGGACTTTATTTGTCATTTCCATTTACATCGTGGTATGAACAAGTGCCCAAGGATTCAATCATGGCATACGGATACTGAGTTGACTGGTTTGGCTTCTTCACCTGGTCCGGCGATCAAATCTAAATGGTTATCATCCCAACAAAATATGAATATGGATCATGCATCTATTCCAGTGTTTCAGAAACTGGGTTTGATCCCGCCGCCGACGGATTTGCATTCCGGCGAGCCCCCGACCGTGCTTTCTCTTGGTAGTTTTCGGGCTCCGGTTTCTCAGGATAATTTTCGGTTTGGATCCATATCCGTACCTATTCCCTCCGATATTCCGGCCAAGTTACCTTCTTTTCGAGGTGAGTTGTTTGTTCGGGGATTATGGGATTCCATTCCGGATGATATTCTTTATTCCATATTGGATGGATGGCAGGCAGGTTATGATAATGACAGTGTTCAGCAAATGGTACAACTATCTTCAGTTCCCACAAAAGATTATATATACAAGCGGCTTAAGCTTTGTTCTTTATGTGATCGGCTTGGTCATGTTGCTGATTGTTGCACTGAGTTATTTTATCCGCCTTGTGGGGATGTTTCTGTGCGTGGTTCCTGTGCTTCTCCACGTAATACGCCCAACTTTCATATGCCATGCAAGGTGGGCCCGGACCCTCTAGGTCATCCATGCAATGCGTGTTCTGCATTGGATCACATGACTAGCCTTTGTCCTGGGCTTCGTCGCTGCCCGTTCTGCCACTGCTTGGGTCATGTGGCCCGTAAGCCCAGCTATTGCCATGCTTTACCTCATTTGGTTTGGGCACAAAAATCTTTACCAGTAACAAAATCTGAGAGGATCCTGCCTCGGGGTGAGCTGGAGGCGTCTGTGTTTGGTAATTCTATGGTTGTTGGTATGGCCCGTGTGGCGAGGGATACGCGGGCCCGTTGGATTTGGAAACAGAAACAGAAAATCCCACGCTCCTCGGAAGTGGCCACCGCTCAACGCTTGACGATACGTCTCCCTGGTCAAGGTGTTGTCACTTCAGCCTGCCAAAAACCCCAATCGCGATAGTCGGCGTCCTCGAGCTCACCACCCAGCCTTCATTGCCCCTGCTCCCACCGAGTTCTTGCTGTTCGTCATCGGCGATTCCCCTCTCGGCGGATTCCACACCTCCGACAGCTCCAGCTATGGCGAACTTTCCAGTGCGCCCGTTCGTCTTCGCCCCGGTTGGATCGACCTTCGATCGTGGCCCTGCTCATCGCGTTCAGCGCCATGTCATGGTGGTCGATGATCCGCCCCTCAACCATGACAGGTATGCCATTGTTTCTGTCCATCCTCCAGTCCCTGATCATCAAAAGGAGCTCTGGTTGGCTGAGGTCTGTCGCATCATTACTGGGGATCTAGAGTATGATTTGGTGGATGATTTTATTTACCCATTAGGAATTGGCTGTGTGGTTTTTGCGGATATGGAGAGTCGGGATGCTGCAATTAGGGAGGGACCTCACGCTCTGTCTGAGGATTCTACTTTTTCTCTGGTACCTCACGATGAAGGTCTCAATATGCGCATGCCTGCTTTTGAATATGAGGTCTGGGTTATGTTCCTAGCTTTCCCTATGGACTACCAGACTGAGCACTATATCCACAAGGCCGTTTCTAACTTTGGAAAGCTCCTTGTGTGGCCACGTTCGGGTTTCAACAAAGCTCGAGTTCTGGTTAAATGCCATATCAAAGATGTGGCTGAAGTGCCGCATAGTTTGTTAGTTACCAGGGTTGGTTTGCTGCCAGGGCTTGCTCGATCCTGGTCTGTACCAGTGTATGTTCTGAATGGCAGGAATACTATTCCTAATTTGGTTGGCAATGAGGATGCTCCTCCGCTTCTGAATGCATCACCCCACCCTTATGAGCTTCCCTACTACACCCTCATGCAGCAAGCACGAATTGATGAGATGGCTGCACAAGAGGCTCTGAATGAAGCAGCATGGCACGCCCCAGAACCGGCCCAGGTGCAACTCCAGGATAATGGTTGGCCTTTGTGGCCTGTGGTTCCTCCACCGTACACAGGGTTCAGCTTCAGAACATTCTTCTAGTACGATGGACCGTCTCTGATGGATGGGGTGGATCCTGAATTCAATATCCAGGATAATCTGTCGGATGTTTGGTCTTCTGACTTAGAGTTTCAAGCGGTGGAAGCACTGGCGGATGGTTTTGTGCTCGGGAATCCTACTGCACGCCTTGCGTTTGTCAGAGCTGGAGGAAACTCAGCTAGTTTCTTTGTGACCGTCGACCATGATCTGTTGCTCTAGATGGGAGGGATGCTTAAATGCATATATACGCCAGCTCTAGCCTTTCAGACTTCTGAGGCTGCTATATTTCCCCTCAATCCTTTCAGACCGTCGAACCACCATGAAGAACCACCGTGAAGAACTCCGTCGCAAGGCTTTAATCTTATTTCTTCACGGTGGTTCGTCATGATTTAATTCACTCCTCAAGTGTTCATCAAGATTCTCATCGAAGGAGCTCAAGTATCTTTCCTTCTTGCGTCTCGAAGTGCAATTAAATTCTCCGTATTCTTTTGAAGTGGAGTTTTGCATTTCTTCATTCTTCTCAGCTATCCAATCATTTCCGTTTGTGGCCGGTTATCACCTTATGATCTTGAGCTGTTACCTATAAGTCCACAACAAACTTATTCTTTTCGTTGGTGAATTCCCAACAACTCCGTTCAATGTTTTCCTGCTAAGGTTGCTTTCTATGTCATTCGTGGCACAAGTTGTCATTTTCTTCCCCGTTCTTCTCTTTCCACTCTTTCAAGTCTCCCGGAGATTTTGTGTTGTTCCTCAAGTCAACTATCATCCCATTTCTCGAGCTCGTGCTGTCTAAATCCTTTCAGTCTTATTGGTTTCTTATCTCGTTCTAACCGGAATGGTTTCAGAGTCTATCTGATTCCGTGAGCTTTCGATTCTCGTCATTCTCGTCGTTTCTTTTCTTCTCGAGTGCTCTCGATTCTTTCATTCTTATTCCTTTTTCAATTTTCTCCCAACCGGAGTGGTTTCGAATTCAGGCTTATTCCTTGAGCTTTTGCTTCTTGTCTCACTCAACATTCCTTTTTCCTACTCGAGTGTTCTTGACTTTGTTCATCCTCTCTCTTTTGTTCTTATTTCACTAAATCCTTTTTCTCTTCCGTCTCAGTCCTAAGATCTCGGGACGAGATCTCTTGTTAGTGGAAGAGTGTTGTAACGCCCCGGATCCGATGCGCCAGGTGGCTGCCAGTTATTCGCTGTCGTTGCCATGTCATTTGCTTGCGTGTTGCATTTTGCCATGTCATCATCTGCATTTCATATCATGCCATCATGTGCATTGCATTTGCATACGTGTTCGTCTCATGCATCCGAGCATTTTCCCCGTTGTCCGTTTTGCAATCCGGCGCTCCTATCTCCTCCGGTGCACCCCTCTTGTTTTCTTTCGGGTGCGTGTGTCAAACTTTCTCGGAATGGACCGAGGCTTGTCAAGTGGCCCTAGTATACCACCCGGAGACCACCGGTCAAGTTTCGTTCCATTTGGAGGTCGTTTGGTACTCCAACGGTTAACCGGGCATCCGCAAAGTCCTTTTGTGTGTTGCAACAAAACCCCCTTTCAAACAGCCCCAAAACCCCTCTAAGTCTCCGCCATGCTCTCGGTCGTTCGATCACGATCGCGTGGGCGAAAACCGCTCCTCGTTTGGACTCTCCTAGCTCCCTCTACCTATAAATATGCCTCTTCCCCCGAAATCCCGCAGTCCAAACCCTAAAAATCCTCCCCTCTCCGCGCCGGACATGTCCGTCCCGGACCGGACACAGTCGCCGCCGCCGTCCGCGCCAATCCGGGCGTGCCATGTGGCACCCGCCGCCGTTCTCCGCCGCCGGCCCGCGAGCCCGCAGCGGGCCCGCGAGGCCCATCCGCCGCCGCTCGCCTCCCGCGCGTCCGCCGCCGCCTGCGCCTCGCACCCCGCCGCCGCCGTCCTCCGCCGCCATCGCCGGACCTCGCCGCCGCCGGCGACCGTGCCTCGCACCCTCCGCCGCCGGTGCCGCCCTCCTCCGTCGCCACGTCACCCCGCCTCCGCGCCGAGGCCTCCCCGGCCCGTGCGTCGCCCGTCGCCCGCCGCCTTGGCCGGAGCCGCCACGCCGGAGCCGCGCGCCCCGCCGGCCTCCGTCTCCCGCCGCCGCCTCCCGCGCCCCGTCTCGCCGCCCAGCGCCGTCCCCTCGACGTCCGCGCCCGGATCCGGCGAGATCCGGCCGGATCCGCCATCTCCGGCGAGCCCCGCCTCCTTCCCCGCCATCTCCGGCGAGCCCCGCGCCGGCGAACCTCGTTTCCCGTATGTTGACTTTTTCCCTCACCCCCGAAATTATTCCCAAGTCCCCAGATTTTATATCTTTTGAGCATGAGCTCTACATGTGTTTTGTAGTATGCCATGCCATCTTTCCAGTGGTGTAGTCCATGTATTTTTGTGATCCCTGTGGTGACTAGCACAAGCATGCAAAGTAGGTCTCGTAATGTTTCTGATTTCAGAGACAGTGATTTCTCTAAGTCCTTGTCTGCTGTAATTTTGTTGCCATGTAAACTTGATGTTACAGAGAGATCCATGCATATTTTGGAAATGTTCAGTAAGGATGGTTTGTAGCTATAGTTGTAATTGATCTATTCCTGCAATTGTTTGCAATTATGGAGTGTCATAGCATGACTCAATCTTGCTCTACTTTTGCTATAAAATATTTCTGGCAGATTCTTAACATGACATGCATTTTTGCCAAGCTTATTGTAGTTGATCCATACATGCTATGCAAATGTTCTTGCCATGGTTAGCTTCATAAACATGCCATCTTGCTGTAGGTGTGCTTGGTTTTTCATGCATTGCTCTGTAGTGAGTGCATCAAGCTCACAAAGAGGCCTACATATTATTATTTCTGCCATGCTCTGTTTTCTGCTAAGTCTGAAACCTGATAACGAAACATGCTATGTTTACATGCTTGCCATCATATCTTCTGGTCCTTTTTGGCTTATGGTCAGTAAGGGACTTGTGTTACATGCTTTGAGTAGATTCATGCCATGCCTTTCTTTGCTATGATAAGTTCCTGTAGCATGTTTATTTCGTACTCTGAACATCGCAACCTGATGTTATTTCTGCCATGTCCAGTAATTTCTCTGTGAACCTGTTATTATTTGCAATCTTGTCATGCCCTTTTGAGCATGTTCTAGTGATTTCTGGAGATAGCTCAGTGTTCATGTTTTGTTGTGCTTTACCTGTACATCATGTCCATGCCTTTTGTTTTCATTTTGAGTTGCTGTAGCATACTGTTTTGATGCTTGCTATAAGCCCAGTTGCTGTTTTGGCCAGTTTGTTGCTATGTCTTGTTTGGAGTGTATGTGTTGCACCGTTGCTCCGTTTTGAGCATGCTCTATATGAAACTTGCTTAGTTTTGCATGTAGTTTCATATTATCATGTTGCATCCTTGTTTTGAGGTGTTTGCTTGATGTTTGTATGCTTTTTGCGTCAATGCCATGTTTATCTTGTCTCGCTCATATCTTCTAGGCCGTAGCTCCGAATCTAATGAACTTTATATGTAACTTGACTAGAATTTCGTGTAGATCATCATGGTGCTCTTTAACTTGCTGTTTAACAACTTCAACTTAATGCTTGTTCAGTTCTGGACCAATTTCGAAATTTGCATATGAGGACTTACCGGATTTGTTATATGTTGTTTCCGGCCTCATTTAAACTTGCCTTGATGTGTTGTTCTTGCATGCATCATCTCTTGTCATGAGTAGCTCCATATAGCCTTGTCATGCATCATACTTGGTTGAGCATCATGCCTTGTTCTTGTGCGGCGTGTTTACCTTGTTGTGTGCTTCTTCTCGATAGTTCCCGTGTCGTTGCGTTCGTGAGGATTCGTTCGTCTTCGTGGCTTCATCTTCTTCATGGACTCGTTCTTCTTCCTAGCGGGATTTCAGGCAAGATGACCGTCACCTTGGATCTCTTTACTATCATTGCTATGCTAGTTGCTTCGTTCTATCGCTTTGCTGCGCTACCTATTCACTTGTTCCTCAAGCCTCCCAAATTGCCATGAACCTCTAACCTTTGTCACCCTTCCTAGCAAACCGTTGATTGGCTATGTTACCGCTTTGCTCAGCCCCTCTTATAGCGTTGCTAGCTGCAGGTGAAGATGAAGATTGCTCCATTTTGGATTATGTTTATGTTGGGATATCACAATATCTCTTATATTATTAATGCATCTATATTTTTGGTAAAGGGTGGAAGGCTCGGCCTTATGCCTGGTGTTTTGTTCCACTCTTGCCGCCCTAGTTTCCGTCATACCGGTGTTATGTTCCCGGATTTTGCGTTCCTTACACGGTTGGGTGATTTATGGGACCCCCTTGACAGTTCGCCCTGAATAAAACTCTTCCAGCAAGGCCCAACCTTGGTTTTACCATTTGTCCAGCCTATTTCTTTTCCCTAGGGAGTCGCTCTCTCGAGGGTCATCTTATTTTAACCCCCCGGGCCAGTGCTTCTCTAAGTGTTGGTCCGAACTGAGTAGACTGCGGGGCCACCTCGTGGAAACTCGAGGTCTGGTTTTACTCGTAGGATGTCTCATCCGGTGTTGCCCTGAGAACGAGATATGTGCAGCTCCTATCGGGATGTCGGCGCATCGGGCGGCTTTGCTGGTTTTGTTTTACCATTGTCGAAATGTCTTGTAACCGGGATTCCGAGACTGATCGGGTCTTCCCGGGAGAAGGAATATCCTTCGTTGACCGTGAGAGCTTATCATGGGCTAAGTTGGGACACCCCTGCAGGGTATTATCTTTTGGAAGCCGTGCCCGCGGTTATGTGGCAGATGGGAATTTGTTAATATCCGGTAGTAGATAACTTGACACTTGACCTTAATTAAAACGCATCAACTGCGTGTGTAGCCGTGATGGTCTCTTCTCGGCGGAGTCCGGGAAGTGAACACGGTTTCTGGGTTATGTTTGACGTAAGTAGGAGTTCAGTATCACTTCTTGATCACTGCTAGTTTCACGACCGTTCCTTTGCTTCTCTTCTCGCTCTTATTTGCGTAAGTTAGCCACCATATATGCTTAGCCGCTGCTGCAACCTCACCACTTTACCCCTTCCTTTCCCTTTAAGCTTTGCTAGTCTTGATACCCATGGTAATGGGATTGCTGAGTCCTCGTGGCTCACAGATTACTACACCACCAGTTGCAGGTACAGGTTGTGCGATGATCATGACGCGAGAGCGATGTTTACTTGTCTTGGAGTTCTTCTTCTGCTTCTTCTTCGATCAGGGGATAGGTTCCAGGTCGGCAGCCTGGGCTAGCAGGGTGGATGTCGTTTGAGTTTCTGTTTATGTTTCATCCGTAGTCGGATGTTGATCTTATGTTTGATGTATTGATGTATTCTTGCTGAATTTGTATGCCTTGTATGTATCCCCAAATATTATGTAATGTTGATGTAATGATATCCACCTTGCAAAAGCGTTTCAATATGCGGTTCTATCCTTGGTGGGGCCTTCGAGTCTCTTTAGGATAGTATCGCATATTGGGCGTGACACTTGGCAACCCGGTCGCTTTATCCAAACATAGCGCCAAGGATGAACTTTCTGCTATCGGCAAAGGCAAATGGAACGCAGACTTGTCAAGCTATGCCCATCTCAATGCTCAAGACATTCACTCTGGCTTCTTGAACCGTTTGTACACCAGCCGCGACTATGAAGCCGGTTTGGTAAACTTGATGAAAGAGCGATACGAGGTAACTAATACTCAACTCTGCATAACTGTTTCTCTTTTAAATTCCAAATATCAACTCCCGTAGCCCCCAAGTGACGGTTTATGATATCAATCCAAACCGGGACTTAGTAATAACTTTATATTTGCAATACTGTATCTTTTCACTGGTGTAGCCCCCAAGGGCCGGTTTAACTTTATAAAGATGAACCGGGACTTTTTAAAAGAATTTCCATGTCAGTATTTTGAGCAAACCTACATTAGCCCCCAAGTGCCAAGAGTAATACTTGTATTGTGCTTGGGACTTGTAGAAATTTCCGAGAACAAGCAAGTATGCATTAGCCCCCAAGTATTAGGTGCATAACTTGTTATGTGCTTGGTACTTCAAATATATACCGTCAACTCATAATATGTCTGTTTCTTATAGGCTGAGTTGAGCAAAAAGGAATCTCAAACCGCCGATCTGCAAGAAAATATCAAGTCCCGGCAAGCCGAAACTTCCAAGGCAAAGGATGAGCTGACTAGCGCTTTAGCCGCTATGGAAAAGCTAAAGGAGAGTTTCAACAAAGAGCAGGCAGATTGGAACACAGAAAAATCCGCTTTGCAGAAAAGAGCCGAGGACGCAGAAGCAGCTCTTAAACCGGTGGTAGACGAGCTGACTGGTGTAAAGCGGCAAGTACATGCTATGACTGCTGCTGTGTCCGGTAAGCCTCCTATCTTTAAATCCTCATCATATCATCTCATTCATTGCTGATTTACTGATGTTTTGAACAATACAGGAACTCGCATTAGCCACCTGGGCTCTGATGTACAGAAGAAGCTGAAGGCTGCCTATACTCTTATAGAGAAGTTATATACCGGCGCGCAACGGATTATCTGCACCGCTTCTCACAAAAAACCGCCCCCAACTTTAATCAAGGAGACCTTAGAAAGGCTGTCAATGTTGCCTGCCCGGGTAGAAGAGATAAAGAGATTTGCTGCAAGAGCTGGTGCTCTGACCGCGCTAACCCGGGCAAAAGCATGGGTGCCCGATCTTGATCCGGAAGATGTCAGCAAAGGCTATCCGAGCTTGAAAGAAGACGGATCAGAATTTGGCAATGGGGACCTCCGAGCCATAAACCGGGAAGTACGTCCGCTGGCTTGCCAATTAGCTGAAGAAGCTGATCTTTCACATTATCAGGCAAGTTATGACGTTAACAACAAACGGGTGGCCGCACCAACTCCTGAGGTTCAAAATCTCATCCCGCCAATTCGTAAGCACACTTATGCCCCTGACATTGAACCGTCCACCCTTATAAGCGACGAAGCTGTGTTCCAAGCCCTAACTGGGATCGACTGGACAACTATTGACTTCCAGCCGCTGGGTAGAGACGAAGAGGATGAACCAGTGCAAGATGATCCGCAGCCGTCAGGTCAAGCTGGAGACGAATCATGATCCAGAGGCCGGTTTAGTCTTCCACGTGCTGCAATGCTTATTGAGAAACAATTATCCTTTTGGGCACTAAAACGCCTTGTAATAGGCTAGTTAAAACACTTGGTCTGTTATGCCTTCGTGAATATTTATTTGTGCCTGACACTTGTTAATCCGCCGTGCTTGAGACATATTATGTTCATAATCCGTAGCGATCTATTCCGGCACACAAAAAGTTGATAGTGTCCTGGCGGTTTACCGCCGGACGGGTCATGATGCCCAGATATATAGCCAAGGTTTATAACCAAGGCCGTAAAAAAGATAATCAAATATGAAAATAATTGATACCTGTGACTTTGAGTCATAATGTTGGCTGACCAACTTTATAATGAGGGTGATAACCCTAATCTTGAGTAACAATAACTCCTTCATATTGTGCCGGTTTATGATGAAACTGTTCCTGGTTGAGATAAACACCGGTTTATCCATATTCATTGCTGGCGACTCATAGTCGAAACCAGACCGGGCTAATAGTCTCCGGATTATGACTGATCATATACTGACAACTTGTAGCTGAAAGTCAGGCCGGGTTAATGAACGCCGGTCTAAAAAATATTATAAATCTCACAAAGGAGAAAAAACTTAGCAAATAAAAGCAGATGAAACACTTGTAGTCGAGGCTTTTCACGGGCTGCCAGGCCCCAAATTCGAGGCTTTTCATGGGCTGCCAGGCCACTGAGTTAAACCATTTTACAAAGCCTTTTAAGATGGTCCTCAATCCTTAACCAGTCGTCGTTTTAACTTGACAAGTTCAGGGTCTTATCAGAGTAACTTGTCAAACTTACTTAAAAAGCCAGGCTAACCCGGGGTTTTAGGTGTATACACCAGGCTTCCAAGCCATGGCTTGATAGCCTATTACAACTGTAGATTCTTTGTTCATTGCGACAGCAAAGAATCCCCAAGTAACATTTTGAGCTGTGCTCAGTGGGTGCCTATGTTTGAGTTGTTCTTTTGCAACACTCTCTTTGGCCCCGAAGTAGTTTGGCTTTGAGCCGATCAAGAGGTGTGACTATGGTTCAAATATGACCAAGCCCCCAAGTGATTTTTCTAGTGGCCTCGCGCCGATCAAGAGGTGTAGCTATGGTTCAAATACAACCAAGCCCCCAAGTGATTTTTATATAAAGCTTTGATAAGCTGAATCAAGGGGTAAACCGGACGCCGCTTCATGAAATAGAAGCCTCCATGTAACCATTGCTACCTCTTGAGCACTGCGTTGGTTTTCCCTTGAAGAGGAAAGGGTGATGCAGCAAAGTAGCGTAAGTATTTCCCTCAGTTTTTGAGAACCAAGGTATCAATCCAGTAGGAGGCCACGCACAAGTCCCTCGCACCTACACAAACAAATAAATCCTCGCAACCAACGCAATAAAGGGGTTGTCAATCCCTTCACGGTCACTTACGAGAGTGAGATCTGATAGATATGATAAGATAATATTTTTGGTATTTTTATGATAAAGATGCAAAGTAAAATAAAAGCAAAATAAAAGGCAATGGAAATAGCTTGTTGTTGGAAGATTAATATGATGGAAAATAGACCCGGGGGCCATAGGTTTCACTAGTGGCTTCTCTCGAGAGCATAAGTATTACGGTGGGTGAACAAATTACTGTTGAGCAATTGACAGAATTGAGCATAGTTATGAGAATATCTAGGTATGATCATGTATATAGGCATCACATCCGAGACAAGTAGACCGACTCCTGCCTGCATCTACTACTATTACTCGACACATCGACCGCTATCCAGCATGCATCTAGAGTATAAAGTTCATAAGAACAGAGTAACGCTTTAAGTAAGATGACATGATGTAGAGGGATAAACTCATGCAATATGATATAAACCCCATCTTGTTACCCTCGATGGCAACAATACAATACGTGCCTTGCTGCCCCTACTGTCACTGGGAAAGGACACCGCAAGATTGAACCCAAAGCTAAGCACTTCTCCCATTGTAAGAAAGATCAATCTAGTAGGCCAAACCAAACTGATAATTCGAAGAGACTTGCAAAGATAACCAATCATACATAAAAGAATTCAGAGAAGATTCAAATATTGTTCATAGATAAACTTGATCATAAACCCACAATTCATCGGTCTCAACAAACACATCACAAAAGAAGATTACATCGAATAGATCTCCACAAGAGAGGGGGAGAACATTGTATTGAGATCCAAAAAGAGAGAAGAAGCGATCTAGCTAATAACTATGGACCCGAAGGTCTGAGGCAAACTACTCACACATCATCGGAGAGGCTATGGTGTTGATGTAGAAGCCCTCCGTGATCGATGCCCCCTCCGGCGGAGCTCCGGAAAAGGCCCAAGATGGGATCTCACGGGTACAGAAGGTTGCGGCGGTGGAATTAGGTTTTTGGCTCCGTATCTGGTAGTTTGGGGGTACGTAGGTATATATAGGAGGAAGAAGTACGTCGGTGGAGCAATGTGGGGCCCACGAGGGTGGAGGGCGCGCCCTGGGGGGGTAGGCACGCCCCTACCTCGTGCCTTCCTGGTTGATGTCTTGACGTAGGGTCCAAGTCCTCTGGATCACGTTCGTTCCGAAAATCACGTTCCCGAAGGTTTCATTCCGTTTGGACTCCGTTTGATATTCTTTTTCTGCGAAACTCTGAAATAGGCAAAAAAACAGTAATTCTAGGCTGGGCCTCCGGTTAATAGGTTAGTCCCAAAAATAATATAAAAGTGTATAATAAAGCCCATTAATGTCCAAAACAGAATATAATATAGCATGGAACAATAAAAAATTATAGATACATTGGAGACGTATCAACCACACATGATGTAAGAAAAACAACAGATACCCCGCTTTAGCTGAGGTTCCGGTTTATTATATTGATCATAATATATACATTATCATAACTATGTACATAAGCAGAGCCTATGGCTCAAGTATAGTAGGGCCAAAGATGAGCGATATTCCACGGCCGGTGGGTCTCCTCCTCCGATTTACGTGAGTCTTTGTGCTCTCGAACATCAATTAGGTAGTATGACTCGTTGTGCAGATTCTTGCTGACCACAAAGGGTCCTTCCCAAGGGGGGGATAACTTGTGCATATCAGTCTGATCCTGGATGAGTCGGAGCACCAGATCGCCTTCTTGAAAAGTTCTGGTTCTAACCCGTCGGCTGTGATAGCGATGCAGATCCTGCTGGTAAATCGCCGAATGAGCCGCTGTAGTGTCACGCTCCTCATCTAATAGGTCGAGTGCTTCCTGCCGTGCCTTCTCATTATCAGCTTCGACATATGCCGCCACACGGGGCGAGTCATGACGGATGTCACTAGGGAGGACCGCCTCCTCTCCATAAACCATGAAGAAAGGCGTGTAACCCGTGGATCTGTTGGGCATGGTATTGATGCTCCATAACACAGAAGGTAACTCCTCCACCCAACAACCCGACGTCCGTTGCAAAGGAACCATAAGCCGGGGCTTGATGCCTCTCAGGATCTCTTGATTGGCTCTCTCCGCTTGACCATTAGACTAGGGGTGAGCCACTGATGACACGTCAAGCCAGATGTGCTCACGTTGACAGAACTCCTTCATAGCTCCTTTGGACAGATTTGTACCATTATCAGTTATAATGCTGTGTGGAAAGCCAAACCGGAAAATCACCTTCTTGAGGAATTGAAGCGCCATAGCTGCATCACACTTACTGACTGGCTCTGCCTCCACCCACTTAGTGAACTTATCAACTGCCACCAAAAGGTGGGTCTTTTTGTCCTTGGATCTCTTAAAGGGCCCAACCATATCCAGCCCCCCATGTTGCAAACGGCCAAGTGATTGGAATCATCCTCAACTCTTGAGCCGGTACATGAGCACATCGCGAGAATTTCTGACATCCATCACACCTTTTGACCAAGTCCTGGGCATCATCATGAGCCGTCAACCAATAGAAACCATGCCGAAACGCCTTGGCTACCAGAGATTTTGAACCGGCGTGGTGACCATAATCTCCTTCGTGGATCTCACGCAAAATTTCATGGCCTTCTTCAGGAGATACGCAGCGTTGAAATGCCCCTGTCACAATGCAATGATGTAACTCTCCATTGATTATAGTCATGGACTTGGACCGCCGGATTATCTGCTTGGCCGAAGTTTCATCTTCTGGTAACTCGCCCCGGTTCATATACGCCAATATATGGAACCGTCCAATCCGGGATAACATGAAGAGCCACCACCAACTGAGCCTCCGGATCAGGAACAGCCAAATCCTCTTCACCAAGGAGCTTGACGGACGGATTATGCAGCACATCCAGGAAGACATTAGGTGGAACCGGTTTACGTTGGGAACCCAAACGGCTTAAAGCGTCCGCCGCTTCATTCTTCCGCCGGTCCACATGATCGACCTGATAACCTTTGAAATGACCTGCAACAATATCCACCTCACGACGATATGCCGCCATGAGTGGGTCCTTGGAGTCCCAAGTACCGGACACTTGTTGAGCCACCAGGTCCGAGTCACCGAAGCACTTAACTCGGCTTAGATTCATCTCCTTAGCCATCCGAAGACCATGGAGTAAAGCCTCATATTCAGCTGCATTGTTAGTGAAAGGGAACATTAAACGGAGAACATAACAAAACTTATCACCTCGTGGGGAAGTTAACACGACTCCAGCCCCCGAGCCCTCCAATTGCCTGGACCCATCAAAATGAATAGTCCAATAAGTATGATCCGGATTCTCTTCTGGTGCCTGTAATTCTGTCCAGTCATTGATGAAGTCCACAAGTGCCTGAGACTTGATCGTCGTCCGGGGCATATACTTCAACTCGTGAGGCCCAAGCTCAATAGCCCACTTGGCAATCCGGCCAGTTGCTTCCCTGTTCTGGATTATATCCCCCAAAGGAGCAGAGCTGACCACCGTGATGGGATGACCTTGGAAATATTGCTTAAGCTTCCGGCTTGCCATGAAAACTCCATACACCAGCTTCTGCCAATGCGGGTACCTTTGCTTGGACTCAATAAGTATCTCACTGATATAATAAACCGACCGTTGAACCGGATACTCCTTTCCGGCCTCCTTGCGCTCCACCACAATAGCCACGCTAACAGCCCGGGCGTTAGCTACCACATATAGCAACAATGGCTCCTTAGCAACAATGTACCTGTGGCCGAAAAATCTTCTTCGTGTCGAGGTGGCCGGGAGCACACCAACGGGACCTCAGGAAGGTATGACCACAACCCCTCCTACACAAGTACAACCATCGTCTGTGCTGCTTGCTGAGATCGAGAGATACGACGAAGGAGGGCCAACCGTTCCGGCAAATGATGACATCTGCCCCATGGAAGAGGATATGGATGATGACATGGAGGAGGCCGAGGACCCTCTCCAGTATATCAATACCGGCTATGACATGGAAGTAACACTGAGTCAACCATATGAATCTGAGATGCATGTACCAGAGCCAGAACGTCCTCGGGAGTGCAAGAAGTCTTTGTTCATGCAATCCTCGCAGGACACGCCTCCAGATGCCGGTTCCACCCAAGGTCAACTACTTAGCCAGAGTCGTCCAATGCTGAGCCCGGCAACACTAGGGGTGGTGCTCAGGGAGGGTCTAACAGACCCACCAGCACCTCAGCCCACTAAGAAGAAGCAGAGGAAGAGACCGACGGCGAGAAAATCCAATAAAGCTGGCAATGTTGGTTCTAGCAGCCAGCTGCCTTCGACCAAGGTTGACAGTGTACCGATGAAACATGCGCCATTAATCCATGTCGCGGGAGAGCCAATGGTACCGGCGAATGCACTAGCTGCCATAACAGGGGATCTCAGGAGACCCCATGACCATGTGCTTTTGACAGAGAGAAGCCTCCTCGCCTCGGATGATCTAGGATACCCACTTTATACGGTTCATGTGCCGAGCAGTTGCAAGATGTACGTCCACACATGCCCCGCGGACCTCTTCTTCCTGAGGTTTGATTACATCTTCCAGATATTTCAAATGAGGACACTCGATTTTACGTTCGTCCGCCTGTATGCGCTGCACATGAACTACATCATCAGGAGAGAGCAAGTCACCGGTCTTGCGGTCGTGGACCCATACTACATGCATGAGGGCTTCTTGTCAATCAATGATGCCAACCGTCAATATGCGAGTCGGTACATCGAAGAATTCTTGGTCAGCAATAAGGACAAAGAAACGATTCTCCTACCTTATCATCCCTGGTAAGTCATCCGCGGATAGCACTATAACACATACATGCATTTCAATAGTTACTTTGCACGCATGGAGGCTAACTTGATCGTGTATTTTGCGCAGTGGGGGGTGTCGTGCCGTTCTCATCGTTCTTTACCCGCGTTACTCCCGCGCTCTATATTTGGACCCGTCGAAGAACATACACAAGAAAGATTACACACACATAAAGTATGTTCTGGACAGAGCTATGCTGGGCTTCAACATGCGGGGTGGCTACATCCAATGCAAAAAAACAATAAGGCCGGGCTTTGTTTCGGCCACAAGACTGACTTCTGTTGCATCCAGCAACCGGCAAGAAGTGACAATGATGGATTCTACGTCATCCATCTAATGATGGAGTACAGAAGGGATGTGCAATCACTTTGCATGAAATCTTCACCCGATACCCATATTCAGAGATGGGCCGAAGCCTTTGGAGCCGTGCCGGATAATCAACTTCGAAATGATTTCTACCGGATCCAGCAGGAAATTGTGTCCATCATCATGAAAGATGTCCTCGAAGAGAATGGGATGTTCTACGGCGGCCGAATATCGCGAGCTGACGTCCGAACCCGCATTGCCCTACAGCGTCAAGACATGACGCCTTTCACTAAGCTTGGTGACACCCTCCTGGATATGGATAGATGGGGAGAGTGCACTGCTTAAAAACAATGTGTCTGTTTAGTTACTTGTTACTTTTTGTACGACGAAACTTTGAATTTCTCAGTGTACGACGACACTATTAGACGTATGGTGCCACGCTCTAGTTAATTACTTTCGGTACAATGAAATTTGTTAACTATGTTTACTATATATGTTGCTTCTATTTCATATATATATATATATATATATATATATATATATATATATATATATATATATATATATATATATATATTGCATCTCTGACAGGTATATAGATCAACGATGGCGAGGAAGTGGTATGCCGTGTATGTAGGGCTTGTTCCGGGTGTGTATGATGATTGGCCAGAGTGTCAGGCCCAAGTCTCTAGCTTCTCCGGCGGAAGCCAGAAAGGGTTTCATAGCAGAGCGGAAGCCGAAGCTAGTTACTTGAGATTCATAGCATAACAGGGGATTCATAACCAGCGCCGCTGCAAAAACTACTACATAATACCGCTTTTGATCATCGTGATCGCTCTTATCTTCTATGCGGTCATATCATAGTCTACATAGATGATGAAACATGAGTATGTGACCATGTAGTTGCATGTATTGAGAACTTGTAATGACTTGTAACGCTATTTCGAAACATGTGTTCGACCATGATTGATGATGATGAGATACTTGAGACATGTCGAGACTTCTAATAACTTTGGCTCATCGATGACTCACTTGCTTTTCAATGAATATGCATGTTATTGTATAAACGGTGGATCTGTTTAATTGTGTACAGAGCCAAAACGCAAAAAATATACAAAAGTTAGAAGTGGCGTGGGGGTAAAGATTACCAGTAGCACTCAAGTAACAGTAGCGCTGGCTAGTGCCACGCGCTGTAGATAATTACCAGTAGCGCTGGTTGGAAGCGCGCTACAACTAGCTTTATATACCAGTAGCGCTGGGCCAAACAAGCGCTACTGCTAAAAAATAGCTGTAGCGCCGTAGCAGTAGCGCGTCTGCCCGCGCTACTAATAGCAAAAAAACCAGTGCTACTGGTAAGGGTTTTCCTAGTAGTGCCATGAGGTTGCAATGGAGCATCGCCGGTGGTCGTGGATGATGCAATGGAGCTGCGCTGGAGCACCGTCATGCCGCACCGTGCTCCAATGAGGTTGCAGTGGAGCATCGTCGGAGCACCGTGGTGCCGCACTGTTCCACGACGAGGTTGCAATGGAGCATCGCCGGTGTCGCCGGTGCTGCAATGAAGCTACGACGGAGTATCGTTGGGCTGCCGGTGCTGCAGTGGAGTGACAAGAGAGCCCTATGAATGACCACTTTTGCAGCAGTGGGTAGGAGAAGCGTCGGCCGCCGATGATGGAGAGAGACTGGGGAGTGTGATGCGGGATCCGTTGGGAGAGAAAAGCAACGGGGTGTGGCTAGGTCTCAGTCAATTGAGACTTAACCAAGTCTCAGTCAAGTGATATAGTATGTGAGAAGGAAAAAGAAAAACTGAAAAAAAAATACACGAATCTCCATGCAAAATTCAAGGAAAATAGTATCAAGTGAGACATAACTAAGTCTCAGTCGACTGAGACTTAGCAGAGCTGAAAGCAACGGTTGTAATGGATTGCATCGAAGGAGGCAGTTTATGTTTATGCTTGATCAGCCGGATGTTTTGTAGTGGTCGCCAATATAAATCTAGAATCTTATATTCGGAAAATGAGAACTTCGACCCCAGCACGACTACCGTAGACGTACGCAACCTTTTTTTTTGCTTTTCGTACTCAACCTTTCGATTGTCGATGTCTTGCGGTAGACGCGAGAGGTTCAAACTCAAGCCACACCACGTCCCTGATTTATAGGTCGCGCGCGGGGACATCGCCCCCAACTTGCAACTCAAGCCACCGCCGCTCCCCACCTGCGCCACCGGATGCCGACCGAGATGGCCACGTCGACGGAGCAGATGCCGCTACGGGAAATCGTCGAGGAGGCGGGTTTTACCCTCATCCTTGGCGCCATTGGAGGCTCCGCCTTCTACTTCCTCAAGGGCCTCCGCAACTCCAAAGGCCGCCGCCTCGCCGGCGGCGCCCAGGCGGTCCTCACGAACGCGCCCCACATCGGCCATTGGGCGGCCTGGCTTGCCGCCGTGGAAGCCATTCACTGCGCCATGAATCACGCGAACCAGGAGGAGGACCCCATCAACGCGCTCATCGCCTGGGGCGGCGCCAACGCCCTCTGCTCCATGCGCCGGGGGCCACTCGCGGCCGTCCTCTCAGGGCTCAAGGGTGCGGCCTTCGGTGGGGTCCTGGGGATCGCTATGTACAGCCTCAAACACTTCATGGCCGAGGACTGATGCTGTTGTCTGCTGCTTTTCCGAGCTTGCTGGGAACTTGTGTTTGCTTAAACTGTGTAAAGTTCTCTTCCTATCAACAGCTTTACTGCATGTATTCTGAATACATGGAGTGTTCTTCTGGTTCTTTCTCTCGCTATTCCGGTTGTTCTACTTTCTTTGGTTCTCTCGTTATTCCCATTGTTCTGCCATAACAATTACATCATCTCTCCCCTACCATAAACAGTGAGTACATTTCATAAGAGAGTCTACATCAATTATGGACTGAGCCCAGGTTGCTTCGATAGTGGATACACCAGTCTTCCAATGCACCTCCACAACCACAATTCCCGCCCTTTTCTTGATATTTTTAGCTTTGGTTCTGTTTGGCAGTAATGTCCTCAGTACTCAGTATACGAATACTACAGTTTTTATGCCGAGAAGAAGCAATATGTAGTTTATGAAAACATTGATTTTTTAAAGTATTGCAAAAACAGTGGTGTGTTTGGCAAAATGGCAATCAAAGTGTGCAGTGTTGTAGTATTTGGTCAACGTCCTCCTTTTCTCTTTCTCAGTTTTTAATAAAGAGTCTGGACCTCTTTTTTGAATACTGCAAAAATACTTTTAACCGGAACCAAACACATCAAAGTATCTGAAACCACAGTTAATTTTTCAAGATACCAAAATATTCTTGGAATAATTTATAAAAGTATTTTGCAATCAAACACACCCGGCATTTTCCAGAAAGGTAAAAGTATTTTGCAATCAAACACACCCGGCATTTTCCAGAAAGGTAAAAGTATTTTGCAATCAAACACACCCGACATTTTCCAGAAAGGGTCAAAATCCAAGAAAAACAATGGAGAAGATTCAGGAAGAATCACGCTGCCTATGTACATATGACAGAAAGATCCCTAATCCACCCCATCATAACTGTCCTGGATTTGGGAGCTGCAACAATGGAGAAAAAGATAGAAAGAGATCTCAAAGCCTCAGATGTGTAATCTCGATTGATTGGCTACAAACCACTCCTAAATATATGACATTTTGGCAGTTCAATTTGAACTGCCAAAACGTCTTATATTTAGGCCCTGTTTGATTCATAAGTCCTAAGACTTTTTTTAGTCCCAACTTATATAAGTTTCAAGTCCCTAAAAAGTCCCTACCTATTTGGTTTCTGGGACTTAACATGGACTAAAAGACCATATTACAACAATAAGTCCCTATAAGACTCTCCTTGAGAGTCTTATTTCATAAGTCTATAAGTCCCTCCTGTTTGGTTTAGATGGGACTTATAGGGACTTTTTTAAGTCCCTAAACCAATAAGTCCCTGGAAACAAACAACCTCTTAGGAACGGAGAGGGAGGATATATTTGAAAGGTCTATTAGCACAATCATGTTGGGCTGTCATATAATCTAAGCGATTGGAATTGATTAGTCCCTTTCTATTTGTCTCGTTCATTCTTTGTTGTGGCACCGAGCTTCTTCTCTACATCGATGCATGATGGCATTTGAGGATTTACTGGATGTTTTAAAAAAAATTGCTACCGGTATTTCATGGACAACTAAAACGACCACCCAAAATGTGGAATCAACCCTTAGTGCTTCTTTATAGATGACATGATTATAGATGGTTTCCACTTCAACTGTCATTTATCCTACAATGCCCGAAATACATAAGTGTCTTACAGAAGAAAATTACCGTGTAAGTAGGGCCCGCAGTGAAATTCATTTGGGGGGGGGGGGGGCTTGAAGGTAGCAAGTCCAACAACAACATAAAATAGTGCTATAAACTCACGACGTTTGAACACACAACATTCAAAACATATAATGGCTTAAATTTTCCAAAGTTCTTTATTTTTCTAAATCAAGGAACATTAAGGCTCCCAGTCACCAATGATCAAAACTGATAGCAAACCATGAGATGTCAAAATGTTTAGCTTTGCTTTAAAGGAATGTTCATGGCTCTGGCGTCCACTCATACTCTAATGTTGCCTCATTAGCCGGAGCGCGTGAGCTCCACTTCCCTCTAGGGCGTGGAAGCGTCAACATCGATGTATCCATGGTCGTTCTCTGCTGCGGTGGGCTTTCATCATCTAAACTATCGTCACATGAGATCTCTCTAGATGCCTCAACAATCACAGTCATTCTCTGGAGCGCTTGTGAATTCAGGATTAACAAGTGTGCCATGTCATGGCACTCCTGTCCAGAGAAGCCACTGAACTCCACCTCGTGAAGATGATCTAGTGAGATCTTGTCCTCCTTCCAGCTCCCTACACGTCCGCATATGCAGCACCCCTCCCCACACCGATCAAGGTACTTTGATGGTCCATCCAATCAAGCCAATATAGAAACATATAAATATAGTTAGCAATTACTCATGAACCTACAAATCCATGGTTAAAAATTATTTAATTTATAGAGAATTTAGGACAGAAAATTTATATATGCTTACAAATTTGCTGATGCCTAGGCTGAGGTGTTGAAGATTGCTGTATCGCGCAAGGATGCTAGATACACATGCTCCAAAAATATGGTTGTTCCGTGGCCGGAAATCCAGTTTCAGATTTGTGACATGAGGGACTGGTGGTATTTCTACCATTACATTGTCTCCTTCATTTAGGTCCATATCCTGCATAGAAAGACATGTACGAGCTGCTCAACTACTAGTCACACTAGAAACAAAACAATATATTGTGTCACTCAAAACCTATATAACTAATATAGTGACAGAGACAGGGGACCAGCAGGGCCCTGCCCACACTTTTGATTTAAGCCTAATATGTGTGTGAATAGTCCAGGTTTACTCTAACCGGCCCTCCTCAACACCAAGATTTAAGCAATCCTGCCTCCGCCGCTGAAAATAGATGACTCCCACTAATCTATTTCCCTCAACATGCAAATATGGAGAAAAGGCCCACATCAATGCAACCATGCATGTAAAAAGCCCCACCTCAATATGCATGGGAAAATGCTTTCCTTTCGATTATTTTATGGAACTATATTCAATAGGAAATCCAGTGTATAATAATTAAATACAATAAATCACATTTATTTTCAGTTTACAGTAGTATATATTAATCCAAGTATTCAATACATTCAAAACTCATTGAAATATATGACACCAATTACTGCAACAACACACGGGGTATTATCTAATTATATATAAGGTTACAATGTCTGTAACTACCATGGTAAATAAGTATGCTCTAGATTACCTCTGCCTTTCCATTAAATTACGGGGTATTATCGCATTATATATAAGGTTACAATGTCTATGACTACCTTGCTAAATAATTATGCTCTTGATTACCCCTGCCTTTCCATTAAATTGTTAACTATTTGCAGGGAAAGCCATCATGCCAGTTTGTATTATTTCGGCACAATAGTCATCGGCCATAACAACATGAATACAAATAGGAGGATCACCATGTCAAACGCACTGGTTGACCTGACTAAACTTAGCTGACGTGTGTGTTGCCCCATTGTCCTCTCTAGTACAATGATAGTAAACAACACGAGTAAAACTAGGCAAAGGGGATGACAAAGAGAGGTGAATGAAAGAAAATACAATAAAAAGAACACAAGAGTGAAAAAAAAATGCTTTGTGTATTATTTAATGGAGAAATGAAGGGGGAAATTGCAGTAGCTTAAGTCGAATGTATTCTACCAGGCACTAGGTTTACACTGGAGCATTTATAAAAATACATATCTAAGCCTGCCCTTAGAAAAGACTCGGCTTATAGCAAGCCGCCGCCACAGAGCCGTCAAGCGCGGTGGTGGACACATGGCAAGTGCTTCGCCGAGACACGCGTGTATGCTGAGTTTTTTTTACATAATATGCCGCGAGTTTTTTCTTTAAGCCATGTGTCTTTTTGGGCTGTCCTTGCTTATAGGGAAATCAGCCGAGGGACCTGCAATTGCCGTGTGTTTTTGGTTACTCGGTTTACACGTATATAAGGAAAAAGTCCAAAATAAACCTTAAAGTTATAAATTGAGTACCTGTTTCTCAAAAATAAAATAAAATTGGAGGACCGGAGATATAACACCCGGTTCACTTTTGTTCCATTGTCCCTTTGATAACCCGGTCTTTTTCTTGGATCGAGTGAGAAAAACTATTATCATATCGTGACAAGTTATACAAAATATAATGGAAGTAGTAGGCACCTGTGGAACATGGAGCTCGACGATGTGGCGACGGACGGAGGTGCAACTTTGCAGCAGTTGGATGTTGAACCTATACTGAATCTCGATCTCTCGTGGATAGGGCATGAGGGAGCACTGAAGCTGCTCCAGCGCCGGCGCCCGGATGGTGAAGTTGGAGGGATCGCGGCGCAGCACCGAGCTACCGACCTCCAAGGAAGAAAGCCGCGGCGTGTCCAGGTCCAGCCGCCTCAGGTCGGCGAGCTCGTACAGCGTCAGGGTCTCTAGCGCTCTCGCGTCGAGCTGCAGCTCCCGCAGCCCGCACACGTAAAAGAGTTCCAGCTTCTGCAGCCTCGGGCAGCACGTCGACGACAGGAGGCGGCCGAGGCGGCGGCCGTCTCCTCGCGAGAGTGATATGACACGGAGGGACAGGTCAGTCAGCGCGTTGAACTCTACCACGGCCGGGAGCCTGAGGATGGCGTAGTCTAGGTCGAGCAGCATCTCCGCCGCCCTCGTGCAGCGAGGCAGCCGCACCTTGCAGTCCTTGGGGATCTGGTCGCTCCACAGCGGCAGCGAGATGGAAAGGTGCAGGGATTTCACCACCAGCTCCATCGCCCGGCGGAGCCAGAGGTTCACGCGCGCTCCGCCGGGCCAGCGAAGGACGTCCATGTGCAGCGTGTCGACGCTGCAGACGCGCCGCTGGAGGACCGCATCGATGAAGTCGTTGAACCGCTGTGCGGAGGCGTTGAACCGCTTTAGGGTCTCGTCGTCCTCGTCCTTGCCGGTGCGGTACACGGGATGGAGGTGTAGAGTCGGGGAGCGCGTGGAGAGGTCGCGCCACCGCCTCGATAGTGTGGCCAATCCAGCCAGGTCTAGTGCGTCGGGCAGGAGGCTGATGATGCGGAGGAGCAGGTCGTCGCCGAGGTCGCTGATCAAGTCTACGCCCTGGCCGCCGTCGCATGCCGACGGCCTTGGTTTCTTTCCCATCATAGCATCGATCGACGTGCGCAGAAGCGTGGTGGCGTGCGATGGGGTTATACCAACGGTTATCTATTAGGGTTTATTAAGAGTCCGTTGTAAACGAATCAGTACCCGGATTCTTACATACTACTACTGCGTTTCTTGTCGGTATCTCATCGGGTCTGACAAAGGTTTCTTGCAGAGAAGACTACCAGACTTTTGGGACTTTGCCATGGACAAAAACAACTCGGCAGACCGTGGACAAAAATAAAGTGCAACGCAAACGTGACACGGCTGGACTCCTGCCGTCAAAGGTTAGTTTGTCAAGTTCTTCCTATTGTGTACTCAAAGACATATGCCGTGGGATGTAGAAAAGCATACACTCCACAAATAGCATACAGTCTACAAACAATGGCCAACTGACGCAGGTGCGACGTGTCACTAGGGTTTACTGAAAAAGGCTTTCGCCCCATTTTATATATAAAGCAACAAACGCGAGAGCACAATATTCGACACAAGTTCAGCACACACGCACACACACAAAAGTAGCACAAGACAACACCAAAGGGTTCGGCTGAGGGCACAACTCAATAAGCCCTAAAAAACACACACACACGTTATGCTACTTGACTGAGACCCAACAACGGGTGTCACTAGGGTTTACCGAATAAGTCTTGCTAAGTCTCAGTCGACTGAGACTTAGTTATGTCTCAGTCAATACTATATGCATGAGATCTTACATCAAGATCCGTTACACGTTATGCTACTTGACTGCGACTTACCACACCCTTACCGAATATGCACTCGGACATTGTCATTGATAGGGCTACTCCCTCGACGGTCATGGTCCTTGAGGAAGGGAAGAACTCGAGAGCAGCAAGGCTCACCCGTAGAGATGGATTGGTAAATGGGTTAGCGAGTGTCTGTATTAGGGGGGGGGGGGGCTTTCAGGCGTTGTAGCTGACTCTCAATGTCATAAAAAAACATCTCCAACGGTGACCCGCATCCTTCCGGGCCACGGAAGCCATCCAACGCGGTCTTGTATTAGTCCGCAGGCGACCCGGACATGTTTTCTCCCACAAATCGAAGACAAACGTGTGGGGGGGTGGGGCTTTGCGTGAGTCCGGACACGTGAAACGTCGCTCTCTGCCCCCTGGCCGACCCAAAAGGAAGGCAGAGCCCATGCTTTTGGAGCATCCCGCATTGTTTCCTCGCCAAAATCCCCCACTCTCTTCTTCCATCACCCGCCGCTCTCCGCCCAATTCCCTCTCTTTTCTCCCACCCTCTCCTTCCTTCCTTCCGCAGCCGCATGGAACCGTCAGAGAACCTATCAGAGATGGAGCCGACAGAGGTGCCGGAGGACCTGAGCATCACGCTCGCCCAGAAGATCAGCTCGGCAACGCAACAAACTCGATGTGTCAAAGCGAAGGTCACAATGGAGGAGAAGCTCAAGAAGCGGTTGGACACCGGTGGGCCTGATGGTGGCGTTGGGCGTGGAGGTTGTGTCGAAGATCCACAATAAGATGGATAGAGTTACACACCCTAATGTTACAATTTGCAATTCCTCTTACAATGGTGACGAAGTGATGAAATGGAGATGGGAAAACAAAACGGAAAATATCTATGTTTTTCTTCTCCGGATCTCTTCTCCCACTGTTTGGATGGAGTGGTGGCGGCTAGGTATCTCTCATGCCCAATGTCCCTTTACGGAAGTTGTTGTTGTAGATGAGGAGGAGAGCCTGTGGCGCCTGGTGCGAGCGTTGCTACGAGTGCTTGTACTCGTACCGGTGGCCATCTTGCGTTCAATAGCCTTTGGTGCAAAATCTTCCAATATGGAAGTTGATTCAAATGGCTTGATTTCGTGTATTATTGCTTGGTTTCCTTCCATAATGTATTTTCATGCCATAGCCTTTGGTGCAAAATCTTCCAATATGGAAGTTGATTCAAATGGCTTGATTTCGTGTATTATTGCTTGGTTTCCTTCCATAATGTATTTTCCTGCCAAACAATTGAAAAAAATGAGTTTTCTTCGTTTTGAAAGGACTAGAGTTAGAAATAACTGAGAAATAACGAAAACACGATGAAAACCAAGTCAAAATTCTCCACAAAAAGTGATAAACTCTCGAGCCATCGGAAAGAGAGAATAGATCAGAGAGCATATATGAATAAAAATTATGCAACAAAAGAACCATATAGGTCTCAAGAGGATTCATGAATAAAACTACTGAAAGTGACAATTCATCATATCCCAACAAACACACCGGGAAATTACGTCAGATGAATGACAATCATGTAGGGCAGCTCATGTGATCTTTGTATTGAGAAACAAGGGAGAACTATCTAGCTACTGCTATGGATCCACAGTCCAAAGGAAACTAGTCACGTATGATCATGATGGACTTCAAGTTGATGAAGATGGTCACCGTGAAGAATTCCCCCTTCCGGCAAAGTTTCAGAAAAAGGCTATTGAATTGGATCACGAAGAAACAAAAGGTGTGTGATGGTAGAAAATTTCAGGCGACAAAATCCTGATGGTTTTCAGAGATATATAAAGGCACGGGGACCGAGAGGCAATCAGAGCTTCAGGGAGACCACGCGACAAGGCCACCCCTCTGCCGCGTGGGGGTGGCGTGTGCAACTAACCTTTGTCATTTGCTGCCGGGTCCTTTTAGATGTAAATCTTCCGTTGATTTTTTTCCTAAATTTTATGGAGTTAGATAAAATTGATTTTCCTAAAAATTTCAAAAATAGCAGAAAGCAATAACTGACACTGGATTAATAGGTTAGTCCGGAATAATAATACAAAGTGATGCACAACTATACCAAAATGATATAAATATATCATGAAATAATAGAGAATCACAGATATGAGACGTATCACATGACTGTGGGCCGACCCGTGTTGCTTTTGAGCCTTGTGAGTAGAAATTAAGATTTTTTTATAAAAAGTCAGAAAAATAAGAAATTTAACAATATAGAGAAAATACAAAAATATATAAAACTTGAAAGGGCCATGCAATGACCGGCCTAAAAGCCTGTCTTTCAAGATCGCCCCTTGTTCCACGACGGGCTGAAGACCGGCCCGGCCCTTTTATCTCCATTCGGTGCGAAAAATCCATGCCCGCGGGCCGGCCCATGTGGCACGGCCCATATGGCCAGGTTTGACCTCGTGGCTGGGCAATATCCTTGCCTAAAAAAAGGCAATATGTTTGGCGGGGCCAGTCATGGAGCCGTGGCGGCGTCTCCGTAGGAAACTCCCCAAATCTGGCCATCCAAATCGCGCTCTTCTCAGCCATGGCGGAGACCGCGACCGCGACCGCTCCTCGGCCTCGCCGCCTCCTCCCGTCCGTAGCTACGACCAGCCGCCTCCGCCGCGACCACCCGCGCCATGTAGCTTCCTCATCGCCGCTCTGCTCGCCTGGAGCTTCTGGTCGCCGACGGCGGCCGTCCTCAGGCACGGCGCCTAGCTAGACCGACCGCGAGCGCATCAGTCAAGCGCCTCTTGGATGCATCGGCGCCCGCGGTCGACTCCGCCATGCCCGCCCTGCTGCCATGTGAGTTCCTCCGCCGTGTTTCCTTATCAACATCTGAAACCATTTTAACCCGTCGAAAAAAGTTGTGTTTTTTACTTCTTCTAAAATTTTGTTCTATTTTAGTAGACGGCAGCCGGCCTGCCATAACATGGTCTGGAAATAGAGTATTGTTGGTCGACTGAATTCAGCTTCTATACAACCATGGTCTCATGTCAATTATAGTACTGTACGATAGTGTGGTGTCTCCAGATGCAGGCACATGTTTGAGACTGTATTTATGCACCTCATCTGAATTATCCTTCAAAATGTGTGCATCCAGCACGTACCCTCACATGCGACTCCTCGCTGAGTCGCTGTTACCAGTGTTCTTAATTTCTTGCTTCTTTGGCTACTTGCTGAGAGTGGACATGTGTCTAGTTGGCATCCCTTGTTGGCTAGCTCCTGTAACATGGAAATAGATAGCATATTCATTCACCAGCAGACTGCTACTACTGCTACTACTCAGTTGATCTGGACGCACTAGCAAGCAGTGTCGTACTCTTCAGTGCAGGTGTTCGCTTCCTTCAGAGTTGGGAGGTATCATGCCGCCACTTTGCCATCTCCTAGCTCACTATAAGCAATTACGCTGCGCTCTTACCTTGTTTAATTGTCATTACTGATTTTACGTATCTGCAGTGCTTGCGTTGCAGGATCAAGCTCACAACAATGGCTGGAGGGCCGTTGAGCTTCTGGAATGACTGGGCGTCCCAGATCGGGGTTCTCTTGAGCCTCTTCTTCCAGGTCATGCTCCATATCTTTGCCAACATCCGTCGGCATAAAGACGCCTCAAATTGGCTGAGGTTCCCCCTCTGGGTGGCGTACCAGCTGTCCGACTCCACTGCGACATACGCCGCCGGCCAGCTCCTCTTCAGCGGCGCAACAAAAGACCACCACCTCATCGCCTTCTGGGTGCCGTTCCTCCTACTGCACCTCGGCGGCCCGGATAACATCACCGCCTACGCCCTCGAGGATAGCAAGCTCTGGGGGCGCCACTTGCTAAGCCTTCTGGTCCAGGTCCTTGGTGCTGGATATGTCCTATACAAGCATATTGTCGGCAGCGGGACCTTCCTCATGGTGGCTGCCATCTTGATATCTGTTGTCGGTGCTGCAAAGTATGGGGAGAGGACCTGGGCGCTCCGGTCCGCCAAGTTCAGCAGCCTCCGGAGCTCTCTCAAGGTACGGTCACATGACATACATCACCAGCAATTTTACACTGAGTATCAAGACTGGTACAACGATGACGAACTAGTCCTGCAGCATGCTCACTCCCTGTTTCATATCTGCAAGCGTGGGATAGTTGATTGCGTGATTGCGGTGGATGACTCAGATAGCCAGAATGAGGTGGATTCTCTGGATAGCAAAATAATCCAGGGCTTTTCGAAAGACCGTCAACACATGTGGAGGGTGATGGAGATGGAGCTCTCCCTCATGTATGATATCCTGTACACAAAGGCAGGCGCAGTCCACACTTGGGTTGGCTACTGCATCCGTGTCATCTCGCCGCCCGCCATTGCCACCTCTCTCGTGTTGTTCCAGTTGAGCAGCAAAGATGATTACAGCCTAGTTGATGTTGCCATCACGTACACCTTGTTGGGTGGCGCCTTGTTCCTGGAGACGAAATCGCTCCTTGTCGCACTAGGGTCAAGCTGGGTCTTTGCCTTCTTGTGTACCACACAATGGGATTGGCTCCGGCATTCTGCTCTGTGTGCTGGAAGATGGCATCGGCTTCGGCACACACTTTTTTCTCTTCGCCGGTCTTGGCCTGGCAAGATGATCATGACAGTAAGCTCGAGGAGGTGGTCAGGCACCATGGGGCAGCGCAACATGCTGCGGTCTTGTGCCAGACAGGTGGATCCGATGAGTCAATGCCTAGGCAATCTGTCCAAGATGCTGAGCCTTGGTGAGTGGTGGGACAGGAGGCAGTTGTGGACCATTGATGTCCCTGAGAAGGTCAAGAAGTATCCATGGAGTAATGTCACATCAATTGATATGAACACAATGGGCTTGCTCAGGACTGGATGGGGCAAAATGGCACTGGATGAAGAGCACTACCCTGGGCTGTTGAAGGAGTTGAATGTCTTTCATGGAGTTGACTTCCATGAGAGCGTCATCAGCTGGCACATCGCCACCGACTTGATCCTTGCTGCAACGGAGGGCCATCACGTGTCTGATGATGATGTGGAGCTAGTCAGCGTACTGTCCAACTACATGATGTTCCTCCTCGTGGACTACCCCGGCATGCTACCAGGCCTTCCCCAAAACTGGTTGTACGAGCAAACCTGCAAACAACTGGAGAAGATAAGCAGTAAGCATGTTGCTGGTTCTCGTGGCAACAACATCTGCACTGTGCTGAAGAACTTGTTCCGACCACACCATCACCGTGGCTGGAAACCTTCTGAGCTTGAGAAGGAGATCGCCATTGACATACTGAAAGAGCTGGAAGACCCCAACTTCAATAATCCTAGGCTCAGTTATGCACGCACTATTGCGAATACACTGCTTCGTAGAAAGGAAAATAAGGTTGAGATGCTGCAAAGGCTGTGGTTGGACTTCCTGTTCTACGCAGCCAACCGGTGCAACAGGGAGGAGCATGCGAGGAAGCTTGGCAGCGGTGGTGAGTTGCTGACCGTCGTGTGGCTTTATCAAGAACACCTCCACCAAGTAAAACAGGACAGGAAAAAGAGGCAGAGCCCTGTGTAATACACTGTACTAATACTGAATGTCCGGAAATATCCTCACTTTCTGTACTTTGTAAGCATATCATTCTTCAGTTCAGCACCCTTTGTTCTTGCTCAGCTTGTGGTTTCCTATGATGAATATGGCGGAGCATAGTATGCCCATTCACATGCTAGCTAGCCTAGCAATGTTCCGGTGAAGAAATTGTGCTGTACAGGGCTTTCGTTGCAATGATGATCTGCGCCCAAAATTATGAACAAGTTCAAAAATAGATGCAGGTCCGGAGGTCTTAGCTGTGGGTAGTGCAGTATTTGCGATTTATTGGCAGCAGCAGAAAGTCACTCCCAGTTGGTGTTCTGTGAAGTAGCAGGTTCTGGCGGAGTTCCTCTAGTGACGGAGAGCTTAAGGTGCAGGCAATGCGAAGGAGTTCAGCGCTGGTATCGGCTACAGTGCACACTTTTTCTCTTGGCTGGTCCTGGACTGGCAAGATGACGGTGACAGGAAGCTCGAGGAGGCGCTGAGGCACCATGGGGAAGCACATCGTGCTCTTTGTTGCCATGTCAGTGTAATGAGCACCCACATAATCTCTCACACCATCTATTCCACTCTGGCATAGCTGATGGTAAGCCCTCCTCTGCTCCCTCTCATGCCCTGCTTGCTTGCTTGCGAGCCGTGGTAAATTCTGAATTTGGTCGTTTGCTTTCTTTCTTCAGCAGGCCAAGAAACAGGGAGTGCCGACAGTAGTACTTGTATCTGCAGTTTCAGTCACTGCTTGCTATTTTCAGTAGCTAGATAAGTTCAGTTCAGTTGATTCAGTCACTGCTTATTTCTTCGGGTAGCTAATCAGTTCAGTTTAGTTGTTCTGCACGTCAACTGAATCGGCCAGAAGTGAGTTGCGTTCTCGCTGCGGCGTTGCGTATTTCAGAGGTCTAGAGTGTAGATCACAGCCTCAAAACTAACATAGTTGAGCAGTACCCAAATCAAAATCAAAGAGTTTGTACTGGTAAACTCCATTCTGTAAATCAAGCATGGCAAGTTTTGTAAATCAAATTCAAAGAACTACTGGTAAAATCAAAATCAAAGAGTTTAACATGGCAAGTTTTGTGTAGTTGAACTACTCCATTTTGCTTTTGTGTTGTTGGAGTAGTTGTACTGAAATTCAGTTCTGTAAAACTACTGTGATGGAGCTCCTTGATCAGTAGTAGTTGGAGTAGTTGTGCAAGTCAGGAGTAGGTTCAATACATTTGTTCACTTTCTTAATGTGATGTTGCTGCTGTACTCCATTATTCACATTGAAATAGGAGTAGTTTCTTAATGTGATGTTGCTGTTGCTTTTACTCCAGCAGTTTTGTGTAGTTGTACAGAAAAGTTGCAGGAGTATCTTTGTGTAGTTTTGCTTGCATATGGCAACTTTTGTAGTGCAAATTTTGCTTGCATTAGGAGTAGTTTTACTGCAGAAGTACTTTGCCAATTGGCAAGTTTCAGTACTGCTACTGAAAGCAGTGGTAGCTACTCCTAAATGAAACTACACGAATGAAACTTTACTTTAAGTAAAACTAAATGAAACTTTTTTAATTAAAACTAAATGAAACATCTTCGGTTAATTAAAATTAACTGGAACTTTTCTTTTAATTTTAATTAAATGAAACCTTTTGCTTTCACTAAAACTAAATGAATCTTTTCCATTAACTAAAACTAAATGAAGCTTTTTTTCTTTAATTAAAACTAAATGAAACCTTTTCAGTTAATTAACTGAAATTTGTTCGGTTAATTATGACAGTTTCAGGTTGCTGGAGAGGAATTTGGGATTAGGATTCTTTCCTTTGTGGTTTGCATTTCCTGTAACATATACTCCTGGGATTAGGAGTATCAACTTACAAAGAATTAACAGAAAAGGAACAAGAAAAGCTTTAACCTATTCCAGCAAGTGATAACAGATTTTTCTAATCGACACTCAAACAGGATTCTGTTAGTAGGAACCATGATCTGGTACAGAAATCCGGACCAAATATTACTGGATTTTCTGCACTATAAAGATAAATGTTATCCAACCAGTTCTCTTTTGTTTTATCCTTTTCTTTGGATCTAGTACATCAGAAAATAGATGTTGTTTGTGTTTTTCAGGTCCTCTCTAGATGTTCAGTTGCAAGCTCATCTTCACTCTAATTGTTTTTCACAGTACAGTACTCCTGGAGTACATTGTTTTACACATCAAAATCTACCACATCATTCTACTGTAATTCAGTCAATGACTGCCTGGTTGTGCATTACAGTACAGTACAATACATTTATATCATTGTTTTTCATGTCTGCTGATGTTCAGGAAATTCACGTGTTACTGGAACAACACCATTTGATATTGGCCCTGGCAGGTCCTGCTCAGCAGCAAAGATATGGCAGCAGCAGTTCCTGCTCGGCAGCAAAGAGGAGGCAGCAGCGGTACTAGGCGAGCAGCAGCAAAGAGGATGGAGGCGACAGCGGCAGGGGGATGGTGGCCTGGCCATGGCTGAGGAGGGAGAGGTGGAGGGCAGAGGCGGGGCTGGAGGTAGGAGACAGCCGGGTTGGTAGCCGTTGGATGATTTCAACTCTGTCCATTGGATCCGCGGCGCCGTTTGCTTCTTTTAGCACAAACAGCGTTGCAAAGTAGAACCCGTCCATGTGGGTGGATCCCAGCACTGCTCAACGGATCGTTACCTTTTATTCCTCAACTTCGGATTCAGGCATTCAGCTCTGGCTCTCTTGTTGGCTCATGGCTGCCCATGCGTCCTTCACGCTGCAAAGTGTCAGGGCCGTCGACTAAGCAAACCTTGCAACATACTCTCTCCCTTCCTAAATAACCATTTTATAGATTTCAATATAAACTATATACAGAGCAAAATGAGTGGATCTACGCTCTAAAATATACATATATGCATTCGTACGTTGTCCATATTGAAATCTCTAAAAAGTTTTATATTTAGAAATGGAGGGAGTAATATACTTTAAAAAAAAAGACAAAGTTTGCTGCAATATGAGTGTATACAACATGGTCATAATCATTTTTTTGTTGCATGTCATAGAACACAATAAAAAATATTACCTAATTCGCTGAGACAAAAAATTGTTTATAAAATAATGGTTGCAGCATATGTGTTAGAAGGGATAGAGAGAGATTGGTGGAATCGATGATTGTATTGTTTGAGCATCATGAGCATATATATAGGAGTGCATGGTCATCTTGGAGTACAAGTCAAGGCAGGAACAAATCCTAGTCTATCCTATACTTCCTAGTAATTATTATACTCAACATCCCCCGCAGTCACGATGGCAACGACGCCGATGGTGAGAGTGGAGAAGAACCCGAAGGCAAGCCGACGAACACCCCCCACAGTCGTAATGGTCCATGCATCGCGGAAGTCGTGGTTGGAATGGAGACCGACGAGGTTGCTCAAGCAAGGCGGTAGCCCTTTATGCCGTTGTCGGAGGTAGCCAAGAGTGTAGGATGGTGTAGCCGTGGTCGAGGTAGCCGCGTGAAGAACGCCGTGGTCGATGTCGAGTTGCGGTGGTCGGTGTCGAGCAAGTCGCCGTGGAGCCGCGGGGGCAAGGGGGCGCCAAGTTAGCATGGGCGCAGTGGTGTTGAAGTAGTGGTGCGTCGGGAAGAAGATGTTGCTAATGAGGCGTCACGCTGGGTTTGCCAAACCCGGGGACACGTCGTAGATGAAGGCACACGTCGGTGTTGCCAGCACCGGGCATGCGAAGACAGACGAAGGTGAAGTTGACAAAGCGCCGCACCAGGCTTGCCAGGCCCGGGGACACGTCGTGGATGAAGGCACACATCGGTGTTGCCAGCACCGGGCATGCATAGACGAGGGACCTGCACGAGCTATACGCCATGTTGAGGAGTCGGAGAGCCAGCAGAGAAAGAGACTCGACGACGGTTGTGGCGCCAATCGGCGTGAAGCCGATGTCACCAACGGTGGTCGGAGTAGACGAAGTGGTCAGGGTAGATGACGGCGACGCTGGCGACCGGCTGGTGCTGGACGAAGACGAAAGGGGTGGACGGGCAGTGGCGGCAGCGACATGGTTAGGAGCGCGACGGCGGTGCTCGAAGTAGGCGAGGAACCCGACAGCGTGGCGAAGACCGGCGCGGAACGTGGCGTTCCCGCGCTGAGGGAGGCGGCGCGGCGCATACCACGGGAGTCGACATGCAGTGACAACGGAGTGGACCGCGGTCGCGGTGCTGCGGCCCGAAGGGGCGACACAGCAGCGGCGGGCAGGCCGGGGCGACGGCAGGAAGACCTTGCGGCGGCGTGGACCGCGTGTTGCGGCGCCATGGGTTGAAGGGGCGGCGCAGCGGCAGTGAGCGGGTCGGTGATGCCGCGGGGACGGCCTCGGGCGGCAGCGTTGACCGCGTTCCGTGGCGCTACAGCCTGAAGAGGCGGTGTAGCGGCGGCTCGCGGGTCAAGGCAGCCGCAGGGAGAACCACTGGCCGGGAGCGACGGCCCGACGGGAGGCGGCATGGACCTCGTGCGGCAGCCCGACAATCCTAAGGGGCGACGCAAAGGTGGCGGCGGCTACGGGGGGTAGCCGGCGGGAGGATCTCGGGCGGCGGCGTGGACTGCGGGCCGCGACGCGACAGCCCGAAGGGGGGTCGAAGGGAGTGGCACGAGGGTCGGGGTAGCCGACGGGAAGACCTCAGGGCAGCGACGCATCGGTCCGAAGGGACAACGCGACGGCAACCTGTGGCTTGGTCGGCGGAGGGGCGTGCTGTACTGGGGATAATCTTCATGGGACCTGTGGAGGCGCGCGCAACTGACATGCCAGGTCGGTCGCACGACATAGATGAGGCAGATCAATCCCATCGCGCGCGAGGACGGGGACGCCGCTCGGTGGAGGCGAGGTGGCAGCGGAGTCCGAGACGAAGCCGGCGATGACGGTCGACAGGGCGACCGTACAGGCGCGGTGTAGATCAACGGGCGGGCTGGCACGCGAACGGCGGCTGTGATGGGCCGCCGCATGGCGCGAGGCCGCCGGGTCGGGCGATGCAGGAGTCCCAGTCGGAGCAGGGTGGTGATGGCCGGCGTAGATCGATGGGCGGGCCGGCACGCGAACGGTGATGGTGATGGGTCGCCGGGTCAAGGAGGAGGCCGGATGGTCGCACCGGTGTCAGAGTAGAGGCGCTGGGTCGACGGCGGCGGTGGGCGACGTAAAGCAATCTTAGATCAGAAAACTGAAACATTAAACGCCGATCAAAGCGACCGGCGAGAAAGAAAAAAATCCGGATCAAGAAATCGCGCAAAAGATTCTCTAGGACAGCCGGTCAACATGACCGGCGGACGAACCATATGTACGGCAGCCCTCGGCGGCGGTCATGGAGACTGACCACCCCGTGGCCGGCGCGCAGGACGGAAGCGGCGGGCGACGACTATGATTGGATCGGTTAGACTAATACTATGTTAGAAGAGATAGCGAGATATTGGTGGAATCGATGGTTGTATTGCTTGAGCCTCATGGACATATATATAGGAGTACATGATCATCTTGGAGTATAAGTCAAGACAGGAACAAATCATAATCCATCCTATACTTCATAATAATAATTATACTCAACAATATGTAAACATAATAAGTCGGCTCTGAAGTCGTCCGATGCGACATGCACAACCGTTTGATCTCTTCCTTCCTCTGGCCCCGCTCCGACGCGACCACGTCATGCAAACGCCGAGTCTCCCTTCTTGCAGCGTTACTCGCTTTTGACTCACAGCAGCCATACCATCACCCCGCTCATAGCACCATAGCGCCTCTGTCTCCTGCGGCAGCAGTGCCGCTCCATCCCAGTATCGGTGGCCACTTCATCGCAGCATCCTCGACACTCGTTACAACATTAGTGCCACTTACGACAAAAGATTGGCTTCACCTGCCGCCGACCTTTGCAGCAGGTCGTCGTAGCACTGCTCCTACTCTCACAGCAGTGATTGCAGCATGGCCAGCTGCATCACAGCATGCTTCATTGTCGTGGCCGTCGAAGAATGCCGAAGCGTAGTGACATGCATCATGGCCGTGTCCATTTAAGGACGCGTTGGCACATCGTTGCAATCGTCCATGTCATCATAGTCGTTGAAGCATTGTCACAGCCATTGAAGCACGCCTCTTCGCCGCGGTGATGCGTCGTGGTCATCGAAGCATTGCTGCAACCATTGAAGCGTGGCAGGCAGCATGGCCACGACCGTCGACGCCGTCGCAGCATGCCTCATTGCTGCGGCGATGCGTCATTGTCGTCGAAGCATTGTCACAACCATTGAAGCGCAACACTCAACATGGTCGCGACCGTAGACACAGTTGCAGCACGCCTTGTCACTGCGGCGATGTGTCGTGGTCGTCGAAGCATCGACACACCATTTTATTGAAGCACGGCTCATAGCATGGCCGCGGATGTCAACGCCGTTGAAACAGGCCTCGCCGTCATGGTTGTTGAAGCAAACATGCCTCACAGCATTGCAATGGTCGTCGACGCCGTCGGAACACGCTTTGTTGTGGTCGTCAAAGCATCACCGTGGTCCTTGAAATGCACCCCCACAACATCCCACCCCTCCTCGCAACATCGCCAGTGCTGTTACAACATCATTGCAGCATACGAACATCCGGTGCTACGGTGAGGAGCCATGTCACAGCCATGGAACACGCCTTGTCATAGTCGTCGAAACATCCCAGCGATGGTCGAGCTTGCAGCACACGTGGTCGTTTGTGGCAGTTCCTTACAACGCATACCACTCGGCATGGCAACAGGCGAGCTCCGCAGACGACCGGCGGCTCGTGCCATTAGCTGCGGGCGCGCCGCCATGGCTCACATTGCTGTAGGAGGTCGAAGAAACATCGTGAGATCGATGGACCGATGGTCGTAGAGAACCAGAGAACTTGTGCTGTTCGGTATAAGGATCAGAGGATGCTACGCACAAGGTTTTTCATTTCGGAAACAAAAAAATTCAGACCTCACTGAAATATACGAAATTTCAGAAATTTGCATATTTCAGATTTTTAGATTTTAAATTTCACTTAATTTTAATGAATTCTGACATAATTTAAATTTATTTTGAAATCAGTTTAAAAATACATCGAAATTTCGGTGTTAAGAATGTTTTGAACCCCACCGAAATATGTGAAATTTCGGAAATTTCACTGAAATTTCGTTGAAATTTTTAACCCTACGCGTGTGGGGAGCCCACATGACGCGCGTCGCACATCAGAGGCGGATGACTCGGGGCTGTTTGCATCCGGATGGAGCCAAGGAGTTTCCAATCTTATTCGGAACACGAAAACTTGGAACCCAGCACGACTACCGTAGACGTACGTACGCAATCTTCCGATTATCGATGTCTTGCATTAGACGCGAGAGGTCCGAACTCCAAACTCGAGCCACCCCACTTCCCTGATTTATAGGTCGCGCGCGGTGCCGTCGTCGCCAACTTGCAACTCAAGCCACCGCCGCTCCCCACCTGCGCCCGCTCCCCACCTGCGCCACCAGGATGCCGACCGTGATGGGCACGTCGACGGAGCAGATGCCGCTGCAGGACATCGCCGGGAAGGCAGGCCTCGTCGTCATACTCGGCGCCGCTGGAGGCTCCGCCTTCTACTTCCTAAAGGGCGCCCGCAACTCCAAAGGCCGCCGCCTCGCCGGCGGCGCCCAGGGGGTCCTCACGAACGCGCCCCGCGTCGGCCACTGGGCGGCCTGGCTAGGCGCCGTCAGAGCCATTCACTGCGCCATGGAGCACGCGAACCAGGAGGACGACCCCATCAACGCGTTCATCGCCTGGGGCGGCGCCAACGCCCTCTGCTCCGTCCGCCGGGGGCCACTCGCGGCCGTCCTCTCCGGGCTCAAGGGCGCGGCCTTCGGTGGGGTCGTCGGGATCGCCATGTATAGCCTCAAGCACTTCATGGCCGAAGACTGATCATATTGATGCTGTTGTGAGGCTTTTTTCTGCTGCTTTTCCGAGCTTGCAGGGAGCGCTTAATCAAACCACATCAACCTGTCTTTGCTCCCCTATATTAAACTGTATAATTCTTTTCCTGCCTATTATTACAGCTTTACTGCTTGTACTCTGAATATGCACTGACATTTAGGAGATGATGACTGCCATACTAATTACATCCATGGAGGTTATTTTGCTATTCGGGTTGTTCAGTTTATTTGGTTCTTTCGTTATTCCAGTTGTTCTAGTTAACACTTGTCAAATTGTGAATGCAATTATTCTGTGAAATACTGTGCTCTGTAGTCTGTACTGCCCGTGTGATAGAGGGCGGATGCTAGAAATCGCTACCAAACTAATGGGTAAATAGAAAGGTATAAAATCTCAAGAAAATAACAAGCTGCGAGTACAATGTTCACACTTTTAGTACCTGCAGTAAACTCATGGAATCATTGTATAAACTGTAACAAAAATTCCCACCGATGGCAGTAAATTAACTTGTGTGGGCAACTGATGTGAAAATCGTATTTGGAATGAAGCAACTCCGGATAAGTAGATTAAATTGGATGGAGTAAAACCCTAAAGGCCATTGGATAAACCCCAGAGTGCCCCAAAAGCACTATATTTGCCATGACATCATCTCTCCCCTGCCCTAAACACAATGAACACATTGCAGAAGAGAGTGTACTTCAACTATGACTCACCCAAAAGAGTTTTGAAGAACTCCAATACATCGGTATTTTCAAAGATTCAATACACCTCCACAACTCTGTTTCTTGATATTTTCCTGTAAAGATAAAAAATCGAGAAAAAATCCGGGAGAAGTTATAGGAAAATCATGCTGCAGTGCTTTCAGCCGATGTTAGACAGAAAGATCCCTAATCCACCCCATCACAATCGTCCTGGATTTGGGAGCTACAACGATTGAGGGAAGATTGAAAGTGAGCTCAAAGCCTCTCTTTCACATGTTTACTCCATTCTTTGTTGTGCCACCGAGATTCTTCCCTACATCGATGCATGGTGGCATGTGACGACTTTATTGGATGTTTTTCCAAAAAAATTGCTACTGGTGTTTCATGGACAACTAAAATGACCACCCAACATGTGGAAGGAGCCTTTATCTCTTTTTAGATGACATGGAAAAGATTGGGCATGCCCTTGGTAATTATCAAGAACATCAGACGATGAAGGCTCGGGATGTCAATTAAGGTTCAGTTAAATCTCCCATGAAGGAGTGCTAGACTGACCTTTTCTATGAGTCGGTTCACTTACGTGCCAACTGCTAGGTACTCTTTGATGTCCATGTCATTCATCTTATAAATGCGAGTCCAACATTCATGATTTGAGCTTACATGACAATCATGTAATAAAAGAAACAACCCCACATAGTGTTTTGCTACATCTACGGGAGAAGACTTACAGAAGAAAATTACATCTGAGTAAACTTCAAGGGAGCTAATGAAGGAAATATGCCCCAGAGGCAATAATAAAGTTATTATTTATTTCCTTATATCATGATAAATGTTTATTATTCATGCTAGAATTGTATTAACCGGAAACATGATACATGTGTGAATACATAGACAAACAGAGTGTCACTAGTATGCCTCTACTTGACTAGCTCGTTGATCAAAGATGGTTATGTTTCCTAGCCATAGACATGAGTTGTCATTTGATTAACGGGATCATATCATTAGGAGAATGATGTGATTGACTTGACCCATTTCGTTAGCTTAGCACACGATCGTTTAGTATTCTGCTATTGCTTTCTTCATGACTTGTACATGTTCCTATGACTATGAGATTATGCAACTCCCGTTTACCGGAGGAACACTTTGTGTGCTACCAAACGTCACAACGTAACTGGATGATTATAAAGGTGCTCTACATGTGCTTCCAAAGGTACTTGTTGGGTTGCCGTATTTCGAGATTAGGATTTGTCACTCCGATTGTCGGAGAGGTATCTCCGGGCCCACTCAGTAATGCACATCACTATAAGCCTTGCAAGCATTGTAACTAATGAGTTAGTTGCGGGATGATGTATTACAGAACGAGTAAAGAGACTTGCCGGTAACGAGATTGAACTAGGTATTGAGATACCGAGGATCGAATCTCGGGCAAGTAACATACCGATGACAAAGGGAACAACGTATGTTGTTATGCGGTCTGACCGATAAAGATCTTCGTAGAATATGTGGGAGCCAATATGAGCATCCAGGTTCCGCTATTGGTTATTGACCGGAGACGTTTCTCGGTCATGTCTACATAGTTCTCGAACCCGTAGGGTCCGCACGCTTAAAGTTCGATGACGGTGATATTATGAGTTTATGTGTTTTGATGTACCGAAGGTAGTTCGGAGTCCCGGATGCGATCGGGGACATGCACAATCTTTTAGCCGTGTGCGGTGCCCCCTCCACCATAATCCACCTCGATTATATCGTAGCGGTGCTTAGGCGAAGCCCTACGTCGGTAGAACATCATCATCGTCACCACGCCGTCGTGATGACGGAACTCTCCCTCAAAGCTCGGCTGGATCGGAGTTTGAGGGACGTCATCGAGTTGAACGTGTGCAGAACTCGGAGGTGCCGTGCGTTCGGTACTTGATCGGTCGGATCGTGAAGACGTACGACTACATCAACCGCGTTGTGCTAACGCTTCCGCTTTCGGTCTACGAGGGTACGTGGACAACACTCTCCCCTCTCGTTGCTATGCATCACCATGATCTTGCGTGTGCGTAGGAATTTATTTGAAATTACTACGTTCCCCAACAGTGGCATCCGAGCCAGGTTTTATGCGTTGATGTAATATGCACGAGTAGAACACAAGTGAGTTGTGGGCGATATAAGTCATACTGCTTACCAGCATGTCACACTTTGGTTCGGCGGTATTGTTGGATGAAGCGGCCCGGACCGACATTACGCGTACGCTTACGCGAGACTGGTTCTACCAACGTGCTTTGCACACAGGTGGCTGGCGGGTGTCAGTTTCTCCAACTTTAGTTGAACTGAGTGTGGCTACGCCCGGTCCTTGCGAAGGTTAAAACAACATCAACTTGACAAACTATCGTTGTGGTTTTGATGCGTAGGTAAGAACGGTTCTTGCTCAGCCCGTAGCAGCCACGTAAAACTTGCAACAACAAAGTAGAGGACGTTTAACTTGTTTTTGCAGGGCATGTTGTGATGTGATATGGTCAAGACATGATGCTAAATTTTATTGTATGAGATGATCATGTTTTGTAACCGAGTTATTGGCAACTGGCAGGAGCCATATGGTTGTCGCTTCATTGTATGCAATGCAATCGCCCTGTAATTGCTTTACTTTATCACTAAGTGGTAGCGATAGTCGTAGAAGCAATAGTTGGCGAGACGACAACGATACTACGATGGAGATCAAGGTGTCGCGCGGGTGACGATGGTGATCATGACGGTGCTTCGGAGATGGAGATCACAAGCACAAGATGATGATGGCCATATCATATCACTTATATTGATTGCATGTGATGTTTATCTTTTATGCATCTTATCTTGCTTTGATTGACGGTAGCATTATAAGATGATCCCTCACTAAATTATCAAAGTATAAGTGTTCTCCCTGAGTATGCACCGTTGCGAAAGTTCTTCGTGCTGAGACACCACGTGATGATCGGGTGTGATAGGCTCTACGTTCAAATACAACGGGTGCAAAACAGTTGCACACGCGGAATACTCAGGTTAAAGCTTGACGAGCCTAGCATATAACAGATATGGCCTCGGAACACGAAGACCGAAAGGTCGAGCGTGAATCATATAGTAGATATGATCAACATAGTGATGTTCACCGTTGAAACTACTCCATCTCACGTGATGATCGGACATGGTTTAGTTGATATGGATCACATGATCACTTAGAGGATTAAAGGGATGTCTATCTAAGTGGGAATTCTTAAATAATATGATTAATTGAACTTAATTTTATCATGAACTTAGTCCTGATAGTATTTTGCAAATTATGTTGTAGATCAATAGCTCGCGTTGTTGCTTCCCTGTGTTTATTTTTGATATGTTCCTAGAGAAAAATTATGCTGAAAGATGTTAGTAGCAAAGATGCGGATTGGATCCGTGATCTGAGGATTATCCTCATTGCTGCACAGAAGAATTATGTCCTTGATGCACCGCTAGGTGACAGACCTATTACAGGAGCAGATGGAGACGTTATGAACGTTTGGCTAGCTCAGTATGATGACTACTTGATAGTTTAGTGCACCATGCTTAACGGCTTAGAATCGGGACTTCAAAGACGTTTTGAACGTCATGGACCATATGAGATGTTCCAGGAGTTGAAGTTAATATTTCAAGAAAATACCCGAGTTGAGAGATATAAAGTCTCCAACAAGTTCTATAGCTAAAAGATGGAGGAGAATAGCTCAAGCAGTGAGCATGTGCTCAGATTGTCTGGGTACTACAATCGCTTGAATCAAGTGGGAGTTAATCTTCCAGATAAAATAGTGATTGACAGAATTCTCTAGTCACCATCACCAAGTTAGTAGAACGTCGTGATGAACTATAGTATGCAAGGGATGACGAAAGTAATTCCCGAGCTCTTCGTGATGCTGAAATCGACGAAGGTAGAAATCAAGAAAAACGTCAAGTGTTGATGGTTGACGAGACCACTAGTTTCAAGAAAAGGGCAAAGGGAATACGGGGAACTTCAAGAAGAACGGCAAGCAAGTTGCTGCTCAAGTGAAGAAGCCTAAGTCTGGTCCTAAGCCTGAGACTAAGTGCTTCTACTGCAAAGGGACTGGTCACTGGAAGCGGAACTACCCCAACTATTTGGTGGATAAGAAGGATGGCAAAGTGAACAAAGGTATATTGGATATACATGTTATTAATGTGTACTTTACTAGTGTTTATAGAAAACCCCTCGGTATTTGATACTGGTTCAGTTGCTAAGAGTAGTAACTCGAAACGGGAGTTGCAGAATAAACAGAGACTAGTAAAAGGCGAGGTGACGATGTGTGTTGGAAGTAGTTCCAAGATTGATATGGTCATCATCGCACACTCCCTATACTTTCGGGACTAGTGTTGAAACTAAATAAGTGTTATTTGGTGTTTGCGTTGAGCATGAATATGATTTGATCATGTTTGTTGCAATATGGTTATTCATTTAAATTAGAGAATAATTGTTGTTCTGTTTACATGAATAAAACCTTCTATGGTCATACACCCAATAAAATGGTTTGTTGGATCTCGATCGTAGTGATACACATATTCATAATAATGAAGCCAAAAGATGCAAAGTTAATAATGATAGTGCAACTTATTTGTGGCACTGCCGTTTAGGTCATATTGGTGTAAAGTGCATGAAGAAACTCCATACTGATGGGATTTTGGAATCACTTGATTATGAATCACTTGATGCTTGCGAACCGTGCCTCATGGGCAAGATGACTAAAACGCTGTTCTCCGGAACTATGGAGGGAGCAACAGATTTGTTGGAAAACATACATACAGATGTATGTGGTCCGATGAATATTGAGGCTCGTAGCAGGTATCATTATTTTCTGACCTTCACAGATGATTTGAGCAGATATGGGTATATCTACTTAATGAAACAAAAGTCTGAAACATTTGAAAAGTTCATATAATTTCAGAGTGAAGCGGAAAATCATCGTAACAAGAAAATAAAGTTTCTATGATCTGATCGTGGAGAAGAGTATTTGAGTTACGAGTTTGGCCTTCCGTTAAAACAATGTGAAATAGTTTCACAAATTCGTGCCACCTGGAACACCACAGCGTAATGGTGTGTACGAACATCATAACCGTACTTTATTAGATATGGTGCAATCTATGATGTCTCTTACCGATTTACCACTATCGTTTTGGGGTTATGCATTAGAGACAGTTGCATTCACGTTAAATAGGGTACCATCTAAATCCGTTGAGACAACATCTTATGAACTGTGGTTTGGCAAGAAACCAAAGTTGTCGTTTCTTAAAGTTTGGGGTTGCGATGCTTATGTGAAAAGGTTTCATCCTGATAAGCTCAAACCCAAATCGGAGAAATGTATCTTCATAGGATACCCAAAGGAGACAGTTGGGTACACCTTCTATCACAGATCCGAAGGCAAGACATTCGTTGCTAAGAATGGATCCTTTCTAGAGAAGGAGTTTCTCTCGAAAGAAGTGAGTGGGAGGAAAGTAGAACTTGATGAGGTAACTGTACCTGCTCCCTTATTGGAAAGTAGATCATCACAGAAACCAGTTTCTGCGACACCTACACCAATTAGTGCGGAAGTTAATGATAATGATCATGAAACTTCAGATCAAGTTATTACTGAACCTCGTAGGTCAACCAGATTAAGATCCGCACCACAGTGGTACGGTAATCCTGTTCTGGAGGTTATGTTACTAGACCATGACGAACCTACGAACTATGAAGAAGCGATGGTGAGCCCAGATTCCGCAAAATGGCTTGAGGCCATGAAATCCGAGATGGGATCCATGTATGAGAACAAAGTATAGACTTTGGTTGACTTGCCCGATGATCGGCAAGCCATAAAAAATAAATGGATCTTCAAGAGGAAGACGGACGCTGATAGTAGTGTTACTATCTACAAAGCTAGAATTGTCGCAAAAAGGTTTTTGACAAAGTTCAAAGTGTTGAATACGATGAGATTTTCTCACTCGCAGCGATGCTTAAGTCTGTCCGAATCATGTTAGCAATTGCCGCATTTTATGAAATCTGGCAAATGGATAAACAAAACTGCATTCCTTAATGGATTCATTAAAGAAGAGTTGTATATGATGCAACCAGAAGGTATTGTCAATCCTAAAGGTGCTAACAAAATATGCAAGCTCCAGCGATCCATCTATGGACTGGTGCAAGCATCTCGGAGTTGGAATATACGCTTTGATAAGTTGATCAAAGGATATAGTTTTATACAGACTTGCGGTGAAGCCTGTATTTACAAGAAAGTGAGTGGGAGCACTACATCATTTCTGATAAGTATATGTGAATGACATATTGTTGATCGGAAATAATGTAGAATTATTCTGCAAAGCATAAAGGAGTGTTTGAAAGGAGTTTTTCAAAGAAAGACCTCGGTGAAGCTGCTTACATATTGAGCATCAAGATCTATAGAGATAGATCAAGACGCTTGATAAGTTTTTTTAATGAGTACATACCTTAACAAGATTTTGAAGTAGTTCAAAATGGAACAGTCAAAGAAAGAGTTTCTTGCCTGTGTTACAAGGTGTGAAATTGAGTAAGACTCAAAGCCCGACCACGGCAGAAGATAGAAAAAGAATGAAAGTCATTCCCTATGCCTCGGCCATAGGTTCTATAAAGTATGCCATGCTGTGTACCAGATCTATTGTATACCCTACACTGATTTTGGCAAGGGAGTACAATAGTGATCTAGGAGTAGATCATTGGACAGCGGTCAAAATTATCCTTAGTGGAATAAGGATATGTTTCTCGATTATGGAAGTGACAAAAGGTTCGTCGTAAAGGGTTACGTCGATGCAAGTTTTGACACTAATCTACATGACTCTAAATCTCGGTCTAGATACATATTGAAAGAGGGAGCAATTAGCTAGAGTAGCTCCGTGCAGAGCATTGTAGACATAGAAATTTGCAAAATACTTACGGATCTGAATGTGACAGACCCGTTGACTAAAATTATCTCACAAGCAAAACATGATCACACCTTAGTACTCTTTGGGTGTTAATCACATAAGCGATGTGAACTAGATTACTGACTCTAGTAAACGCTTCGGGTGTTGGTCACATGACGATGTGAACTATGGGTGTTAATCACATGGTGATGTGAACTATTGCTGTTAAATCACATGGCGATGTGAACTAGATTATTGACTCTAGTGCAAGTGGAAGACTGAAGGAAATATGCCCTAGAGGCAATAATAAAGTTATTATTTATTTCCTTATATCATGATAAATGTTTATTATTCATGCTAGAATTGTATTAACTGGAAACTTGATACATGTGTGAATACATAGACAAACAGAGTGTCACTAGTATGCCTCTACTTGACTAGCTCGTTGATGAAAGATGGTTATGTTTCCTAGCCATAGACATGAGTTGTCATTTGATTAACGGGATCACATCTTTAGGAGAATGATGTGATTGACTTGCCCATTCCGTTAGCTTAGCACTCGATCGTTTAGTATGTTGCTATTGCTTTCTTCATGACTTATACATGTTCCTATGACTATGAGATTATGCAACTCCCGTTTACCGGAGGAACACTTTGTGTGCTACCAAACGTCACAACGTAACTGTGTGATTATAAAGGTGCTCTACAGGTGCTTCCAAAGGTACTTGTTGGGTTGGCGTATTTCGAGATTAGGATTTGTCACTCCGATTGTCGGAGAGGTATCTCTAGGGCCTACTCAGTAATGCACATCACTATAAGCCTTGCAAGCATTGTAACTAATGAGTTAGTTGCGGGATGATGTATTACGGAATGAGTAAAGAGACTTGCCGGTAATGAGATTGAACTAGGTATTAAGATACCGACGATCGAATCTCGGGCAAGTAACATACCGATGAAAAAGGGAACAACGTATGTTGTTATGCGGTCTGACCGATAAAGATCTTCGTAGAATATGTGGGAGCCAATATGAGCATCCAGGTTCCGCTATTGGTTATTGACCGGAGAGGTGTCTCGGTCATGTCTACATAGTTCTCGAACCCGTAGGGTCCGCACGCTTAACATTACGATGACGGTTATATTATGAGTTTATGTGTTTTGATGTACCGAAGGAGTTTGGAGTCCCGGATGAGATCGGAGACATGACGAGGAGTCTCGAAATGGCCGAGACGTAAAGATCGATATATTGGACGACTATATTCGGACTTCGGAAAGGTTCCGAGTGATTCAGGTATTTTTCGGAGTACCGGAGAGTTACGGGAATTCGTATTGGGCCTTAATGGGCCATACGGGAAAGGAGAGAAAGGCCCCAAAGGGTGGCCGCACCCCTCCCCATGGACTAGTCCGAATTGGACTAGGGAGGGGGGGCGCCCCCTTCCTTCTTTCTCCTTCTCCCTTCCCTATTCCTATTCCAACAAGGAAAGGAGGAGTCCTACTCCCGGTGGGAGTAGGACTCCCCCCCTTGGCGCGCCCTCCTTCTTGGCCGGGGGCCTCCCCCTTGCTCCTTTATATACGGGGGCAGGGGGGAACCCCATAGACACAACAATTGATCATTGATCTCTTAGCCGTGTGCGGTGCCCCCCTCCACCATATTACACCTCGATAATATCGTAGCGGTGCTTAGGCAAAGCCCTGCGTCGGTAGAACATCATCATTGTCACCACGCCGTCGTGCTGACGAAACTCTCCCTCAACACTCGGCTGGATCGGAGTTCGAGGGACGTCATCGAGCTGAACGTGTGCTGAACTCGGAGGTGCCGTACGTTCGGTACTTGATCGGTTAGATCATGACGACGTACGACTACATCAACCGCGTTGTCTTAACGCTTCCGCTTTCGGTCTACGAGGGTACGTGGACAACACTCTCCCCTCTTGCGTGTGCGTAGGAAATTATTTGAAATTACTACGTTCCCCAACAGTTTCTCGATTATGGAAGTGACAAAAGGTTCGTCGTAAAGGGTTACGTCGATGCTAGTTTTGACACTAATCTAGATGACTCTAAGTCTCGGTCTAGATACATATTGAAAGTGGGAGCAATTAGCTAGAGTAGCTCCGTGCAGAGCATTGTAGACATAGAAATTTGCAAAATACTTACAGATCTGAATGTGACAGACCCGTTGACTAAAATTGTCTCACAAGCAAAACATGATCACACCTTAGTACTCTTTGGGTGTTAATCACATAAGCGACGTGAACTAGATTACTGACTCTAGTAAACGCTTTGGGTGTTGGTCACATGACAATGTGAACTATGGGTGTTAATCACATGGTGATGTGAACTATTGATGTTAAATCACATGGTGATGTGAACTAGATTATTGACTCTAGTGCAAGTGGGAGAGTCAAGGAAATATGCCCCAGAGGCAATAATAAAGTTATTATTTATTTCCTTATATCATGATAAATGTTTATTATTTATGCTAGAATTGTATTAACCGGAAACATGATACATGTGTGAATGCATAGACAAACAGAGTTATGTTTCCTAGCCATAGACATGAGTTATGTTTATTATTCATGCTAGAATTGTATTAACCGGAAACATGATACATGATACATCATACTAGTATGCCTCTACTTGACTAGCTCGTTGATCAAAGATGGTTATGTTTCCTAGCCATAGACATGAGTTGTCATTTGATTAACGAGATCATATCATTAGGAGAATGATGTGATTGACTTGACCCATTCCGTTAGCTTAGCACACGATCGTTTAGTATTCCGCTATTGCTTTCTTCATGACTTATACATGTTCCTATGACTATGAGATTATGCAACTCCCGTTTACCGGAGGAACACTTTGTGTGCTACCAAACGTCACAACGTAACTGGGTGATTATAAAGGTGCTCTACAGGTGCTTCCAAAGGTACTTGTTGGGTTGGCGTATTTCGAGATTAGGATTTGTCACTCCGATTGTGAGAGAGGTATCTCTGGGCCCACTCAGTAATGCACATCACTATAAGCCTTGCAAGCATTGTAACTAATGAGTTAGTTGCAGGATGATGTATTACAAAACGAGTAAAGAGACTTGCCGGTAACGAGATTGAACTAGGTATTGAGATACCGACGATCGAATCTCGGGCAAGTAACATACCGATGACAAAGGGAACAACGTATGTTGTTATGCGGTCTGACCGATAAAGATCTTCGTAGAATATGTGGGAGCCAATATGAGCATCCAGGTTCCGCTATTGGTTATTGACCGGAGACGTGTCTCGGTCATGTCTACATAGTTCTCGAACCCGTAGGGTCCGCACGCCTAAAGTTCGATGACGGTTATATTATGAGTTTATGTGTTTTGATGTACCGAAGGTAGTTCGGAGTCCCGGATGAGATCGGGGACATGACGAGGAGTCTCGGAATGGCCGAGACGTAAAGATCGATATATTGGACGACTATATTTGGACTTCGGAAAGGTTCCGAGTGATTCGGGTATTTATCAGAGTACCGGAGAGTTACGGGAATTCGCCGGGGAGAAGTATTGGGCCTTATTGGGCCATACGGGAATAGAGGAGAGAGGCCAAAAGGAAGGAGGCGCGCACCCCCCCCCCTCTGGTCCGAATTGGACAACGGGTGCAGCCCCCTTTTCCTTCTCCCTCTCCCCCTCTTTCCTTCTCTCCTACTCCAACAAGGAAAAGGAGGAGTCCTACTCCCGGTGGGAGTAGGACTCCCCCCTTGGCGCGCCCTCCTCCTTGGACGGCCGCCTCCCCCCTTGCTCCTTTATATATGGGGGCAGGGGGGCACCCCATAGACACAACAATTGATCTCTTGATCTCTTAGCCGTGTGCGGTGCCCCTCTCCACTATAATCCACCTCGATTATATCGTAGCGGCGCTTAGGCGAAGCCCTGCGTCGGTAGAACATCATCATCGTCACCACACCGTTGTGATGACGGAACTCTGCCTCAAAGCTCAGCTGGATCGGAGTTCGAGGGACGTCATCGAGTTGAACTTGTGCAAAACTCGGAGGTGCCGTGCGTTCGGTACTTGATCGGTCGGATCGTGAAGACGTACGACTACATCAACCGCGTTGTGCTAACGCTTCCGCTTTCGGTCTACGAGGGTACGTGGACAACACTCTCCCCTCTCGTTGCTATGCATCACCATGATCTTGCGTGTGTGTAGGATTTTTTTTGAAATTACTACGTTCCCCGACAGCTAATTGGATGAGGACACTTACTATCCATCAGTAGGTTATTGTTCTAGACGTAAAGGTAGGAAGCCTATAACAAAAAAGTTGAGAAAGGTGTGGTATCTCCCGGGTGCCCCTACACCCTTCATGAACAGTAAATTCAAAAAAAAAATGAAAATAAAATAAAAAATTCTGCAACTTTAGGACCCAAACATGATCAAACATTTGATGTCGTTACATAGTTTTTATTTGGCGAGGGCACCTCGAATGTTATTTCTGGCTGAAACTTTGCAAGTACATCAAATGTTTGATGTCCCAAAGTTTCAGTTTTTTATTTCGTTTTCAATTTCTTTTTTGAGTTTACTGTTCATAGGGGTGTAGGGGCAACGGGTGTTGAAAGGCCTGTCTCGGGAAAATTCAGTGCTAAAACCCACCACATTTGAAGGTACGAAAATCAGAACATACACTCCTACTATGGATTTTAATGGTTTAAAATGACCGATGCTCTTTATTTTTCTGAATCAAGGAACACTATAGGGCCTGTTCTGGAACTCTCCCACTCTGAGCTTCCCAAACTCCACGTGAAAAACGAAGCAGAACGCATTAGCTCCGAGAAGCTGAAATAGCGAAGCTGGGATGGGCCGTAGTGCATTTTTGCGGAGCGAGGAAAACCCAGCTTCACGAATCGACAGAATCTGGAGTTCCTTGTATTTACAGCGCTTTGCCACCGCCCAGGAAAACGATTGGCGCGCTCACCCTCCTTGCACGGCTCGCGTACAGAACAGAGAAGCCCAGACTCGAACCGTTCTCGCTCCTCTGCTCCCTCCTCGAACCCTCGCCGCCGCCAGTCGCGCCGCCAGACCCGCTGCCCCCGTCGCCGGCCGAATCCCCTCCCGCGCGTACAGATCCGGCAACCCCGGCCTCTTTGCCGCCGGATCCCCTGCTCAGCGGCGCTCGTCCCGGCACCAGGTTGGAGCAGCGAGCCCTTGAAAATGGCGAACTCAGCAGGTTGCCATTGACGCCGGAGCCAGGAGCAGCAGCCCGGAGGCCGAGCCCCCTCGCCCAAACCACAAGGTGAGCTCCTATGTTAGACTTGGTGCCCCTGAACTGTTAATGGAAACTGAAATTTTGAGCTCCTATGTTAGACTTGGTGCCCCTGTACTGTTAATGGAAACTGAATTTTTGTGCAGTGTTGTATGTGTACTGCTAAGATATATACAGTATGAACTAGTGCCTGCCTAATTGGGTGAATGTAATTTGTGAAGTGTACTATTGGTAGCATATTAACAGTTTGAATTGTGTAGTGCTAAGATATTAGTTGCTTTGTGAAGTGTTGTTCAGATATGACATGATTTTGGCTTTGCAAAAAACTTTTGTTTACATATTATGCTAGTACATGTGAGGACCAATGTGACATGCATTTTCGTAGATAAGTGTCAAGCATGACTGCTGAATGGAGTGTTGAAAACACTCGGATTGTGTGCGAGTTGTTCGCCGAGCAAGTGGACGCTGGAAATAGGCCAGGCAATTATTTGACCCCGAATGCATTTGATGAGGTGACAAGACAATTTAAGATGAGAACCCGGCTTGACTACACACATACCCAATTGAAAAACAAATGGGACAAGCTTAAAGCTGATTTCACCTTGTTCAAGAAACTCAAGTTTCGGGAGACCGGAGCCGGATGGGACTATGTGAACAACACCGTGTCACAAGATGATGAGTGGTGGAAGAAGGCTAAAATTGTGAGTTCTTTTGCTGTTATATCATGTATCTTAATTTAGCCATATCTCTTTATTTACTAATAATGTGTTTCACTTGTTGCATTACAGGATATGAAAGGTTGTAGTAAGTTCAAGAAGAAAGGACTTGCAAATGAAGAAAAGTTGCGGGTTATTTTTGGAGATATCACAACTGATGGTACAGACCATTGGAATCCCTCTTCTGGCATACCTCCCCCCTCTAGTGTGGCAGTGAAAGAATCCATCAATGTTGACGAGATCGAGGACCTTGATCTGGATGATATGGAAGAACAAGCATCTTGGGCAACACCTACTTCATCTAAAGTGAGGCTTGGAATCATCATTCCAGAAAAGAACAAGAAACCCAAGACCGCACAAGTGATGTGTGAGCAAGTTACAAGGATTGGTGACATTGCCGAGGCTTCTCATTCGTCATTTCAGTCTTTCCTAAAGCAAGATGAGGCAAACTGTGTCACCTCGGTCATGGACGAAGTCATTGCTTGTGGTGCAACAGTTGATACGGATGAGTTCTTCATGGCTAGCGAGTTGTTTGTGAAGAGGGCACAAAGGGAGATGTTTCTTTACATGCCTCCTGACTCTCGGAAGGGTTGGTTGCGTAGGAAATTTGACTTGAAGTATGCGAAGTAGTTAGTTTATATTCCATCTATGTGTGATGGTCGATTATCCTTTGCTATCAAAACTATTTATGTCTTTTATGTTGAACCTACTTCTTAAAGTATGGGAACTACTTGATACCATTCCATCTATTTATGTAGGCTTTATGGAACCATCTTTTATGTCTATGTTGTTTAACCTAGTGTTTGTTATTTATCTATGCATTATGTCTATGTTGTTGATCCAATAGATGCTAACTTGTGTTTCATATGTTGGTGATTGTTTATATGCAGATGTCATCGGATAGTGAAAGTGATGATCACACTAATTATGAAAGAAAGAAAATTATGGTTTTACAATATCAACATGATATGGACATGCGTTGTTCAGGCGTGTCTTCCATAGTTGGTAAGTATTGTAAAAGTTGGGTCATGAAGGCCGAACCTAGGACATCTAGGTTGACTGGTTTTGAATGGTTGCAAGAGACTATTGGCACTCCCGGAGAGACATACACAATGTTGAGAATGAATGCACATGTGTTCTTTGATCTTCATGACAAGTTGGTGGCAGAGTATGGCCTCAAAGAAACATGCTTTGTTACCACTTATGAGTCTTTAGCTATGTTCTTATGGACCTTGGGGGGTTGTGAATCAAATAGGAGAACCCAAAACCGTTTCAAACATGGAGCAGATGCGGTCCATCGTAAGTTCCATGAGGTTCTACATTGTGTGATCAAGATGTCATCTCACTACATTAGGCCTCAAGACCCAAATTTTCACATTGTGCATGATAGGATTAAGCGTGACAAAAGGGCTTTTCCTCACCTCAAAGATTGCATTGGTGCAATAGATGGGACACATATTAGGGCTTCTATTCCGGAAGGACCTTCAAAAGTAAGGTACATTGGAAGAACGGGTGCAACAACTCAAAATGTGATGGCAGTATGCGACTTTGATATGCATTTCACCTATGCTTCAATTGGACAACCGGGTTCTATGCATGACACAAGTGTCCTATTCCATGCAATTGAAAATGACAAGGCCATATTCCCACATCCTCCCAAGGGTTAGTATATCTTTTTGTTGCAACTTATGTAACATATCCTCCAACTCACAATCATGTTTGTTGTTTCTTTGTGTAGGCAAATATTACCTTGTAGACGCCGGTTATCCTAACAGAGATGGCTATCTAGCACCCTACAAAGGAGAACGCTATCACATCCCCGACTTCCAGAGAGGTGCGCCCCCAACTACTCCTGTAGAGAAGTTCAACCGGCTCCACTCTTCCAAGCGCAATACCATAGAGAGAACCTTTGGTGTATGGAAGATGAAATGGCAAATCTTGCTCAAGATGCCAAACTACTCGATTGCAACACAAAAGATGATTGTTGCGGCTACCATGACACTACACAACTACGTCCGCCTCCATGACAAAGAGGATCTCCACTTTCTTCGGTGTGAGAGGGATCCGGATTATGTTCCAACTATTCCTGATAGATACAAGAAGTATGCTATTCCTTCAAATGCATCGGATGCTTCAACAACGGCAGAAAGCGGTCCTAACATGGATTTGTTTAGGCATGAACTAGCTACAGCCATTACTCTTAGTTGGTGAAGAAATCATGTTCATGACTTTCTATGCGTGACCATATTGATTTGCAAACTTATTGGCAAATGAAGCTTTTGTGGCATCAACAAGTTTTTCTGCTAAATTATGACCTATGTTAGCTCCGAAAATTTGGAATCTTTCGAATATTACATGATTGCTGTATATTTGTTGCTCCATGTACCAAACGGCGATCTCTCTGTACATGTTCCTGTACAGCAAAAGTAGCTGCAGTAGCTACTGTATTAACAAGAACTTTGCATGCTATAAGCCGAAGGCACCACGTACAACCCCGCCCAGCCATATGTGTATCCTTTTTTTTAACACGCCAAATGTGTGTATCACCACGTACAGCCTAGCTAGCCCAAGGCATGACAACTGTGAAAAAAAAACTCTGCTGCACATCTGGGCGGCCTCCAGCCAGCCCAATGGGGAGCCTAACAGGCTTTTTGCCTCCCAGCTGGGCTGCAGCGAAGGGAGAAGCCAGCGTCCCTCCAGAACGTTTTTTGATCGCTGGGTGAAGTGAGGAGCTCGCTCCAGAAGCTGAAATCGTGGATTCGGTGGAGCTGGGAGAGTTCCAGAACAGGCCCTAAGGCCCACAGTTTCCAATGAAGAAAACTGATAACAAATCGTAAGATGTCAAAATGTTTAGCTTTGCTTGAAAGTAGTGTTCAAGGCCCTGGTGTCCACTCGTACTCTGATGTCGCCTCATTAGCCGGGGCGCGTGCCCTCCACTGCCCTCTAGGGCGTGGAAGCGTTGACACCGATGTCTCCATGATCGTTATCTCGCACGGTGGGCTTTCATCGTCTGAACTATCGTACCATGAGATCTCTCCAGATGCCTCAGTGACCACAGTCATCCTCTGGAGCGCCGGTGAATTCAGGAGCAACAAGTATGCCATGTCGTGGCACTCCTGCCCGGAGAAGCCGCTGAAATCCACCTCACGAAGATGGTCCAGTGAGATCTTGTCCTCCTTCCAGCTCCCTACACATCCGCATATGCAGCATCCCTCCCCACACCGATCAAGGTACTTTTATGGTCCATCCAATCAAGTCAACATGGAACATATACATATAGTTAGCAAATACTCATGTACCCGCATTTTTTTTCAATTTATAGAGAATATAGGAAAAAATATTAGATGCTCACGAGTTTGTTGATGCCTAGACTGAGGTGTTGAAGATTGATGCATCGCGCAAGGATTCTAGATACACATACTCCAAAAATGTGCTTGTCTCGCGACCCGAAATCCAGCTCCAGATTTGTGACGTGAGGAAGTGGTGGTATGTCTACCATCACATCATCTCCTTTGTTTACCTCCCTTCTCTGCATGGAAAGACATGTAGAGGATTTACATTGCTAGCTTAGCTACGATGTAGAAGTTTTTTAGTCTAAAATCTAAGCTACGACACTTTGTATGACTATCCCAACAATCTTATAGCGGCAAATAGCTGCTGCACTAATTAACATAGCTCGTTATTAGATATAGCTAAAACAATTACCGTCCAAAGGCATCTACAATGCAAGAGCGCTTGTTTGGACGCTTAGACAATAAATTTTTTTAATAATGAAAGTAGCGTCGACGTAGGAGTCCATCTCCCCAATGCACAGGCATCTAAGTGAGTGCTAATGTAATGGTTTTTCTCGTAAAAAAAATTGCAGCGCTTGTCAAAATGGCCGAGGTGAAAGGGAAAAGGAACGAACACTAGTAAAAAACAGTGCTTTGGTTCGGCCAGAAAAGAGCATTAATTCCGGTTGCATTACGAACCGGGACTAATGTGAGCATTAGTCCCGGTTCGAGCGGCTAGGGCACCGTACATGCATTAGTCCCGGTTCAAATGGGACTTTTAGTCCCGGATGGTGCCACGAACCGGGACTAAAGGGTGCGATGCCCATTAGTACCGGTTCGTGGTTCCAACCGGTACTAAAGGTCTAACCTACCGGTTGGTGCCACGAACTGGTACTAATGGTGCAATTTTCAAATTCTACCCCCCCCTTCGCCTTTTCAGTTTTGTAAAAAGCAAAAGAAAATGATAAAAACTTCAAAAGTTAAAATCCTTCGAGATGTAGTTGTGGTACTACATCTACTAGTTAGGAAAATTTAAAAACTTAAATTTGGACATGTTTTGCAAAAAGTGTAGGGAAAATGTAAATCGGCTATAACTTTTGCATACGATGTCGAAAAAACATATAATATATCAAAATGTTCAGCACGAAAATCCGCATCCGATTTTGACTGCCTACGGCCTGTTTGCAGATTTTTAGAATCCTCAAATTCTAAAAAGGAAAAAAAGTTATGCTCAAATTTCAGTTTTTTTTGAATTTTCGTTAAATCTGGTCAAACTATGGTCAAACTACTTATTCAAGAAGTATTAGTGTTACTAAATAATTATTCAAAAATATTAGTGTTACTAAATAATATTTCAGTTTTTTTTGAATTTTGGTCAAATCTGGTCAAACTATGGTCAAACAATGGTCAAACTACTTATTCAAGAAATATTAGTGTTACTAAATAATTATTGTTTTTTAGAACGAGAGTTTCAAGCTCAAACAGTGAAATGTGTGACTTCATGCTCAAGCTAAACTCCTGAGGGCTAATAGGATTGACATCTTACTATTGTCAGGAAAACAACAAGTGCAGACTTGGAAACGAGGGAGAATAGAACCCGGAAGTTAAGCGTGCTCAGGCTGGGGTGACCGTCCGGAAGTTAGATGATTTGGAATGATGCGGGGTGATTAGAGATTAGAGGTTAAATTGAGCACTGATGAGGGTTGATTAGAGATTAGAGGTTAAAATAATTCAGAAATTTGAAAATTCGGGAATTTTTTTAAAAAAAATTAAAAAAAATCATAAAATTTTCTTTAGTACCGGTTGGTGTTACCAACCGGGACTAAAGGTGGACCTCCACGCAGTGGCCACGTGGAGGGCCTTTAGTCCCGGTTCATATAAGAACCGAGACTAAAGGGGGGGGGGGGGGGACTTTAGTAACGACCCTTTAGTCCCGGTTCCAGAACCGGGACTAAAGGCCCTTATGAACCGGGACAAATGGCCCTTTTTCTACTAGTGGAAGTGCCCAGCCTCAGCATCGACGCTTGAAAAAAATCCTCTGATCGATCGGGATTCAGCCATAATGGCCAGGAATTGAAGCCTGGCACCTCGCCTAAGCACCGTCATTGTACATGCATTAAGTGTAAACGGGCCAAAAATAGTTTGTAATAAATTATACACCTAACTTTTTTGTGAGTGATTATATATACACCTAAATTTAGTCTAAGCGATCATGTATGTTACGTACTCCCTCTGTAAAGAAATATAAAAACGTTTGGATCACTACTTTAGTGATCTAAATGCTCTTATATTTTTTTACGGAGGGAATACTAAAGAACATGAAAAAAATAGAAGCGACCAATCTTTCTTTGGCGGCGGCTTTATCTTGGAGCTTCAGCCAGCTGGCAATTGATCATGACATCGGCTCCTACTAATACTGATGATGGCGCAACCGGGCAAGAAAATAAATCATCTATCCATATGTTAAAATCAGTAAATCCATGTATTTTTTTATTTCTTATTACTTGGCCGCTGTTTTTTATTGGCACTTATAATTTACTTTTAAAACGCTATTGTAAATAGCTTCCGCCATAGCACTTGTACGTCGGACCTCACCGTGAAAACCTTCAGCTAACTTGTAGTCACATATATAGCAGGAATGCAAATGATCTACTGTCTCACTACTGAAATTCTTCTATACAGTTACGGAGTCTATAAGTACCGTGGTAAATAATTGTGCTGGATCTAGCCTCTAGGGTCTAGACTCTAGAGTCCTCACTCCAACATGAAAATAGAAGGATTTGATGGAAGTAGTAGCACCTTTGGGACATGGAGACCGACGACGAGCCGATGGACGGGGCAGCTTTGCAGTAGTTGGGTGTTGAACCGGTACATGATCTTGATCTCGCGGGGGTAGGGCATGAGGGAGGACTGCAGCTGCTCCAGCGCCGGCGCCCGGATGGTGAAGTTGGAGGGCTCGCGGGGCAGCACCTTGCTGCCGACGTGCAAGGAAGAAAGCCGCGGCGTGTCAAGGTCCAGCCGCCTCAGTTGGCGAGCTGGTCCAGCTTCAGGATCTCCAGCGCTCTGGCGTCGAGCTGCAGCTCCTCCAGCCCGCACACATTAAGGAGATGCAGCTTCCGCAGCCTCGGGCAGCACGACGATGACAGGAGGCGGCTGCCGTCTCCTCGCGAGAGTGATATGAGACTGAGGGACAGGTCGGTGAGCGCGTTGAACTCGACCACGGCCGGGAGCCTGAGGGTGCCGTAGTTTAGATCTAACTCTATCTCTGCCGCCCTCGTGCAGCAGGGCAGCCGCATCTTGCAGTCGCTCGGGCTGCCCTGCAGAGGTAGGGACATGGAAAGGTGCAGGGATTTCACCACCAGCTCCATCGCCCGGTGGAGCCAGAGTTCCGCGCGCGCTCCGCCGGGCCAACGCAGGACGGTCATCTTCAGCGTGTCGATGCTGCAGACGCGCCGCTCAACGACGGTGTCGACGAAGGCGTTGAACCGCTTTAGGGAGGCTCTGAACCGCTTGTAAGTCTCGTCGTCGTCGTCCGTGCCGGTGAATTACACGGGGCAGAGGTGTAGATTCGGGGAGCGCGTCGAGAGGTCGCGCCACCGTCTGGAGAGTGCGGCCAATCCAGCAAAGTCGCGTGCATCGGGCAGGAGGCCGAATATGCGGAGGAGCAGGTCGTCGCCGAGGTCGCTGATCAGGTCTACGCCGTCCTCGCCGTCGCACGCTGACGGCATTGTTTTCTTTCCCAACCGGCCAATAATGTATTAGGGTTTAGGAACAGTCCGTCGTAAGCGAATCATTGTACTCGGACCTTTACAAATACATACTGCGTGCGATGTGGTTAGGTATTAAGAATCCGTTGTAAACCAATCAGTACTCGGATCCTTACATACTTCGTTTCTTGTCGGTATCACATCGGGTATGACAAAGGTTTCTTGCAGAGAAGACGATCGGACTTTGGGACGGACAAAACAACACGGCAAACGGTGGACAAAAACAAAACCCTCGACAAATGGGACTCCTGCCGCCAAAGATTAGGCCCTGTTCGGTAATTGCCCGCTCCTGGAATCTGCGGAGCGGAGAAACTGCAACTTCACCGTTTTGAATTGCAGCCCCGTCAACTCCGCTCCCGGAGTTGTGAAGCGGAGCGGTACCGAACAGGGCCTTAGTTTGCGGAGTTCTTCCTCCTGTGCACTCGACAAACACATTTGCCGAGTGATGTAAAAAACACAGATTCGACAAAACAATGGCATGAACGGAACGGGCCGAATGGCGCAGGTGAAATGTGTCACTGGGGTTTGCCGAGTTCTTTAGATGCACTCGGCAAATCTATTGAACATGACCAAAAAAAGCCAAAGAATTAGCGAAGCGGGAATGGCACGTGTGTTGGACGGGCGGAGGCGTGCTCCCCTATTTCAGTTTCTACTTTTCCCGAGTGCCCGGAAAACTCGGCAAAAGCCGATATGAACTCGCCAGACATTTTACCGAGTTCAGCTCTCAGCTAAGGGTACTCGTCCGTACTCTTCATGCAAAGGCCATGTTGCCGAGTATCAGCTGTCAGGCACTCAGGCAAATACATTGCCGAGATCTAAACAGGGTGCTCGGCAGAAAAGAAAAAAAGGCACTTGACGGGCCGGACGAAGACGACGCTTGCCATGTGGCATATGGGCTTGCCGAGATCCAGCCAGTAGAACCCGGCGAAGATAAACGCACCCGATGACGCCACATGTCCCAACGACCTGGCCGAGATTGTAGGCATAAAACTCAGCAAAGACCTAGGCCCAAGAGGCCGACACGTGTCCACGTCGGTATGCCGTGCGTCATTCTTTACCGAGCTGCATCAAGCGGCACACGAAAAAAAATGCAGGCATGCCAGTGTACTAACTATACAAAGAAATATATAGGGACACATGCATTTTATTAATCTCGTGTCGAGAAACAAAATTATAAAATCCCTATTAAAGGTGCTTCGTGGCCTGCTGGCATAGCCAAATGACTTCAGCGATGAGAGGTTCTGGTTTGCGGGGCCTCAGAAAGCTCCCGATTAATTACGTCCACAAGTCGGCCTCACGAGCCACCTCCGATTAAACGCTGCAATGGCCGTCCTCTTTAGGTCTCGCCTTCTCACGTGAGGTTTGTGTATAGAGATCATCTCTAGTGTATGTGGTGGTGATGTAGTGATGAAGTGGAAAGGGAGAGTGGTACGCCGTTGCTCCGGCTTTGCTTTGCTATAACCCTCTTGTTGATGTACGAGGATGAGGCGGGAGTCCTTCGCCTCGTCGGTGTCCACCTTGCCGGTGTCGGACTAGATTACTTGCTTTTGCCTTCTCGGCTCGGCAAGGGGTAGTTTGCTTCATCAGAGAAAGACGTGTCAGTGGAGTATAGCTTCGAATTGCCGGTATGAAGACGTTGTTGATGATGTGCGTCAGTGTGGATGTTGGAGTGGACTTGGCGTTCTCTCCCACTCAACAAGTGTGTCGATGGAGCCAACGACCTTGTCGAGCCGATAGTAGGTGTGGACGACCCCCGACGATGGACTATGCTGGTAGCAAAGTAGACGACGCCAGCGATGGGCCGTGTTGGTGGCAATGTAGACAACACCCTATACTCGGACGGGCTCTGTGTTATAGCCGGTGCTCCACCTTGGCAGTGGTGTGGATGACACCCCGCCTGGGGCGTGCTTGTGTCGGCGATGTTGTAGGCGGCGCCCCACCTTGGGCGAGTTCGATGATGGTGTACACTGCACACTGCCTTGGGCGAGCTCCATGTCGACGGTGGTGTAGACCGAGCTCTGTCTTGGGTAATCTCCTTGTCGCGGAGGAAGCTGGAGAGCGGACGCGCAACACTCTGATCGTGCACGCACGCGCGATGCCTGGACGGTGGCTCGCTCGAACGTGCACACATGTAATTTTTTTACTTGTATGCTTGTGTACGCACGTACTCAAGTGTAGGCGTGTAGCAAACATGCACCACGCTCACGTCGTACTAAGAAGCAAGCAATGCCATGTAGGCATGACATGTGAGGCACATATGTGCACCATGTGCGCCGTGTCCGAGAGAGGGTCCAGGAATGTCAAGAGCCACTCTGGTCCGTTGTTGCATATGGTCTCAACCTTTGGTGTCGGCCAGTCTTACGGCATGACATCTCTTTGGGGAGCGGGCACCTGCATAGGGCGTGGAAGCCGTCCTCTTGTACCACACCAAAGAGGGACAAATATCAGTAAGCTTAAGGTGGTAGGTAAATTTGTTGGCCCAAGTGGGGAGGGAGTTGGACACAATTCTCCCTGAAAAAATATCAGTAAGCTTAAGGTGGTAGGTAAATTTGTTGGCCCAAGTGGGGAGGGAGTTGGACACAATTCTCCCTGAAATACGCGTACCTTAAGGGGGCAGGGCATTCCCATATGATTTTTCAGATGGCGCGTCGACCATCTGGTACCCTACTCGTGGCGGTTGCCGTTGGACTCTCACGCTCATCCATGGCTAAGCCATATGCGGATCGAACAGTCAAGATACCATTCTTCTTGGTGCCCAGGCGATGATGTTGTCGGTGATGTGGGGCGACGTGCGAATGCTGGTGATGGCGTCGACGTCCGCCGGGAGGGAGTTGCCTCGAAGAAGATCCAGGTGCCATGCGCCGGACTCATCCAGGAGTTAATTTTATCAAAATTTATATATTTTTTGCAGGCAATCAAAATTTATATTATAAAATCAATATCATTAGATGCATCGAGGAGTTAATTTTCATATTGTACATCTTATGTATTATAGATGTTGATAATTTAAATTTGATCAAATATTACGAAGTTTGATTTAATACAAATGGAGTAAAAAGAAAGAGAAAGAGAAACCCATTGACTTTCACGCACGAAGAGAAATTGCATATTTGGATCGTTGAAAGATGCGGACTGTTATAAATAAATATATTGAACAAATTGTGTAATATGGTTTTGTGGTGTAGTTGGTAATCACGTCAGATCAACCGTCTGCAAGGTCCCCGGTTCAATTCCGGGCGAAACCAAACTTTTTCTCACTCGATAAACCTATTTTTGGGGGGAAAATGCCTTTTGTTTTACAAGTAAAAATAAAAAGGCGAAAATAAAAATTTCCTGGCCCATGCAGGTCTCGAACCTGCGACCTTCGCGTTATTAGCACGACGCTCTAACCAGCTGAGCTAATAGGCCAGTTTGCACATTGTTGAAATCATTCCTTTGTATTATGTGAAGAGGCTTGCAATTCGTTCTTTCAAAAATGGAGGCATGCCTTTTACGGTAAAAAAAAAGGAGTAGTAATAAACAGACTAAAGATCAAAATTCATCAAACCGGAACTAATAGACACAGCTCAAACAAGCCTGGATTCCGAGCTCAACTCTGGTCGGGAAACCTAGGAATAAGTAGTTGAAGATATTTTTTTTTTGAAACGGAGGCAAAAGATTTGCTTCATCCACTAATTAAGAAGAAGTTTAGAGTTGCTTTTACAACGAAAAGCAAGGAGATTTAAATACAAAGCCACTACTCTCCCGGCATTATGAGACCCAAATGTTTGGCTCCTGCCATGACCCAAAGCTTAGCCTCCCGCTGAATGTTGAGTAATAGGACGGACGGCAGAGTAGACTTGTGTTGGAACACCCTAGCATTCCTTTCACACCAGATAGTCCAACAAGTTAACATGGTGAGGGAAGCGATGGCTTTCCGGTGTGGCACGCCGACGCCCGACATGTTGATCCACCAATCGTGGATGGAACGCCTAGTCATCCAAACCGAGGTGTTGATGAAGTCTAGATTGAGCCATCCCTTGATCATCCCCCAAATTCTAGTGGAGAAGCGACACTTGTAGAATAAGTGATGAACGGTCTCGCCCGTTTGTTTGCAAAGCGGGCAGAGCCCACAGTTGGGCCACCCCCTTTTCTGTAATCTATCCGCCGTCCAGATACGGTTTTGAATCGCAAGCCAAGCGAAAAATTTCATCTTGGGTGGCGCCCAAGCCTTCCAAACCGCGAAGTGCATGGACGAACGAACCGTCCCAAGAAGTTGCGCCTTGTCCGCAGAAGTGGCGGAGTAAGCTCCATCAAGAGTGTGCTTCCAAGTAATTGTGTCCTCCGTGTCCTCCGATATAGGAATGACTCGCAATTGACCCCACAAGGTGACGATCTGCCGAATGTGCTCCATGGTCCAATGGTCGGGAAGCTTAATTGACGATAGCCATTTGTCCTCATGCATGGCCTCCCTAACAGTCCAATTCTTGCGTTTGGACGCCTCGAAGATGAGAGGGGCGATGTTAGCGGGCTTATCCCCATCAACCCAAGGGGAATCCCAGAAAGGAGCGCGCGCCCCGTTGCCTATGGTGATGTACGAAGATGCATAGAAGAGATCTCGGTCCAGAATATCACAAGGGTTGGCCATGCCCACCCACATCTTGGAGGGCTCCGCCCATTCAAACCACAACCATCTCAATCTGAGAGCTCTCGCGAATTTGGTAAGATCAAGGATCCCCAAACCTCCCAACTCAGTCGGTCTGCAAACCAAATTCCAGCTGACCTTGCATTTCGCCCCTGTTACCTTGTTTGTGCCAGCCGATAAAAACGCCCTCTCAATCTTGGTAATATTACGTAGTGTACTCACTGGCGGTTTGAGAGCGATGATGTGGTAGATCACCTGGGAGGTGAGGACAGATTTGACAAGAGCTCCACGCCCAATGGAGGTAATATTTTGCCCATCCCACGGCACCAGCCTGGCAGCCACCTTGTCTTCAAGGAATTGAAAGTCCGCCGCCTTCAGGTGGCGGATTGACAGTGGCAGCCCCAAATACTTGATGGGGAAGGAGGTCCGAGCAGCGGGAAGCGCGGAGAGGGTCTCATCCAAGTTTACGTTCCCGCACCGGATAGGAACAACTAAGCTCTTTTGGAAGTTTGTACATAAACCTGTAACCTTCCCAAAGTGATTCAGGATGAGGGCGAAGTTATCAATGTCCTGCTTGACCGGGGCCATGAAGACGGCCGCATCATCAGCATAAAGGGAGGTGCGGAAAATTGCACGACGCCCCTTAAACTTGTGCAACAACCCGCGCCTGGTGGCAATGTCGAGGATCTGCTGTAGGGGGTCAATTGCGAGGACGAACAACAGCGGAGAGATTGGGTCTCCTTGGCGGAAACCACGGCCATGCATAATGAGGGGGCCGGGCACGCCATTAAGCAGGATCCGCGAGGATGAAGACCAGAGCAGTGCGGTGATCCATTCCCGAAACCGCGGTGGGAACCCCCTCCGTTGGAGGAGATCAATGATGTACTCCCATCGCACGGAGTCAAAAGCTTTGCGGATGTCAAGCTTGAAGAGAAGCGCGGGGGTCTTGCTTTTGTGGAGCCGACGAGCAAGGCCCCGAACATACATGAAGTTGTCGTGAATGCATCTCTTTTTTATGAAGGCACTTTGCGCGCTGGAGATGAGGGCATGCATGTGAGGGCTAAGTCTGGCAGCGAGGACCTTAGCAATAATTTTTGCAATGGCATGAATGAGGCTTATCGGTCTGTAATCAGAGATCTCCTCCGCGCCCTCTTTTTTGGGTAGGAGCGCAACGTTCGCTGAGTTTAGCCACTGCAAATTGGCCGAATGCAGATTGTTGAAACAGAGAATGGCTTGCATGATATCGTGCTTTATGATAGGCCAACATTTTTTGAAGAAGGCACCAGTGAACCCATCCGGGCCCGGGGCTTTGTCCCCCGGTAACTGATTGATGGCCTCTCGAACTTCATCCTCCGACATTGGATCATCAAGATCGGAGAGGTCGTGATCATGAAACGCGAGCTCCTCCCAGTTAAAGTCCACAGGATGAGAGCTCTCCTTCCCCATCACCCTGGTGAAATGGTCGTGCATCAAAGCTTCCTTCTGCTCATGCCCAGTGATCCATCCATTGTTATGTCTGATCCTATGAATATGATTCTTGCGACGACGCGCATTGATCCGCCGGTGAAAATATTTGGTGTTGGCATCACCCTCCTTAAGATTAGAAACTCTGGCACATTGCTTCCTCCGTGCACGCTCCAGGACTGCCAAGCCCACCACTCTTCGCTTAAGCCTGGACCGGAGGTCCTGCTCGGCAGCAGACAGGACGCGGTTCTCTTGAGCAATGTCAAGGCGCAAGATCACTAACAGGGCAGCATGCAAGAGAAGCTTAGCACGAGGGAAAAGCTTTCGGCCCCATTCAGCCAACCGCACTCTGGTTTTCTTGAGCTTATGGAATAGCCGTTGGTAAGGCTCAACGTGGTTGCAATCCTCATGCCATGCGTTACTGACAACATTCATGAAGCCTGGCATGGAGACCCAAAAATTCTCAAATTTGAAGGAGCGGGGCCGCCGAGGGCCACTGTCATCCGCAAGGAGGAGAGGACAATGATCGGATAGCGACGAGGAGAGCGCATGAAGGACGTGAGAACTGAAACTGAGGTCCCAGTCTGTATTGCAGAAAAAGGAGTCAAGCTTGCAAAGGGTAGGGTTGGCACGTTCGTTGCTCCAAGTGAACCTTCTGTTCTGGAGGTGTATCTCGTTGAGCTCACACTCATGGAGAGTGTTGCGAAATCGGTTGATACGGCTACGGTTGATGTTTCGCTTGTTCTTGTCCCGAGCCCTGTATATTTGGTTAAAGTCGCCTAGAACCAGCCACTTCGTACCCGACGACGGCTTTTGAGCAAGAAGTTCGGAGAAAAAATCGTTCTTCAGAGAGGAGGCCGTGGGGCCATAAACGGCCGTGAGCTTGAAGGAAATGTTGGTGGCACGGACTAAGACAGTAGCGGAAAGGCAGAAGGTAGCAGCAACAACATCTGAGACCTGCACAGCCTCGTCATCCCAAAGAAGCAAAATGCCTCCTCTAGTTCCCACAGCCGGCCGCTGGGCAAAACTCTTGAGCCTAGCTCCCCCAAGAAAGGCAGCGGTAAACTGCTCCATGGCAGCAAGTTTGGTCTCCTGGAGACAAGCCAAATGACACGAAGTGGCAGCAATAGTTTCATGAACGGTAGCACGACGATCCGGGCAGTTAAGGCCCCTTACATTCCAGCAAATAAAATTAACAGGTTGTCCTAGCATTGGAAACCAAAAGACCCAAAGAACACAAAGCATCAGGAGGCAAGGCTCAAGCCACAGCCTCCTCATCGTGGTCCAGCGCAGCAGCACCTCCATGACTGATGAGAGCCTCTTCCACGCTAGCAGCATGAGCATCATCAATCTTGAAGAGGCCTCGCAGCGCATGCATGATATTTTCTAGCAGCTGGTCTTTGAATTGCAGCTCGAACTGGTCCAGAGCCATGGCAGTTACGTCTTCTCTGTCGCGGATGATGCCGATCGAGCGACAAACCAGCCCCTGCGCCTCCTTTGCCATAGACATGCCAAACCCCACTTTCTTCTTAGCTTGCACCCTAGCGCTGATGCGGCGCAGGGAGAGACCACCCTCGGAGGAGATGGTCATCCCTGCAAGAGTTTTGCGCCGCCTGGAAGGAGCTTTGACCGGAGAGGAAGTAGGAGACGGGAGCAGTGCCGGCGCCCTGGGCACAAACAGAGGCTCCAGGCCAGCAGGAATGACGCCCTCCCTGGCAACAGCCAGCGATGTCCTTGGTGTTGCTGCAGAGATGACAGAAGGCGTTGGCGAGTTCCCAAGCCCAGGGGGGTGCGAAGGAGACGGCGACGGCAGCGACAAACAAGCCGGAGAACACAGGCTCGCCACCACAGGGCTGGCTGCCGCAACCCTGGCCACCATCGCAGCCACAGCTTCAGCAGAGCGGTCGTCAGCACGCCTGGAGCTCATCGGAGCAGGAAGAACCGAGGTGGGCGTCAGGGGAGGGGATGCTGGCGGCGTCAGGTTGTCGCTGGCGTGGCTCCGCACCGAGCGTGGCGACGGACGCCGAGAGGCAGCGCGGCCACGGCCAGCCTCCGCGGTCTGCGCCAACGCCACATCAGCGACAGTGGCGCCTCCTAGCCCAGCGGTTTGCACCAGCGCCGCCACGCACTTAGCAGCGGTAGGGGCTCCTCCCTGCCTGCGACGCCCATCGCGGCCGTCATGGCGATCCCCGCGGCAGTCGTCGCGCCGCCTCTGGTCGTCACGACGCTGGTCTTCATGCCGACCACCCCCACCCCTCCTGTCTCCAGCAGCGCGGGAGCGACTCCGAAAGATTTTGCCCGCCCAGGAGCCGCGGTCGTCCTGACGACCAAGCTGGTCGTCATCATCTCTGCGCCCATTGCGGTCTTCATGATCGTCATCGCGGCGTTGGCATGTGCCACGGGAGGCGGGGGAGCTGTGGCTCTCCCGCGGCTGGCGCTCCCCGCCGATGATGCCCTTGTCCCAGTCGTAGGCCTGCCGCCTTGCACTTTGAGGAACATTGGCAGCCGCATCAAGACTGAAGTCTTCCAGGATGTCGAGGTGGATCAACACTCTGTCTTCGAGTCCGTCTAGCCCCTGAGCAGCAGGGGTGGCACTGCCGATGGGCATCTGGCCAGGCCGGTCATAGATCGTGGACCACATCACCTTGGGGATGGCCGACGGGTTGGTCGTCCATGCCCAAAGGCTGACCATGGACGCATCCTCCTTCTGCAGAGTGGCCACGTCAAAGTAATGCACAATGGTATTCTTTGAAGGAAATATGCCCTATAGGCAATAATAAAGTATTATTTATTTCCTTGTATCATGATAAATGTTTATTATTCATGTTAGAATTGTATTAACCGGAAACATAATACATGTGTGAATATATAGACAAACAGAGTGTCACTAGTATGCCTCTACTTGACTAGCTCGTTAATCAAAGATGGTTATGTTTCCTAGCCATAGACATAAGTTGTCATTTGATAAACGAGATCACCTCATTAGGAGAATGATACGATTGACTTGACCCATTCCGTTAGCTTAGCACTCGATCGTTTAGTATGTTGCTATTGCTTTCTTCATGACTTATACATGTTCCTATGACTATGAGATTATGCAACTCCCGTTTACCGGAGGAACACTTTGTGTGCTACCAAACGTCACAACGTAAATGGGTGATTATAAAGGTGCTCTACAGGTGTCTCCAAAGGTACTTGTTGGGTTGGCGTATTTCGAGATTAGGATTTGTCACTCCAATTGTCGGAGAGGTATCTCTGGGCCCACTCGGTAATGCACATCACTATAAGCCTTGCAAGCGTTGTGACTAATGAGTTAGTTGCGGGATGATGTGTTACGGAATGAGTAAAGAGACTTGCCGGTAATGAGATTGAACTAGGTATCGAGATACCGACGATCAAATCTCGGGCAAGTAACATACCGGTGACAAAGGGAACAACGCATGTTGTTATGCGGTCTGACCGATAAAGATCTTCGTAGAATATGTGGGAGCCAATATGGGCATCCAGGTCCCGCTATTGGTTATTGACCGGAGACGTGTCTCGGTCATGTCTACATAGTTCTCGAACCCGTAGGGTCCGCACGCTTAACGTTACGATGACAGTTTTATTGAGTTTCGATGTACCGAAGGAGTTCGGAGTCCCAGATAAGATCGGGGATATGACGACGAGTCTCGAAATGGTCGAGACGTAAAAATCGATATATTGGACGACTATATTCGGACTTCGGAAAGGTTCCGAGTTATTCGGGTATTTTTCGAAGTACCGGAGAGTTACGGGAATTCGTATTGGACCTTAATGGGCCATACGGGAAAGGAGAGAAAGGCCTCAAAAGGTGGCCGCACCCCTCCCCATGGTCTGGTCCGAATTGGACTAGGGAAGGGGGGCGCACCCTTCCTTCTTTCTCCTTCCCCCTTCCCTTCTCCTACTCCCACAAGGAAAGGAGGAGTCCTACTCCCGGTGGGAGTAGGACTCCCCCCTATGGCGCGCCTCTCCCCTTGGCCGGCTGCCTTCCCCTTGCTCCTTTATATACGGGGGCAGGGGGGCACCCCAGAGACACAACAATTGATCCTTGAGATCTCTTAGTCGTGTGCGGTGCCCCCCTCCACCATATTACACCTCGATAATACCGTTGCAGAGCTTAGGCGAAGCCCTGCGTCGGTGGAACATCATCATCGTCACCACGCCGTCGTGCTGACGAAACTCTCCCTCAACACTCGGCTGGATCGGAGTTCGAGGGACGTCATCGAGCTGAACGTGTGTAGAACTCGGAGGTGCCGTACGTTCGGTACTTGATCGGTCGGATCGTGAAGACGTACGACTACATCAACCGCGTTGTGATAACGCTTCCGCTTTCGGTCTACGAGGGTACGTGGACAACACTCTCCCCTCTCGTTGCTATGCATCACCATGATCTTGCGTGTGCGTAGGAATTTTTTTGAAATTACTACGTTCCCCAACAGTGGCATCCGATCCTGGTTTTATGCGTTGATGTTATGCACGAGTAGAACACAAGTGAGTTGTGGGCGATATAAGTCATACTGCTTACCAGCATGTCATACTTTGGTTCAGCGGTATTGTGAGATGAAGCGGCCCGGACCGACATTACGCGTACGCTTACGCGAGACTGGTTTCACCGTTGCGAGCACTCGTTGCTTAAAGGTGACCGGCGGGTGTCTGTCTCTCTCACTTTAGTTGAACCGAGTGTGGTTACGCCCGGTCCTTGCGAAGGTTAAAACAGCACCAACTTGACAAACTATCGTTGTGGTTTTGATGCGTAGGTAAGAACAGTTCTTGCTAAGCCCGTAGCAGCCACGTAAATATGCAACAACAAAGTAGAGGACGTCTAACTTGTTTTTGCAGGGCATGTTGTGATGTGATATGGTCAAGACATGATGTGATATAATGTGTTGTATGAGATGATCATGTTTTGTAACCGAGTTATCGGCAACTGGCAGGAGCCATATGGTTGTCGCTTTATTGTATGAGATGCAATCGCCATGTAATAGTTTTACTTTATCACTAAGCGGTAGCGATAGTCGTAAAAGCAATAAGTTGGCAAGACGACAACGATGCTACGATGGAGATCAAGGTGTCGCGCCGGTGACGATGGTGATCATGACGGTGCTTCGGAGATGGAGATCACAAGCACGGTGCTTCGGAGATGGAGATCACAAGCACAAGATGATGATAGCCATATCATATCACTTATATTGATTGCATGTGATGTTAATCCTTTATGCATCTTATCTTGCTTTGTTTGACGGTAGCATTATAAGATGATCCTTCACTAAATTATCAAAGTATAAGTGTTCTCCCTGAGTATGCACCGTTGCGAAAGTTCTTCGTGCTGAGACACCACGTGATGATCGGGTGTGATAGGCTCTACGTTCAAATACAACGGGTGCAAAACAGTTGCACACGCGGAATACTCAGGTTAAACTTGACGAGCCTAGCATATAACAGATATGGCCTCGGAACACGGAGACCGAAAGGTCAAGCGTGAATCATATAGTAGATATGATCAACATAGTGATGTTCACCATTGAAACTACTCCATCTCACGTGATGATCGGACATGGTTTAGTTGATATGGATCACGTGATCACTTAGAGGATTAGAGGGATGTCTATCTAAGTGGGAGTTCTTAAGTAATATGATTAATTGAACTTGAATTTATCGTGAACTTAGTACCTAATAGTATTTTGCTTGTCTACGTTAATTGTAGATAGATGGCCCGTGCTGTTGTTCCGTTAAATTTTAATGCGTTTCTTGAGAAAGCAAAGTTGAAAGATGATGGTAGCAATTACACGGACTGGGTCCGTAACTTGAGGATTATCCTCATTGCTGCACAGAAGAATTACGTCCTGGAAGCACCGCTGGGTGCCAGGCCTGCTGCAGGAGCAACACCAGATATTATGAACGTCTGGCAGAGCAAAGCTGATGACTACTCGATAGTTCAGTGTGCCATGCTTTACGGCTTAGAACCGGGTCTTCAACGACGTTGAACGTCATGGAGCATATGAGATGTTCCAGGAGTTGAAGTTAATATTTCAAGCAAATGCCCGAATTGAGAGATATGAAGTCTCCAATAAGTTCTTCAGCTGCAAGATGGAAGAGAATAGTTCTGTCAGTGAGCATATACTCAAAATGTCTGGGTATGACAATCACTTAATTCAACTGGGAGTTAATCTTCCGGATGATAGCATTATTGACAGAATTCTTCAATCACTGCCACCAAGCTACAAGAGCTTCGTGATGAACTATAATATGCAAGGGATGAGTAAGACAATTCCCGAGCTCTTCGCAATGCTAAAGGCTGCGGAGGTAGAAATCAAAAAGGAGCATCAAATGTTGATGGTCAATAAGACCACCAGTTTGAAGAAAAAGGGTAAAGGGAAGAAGAAAGGGAACTTCAAGAAGAACAGCAAACAAGTTGCTGCTCAGGAGAAGAAACCCAAGTCTGGACCTAAGCCTGAAACTGAGTGCTTCTACTGCAAGCAAACTGGTCACTGGAAGCAGAACTGCCCAAAGTATTTGGCGGATAAGAAGGATGGCAAGGTGAACAAAGGTATATGTGATATACATGTTATTGATGTGTACCTTACTAATGCTCGCAGTAGCACCTGGGTATTTGATACTGGTTCTGTTGCTAATATTTGCAACTCGAAACAGGGGCTACGGATTAAGCGAAGATTGGCTAAGGACGAGGTGACGATGCGCGTGGGAAATGGTTCCAAAGTCGATGTGATCGCGGTCGGCACGCTACCTCTACATCTACCTTCGGGATTAGTTTTAGACCTAAATAATTGTTATTTGATGCCAGCGTTGAGCATGAACATTATATCTGGATCTTGTTTGATGCGAGACGGTTATTCATTTTAATCAGAGAATAATGGTTGTTCTATTTATATGAGTAATATCTTTTATGGTCATGCACCCTTGAAGAGTGGTCTATTTTTGTTGAATCTCGATAGTAATGATACACATATTCATAATATTGAAACCAAAAGATGCAGAGTTGATAATGATAGTGCAACTTATTTGTGGCACTGCCGTTTAGGTCATATCGGTGTAAAGCGCATGAAGAAACTCCATACTGATGGACTTTTGGAACCACTTGATTATGAATCACTTGGTACTTGCGAACCGTGCCTCATGGGCAAGATGACTAAAACACCGTTCTCCGGAACTATGGAGAGAGCAACAGATTTGTTGGAAATCATACATACAGATGTATGTGGTCCGATGAATGTTGAGGCTCGTGGCGGATATTGTTATTTTCTCACCTTCACAGATGATTTAAGCAGATATGGGTATATCTACTTAATGAAACATAAGTCTGAAACATTTGAAAAGTTCAAAGAATTTCAGAGTGAAGTTGAAAATCATCGTAACAAGAAAATAAAGTTTCTACGATCAGATCATGGAGGAGAATATTTGAGTTACGAGTTTGGTCTACATTTGAAACAATGCGAAATAGTTTCGCAACTCACGCCACCCGGAACACCACAGCGTAATGGTGTGTCCGAACGTCGTAATCGCACTTTACTAGATATGGTGCGATCTATGATGTCTCTTACTGATTTACCGCTATCGTTTTGGGGTTATGCTTTAGAGACGACTGCATTCACGTTAAATAGGGCACCATCAAAATCCGTTGAGACGACGCCTTATGAACTGTGGTTTGGCAAGAAACCAAAGTTGTCGTTTCTTAAAGTTTGGGGCTGCGATGCTTATGTGAAGAAACTTCAACCTGATAAGCTCGAACCCAAATCGGAGAAATGTGTCTTCATAGGATACCCAAAGGAGACTGTTGGGTATACCTTCTATCACAGATCCGAAGGCAAAACTTTTGTTGCTAAATTCGGAAATTTTCTAGAGAAGGAGTTTCTCTCGAAAGAAGTGAGTGGGAGGAAAGTAGAACTTGATGAGGTAACTATACCTGCTCCCTTATTGGAAAGTAGTTCATCACAGAAACCAGTTTCTGAGACACCTACACCAATTAGTGAGGAAGTTAATGATGATGATCATGAAACTTCAGATCAAGTTATTACTGAACCTCGTAGATCAACCAGAGTAAGATCCGCACCAGAGTGGTACGGTAATCCTATTCTGGAAGTTATGTTACTAGACCATGACGAACCTACAAACTATGAAGAAGCGATGGTGAGCCCAGATTCCGCAAAATGGCTTGAGGCCATGAAATCTGAGATGGGATCCATGTATGAGAACAAAGTATGGACTTTGGTTGACTTGCCCAATGATCGGCAAGCCATTGAAAATAAATGGATCTTCAAGAAGAAGACTGACGCTGATGGTAATGTTACTGTCTATAAAGCTCGACTTGTTGCGAAAGGTTTTCGACAAGTTCAAGGGATTGACTACGATGAGACCTTTTCACCCGTAGCGATGCTTAAGTCTGTCCGAATCATGTTAGCAATTGCCGCATTTTATGATTATGAAATTTGGCAAATGGATGTCAAAACTGCATTCCTGAATGGATTTCTGGAAGAAGAGTTGTATATGATGCAACCAGAAGGTTTTGTCGATCCAAAGGGAGCTAACAAAGTGTGCAAGCTCCAGCGATCCATTTATGAACTGGTGCAAGCCTCTCGGAGTTGGAATAAACACTTTGATAGTGTGATCAAAGCATTTGATTTTATACAGACTTTTGGAGAAGCCTGTATTTACAAGAAAGTGAGTGGGAGCTCTGTAGCATTTCTGATATTATATGTGGATGACATATTACTGATTGGAAATGATATAGAATTTCTGGATAGCATAAAGGGATACTTGAATAAAAGTTTTTCAATGAAAGACCTCGGTGAAGCTGCGTATATATTGGGCATCAAGATCTATAGAGATAGATCAAGACGCTTAATTGGACTTTCACAAAGCACATACCTTGACAAAGTTTTGAAGAAGTTCAAAATGGATCAAGCAAAGAAAGGATTCTTGCCTGTGTTGCAAGGTGTGAAGTTGAGTCAGACTCAATGCCCGACCACTGTAGAAGATAGAGAGAAGATGAAAGATGTCCCCTATGCTTCAGCCATAGGCTCTATCATGTATGCAATGCTGTGTACCAGACCTGATGTATGCCTTGCTATAAGTCTAGCAGGAAGGTACCAAAGTAATCCAGGAGTGGATCACTGGACAATGGTCAAGAACATCCTAAAATACCTGAAAAGGACTAAGGATATGTTTCTCGTATATGGAGGTGACAAAGAGCTCATCGTAAATGGTTACGTTGATGCAAGCTTTGACACTGATCCGGACGATTCTAAATCGCAAACCGGATACGTATTTACATTGAATGATGGAGCTGTCAGTTGGTGCAGTTCTAAACAAAGCGTCGTGGCGGGATCTACATGTGAAGCCGAGTACATAGCTGCTTCGGAAGCAGCAAATGAAGGAGTCTGGATGAACGAGTTCATATCCGATCTAGGTGTCATACCTAGTGCATCGGGTCCTATGAAAATCTTTTCTGACAATACTGGTGCAATTGCCTTGGCAAAGGAATCCAGATTTCACAAGAGAACCAAGCACATCAAAAGACGCTTCAATTCCATCCGGGATTTAGTCCAGGTGGGAGACATAGAAATTTGCAAGATACATACGGATCTGAATGTTGCAGACCCGTTGACTAAGCCTCTTCCACGAGCAAAACATGATCAGCACCAAGGCTCCATGGGTGTAAGAATCATTACTGTGTGATCTAGATTATTGACTCTAGTGCAAGTGGGAGACTGAAGGAAATATGCCCTAGAGGCAATAATAAAGTATTATTTATTTCCTTGTATCATGATAAATGTTTATTATTCATGCTAGAATTGTATTAACCGGAAACATAATACATGTGTGAATATATAGACAAACAGAGTGTCACTAGTATGCCTCTACTTGACTAGCTCGTTAATCAAAGATGGTTATGTTTCCTAGCCATAGACATAAGTTGTCATTTGATTAACGAGATCACCTCATTAGGAGAATGACGTGATTGACTTGACCCATTCCGTTAGCTTAGCACTTGATCGTTTAGTATGTTGCTATTGCTTTCTTCATGACTTATACATGTTCCTATGACTATGAGATTATGCAACTCCCGTTTACCGGAGGAACACTTTGTGTGCTACCAAACGTCACAACGTAAATGGGTGATTATAAAGGTGCTCTACAGGTGTCTCCAAAGGTACTTGTTGGGTTGGCGTATTTCGAGATTAGGATTTGTCACTCCAATTGTCGGAGAGGTATCTCTGGGCCCACTCGGTAATGCACATCACTATAAGCCTTGCAAGCATTGTGACTAATGAGTTAGTTGCGGGATGATGTGTTACGGAACGAGTAAAGAGACTTGCCGGTAACGAGGTTGAACTAGGTATCGAGATACCGACGATCAAATCTCGGGCAAGTAACATACCGGTGACAAAGGGAACAACGCATGTTGTTATGCGGTCTGACAGATAAAGATCTTCGTAGAATATGTGGGAGCCAATATGGGCATCCAGGTCCCGCTATTGGTTATTGACCGGAGCCGTGTCTCGGTCATGTCTACATAGTTCTCGAACCCGTAGGGTCCGCACGCTTAACGTTACGATGACAGTTTTATTGAGTTTCGATGTACCGAAGGAGTTCGGAGTCCCAGATGAGATCGGGGATATGACGAGGAGTCTCGAAATGGTCGAGACGTAAAAATCGATATATTGGACGACTATATTCGGACTTCGGAATGGTTCCAAGTGATTCAGGTATTTTTCGAAGTACCGGAGAGTTACGGGAATTCGTATTGGACCTTAACGGGCCATACGGGAAAGGAGAGAAAGGCCTCAAAAGGTGGCCGCACCCCTCCCCATGGTCTGGTTCGAATTGGACTAGGGAAGGGGGGCGCACCCTTCCTTCTTTCTCCTTCCCCCTTCCCTTCTCCTACTCCCACAAGGAAAGGAGGAGTCCTACTCCCGGTGGGAGTAGGACTCCCCCCTATGGCGCGCCTCTCCCCTTGGCCGGCTGCCTTCCCCTTGCTCCTTTATATACGGGGGCAGGGGGGCACCCCAGAGACACAACAATTGATCCTTGAGATCTCTTAGTCGTGTGCGGTGCCCCCCTCCACCATATTACACCTCGATAATACCGTTGCGGAGCTTAGGCGAAGCCCTGCGTCGGTGGAACATCATCATCGTCACCACGCCGTCGTCCTGACGAAACTCTCCCTCAACACTCGGCTGGATCGGAGTTCGAGGGACGTCATCGAGCTGAACGTGTGTAGAACTCGGAGGTGCCGTACGTTCGGTACTTGATCGGTCGGATCATGAAGATTCAGCGTGGTTGCAATCCTCATGCCATGCGTTACTGACAACATTCATGAAGCCCGGCATGGAGACCCAAAAATTCTCAAATTTGAAGGAGCGGGGCCGCCGAGGGCCACTGTCATCCGCAAGGAGGAGAGGACAATGATCGGATAGCGACGAGGAGAGCGCATGAAGGACGTGAGAACTGAAACTGAGGTCCCAGTCTGTATTGCAGAAAAAGGAGTCAAGCTTGCAAAGGGTAGGGTTGGCACGTTCGTCGCTCCAAGTGAACCTTCTGTTCTGGAGGTGTATCTCGTTGAGCTCACACTCATGGAGAGTGTTGCGAAATCGGTTGATACGGCTACGGTTGATGTTTCGCTTGTTCTTGTCCCGAGCCCTGTATATTTGGTTAAAGTCGCCTAGAACCAGCCACTTCGTACCCGACGACGGCTTTTGAGCAAGAAGTTCGGAGAAAAAATCGTTCTTCAGAGAGGAGGCCGTGGGGCCATAAACGGCCGTGAGCTTGAAGGAAATGTTGGTGGCACGGACTAAGACAGTAGCGGAAAGGCAGAAGGTAGCAGCAACAACATCTGAGACCTGCACAGCCTCGTCATCCCAAAGAAGCAAAATGCCTCCTCTAGTTCCCACAGCCGGCCGCTGGGCAAAACTCTTGAGCCTAGCTCCCCCAAGAAAGGCAGCGGTAAACTGCTCCATGGCAGCAAGTTTGGTCTCCTGGAGACAAGCCAAATGACACGAAGTGGCAGCAATAGTTTCATGAACGGTAGCACGACGATCCGGGCAGTTAAGGCCCCTTACATTCCAGCAAATAAAATTAACAGGTTGTCCTAGCATTGGAAACCAAAAGACCCAAAGAACACAAAGCATCAGGAGGCAAGGCTCAAGCCACAGCCTCCTCATCGTGGTCCAGCGCAGCAGCACCTCCATGACTGATGAGAGCCTCTTCCACGCTAGCAGCATGAGCATCATCAATCTTGAAGAGGCCTCGCAGCGCATGCATGATATTTTCTAGCAGCTGGTCTTTGAATTGCAGCTCGAACTGGTCCAGAGCCATGGCAGTTACGTCTTCTCTGTCGCGGATGATGCCGATCGAGCGACAAACCAGCCCCTGCGCCTCCTTTGCCATAGACATGCCAAACCCCACTTTCTTCTTAGCTTGCACCCTAGCGCTGATGCGGCGCAGGGAGAGACCACCCTCGGAGGAGATGGTCATCCCTGCAAGAGTTTTGCGCCGCCTGGAAGGAGCTTTGACCGGAGAGGAAGTAGGAGACGGGAGCAGTGCCGGCGCCCTGGGCACAAACAGAGGCTCCAGGCCAGCAGGAATGACGCCCTCCCTGGCAACAGCCAGCGATGTCCTTGGTGTTGCTGCAGAGATGACAGAAGGCGTTGGCGAGTTCCCAAGCCCAGGGGGGTGCGAAGGAGACGGCGACGGCAGCGACAAACAAGCCGGACAACACAGGCTCGCCACCACAGGGCTGGCTGCCGCAACCCTGGCCACCATCGCAGCCACAGCTTCAGCAGAGCGGTCGTCAGCACGCCTGGAGCTCATCGGAGCAGGAAGAACCGAGGTGGGCGTCAGGGGAGGGGATGCCGGCGGCGTCAGGTTGTCGCTGGCGTGGCTCCGCACCGAGCGTGGCGACGGATGCCGAGAGGCAGCGCGGCCACGGCCAGCCTCCGCGGTCTGCGCCAACGCCACATCAGCGACAGTGGCGCCTCCTAGCCTAGCGGTTTGCACCAGCGCCGCCACGCACTCAGCAGCGGTAGGGGCTCCTCCCTGCCTGCGACGCCCATCGCGGCCGTCATGGCGATCCCCGCGGCGGTCGTCGCGCCGCCTCTGGTCGTCACGACGCTGGTCTTCATGCCGACCACCCCCACCCCTCCTGTCTCCAGCAGCGCGGGAGCGACTCCGAAAGATTCTGCCCGCCCAGGAGCCGCGGTCGTCCTGACGACCACGCTGGTCGTCATCATCTCTGCGCCCATTGCGGTCTTCATGATCGTCATCGCGGCGTTGGCATGTGCCACGGGAGGCGGGGGAGCTGTGGCTCTCCCGCGGCTGGCGCTCCCCGCCGATGATGCCCTTGTCCCAGTTGTAGCCCTGCCGCCTTGCACTTCGAGGAACATTGGCAGCCGCATCAAGACTGAAGTCTTCCAGGATGTCGAGGTGGATCAACACTCTGTCTTCGAGTCCGTCTAGCCCCTGGGCAGCAGGGGTGGCACTGCCGATGGGCATCCGGCCAGGCCGGTCGTAGATCGTGGACCACATCACCTTGGGGACGGCCGACGGGTTGGTCGTCCACGCCCAAAGGCTGACCATGGACGCATCCTCGTTCTGCAGAGTGGCCACGTCAAAGTAATGCACAATGGTATTCTTTGAAGGAAATATGCCCTAGAGGCAATAATAAAGTATTATTTATTTCCTTGTATCATGATAAATGTTTATTATTCATGCTAGAATTGTATTAACCGGAAACATAATACATGTGTGAATATATAGACAAACAGAGTGTCACTAGTATGCCTCTACTTGACTAGCTCGTTAATCAAAGATGGTTATGTTTCCTAGCCATAGACATAAGTTGTCATTTGATTAACGAGATCACCTCATTAGGAGAATGACGTGATTGACTTGACCCATTCCGTTAGCTTAGCACTTGATCGTTTAGTATGTTGCTATTGCTTTCTTCATGACTTATACATGTTCCTATGACTATGAGATTATGCAACTCCCGTTTACCGGAGGAACACTTTGTGTGCTACCAAACGTCACAACGTAAATGGGTGATTATAAAGGTGCTCTACAGGTGTCTCCAAAGGTACTTGTTGGGTTGGCGTATTTCGAGATTAGGATTTGTCACTCCAATTGTCGGAGAGGTATCTCTGGGCCCACTCGGTAATGCACATCACTATAAGCCTTGCAAGCATTGTGACTAATGAGTTAGTTGCGGGATGATGTGTTACGGAACGAGTAAAGAGACTTGCCGGTAACGAGGTTGAACTAGGTATCGAGATACCGACGATCAAATCTCGGGCAAGTAACATACCGGTGACAAAGGGAACAACGCATGTTGTTATGCGGTCTGACAGATAAAGATCTTCGTAGAATATGTGGGAGCCAATATGGGCATCCAGGTCCCGCTATTGGTTATTGACCGGAGCCGTGTCTCGGTCATGTCTACATAGTTCTCGAACCCGTAGGGTCCGCACGCTTAACGTTACGATGACAGTTTTATTGAGTTTCGATGTACCGAAGGAGTTCGGAGTCCCAGATGAGATCGGGGATATGACGAGGAGTCTCGAAATGGTCGAGACGTAAAAATCGATATATTGGACGACTATATTCGGACTTCGGAAAGGTTCCGAGTGATTCGGGTATTTTTCGAAGTACCGGAGAGTTACGGGAATTCGTATTGGACCTTAATGGGCCATACGGGAAAGGAGAGAAAGGCCTCAAAAGGTGGCCGCACCCCTCCCCATGGTCTGGTCCGAATTGGACTAGGGAAGGGGGGCGCACCCTTCCTTCTTTCTCCTTCCCCCTTCCCTTCTCCTACTCCCACAAGGAAAGGAGGAGTCCTACTCCCGGTGGGAGTAGGACTCCCCCCTATGGCGCGCCTCTCCCCTTGGCCGGCTGCCTTCCCCTTGCTCCTTTATATACGGGGGCAGGGGGGCACCCCAGAGACACAACAATTGATCCTTGAGATCTCTTAGCCGTGTGCGGTGCCCCCCTCCATCATATTACACCTCGATAATACCGTTGCGGAGCTTAGGCGAAGCCCTGCGTCGGTGGAACATCATCATCGTCACCACGCCGTCGTGCTGACGAAACTCTTCCTCAACACTCGGCTGGATCGGAGTTCGAGGGACGTCATCGAGTTGAACGTGTGTAGAACTCGGAGGTGCCGTACGTTCGGTACTTGATCGGTCGGATCGTGAAGACGTATGACTACATCAACCGCGTTGTGATAACGCTTCCGCTGTCGGTCTACGAGGGTACGTGGACAACACTCTCCCCTCTCGTTGCTATGCATCACCATGATCTTGCGTGTGCGTAGGAATTTTTTTTGAAATTACTACGTTCCCCAACATTCTTACCCAGGATCTTGCCAATCTCCTCCTCCCCCCAAGCCTGCAGGGGGACATTCTCCAAGCAGAGATGGACATGGTAGCGCATCTTGGCGACGTTGGAGTGGGCATTGGCACGCCATTTGGTGGCATGCATGTCAAGGTTGCGGTGAGGGATGCGGCCCCTGGCGGTCAGCTCGTCGCGGTGGTGAGGGTGCCTGAAGGTGACCAAGAAATCTTCAGGGAAGAACGGAACGACGTTGAAGTAGCTCTTGGCGATGTTGGTCTCCGCCTCGATGGCGCCCGCGATCTCCGCCGCACTGACCTGCGGCCTGTTGCCGCCCAGCCAGATCAGAGCGGCGTTGGAGGACAGCAAGGCCGCCTGCATCTCCATGGCAGGCGTGGAGAGGAGCACAACGTGGCCCTCCTCCGGACGGGAAGCCGCATCCCCGATGCGCGACATCACAGCGTGGTCGGTCGGAAGCGGCGGGGGACCCGGGACGCGGACGGGGGCCAGCCTGGTGGGCGCAGCGGAAGGAAGGAGGGGACCAGCCGGGGCGCAAATCGGCAGAACGGAGCGAGCAGGAGGGCGAGGGGGATTTTGCTGGTGCAGACGCCTGAGAGAGCAGCCTCGGACCATATGGCCCTGTCTGTCGCAGTAATTGCATCTCACCGGCTCCCTACACTCCCAAGCAAAATGCCCCGCTCCTCTGCAATGGAAGCACACCAACCCATCCCGCCGCTTGAATGCGCGCAGAGGGGGCCGCTGGGACTTGAAGGACCTGGGCAGGGGAGTTGAATCCCGACTTGAATGCGGCGACGAGCGCCACCAGTACGGCGGCATAACCACTTGCCAGGTCGCCTCGGGGCGACGAGGAGGCGAGGCAGCACGCGCAGCACCGACCGCAGAGAAGCCAGCAAGACTTGAATGCGCCCACCCACGAAAGGCAGACGCAATGGGCGCCCCTTCCCCGGCGCGACGGAATGGGGGCAGCAGAGGCGCCCCCCCCCCCCCCCCAGAAGCCCCTGGGGAGCGGTCCCCAGGCCCAGGCAGCGACTCCAGAACAAAGGACCCATCGGAGCCAGACCGGACCGGCCTGGCAGGCGACTCCAGATCTGAACCCGACCCAAGGCGGGCCAGCAGGAGAGGGGGCGAATCGAACCCCGGAGGAAGCCTGGGAGAGGCGAGCGAACCACCCGGCCCCCAAGAGGACGGCGGGGCGGCCGACCGGAGGCAGTGCGCGGCGGCGGCGGTGGATGCGGTCGCCGGGGTAGCGAGTCGCAGGAGCATGGGCGCGTGTGGGGGGGCCATTATGTATAAGATTGCATTTGTATTCAGTTGAAGATATATGCGAGCAAATAGCTAGGGCGCCAAAGCGTTTCAGACGGGCATGACTAGAGTCTAGAGGCAAGTCGGCCATAATCGTTGTGCCAAGCCTGAATGTAAACAACAAAGAGGCAAGTGGAGAAGATCGGGATGCGGTCCTCGGACAACTTTTTTCCGCTGCAAGGAACTGTGTGAGAGAGTGTGTGTGCGCCTAAAAACAATTAGTACTTCCTCCATTTTTATATACAAAGCCATTATGAAAAACACATTTTGCATCTATGCAAGGCCACCAACAATAATCAAGGCAAATATTAGTGATGTTTCCTCGTACTAGTAACCCATGACTTAATTACTAGCATGCATGTAGTGCATGATAATGACACACTCACCTACTTCCTCTCCCATGGCCACTCAGTTTTCTCTAATGTGCATGCACCTTTTTAGTTAACCCGGTAAATGAGAAAACAAATTGACTTGTAAAGCATACATTAATTTTTGTTTTGATACCTGTAATTTGAGTTTGTGGCCTTGTATATAAAAATAGAGGGAGTAACATATTTAATATCAATGCCCTAAGAAGTACTATTTGGCACTCATGCCTTTTGGTGATCGAGTTCCATGGAGCTTATTTAAAAAGAAAAAAGAAAAATCACATTTTAAAGTTTAGAAATTTATGAAAATATTGCCAAAAAAAATTGAGGGTCGAATACTGCCGCTTTATTGACTTATTACACGAAACTAGGAATCTCGGCCGCTACAATACCCAGAATACAGTCCGGGGGAACATCAAACCAAACTTTACACAGTTCATCGCTTAAACCTACTTTAGCTAATTTGTCCGCGGCAGAATTTGCACTACGCCTTATGCTGAGTAAATAGGCAATTTTTCGACTAATTTAATCCATAAATAGATGACTAGCATGGTATTGACAGAATTAACGACATCCAGATACTAATTTAAACAAGTACGTACTACGCAAACAGTAGACAAATCTACACATAATGCTAGTACTGCTAATACGGAAATAATCAGGAGAGGGATAAACGCGTTATACCCTTCGGTAGGCCATGCAGAAGCCACCGCGGTGGTGGCGGCAGCAGCGGCGTCCTCGGCGGCCTACTTGTCTCCCTCGAGCTTCTCGGCGGCGAGACGGTCGGCATCGGACTGAGAGCATCTCCAACAGCCGCGCAACGCGCCGCGTGTTAAAAGTCGGAATACAGCGCCGGGTTAGCCAGCTTTTGCACGCGGCGGTGCGCTGGCTCCAGCGGTCGCCGCAAATTAAAGCGCGCCCACGCCGCTCCAGCAGGCGCTCTATATTTCATTTGTTTTTCCTATTACGATTCGATACATATTTGGTTCCGTAGATACCGAAATATAAAACGAAAAACTACTACTACTCGTCCGACTCGGACTCTGCCTCGGTGATGTCCTCCTCCGACGTCGGAGCATAGGCGTCAAGGAACCGCTCGTCGCCGGAGTCCCAAGAGGACGCATCTCCTAGCGCTTCGTTGTATTTAGCGACCGCCTTCCGCGTTCGCTTGTCCTCGCGATAGGCGGCTCGCTCCTTCCTCCTCTCCGCCTTCTCTCGGCGAAGAACTGTTCCTCGTTGATGATATCTTGCGGGAAGCGTTGCCTCCACAGCGCCATGGCTTCCTCGTCCATCTCGGCCAGGCTGAGACGGCGCTCCCGCCTCCGGTTTTTGCGCCGATACTCGTCGGTGATAAGCCGCGGGAAAGGCGCCAACTCCTGTGCCCGCTCCCGCATCGCCACGTTGGTGAAGTTCATATCCCAACGGGACCGCCAGAGGCGCCACGCCGCAGCGTCGTATGCGCGGGCGCCATCCTGGGCGGTGTCGAAGGTTCCGAGACCGAGGCGCACACCGCCGCCCAACCGGATCGACGCGGAGTAGGTGCTGGACGGACGCATGCGGACGCCGCGGTAGCCCGAACTCCCCGGCGGCGAGGCGGCATGGTGGCGCGGTGGTGGCGTGTCGGCGGCAGAGGGCGATGAAGAAATGGAGAGAGCGGCAGAGGGCGATGAAGAGATGGAGAGAGTGGCAGAGGGCGCTACAATTTATAGGCGCGCTGTACGCGGTGCGCCAAATCTAGCGCGCGAGCGGCCGCCTTTTCGCCCGCGCGCGCAATCATTTCCCGCGCGTGCTAAAAAGCCAATTTACCGCGCGCGCGTCTTTTGGCGCGGCTGTTGGAGATGCTCTGAGACATGGTGATGATGAAGGCGACGCGGACGTAGAGGAAGTAGCGGATCAGAGGCGAGCTGTCGCGTGGTCGCTTCCCAAAAACCTATTCGCCCCTCGCCCGTACAGGAACCGAGACCTGCTCTCCCGTCGACCGTGTACGCGCCGGACGGGATGGAGTCACCGGCGGCAGCAGCAGCAGCAAAGGAACGACGGTGGGAGCAAACACCCCTCAGTTATATAGGTGCATCCGCGTGGGCTTGAGCCACCGCGTAGGTGTGAGCTCGGCTCGTCTCATTCCCGCAACCCGTGGCGTCGCGCCGAGGCGGGCGGCGGAGGAGGAGTGCGCGAGGGCCTCTTCTATTCTCAAGCTCCAATAGCATGTAGAAGAGAATCCCTTATAAAGAGGTCCAACTCCTTCTTCACTAACGGGATGGGACTAAACTTTCCAGTACACCTAGTGCCATATAACCCACATATGGGCCATTAGAAAATTTCAGAAATTGCTATATGGGTCGTAAAGCCCATCCCAAATTTCAGCACCTTACCCATGACACTTTTACTTCTTGGAACATCTTCATTCTCTCCTTGATCTCCTCCACCAGGGGTCTAGCTGCTGAGAGTATTTTATCCTGCGTACCCAACATGTTTGCCGCCACCTGAACAGCCCTCTTGCATGCATAAATTTCAGCCAAATGACAAGTAGCAGCTCTAAAAGCTCCTGGGTGGTCCCGTATTACAGCGCCTACACCATACTTTGCACCTTGTTTGTAAACTGCTCCATCAAAATTTGCCTTGATCCAGCCCTCATCCGGTGGAACCCAGTTTTGTTTGATCTCCGGCTTGTGCAGCTTTTGTCTATCTCCGTGAAAATATTGCAAATTGACATATGGATGTGCGGTACATGTGTGAAAATTTTCGTGAATCTTGGCACAGGGAGGGAAGAAACGCCAGATTTTTAAACCGTTTGTTATGATACAAAAGCAAGCCAACCATATCCATTTTAAAGAATGCACCACCGACTTAACTGGCTAGCTACGTGAGCTTGTTCTAGTTGGGATTGAATCCTGGTCCCATTTGTATCTCTGCCTTTTTATCTAGACTAGATGGCAAAAATGCTTTTTTTCCCACTTAATTACATGCCATTTTCACTACACAAAAATAACATGGCACTTTATAATTTTTTGTAAATGGCAGTTTTATTATTAAGAGAGTTTTTTTTACTTAGGTACATGGCAAATTAACTAAAAAATTAAATGGCAGTTTTAATAATTTTCTGTACATGGCAGTTTTATAAAAAAATACATGGTCATTTTATTTATTAAGAGGATGTTTTTTCACTTAGGTACATGGCAATTTTACTAAAAAAATAACATGGTAGTTTTATTATTGATAACATGACATTTTACTGTAAGAGGGTGCCATTTTCCTCCAATGTTCACAAGTCAAGTTTGCTTTTTGTACATGGCAGTTTATTAGTAATAACATGGAATCTTTATTTTTAGGAGGATGGCAGCTTTATTATTTGAGAGCATGGCATTTTTTATTATTGTTGGCATGGCAATGTTATTATTAAGAAGATGGCAAGAGCATGGCAATTTTTTTGTTGGCATGGCATTTTTAATTTTTTTTATTTCCATTTGGCACGACATTTTTCATGATTTTTCACAGTGGACATTAAATAAATAATCTACAGCATGGCATTTTTGTTTTGGGTCTATCGCAAATATAAAGAAGAAAAGAGTTAACTGGCTATGGGCTATCTGAGAGGTTCGCCCTGGATCTCCAACCTGGACAGCGACAGGGAGCGACACAATGCCCTCCACACAGGAAAAGTAGCTTTGTCTCACCTAGGTGCATGCGGTCGGCAGCACTTTGGCAGTGTTCGATTAGAAATACTTCCTTCAAAGAAGGAACTGGAGGTGCTTCGGCTGTTCCCAAACCGTACAGGGTCATCTCACGTAGAGACTAAAATCTCGGATCGCCTAGTCGAGCTCTGCCATCGTTAAGAGATCCTGTGGAGACAAAGGGCGCGGTTGGAGTGGCTATCTCATAAAGAATACGTACCTTTTCCAACTACGAGCTAGCCGTCGCCGCCGGAAGAATCAAATAAAAGCTTTGCAAACGCCAGATGGGCAGTTAACAGAGGATCGAGCAGAGATGGAAGAGATGACCAATGAGTTCTACAAGACCTTGTACACGTCCGAGGGGGTGCATGACATGAAGCAAGTGTTGGATACAGTACCAGTTAAAGTTACACAAGCCATGAATGATCTTGTGAATGCTCCATACAGCGAGCAAGAGGTAAAAACAGCCTTATTTGAGATGTTTCCGATAAAGGCGCCGGGTCCAGATGGATTCCCAGCACATTTCTCCCAACGCCATTGGGATGTTTTTCTAGGGGTACCACTGGGATGTCTGTGGTGAGGAAATCACTAGAGTGGTGGCATCGTGCTAAGGATTGTTGATGAAAAGGAGTCGGCCAAATGTATAAACAAAACAATCTTGGTGCTCATTCCAAAGGTAAAAACTCCGACACTTCTATCAGGCTGGTCATAGTGGGAAGTAACGACTTATACTAGTGTCATGCATATGACACTAGTCTAAGTTACTACCTCCATAGTGCAAAGTAACATAGTAGTAGTGTCGTAGATGGCTACATTTATTAGCTTGTAGACTCATATTTTGTTGAAAAGCGCTATGTTACAGTAACATATTATGTTACTCTAAACACACCTCTCCTCATTAAATACATGCCACATAAGCAAACTTGTCTTAAACTGCGCTATGTTACTAGCTAAGTTACTCCCACTATGACTAGCCTCACAATTCTGCCATATCAGTCTTTGCAATGTTCTATATAGAATTGCATCAAAGGTGATCTCTAACTAGTTGAAACTAGTTTTGCCAGAGATTGTGTCAGAGGAGCAATCAGTTTTTTTTGCTAGGTAGGTTAGTCACCGACAATACCATCACGACATATGAATGCTTGCACTTTATGAAGCGTAACAAGGCAAAGAAACTGTTGGAAATATGCCCTAGAGGCAATAATAAATAGGTTATTATTATATTTCCTTGTTCATGATAATCGTTTATTATCCATGCTAGAATTGTATTGATAGGAAACTCAGATACATGTGTGGATACATAGACAACACCATGTCCCTAGTAAGCCTCTAGGAGACTAGCTCGTTGATCAATAGATGGTTACGGTTTCCTGACCATGGACATTGGATGTCGTTGATAACGGGATCACATCATTAGGAGAATGATGTGATGGACAAGACTCAATCCTAAGCCTAGCACAAGATCGTGTAGTTCGTTTGCTCAGGGCTTTTCTAATGTCAAGTATCATTTCCTTAGACCATGAGATTGTGCAACTCCCGGATACCGTAGGAATGCTTTGGGTGTCCCAAACGTCACAACGTAACTGGGTGGCTATAAAGGTGCACTACGGGTATCTCCGAAAGTGTCTGTTGGGTTGGCACGAATCGAGACTGGGATTTGTCACTCCGTGTAGACGGAGAGGTATCTCTGGGCCCACTCGGTAGGACATCATCATAATGTGCACAGTGTGACCAAGGAGTTGATCACGGGATGATGTGAGTTACGGAACGAGTAAAGAGACTTGCCGGTAACGAGATTGAACAAGGTATCGGGATACCGACGATCGAATCTCGGGCAAGTAACATACCGATGGACAAAGGGAATTGAATACGGGATTGATTGAATCCCCGACATCGTGGTTCATCCGATGAGATCATCGTGGAACATGTGGGAGCCAACATGGGTATCCAGATCCCGCTGTTGGTTATTGACCGGAGAACGTCTCGGTCATGTCTGCATGGTTCCCGAACCCGTAGGGTCTACACACTTAAGGTTCGATGACGCTAGGGTTATAGGGAAAGTATGTACGTGGTTACCGAATGTTGTTCGGAGTCCCGGATGAGATCCCGGACGTCACGAGGAGTTCCGGAATGGTCCGGAGGTAAAGATTTATATATGGAAAGTTGTTGTTCGGGTTCCGGGAAAAGTTCGGGTTTTTCGGTATTGTACCGGGAAGCTTCCAGAAGGTTCCGGAGGATTCCGGAGGGGTCCGGAGGTCCGGAAAATGTTCCACCACGTCCAATACAGTAGCATGGGCTGTAAGGGGGCGCCCTAGCCATAATGGGCCAGGGGCACCAGCCCCCCAAGGCCCATGCGCATGGGAGAGGGGAAACCCTAAGGGGGAGGGCCTCCACTTGACTTGGGAGGCACTCCTCCCCCCTTTGGCCGCCCCCCAAGCCCCATCTAGGGCTGGCCGCACCCCTTGGGGGGGAAACCCTAGATGGGGGGCGCAGCCCTCCCCCTCCCCTATATATAGTTGAGGTTTGGGGCTGCCCAAGACATGAGAACGTCTCCTTTTTGGCGCAGCCCTACCCCTCTTCCTCCTCCTCCTCTCCCGCGGTGCTTGGCAAAGCCCTGCGGGATTGCCACGCTCCTCCACCACCACCATGCCGTCGTGTTGCTGCTGGATGGAGTCTTCCCCAACCTCTCCCTCTCTCCTTGCTGGATCAAGGCGTGGGAGACGTCACCGGGCTGCACGTGTGTTGAACGCGGAGGCACCGTTCTTTCGGTGCTTAGATCGGAATCAACCGCGATCTGAATCGCTACGAGTACGACTCCCTCATCCGCGTTCTTGCAACGCTTCCGCATCGCGATCTACAAGGGTATGTAGATTCACTCCCCTTCCCCTCGTTGCTAGATTACTCCATAGATTGATCTTGGTGATGCGTAGAAAATTTTGAATTTCTGCTACGTTCCCCAACAGTGGCATCATGAGCTAAGTCTATGCGTAGTTTCTATGCACGAGTAGAACACAAAGTAGTTGTGGGCGTCGATGTTGTCAATTCTTCTTGCCGCTACTAGTCTTATCTTGTTTCGGCGGCATTGTGGGATGAAGCGGCCCGGACCGACCTTACACGTACTCTTACGTGAGACAGGTTCCACCGACTGACATGCACTAGATGCATAAGGTGGCTAGCGGGTGTCTGTCTCTCCTACTTTAGTCGGAACGGATTCGATGAAAAGGGTCCTTATGAAGGGTAAATAGAAATTGGCAAATCACGTTGTGGTCATACGTAGGTAAGAAACGTTCTTGCTAGAAACCTACAAACCACGTAAAAAACTTGCAACAACAATTAGAGGACGTCTAACTTGTTTTTGCAGCAAGTGCTATGTGATGTGATATGGCCAGAAGATGTGATGAATGATATATGTGATGTATGAGATTGATCATATTCTTGTAATAAGAATCACGACTTGCATGTCGATGAGAATGACAACCGGCAGGAGCCATATGAGTTGTCTTTATTATTTTGTATGACCTGCGTGTCATTGAATAACGCCATGTAAATTACTTTACTTTATTGCTAAACGCGTTAGCCATAGAAGTTGAAGTAACCGTTGGCGTGACAACTTCATGAAGACACAATGATGGAGATCATGATGATGGAGATCATGGTGTCATGCCGGTGACAAGGATGATCATGGTGCCCCGAAGATGGAGATCAAAGGAGCATGATGATATTGGCCATATCATGTCACTATTTGATTGCATGTGATGTTTATCATGTTTTTGCATCTTATTTGCTTAGAACGACGGTAGCAAGTAGGATGATCCCTTATAATAATTTCAAGAAAGTGTTCACCCTAACTGTGCACCATTGCGAAGGTTCGTCGTTTCGAAGCACCACGTGATGATCGGGTGTGATAGATTCTTACGTTCGAATACAACGGGTGTTGACGAGCCTAGCATGTACAGACATGGCCTCGGCACACACGCAATAGACTTAGGTTGACTTGACGAGCCTAGCATGTACAGACATGGCCTCGGAACACGGAGGACCGAAAGGTCGAGCATGAGTCGTATAGAAGATACGATCAACATGGAGATGTTCACCGATCTTGACTAGTCCGTCTCACGTGATGATCGGACACGGCCTAGTTTAACTCGGATCATGTTTCACTTAGATGACTAGAGGGATGTCTATCTGAGTGGGAGTTCATAATCAGATGAACTTCATTATCATGAACATAGTCAAAAAGGTATTTGCAAATTATGTCATAGCTTGCGCTTTAAGTTCTACTGGTTTAGATATGTTCCTAGAGAAAATTTAGTTGAAAGTTGGTAGTAGCAATTATGCGGACTGGGTCCGTAAACTGAGGATTGTCCTCATTACTACACAGAAGGCTTATGTCCTTAATGCACCGCTCGGTGTGCTGAACCTCAGCGTCGTCTGTAGATGTTACGAAACATCTGACATACACGTTTTGATAACTACGTGATAGTTCAGTGCGGTTTAGAACTGTGGCACCCAAGACGTTTTTGAAACGTCGCAGAACATGTGAGATGTTCCGAAGACTGAAATTGGGATTTCAGACTAGTGCCCACGTCAAGAGGTATGAGATCTCTGACAAGTTTCTTAAGCCTGCAAACTAAGGGAGAAAAGCTCAATCGTCGAGCGTGTGCTCAGATTGTCTGAGTGCCACAATCGCTTGAATCGAGTGGGAGTTAATCTCCCAGATGAGATAGTGATAGTTCTCCATAGTCACTGCCACCAAGCTAGTAGAGCTTCGTGATGAACTATAACATATCAAGGATAGTTATGATGACCCTTGAGCTATTCGCGATGTTTGACACCGCGAGAGTAGAAATCAAGAAGGAGCATCAATTGTTGATGGTTAGTAGAACCACTAGTTTAAGAAGGGCAAGAGCAAAAGGGATACTTCATGAAACAGCAAGTCGTTTGCTGCTCTAGTGAAGAATCCCAAGGTTGAACCCAAACCCGAGACTAAGTGCTTCTGTAATAAGAGGAACGGTCACTGAAGCAGTACTACCCTAGATACTTGGTAGATGAGAAGGCAGGCAAGGTCGACAGAAGTATATTGGATATACGTTATATGAATGTGTACTTTACTAGTACTCCTAGCAGCACCAGGGTATTAGATACTGGTTCGGTTGCTAAGTGTTAGTAACTCGAAATAAAAGCTGTGGAATAAATGGAGACTAGCTAAAGGTGAGATGACGATATGTGTTGGAAGTGTTTCCAAGGTTGATGTGATCAAGCATCGCATGCTCCCTCTACCATCGAGATTTGGTGGTTGCGTTGAACATGATTGGATTATGTTTACCGCAAAACGGTTATTCATTTAAGGAGAATAATGGTTACTCTGTTTATTTGAATAATACCTTCAATGGTCTTGCACCTAAAATGAATCTCGATCGTAGTGATACACATGTTCATGCCAAAAAGATATAAGATAGTAATGATAGTACCACATACTTGTGGCACTGCCACTTGAGTCATATTGGTATAGAACGCATGAGGAAGCTCCATGTGGATGGATCTTTGGACTCACTCATTTTTTGAAAAGATTGAGACATGCGAACCATGTCTATTGGTATATATGCATGAAGAAACTCCATGCAGATGGATCGTTTAGACTCACTTGATTATGAATCACTTGAGACATGCAAATCATACCACATGGGCAAGATGACTGAAAGTCCTCGTTTTCAGTAAGATGGAACAAGAGAGCAACTTATTGAAAGTAATACATTTTGATGTACGCAGTCCAATGAGTGCTGAGGCATGCAGTGGATATCGTTATGTTCTTACTTCACAGATAATTTGAGTAGATGCTGAGTGTATTTACTTGATGAAACACTAGTCTGAATTATTGAAAGGTTCAAGTAATTTCAGAGTGAAGTTGAAGATCGTCGTAACAAGAGGATAAAATGTCTGTGATATGATCATAGAGATGAGTATCTGAGATACGAGTTTGGCACACAATTGAGACATTGTGGAAAGTGTTTCACAATTAATACCGCCTGGAACACCATAGTGTGATGGTGTGTCTGAACATCATAACTGCACCCTATTGGATATGGTGCATACCATGATGTTTCTTATCAAATTACCACTATCGTTTATGGGTTAGGCATTAGAGACAACCACATTTACTTTAAAAGGGGCACCACGCAATTCCGTTGAGACGACACCGTTTAGAGAAACCTAAGTTGTCGTTTCTTAAAAGTTTGGGGCTGCGATGCTTATGTGAAAAAGTTTCAAGCTGATAAGCTCAAACCCAAAGCGGATAAATACATCTTCATAGAAAACCCAAAACAGTTGGGTATACCTCCTATTTCAGATCTGGAAGCAAAAGTAATTGCTTCTAGAAACAGGTCCTTTCTCGAGGAAAAGTTTCTCTCGAAAGAATTGAGTGGGAGGATGGTGGAGACTTGATAAGGTTATTGAACCGTCACTTCAACTAGTGTGTAGCAGGGCACAGGAAGTTGTTCCTGTGGCACCTACACCAGTTGAAGTGGAAGCTTATGATAGTGATCATGAAACTTCGGATCAAGTCACTACCAAACCTCGTAGGACGACGAGGATGCGTGCTACTTCAGAGTGGTACGTGATCCTGTCTTGAAAGTCATGTTGTTAGACAACAATGAACCTACGAGCTATGGAGAAGCGATGGTGGGCCCATATTCCGACAAATGGTTAGAATCCATGAAATCCGAGATAAATGGAGCAGAAGACGGACGTGGACGGTAATGTTACCGTCTATGAAGCTTGACTTGTGGCAAAGAGTATTTTCACAAGTTCAATGAGTTGACTACGATGAGATTTTCTCATCCGTAGCGATGCTTGAGTCCGTCGGAATCATGTTAGCATTAGCTGCATTTATGAAATCTGGCAGATGGATGTCAAAACAAGTTTCCTTACCAGTTTTCGTAAGGAAAGGTTGTATGTGATACAATCAGAAAGGTTTTGTCCATCCTAAGGATGCTAAAAGGTATGCTAGCTCCAGCGATCCTTCTAAGGACTGGAGTAAGCATCTCGGAGTTGGAATGTGCGCTTTGATGAGATGATCAAAGATTTTAGATTTATACAAAGTTTATGAGAAACTTGTATTTCCAATAAAGTGAGTGGGAGCGCTACAACATTTCTGATAAGTATATGTGAATGACATATTGTTGATCCGAAATGATGTAAAATTTCTGGAAAGCATAAAGGGTTGTTTGAAAGGAGTTTTTCAAAGGAAGACATGGATAAAAGCTGCTTACATATTGGGCATCAAGATCTATAGAGATAGATCAAGACGCCCGATGATACTTTCAAAAGAACGCACACCTTGACATGATTTTGAAAGAGTTCAAAATAGATCAGCAAAGAAGGAGTTGTTGGCTGTGTTACAAGGTGTGAGTATTGAGTAAGACTCAAGACCTGACCACAGCAGAAGAGAGAGAAAGGACGAAGGTCGTCCCCTATGCTTTAGACGTAGGCTCTGCAGTATGCTATGCTGTGTACAGCACATGAAGTGTGCCTTGCCATGAGTTGGTCAAGGGGTACAATAGTGATCCGGGAATGGATCACATGACAGCGGTCGAACTTATCCTTAGTATCTAGTGGACTAAGGAATTTTCTCGATTATGGAGGTGAAAAGGAGTTCGTCGTAAAGGGTTACGTCGATGCGAACTTTGACACTAATCCGGATGACTCTGAGTAGTAAACCGGATTCGTATAGTAGAGCAATTATTTGAAATGGCTCCAAATAGCGCGTGGTAGCATCCACAAGATGACATAGATATTCGTAAAGCACACACGAATCTGAAAGGTTCAGACCCGTTGACTAAATAACCTCTCTCACAAGCATAACATGATCAAACCAGAACTCATTGAGTGTTAATCACATAGAGATGTGAACTAGATTGTTGACTCTAGTAAACTCTTGGGTGTTGGTCACATGGTGATGTGACCTGTCAGTTTTAATCACATGGTGATGTGAACTAGATTATTGACTCTAGTGCAAGTGGGAGACTGTTGGAAATATGCCCTAGAGACAATAATAAATAGGTTATTATTATATTTCCTTGTTCATGATAATCGTTTATTATCCATGCTAGAATTGTATTGATAGGAAACTCAGATACATGTGTGGATACATAGACAACACCATGTCCCTAGTAAGCCTCTAGGAGACTAGCTCGTTGATCAATAGATGGTTACGGTTTCCTGACCATGGACATTGGATATCGTTGATAACGGGATCATATCATTAGGAGAATGATGTGATGGACAAGACCCAATCCTAAGCCTAGCACAAGATCGTGTAGTTCGTTTGCTCAGGGCTTTTCTAATGTCAAGTATCATTTCCTTAGACCATGAGATTGTGCAACTCCCGGATACCGTAGGAATGCTTTGGGTGTGCCAAACGTCACAACGTAACTGGGTGGCTATAAAGGTGCACTACGGGTATCTCCGAAAGTGTCTGTTGGGTTGGCACGAATTGAGACTGGGATTTGTCACCCCATGTAAACGGAGAGGTATCTCTGGGCCCACTCGGTAGGACATCATCATAATGTGCACAGTGTGACCAAGGAGTTGATCACGGGATGATGTGAGTTACGGAACGAGTAAAGAGACTTGCCGGTAACGAGATTGAACAAGGTATCGGGATACCGACGATCGAATCTTGGGCAAGTAACATACCGATGGACAAAGGGAATTGAATACGGGATTGATTGAATCCCCGACATCGTGGTTCATCCGATGAGATCATCGTGGAACATGTGGGAGCCAACATGGGTATCCAGATCCCGCTGTTGGTTATTGACCGGAGAACGTCTCGGTCATGTCTGCATGGTTCCCGAACCCGTAGGGTCTACACACTTAAGGTTCGATGACGCTAGGGTTATAGGGAAAGTATGTACATGGTTACCGAATGTTGTTCGGAGTCCCGGATGAGATCCCGGACGTCACGAGGAGTTCCGGAATGGTCCGGAGGTAAACATTTATATATGGAAAGTTGTTGTTCGGGTTCCGGGAAAAGTTCGGGTTTTTCGGTATTGTACCGGGAAGCTTCCAGAAGGTTCCGGAGGATTCCGGAGGGGTCCGGAGGTCCGGAAAATGTTCCACCACGTCCAATACAGTAGCATGGGCTGTAAGGGGGCGCCCTAGCCTTAATGGGCCAGGGGCACCAGCCCCCCAAGGCCCATGCGCATGGGAGAGGGGAAACCCTAAGGGGGAGGGCCTCCACTTGACTTGGGAGGCACTCCTCCCCCCTTTGGCCGCCCCCCAAGCCCCATCTAGGGCTGGCCGCACCCCTTGGGGGGGAAACCCTAGATGGGGGGCGCAGCCCTCCCCCTCCCCTATATATAGTTGAGGTTTGGGGCTGCCCAAGACATGAGAACGTCTCCTTTTTTGGCGCAGCCCTACCCCTCTTCCTCCTCCTCCTCTCCCGCGGTGCTTGGCGAAGCCCTGCGGAATTGCCACACTCCTCCACCACCACCATGCCGTCGTGTTGCTGCTGGATGGAGTCTTCCCCAACCTCTCCCTCTCTCCTTGCTGGATCAAGGCGTGGGAGACGTCACCGGGCTGCACGTGTGTTGAACGCGGAGGCACCGTTCTTTCGGTGCTTAGATCGGAATCAACCGCGATCTGAATCGCTACGAGTACGACTCCCTCATCCGCGTTCTTGCAACGCTTCCGCATCGCGATCTACAAGGGTATGTAGATTCACTCCCCTTCCCCTCGTTGCTAGATTACTCCATAGATTGATCTTGGTGATGCGTAGAAAATTTTGAATTTCTGCTATGTTCCCCAACAGAAACACCAGTCTTGTTCCCTACGACTTGACATGATGAAGGCATTCGATAGGGTTGAGTGGCCCTAGCTCCGAGCTATTATGTTGAATATGGGTTTCACCACTAAATGGGTTGACGTTGTTATGAGTCTGGTGTGCTCGGTGAATTTTTCAGTAGTGCTCAATGGAAAGAAACTACAGGAGTTTAAGACATCACGTGGAATCCGACAAGGGGACCCAATATCCCCATACTTGTTCTTGTTAGCAACAGTGGGCCTGTCGTGCCTCCTAAAATCAAGAAGTCGTCTAACTTAAGTGGGATACAAGTGGCACCCTCGGCACCATTGGTAAATCACCGTTTATCTGCAGATGACAGTCTGCTGTTCTTCAAGGCAAACGGTATGGGAGCTACTGAGGTGAACCAGGTTTTCGTAATTTTCTGTCAAACTACGGGCGAGTTGATGGAAAGAAAACACGTTCGGACCGCTCCGGGACCGAGACAAACCCACGTTGGATGGCTTCTACGGTCCGGACAGTAAAGTCCTAACGATTGCAGGAGGTTTGTGGGTTCGCCTTGGAGATGCCCTAAGGTTCAGTTAAATATCCCCTGAAGGAGTGCTAGACTGACCTTTTCTATGAGTCAGTCCACTTACGTGCCAACCGCTAAGTACTCTTTGATATCTATGTCATTCATCTTACAAATGCCCCATCGTTTTCTTTTGCGCAAACAAATGCCCCATCCAACATTCATGACTTATGCTTACATGATCATGAATAAAACAAACAGCTGCACCCAAATGCACAAGTGTTTTGCTACGTCTACAGGAGAAGACTTACTGAGAATTTTTACCGTGTGAGTGAAGTTCACGGGGAGCTAATTGGGTGAGGACAAGTACTCTCCATCAGTACGTTATTGTTCCGGCCGGACGTAAAGGTAGCAAGTCCAACAAACAAAATCAGTGCTAAAACCCACCACGTTTGAAGGTAGGAAAATCAAAACATACACTCCTACAATGGGTTTTAATGGTTCATTAATTCGTCTGATGCTTTTTATTTTTCTGAATCAAGGAATACTAAGGTCTCCAGTTTCTAATGTAGAAAACTCATAACAAATTGTAAGATCTCAAAATGTTAAGCTTTGCTTTAATGGATTGTTCATGGCCCTGGCATCCACTCATACTCCGATGTCGCCTCATTAGCCGGGGCACGTGCCCTCCACTTCCCTCTAGGGCGTGGAAGCGTCGAGACCGATGTCTCCATGATCATTCTCTGGCGCGGTGGGCTTTCATCATCTGAACTGTTGTTACATGAGATCTCTCGAGATGGCTCAACAACCACAGTCATCCTCTGGAGCACCGGTGAATTCAGGAGCAACAAGTGTGCCATGTCATGGCACTCCTGCCCGGAGAAGCCGCTGAACTCCACCTCGCGAAGATGATCCAGTGAGATCTTGTCCTCCTTCCAGCTCCCCTCCTCACACCGACTAATGTACTTTGATGGTCCATCCAATCAAGTTAACATAGAAACATATGCATATGGTCAGCAATTACTCATCAACCTAAGAACCCATGATTAAAGTTTATTTAATTTACAGTTAATTTAGGACAATTTTATTATATATGCTTACGAGTTTTCTGATGCCTAGGCTGAGGTGTTGAAGATTGCTGCATCGCGCAAGGATGCTAGATACACATGCTCCAAAAATATGTTTGTCTGGTGACCAAAAATCCAGTTTCAAATTCGTGACATGAGGAAGCGATGGTATTTCTATCATCACATTGTCTCCTTCATATAGGTCCATATCCTGCTTGGAAAGACATGTACGAGCTAGTCAACTACTAGTCACACTGGAAACAAAACTATATATTGCGTCACTGAAATCCTATACAATTAAATAAAGTGACAGAGAGAGGGGGACCAGTAGGGCCTGCCCACACCTTTGATTTAAGCCTACTATGTGTGTGAAAAGTTCAGATTTTAAAAGTTTTACCCTAACCGGCCCTCCTAAACACCAATATTTAAACGGGAAAACTAACGCCCACACGTGTGGGTGTTTGCACATCGCACACACGCCTTCATCATCACTCATTTTGTCACGTATGAATAGATGACATCAGCAGAAATCTTTTTGGTTTTCGGCTTAAAAATGTTTTATCTCCTAATTAAAAAAGTGAATTAAAAATCCGTTTTCACCATTAAATCCGTCTCGACGAGATCTTCAAAACTAGACCTCATGTTGATATGTTTTGACGAAAAAAAATTTGCCCAGAAGTTGCCATCATGTTTACACTGTAGTTGTCATAGTGCTTAAACTAAAGTTGCCATGTGGCAATTTTAGTTTGTAGATCATGGCAATTTTAGTTTTTTGATGATGACAATTCCAGTACTTTGACCATGAAAATATTTTTGTATGATCCATGGCAATTTTAAGTGCATGTATTATGGCAATTTTAGTTTATGGTGCATGGCAAGTCTAGTTTCTTAATTCCCCGTTTTATAATATGTTAAAATTTATTTTTAAATGTAAAAAATAGCTGAAACATATCATGGCAACTTCAGTGTAAATATCATGACAATTCATGTGCAATAGACATGGCAACTTTTAACCAAAAAAATTTTCGCCGACATATATCAATATGAGATCTAGTTTCGAAGATCTCGTCGCGAGGGATTTAATGGTGAAAACGGATTTTCAATCTGATTTTTCATTTAAGAGATAAAACATTTTAAAAACTAAAAATCCAAAAAGATTTTCACATGCATGCATGCGGTGACATGGCGTAGTCTGTGTGTTATAAGGCGTGTGGGTGGGTTTAGCTCCCACCATACGTGTGGGCGTTAGCGTTGTCCTATTTAAAAGTTCAGATTTTAAAAGTTTTACTTCTAGCGAACTAAGTCCAAGGACCTGCAGTTACCGTGTATTTTTTTGGAGGGTACTCAGCTTGCACTTGTACAAGCCAAGTATCTGAGAAATAACATCCGGCTTATAAAAAACCTACGCATGGTGTTGGGTGTTTTTCGTGCATGGTTGTTCGGTTATCCCTTTAATAGTGCATTCCGTTCTATTTCTTGATTCCAATGGCAAAAATCTACTCCCTCCGATCCAAATTAATTGATGCAGCCTCTATACAATATTATATAAAGATCGTATAATCGTCAGTTTATTTGAATCGAAGGGATTTTTTATCATATTTTGAGAAGTTATAATAAATAAAAGATATAGAGGAAGTAGTAGGCACCCCTGGAACATGGAGCTCGACGATGTGGCGACGGACGGAGGTGCAACTTTGGAGCAGTTGGATGTTGAGGATCTTGATCTCGTGTGGATAGGGCGTGAGGATGGACTGCAGCCGCTCCAGCACCGGCGCCCGGATGGTGAAGTTGGAGGGCTCGCTACGCATCACTGAGCTACCGATGTCCAAGGAAGAAAGCCGCGGTGTGTCCAGGTCCAGCCGCCTCAGGTCGGCGAGCTCGTCCAGCTTGAGGATCTCCAGCGCTCTAGCGTCGAGCTGCAGCTCCTCCAGCCCGTAGACATAATAGAGATCAAGCTTCTGCAACCTCGGGCAGCAGGGCGACGACAGGAGGCGTCCGAGGCGGCCGCTGTCTCCTCGCGCGAGTGATATGACCCGTAGGGACAGGTCGGTGAGCGCGTTGAACTCGACCACGGCTGGAAGCCTGAGGGTGGCGTGGTCTAGATGTAGACTTATCTCCGCCGCCCTCGTCCAGCCAGGCAGCCGCACCTTGTAGTCCCTGTTGTTCGGGCGGCTCTGCAGAGTCAGAGAGATGAAAAGGTGCAGGGATTTCACCACCAGCTTCATCGGTCGGCTGAGCCAGAGGCCCGCACGCTCTCTGCCCGGCCAGAGCAGGATGTCCATCTTCAGCCTGTCGATGCTGCAGACGCGCCGCTCAAGGACGGCATCGACGAAGGCGTTGAACCGCAATAGAGTCTCGTCGTCCGTGCCGGTGACGGACACGGGGTGGAGGTGTAGAGTCGGGGAGCGCGTCAAGAGGTCGCGCCACCGCCTCGAGAGTGCGGACAATCCAGCCAAGTCGCGTGCATCGGGCAGGAGGCCGAAGATGCGGAGGAGCAAGTCGTCTCCGAGGTCGCTGATCAGGTCTACGCCGCCCTCGCACGCTGATGGCTTTGTCTTCTTTCCCATCTGCATCGACGTGCGCAGAGGCGTGGCCTGCGATGTGATTATATTAGGGTTTATTAAGAGTCCGCTGTAAGCCTGTAAACCAATCAGTACTCGGAGATCCTTACAGAATACAGACTGCGTTTCTTGTCGGTATCACATCGGGCAGACTACGCACAGCATCATAGCTATAGGCAAGATCGGGCAACATTTGTTTTTATCAGTTGGATATAAAAAGAAAGACAAGGAGAAGAGAGAGGCTAGAACAAATATTTTTTTTAAAGAAGGAAGACCCCCGGCCTCTGGGCGACGCATGCAACTACTTTATTAATTATTCTTAAAAGACCTTACAAAGAAATACTACAGCAAGTCTGAAGCCACCGTCTAGGCTAGAACAAATAGTATATGATCATATCAGAAATTAAGGAGAGGTGGAAAATGGTGAGGAAAGAAAGGTTTAGCCAGTAGAAGAATTAAGCCATCAGTAGCACATGATATCAATGATCTGCTTATAACAGAACACATGTGCAGTTGGTATTCTTCTGCAAGAAGGAACACCAGCACCACACTAGCACATGGGCTAGTAGTACTAGATACATATAAGTATATAAACATAGAAATATAATGGACTTACTGAGCTCGAGCTGACATGCACCCTTTGTTATAGTAAACTCCAAAAAAATTAAAAAATCAAATAAACCTGATTTTGTTTGGGCAAAAAAACACTGATGTGTGTTTCACATGCATGCAAATTTTCGCAATGGAATGACATTTGTGGAGGTCTGGGCAAATAAAATCGATGCTCCAAAAAGACTGTTTATGAAAGCATTTTGGAGCATCTTTTTTTTCGAGACCTACATGATTGTCATTCCATTGCGAGTTTGTGAGCTCGAGCTCACATGCACCATTTGTTATAGTAAAATCCGAATAAAATACTAAAAGTTCCAGGAAAGTGTTAATTAACTAGTTGCCGAGACCATAGCATGCAGTAGTTTGAAGTACAAATGAATGTCTTATTTCCCACCAAACCACAATTTGGCTCTTCCTCATAAACTTGTCCAAAACCATTTCCCCCTTCGCCACATCAGCATGTGGATATTGGTGGATGCAGAGCAACGAGTTAATGTAGCCTTGAAGAAACCTGCAACAAGCTTCTATTGGCGGAGGTGCCTTGTCATGTGTAATAATTTCATTACGAACATACCACACCCGCCACATAGTCATGAGAACCACCATGCGCGCCATGTCTGAGAGAGGGGCCCGGGGCCAGGAGTGTGAAGAGCCACTCCGGTCGTTGTTGCATATGGTCTCCACCTTTGGCATCGGCCAGTCTTGCTGCATGGCATTGCCATAATTCTTTGGCGAGCGGGCACCTGCATAGCGTGTGGAAGCCGTCCTCTCATTCCATATCACAAAGGGGACAAATATCAGTAAGCTCGAGGTGACGGGTAAATTGGTTTGCCCAAATGGTGAGGGAGTTGGACACAGTTCTCCATGCATACATGCGTATGGAGTAAATTTTATCAACATTCATATTATAAAATCAATATCATTTGATGCATCAAGGAGTTAATTTTCATATTGTACATCTTAAGTATTGTAGATGTTGATAATTTAAATTTGATCAGATTTTAGAAAGCTTGATTTAATACAAATGGAGTAAAAGGAAACAGAGAAAGTACCAATTAACTTTCACGCAAGAGAAACTGCATTTGGATCGTTGAAAGACGTGGGCTGTATAAATAGATTAATATATTGAACGCATAGGTTAATATGGTTTCGTGGTGTAGTTGGTAATCACGTCAGACATAACATCTGCAAGGTCCCCGGTTCAAATCCGGGCGAAGCCAAACTTTTTATTTCTCGATCACCCTATTTTTGTGCAATGCCTTTTTAGGAATAAAGCGAAAATAGAAAAAAGGAATAAAGCGAAAATAAAAATTTCGTGGCCCATGCAGGTCTCGAACCTGCGACCTTCGCGTTATTAGCACGACGCTCTAACCAGCTGAGCTAATAGGCCAATTTTGTATCTTTACGAAGTCCTATCATTTCTATCTACTGAGGAGGCATGCACCTCGCTTTATGGTCCTCATAGCAAACAGACTAAATATCGAACTCATCAAACCGGAACTCATGCACACAACTCAAACAGTTCTGGTTGGGAAACCTATGAATGAGAAGTTGGGGAGATATGCGAGCGAATAGCTAGGGCGCCAAAACGTTTCGGACGGGCATGACTACAGGCAAGTCGGCCGTAATCGTTGTGCCAAGCCTGAATGTGAACAACAAAGAGGCAAGTGGAGAACATCGGGATGACGTCCGTGGACAACTTTTTTTCCCCTGTCAGGAACTGTATGAGAGAGAGAGAGAGAGAGAGAGAGAGAGAGAGACTAAAAACAATGATTAACATGTTTAATACCAATGTCCTAAGAAGTACTCCCTCGGTAAAGAAGTATAAAAGCGCCTAAACGTTCTTATATTTCTTGACGGAGGTAGTCATGTTTGGCTTGCATGCAAATAAAGGAACAACATTTGAATCGTGGGAAAACATTGTCCCAAGTAGATGTCAATAGAGCAGCCTTTTGGTGCTCGAGTCCCATGGAGCTTATTTAAAAAGAAAAATAAAAAAACTCATTTTAAAGTTTTAGACAATTTATGAAAATATTGAACGTTGACATTTTTTTTCAAGGGTGAAAACCAAGTTTATTCATGAAAGTCCACATGGTGTGGGATACATCTGAGGTCATGGGGTGCACCAAGCCAAACGTGGCGTCCCGGTCCTCTCGAAAAAGAAAACTTGGCTAGACGGTGTGCTTCTACATTGACAACACGACTCTCAAAAACAAAAGTACAAAGAAAAGGTGATGATCTAAGGTTTATCTCTCTGATAATTGCTCCATAAGTTCCCCTTGCTCTTCCGTTGATGTCCGAGACCACTTGTTGGCAGTCGGAGGCCACCACAAAGCTTTGGATTCCCAGATCTTCTGCTAGAGCTAGAGCTTCTCGACACGCCATTGCTTCTAAAGTTGGTGGAACTGTAATTCCTTGCACAACAAGTGCTGAGCTACCCATATAGTTTCCATGTTCATCTCTGCATATAGCTGCCGCCGAACCTCCTCTGGTGCCTAGAACTCCGCCATCCACATGTATTTTGAAATACCCTGGCGGTGGCTTCCGAGGTTGTGTGTGTGCCTGTGTTGTGGTAACACCCCTCACAATAGTTTGCTGCATCTTTTCCTTCACTATGCCGAGCTCAGCCATATACCGTGTGATGAAATCATGGGTCGCATGAGGGGTCTGAAAAATAGCTTCGTGTATTGCCTTGCGCCTCGCGTGCCATATAGACCATAATGTCACCGATACCATCGCAAAGTCATCACATGATAACAGTTCCATCAACGTAAACAACCATTGCTTTGCCGTTGGCTCCGATGTAGCTATGATTTTATGTGTGATCTCTTCATCAATAAGAGCCCACACGCTCCTAGAGGAGGTGCACTCGTTCAGAGAATGACGCCAGGAATCCCGAACTCCACATAACCCGCACTGCGGCGAGTCAGTCATATTGCGATGAGCACGGACGTCATTTGTCGAAAGCGAGTGCTTTGATAATCTCCATAGAAACATCCATACCTTGCCCGGCACTTCCGATTTCCACAGCATTTTCCAGGCCCCTTCTTCGGCCCTGGAGCTGGAAGGCCCAGGTACCTCTTACAACCACGCTTCTCTCCTGTTTCTGGTAGCTACTAGCATCTTATATGCTGATTTAACAGTGAAAGTACCATTTTTCTCATGAAACCATGCCCAAAAATATGTGATGTTTTGAGTGCATATCGGCATACCAAGTATAACTGTAGCATCGATGGGCATAAACGTTTGTTGGACAAGCTGTCTATTCCACGAAGCGGTCACAGTAGTTATGAGCTCCGACACATGTGTTGGTGGGTTTGGCGAGATACTCCCGTAGGGACGAATCATTTCCTCTCTGGGTAACCAGTTCTCGGTCCATATGTTTGTATCTGCTCCATTCCCAATTCCCTTTATCAAACCTTGCTTCAGGACATCCCTTCCCTCTATAATGGCCCGCCATACCTGGCTCGTATGGCCTCCCAATTCAGCCTGGAGTATATCAGATGACGGGTAGTATACACTTTTCAACACTCGGGCACTCAGCGACTCTGGGTCTTGCAGCAAGCGCCACGCCTGCTTGGCGAGCATGGACAAGTTGAAGAGTTCGAAATCTTTGAAACCCAGACCTCCCATTCCCTTGGGTTGTGTCATCGTTGACATATGGATGTGTGCTACGTGTGTAGAAGTTTTCATGAGAAAATACATTGACACTCCAGCTACACAAAATGAGAAATTGCGATTTTAAAGCAGTGGACAGTATGATTTTGCAATTAGGAACTATAATTTTTACACAAACATGTCCAATTGGTTTGGTGGAGTAGTTGGTAATCACGACAGTCTAACACTGAAGGTCACCGGTTCTATCCACGGCAAAGCCATATTGTTTTTACTATTTGTGTGCACATTATGAAAAATAAATGAAATAACAAAGAAAAAAGGACGCCCCGGAATACAAAAGTTTCATGGCCCACGCAGGTCTCGAACCTGCGACCTTCTAACCAGCTAAGCTAATAGGAGATTACGTTTTGCTTTTTGCGAGAGCTTCTCTAATACTCCCTCCCTCTCAAATTAATGTATTTTCATTTCTGCGACAAGTAACGCGGGATGAGGGAGTAATTCTTTGTGAAGATAAAGGATGAGCGACCCCGGCTACCAGAAGAAACAAAGTGATATATTGCACATTTAAGAGCATCTGCCCTTTCTCTAAAACTTAACCCCCAAAACTTTAACACCTGAAATCCAATGCTACAAAAAAAAAGTGCACGTGGTTCTTTTCCTGAAACTCAACTCTCTCAAAAAAAAAATTCTTTGTTAATTCTTCCATCATTTTGTTTACATTCTCCATCCAAACTTGATATTTGCACAACATATTACTTCAAAACTTCATAATTCTAGTGCACAAATTTCAACAACATTTTAAATTAAATGTATTCAGATGTAAATATTCAAATTCAAACACACCATAGGGTTCCAATGAAGTGATAATTCAAATAAAACATGATAAAGCATAAAAATAAAGTGCTACGAAGTTGCACTGAATTAATTATTCAAATCCAAACACACCATAGGACCACAGTACACTTCGTCAATGGACTCACGCTGAATTCTCCCACTGCATTCCTTCTCAATGTGAATCAAGGATCATGCTTATCAATAGCTTGTGCAATGGTGTTGAAAATAACTCCGTGTTGCAATGGTGTTGACACGAAACTGCCATGGCAAGTCTCGTTCATACTTGATGCCAAATTTTCGTGTTCTTCCACACACACAGTAAATTCATCATACAAAACACGGCAATTCTTCATACGAATCTGCCATGTCAAATTTTCTTGTTCATACTTAATTTTGAACTTCTAGTGTTTTTTCTCACACGGAAAATTTCCCATTCGAAACATGGCAATATTAATGAAACTTTCATGGCAATTTAATTAAAAATGGCGTGGCATATTTAATTTTATTGTACTGTAAAAGTTTCTTTTTTGTGTTTTTTCACATGAATTTTCAACTTTTTGTGTTTTTACTTTTTTCACATGGCAATATTGATTGTTTTTTTGTCATGGCAGATTTGCCATGCTTCATTGGGGAATCAGATATGTGTTTACAAACCTTGCCACTGAAAAAAAAAATATAATGGCAAATAGTTTGGTCAAACTCAAATGGCAAATTTTCTGGATTTTTCTTTTTTTTATACTATTTAAAGATGATGGCATTTTTTTAGTGGCCGAGCGAAAACTGGGCTACAGAAAAAAATTCTGAGCCTGTTCATTTAATTTGTTGTTGGCGGGCTTTTTGTTCCTATTTTTTATTTTCACATGGAAATGGGCCTTGTGTGATGGAGGCGTGCGGGCTGTGGGTTCCCCCCTGCCGAGCGGATTCGTACGGTGGATCGATCCCCTCGTATTGAACGAGTCCTGCGGTACGGTGCTCCTCCTGCCACAAGTGTGGTGAATATCAGCATCCAAACAATAAGGTCCAGCATTGCAACTACAACCCCAACTCCCGTGTTGCTCCGGCAGGCGGCCCGGGAGCAACCCTAGCCGCCACTGGTGGGGGGTTGCCAGGCAAAGCCCGCGCGGTTCGATGGTGGTGGGGCCTTTTACGTCCTCCTGCTAGGATCTGGGCGGCGTGGGCCGTTTCATTCAGCAATAACTTCCTCATCTCAATGCGATATCAAACAATCAATTAGAATCCAAAAATGAACCAAGAAGTACATTGGGGCAACTCATCGAGCACTTTGCAAGCAGAGAATGGTAAGAGCTGCAACAATTGGCATTGGTGGACCATCAAGGTTGTCGAGATAGGGGGGCTTGGATCCCGAGAGGAAGAGAATCTTGGCCTCGACGTGGACGTACGTGCCGCACATGAAGTCCGCGCCGGCTCAACTCCAACGTACGGATTTTCATCGACGTGTGCGCCAGATGGATATCTCTAGCCCGAGGGCGGGTCGGTTTCTCTCTGTTGCTCCTCCGACGGTTCCGTTCCTGGTCAATCGGGGCGCCGCGCTTGCCCTCATTAGATTGAAGCTCGCCCTGGCGGTGGTGAAGGCAAGAGCGGTGGGTGACAGAGGGGGTGGAGGAGGTCGGCGGGGCTGCGAGAGACTTGACGGCGTGGAGGTGCACGACGGGGTACATTGGCTCCTGCCCACCGAGGGAGAGAATGGGTTTGGTGAGATAGAAAGATTTGAGGAGATTTTTGTTTGCTGCTCAAATTTGAACTTGGGGGTGGGTTGGTTCTCCTCAAATTTTACAATATTCATAAAGGTCATCATAGTCAAAGGAGAGACTTTTCATTTGGTGCTTAAATTTATGGGTTTGTATTCGTATGAGTCAACCTTAGAGAAATTTGTATTAAAAAGTTACATGTGTAATTAAATAGATAGACACACAAAAGTTTACTACAGTAAAATGTTACATGTAATTTTCAATATATTATCTAGATGAGAACTGGTACTTATAGGTGACCAAGTTCGTAGACATAGTGGCGTATGCAATCGATGTCTGTGGGAGTCCAGATCTGTTGCCAACAGTGGAAATCCGCAGCTTCGCGCACCTGCTCAGCCATGCCAGCCGTCCAATTGCTTCACGGTCCGTAAAGTCATTGGATCCCGTATGAGAGCACAATTTATTTTAAGTTTTCGTTTCTGCGAGTTTGTCGGTCATGGATTCTGAAACTTACGAGTTTGTCGGTCGCTTGTACCCACTTTAAGAAGTTGAAACTTAAAACCTACCATTTTGTCTGTCACAGGTTCTGAAATGTAAGATTTCATCAGTCACTCGTACCAAATTTCAAAAGTTTAAACTTGACAAGATTTTAGTTAATCGTCAAAACGTATCAAAATGGGTCTCATTTGAAAGCTCTCAACACCAAAAATGTGTATAAGCAAAAGAAATTTAGTTTGGACTTTTTGTTGAAAAGAATATTAAAGATTGAAAATCAAAAGCAAATATTGTTGTTATACGATCAACGTTGGTCTCCCTTTGTCTCTCCTTCAAGGAAATATGGCTAGGGTTTCTGCCTCCCGTTGGCGGCACCGCCGGTCTACCACGTCTCCTGTGGCCTTAGGGCCATGGATGAGTGGTGGATCCCGGCTCTTGCCGGTGAGAGGGCTCCGTTTTTAAGTGCTTCTTCAAATGTGGTTAGGGTTTGTGTTCTGTTTAGAAAGACGAGACAAGGGCGGCTTCTTGAAGATAGAACAAGGTTCTCCCCGCTTAGCCCCGTCCTGGTGGTGCGTCTAGCATCGTCGGAGGACGTGTGAAGGTTTGTCTTCCACGGATCTCGCGGGATTTGATTGGTGGTTGTCTTTGGTGGATCTGCTCGAATCCTGTCTTTATTCGTCTTTATTCTTGTGTCCTCAGGTTGGATTCTTCCATCTAAACTTCTCTTCATCGGCGATGGTTACTGTTCTACTACAACAAGTTGTGTCCGGCTCCGGCGAGGGAGGGGCGATGATGACGGCGCGCCTTCGGCTCGCTTCAGTGCTTGTAGTTATCGTTAGGTGGTCTACAAATATAAATGTAACTTTTATTATTTCTGGTGTTCGTTGTACTATCATAGTAGAAATGAAAAGAATGGAAGTTTCTTAAAAGAAAAGCAAAAGCAAAAGCAAAAAGGAAAATATAGCTACGTGCCCACATCCAAACTCCAACGCGCAACCATGCAAAAACAAATATCCAACGCGCGATTTATATAGGCCGTGGTCTCGTGTCGCCAACTTGTCACGGAAGCACTGGAGCCGCATCTAGCCTAGCCAAGCCACCGCCGCGCCGTCGATCGATGGAGATGGACACGACGACCGCGAAGTTGAGCCTCGAGGCAGTCGGCGGCTCCCTCATCACGGGCGCTGTTGGAGCCTCCGTCTTCTACTTCCTCAAGGGCGTCCGCAACTCCCCCAAGGGCCAGCGACTCACCGGCGGTGCCGAGGCGGTCCGCTCGAACGCGGCGCGCATCGAACATTGGACGGCCTGGTTCGGCATCCAGGCAGTCATTGAGCGTGCCCTGATCGACGGGCGCCAGGTGGGGGACGCCTTGAACATCATGGTATCCTTTGGCGGCGCCAACGCCCTTTTAGCCATGTTTCAGGGCCAGGGCACGCGCCGCCATCAGCTCCTGGCTCAATGGTGCGGCCATGGGCGGGGCTGTTGGGTTCGCTGCCTATGGCTTGCTCGACACACCGGAAACATGATTGCTGATGCTGCTGGTTTATTTTCTGCTGCTTTTCCTAGCTACGGAAGTTTTTTTGTTATGCTTTTGAGAGAGAGAAGTTAGGGAAGTTGTGACTAAACCACATCAGCAGATTCGCCCGTTGAACTATAATTTTCTGTCTACTAATTAAGCATGTCTTGTGTAGATGCTTATTAAGGACTGAAAATCTATACATTTATTGCGTGGTGTTTATGCAAAAGACTGTTGCTAGTACCTCGAATGCTATGCTTACCCCAGATGAAAGAAATAATATGCTCTCTCCAATGCATGCAAACAAAGCGCCATGCCACAACCCATTGGCTAGCCCGCTCCTCGCCTAGCCCGCGCCGCCGGCCACTCCGGCCCCGGCGCCCAGCCATCCAGCGGCGGCCACTCCGGCCCCGTCGTCCACGCATCTCGCTCGGCCCGTCTCCTAGGCCATGGCCTCCTTCCCTCCCTCCGGTCGACCTCGTGAGCGTTGCTGGCTCGAGGCCAGCCTCTCCCCTCTGAGTTCTTCCGGCCCGCCGCCCTCCTACCGCCAGGTGCTCTGTTCCGCACCTCCCCGCCCCGCCAGCCCTGCGGCCCCAGCCTCTCCGGCCGCTCGGCGCGTCCCCCGCTCGGAGATCCACAGGGTCCACCGGAAACCTTCCCCGCCGCCGCCACCGCAGGCCCCTTGGGAGGTGGTCCGCGGGCGCAAGCGCCCCCGCTCTCATCGTGCTCACCGGCCTGATGGTGCGCACCGCCCCCGCCCCCCCCCCCCGGCCTGCCCCTGCGGCGAAGTGTCCACGCTGTTTCAGCACGGAGCACCCGCGCAACGAGTGCCGCCGCGACATCCGGTGCTCTCGTTGCCGGTTCTACGGTCACCTCCGCCGGAACTGCACCAACCCCCCTACCGCCGCTCCCCGCCGGCGAAACGTGCTCGTCAAGCTTCCCCCTCCCCCTCCGCTCCTGTCGAGCCCGGCGCATGCTCTGGCGCCAGCGTCGCGGGGTCCTGCCGGCCCGCGTCCTCCGGGTCGGGCAGTGCCCTCTCCGCGTTGTCCGCCTCCGCGCCTCGCTCCGCATCCCCCGCCTCCCCGGCGAGATCCAGCACCCCCTCCGGCACCCCGGTGTGGTCCAGCCCCGCCGCCGCCTCCCCGGCGGCCTTGGGCTCCTCTGCGCCTCTGTCCGGCCACCCCTCTCGCCGCCCTGTGACGTCGCTCTGTTTTCTGCCACGCTCTGCTGAGCTCGTTGCGGCTGAGCTGGAGCTGCAGCAGCTCTCGCTCGTCACCACTCTCGCCGGCAACCGTTCTGGGATCTCCTGTTCCGAGGTCGCCGCCGCGCTTCGGGAGCGTTTCCTCCTCCCAACGGATGCCCTCTCCGTCCACCGTCACCAGCCTATACCGTTCCTCCTCCGGTTCTCTGACCCAGCCGCACGCGCCCGCGTCGCCGCCGGAAACGCACGCTTCCCGCGGTTCCGGCTCATCCTCCATCCCTGGAGCAGCCTGGCTGGTGTGGAGCCTGTCGACCTTCTCTTCCGCGTGGACATCGAGATGACCGGCATCCCGGATCATGCCTGGCACCGCTCCTCTGCTGAGATGCTGCTTGCTCCATTCTGCGAGATTGAGCACCTGGCTCCGAAAACTCGCGATGGCTCCGACCGGTCTGCGTTCCGGTTGTCGGCTTGGACGAGCAACCTCGACGCCATCCCACGGCAGGCTGAGCTCTTCCTTCAGGAGCCCGACGCGGTGCTCCCTGATGCCAACCCCGCGGTGGCCGAGCGTTTCGTGATGCGCGTCCTCCGCCGCCCGGTGCGCATCTTCATCACGAAGACCGCTGACTACCGGCACCCCGCTCCCCCCTCTTCCCAGGCTAGCCTTGGCGACGGCGATGCTGCCCCTGGCGGCGACGATTCCCCGCCTTTGCCAGAACCCTGGCCTAGGCGGCATCAGTTCCCGCGCCGTTCCAGGAACTCCGGCGATTCTGGTTCGTCATGCGTCGGGCGGCGCCTCCGGCGGGCGGCGGCGGCGTGGTGCTGCTCCACCACCTGCACGCGTCTGGGCCGGCGTGCTTGGGCCCCACCCCTTGGATGCCCCTGCACGACCGTACGGTGGCATGGCCCATCGAATCTCTTTTCCTGCAGCGGATAAAGCGCATGTGCCCCGTTTGGAGTCATCTGCCTGCGTTGCGTCGCAGCAACCCATCCTGCCGTTAGCCTCCCGACCAACCGCGGCTTCACCTGACCCGCCACGCACGGATCCCGAACCTGATTCTCCTCGGTCCTCCCGCTCCTGCGAGACAGCCTGTCCCACGGAGCGCGCCTTTCCGCCCCGGGACAGCTATTCCCCCCTGGTTTGTGCGGAGCGTGCTATAGACCCTTCCGTTGTGGGGGCCACCTGCTCCTCGCCCGAGCCTGTGGCGCCAGTTGTCCTGATGCTTTGCGCACCCGACGACCAGTCCAACCTGGGCACGGATCCCCACGAGCCTGCCCTCCCATCCGCTGAGGTCGTTTTGCTGCTTTTGGCGTCGGGTTCTGCACGTGCTTCTGATTCGCTGCATGCCCCGCCATCCCCCTGCGCCGCGGATATCTCCACCCCCACGCCTCCGCTTATGGACAACCACGAGATGGGGGCCACTTCAGGCGCGGATCCCAGCGCCTCTAGCGCCTACCCATCGGATCAGGTGGGGCCGCTGCATGGGCGCGTCCCATCTGTGCATGCGCCCCCTCTGCTGGCCTGGGCGGTTTCCTGATTCCTCTACTGCAAACCCCCAACCCGCTGCTTCCCACCCCTCCGCCGCAGTCGCGACGTAGGCGTAATGTGCTACTGCCTGATTTCACCCCGAGACGCGGTAACAGAATTGCCTTGACTGACCGGGGCCTCAACTCCGAGCTTAGGGCCAAGCGGGTTCTCCTTAAGCGGCTCGGCCTACTCGCAGACGATCAGCCGCTCTCGGACAGCATCCTGCAACAATACGCTCGTCTTTTCGAGGGGCCGCTGGCTGCAGAGACCGTCCAGGCCCTGGCGAACTTCTACGGGTGGCAAATTCCAGCTGCTTCGGCAGACTGCAGCGTCTCCGGCTCGCGCCTCATCATGGCTTGAGCCCGCTCCCTCCGCCCTCTCCCTAGGAACCTAACCTGTATTGTTATGAATCAAAACCTTAAGATTTTGTTCTGGAACGTTCGTGGTCTAACCTGCCCGGCCAGACGCTCGGTCGTTCGCTCTGTGATCACCTCGGTCTCTCCGAGTGTAGTCTGTATCCAGGAGTCCAAGCTCGCTGCTGTTTCCTCTTCCATGGTTGTCGAGACGTGCGGGGCTGCCTTTCAGGACTTCTTCGTCCTACCCGCTGATGGGACATGTGGTGGCATTATTTTGGCTTGGAGACGCGACGAGATTTCGCTGTCCTCCCCTGACGTTGGCCTATACCACGTCACTGCCCTCGCCACGGTGCCTGGGCAGGAGGGACACTGGTGGTTAACCGGTGTCTACGGGCCTCATCGCCATGAGGACAAGCGGGCCTTTCTCGAGGAACTCCGCGACGACCGTTCTCTCTGCGCTGGCCCTTGGCTCATTGGCGACGATTTCAACCTCATTTCCACGGCCTCGGACAAGAGCAACGACCGGTTGCACCGTGGGGCCATGAACAGATTCCGTCGTTTTATTGCTGACGAGGAGCTTCGGGACATCTACCTTCATGGACGGCGGTATACTTGGTCGAGTGAGCGTGACTCGCCGACCCTTTAGCGCATCGATAGGGTTATGTGCACCTCTGGTTGGGCCGTGGAGCACCCTTCCTGCTTCCTGCGCTGCCTTTCTTCCGCCACTTCCGATCATGCGCCGCTTTTGCTTGACTGCATCCCGCGCGCCCCGGGGCCTCGCAGGTTTCACTTTGAGAGGTTTTGGCCGAAGATGGAAGGCTTCCACCAGATTGTGGCCAATGCTTGGGAGTCTGGCCCGGCTAACGAGGACCCTTTCCGGCGCGTTTTTGCCCGTCTCAAGTCCACCGCCAAGGCGCTGCAAAGTTGGAGTGCACGCCACATTGGTCACGTAGTGCTTCAGCTGTCCATGGCCCATGAGCTCATTGCGCGGCTGGACATGGCGCAGGACTTCCGGCCGCTGCTCCCCGCCGAGGCCTGGCTCCGGCGACGTCTTAAGTCAGCCTACCTAGGGCTGGCGTCCCTCGATCGGTCCATTGCGCGTCAGCGCGTCCGCTGCTCTTGGCTTCAGGCCGGCGAGACCAAGACCGCCTTCCTCCGGGTGCGAGCGGCGCGCCGGAAGCAACGCTCCAGGATCCTATCGTTGCATGTGAACGGCCAGGAAATTTCAGACCATGGAGACATGACTGAGGCAATCTACGATCACTTCTTGGCTGCGCTGGGCACTCCTGACTCCCGCGTGTTCACCCTGGACCTTGATGGCTTAGATCCTAGCACCTTCGACTTGGTTGGATTGGATGTCCCGTTCTCAGAGGACGAGATCTGGACGGCGATCAAGTCGCTGCCGTCCGGCAAGTCGCCCGGTCCTGATGGCTTTTCTGCGGAGTTTCTCTGCGCGTGCTGGGATATCATCAAGTCTGACATTTGTGCCCTGTTCGCCAAGCTCTACTCCCTCAACGGCAGGGGCTTCCAGAAGCTCAATGAGGCTTTCGTCATGCTGCTCCCCAAGCGCCCTGATGCAGCCTGTATTGCGGACTACCGCCCCATCAGCCTTATTCACATCATCGCCAAACTTGTGGCCAAGGTCCTCTCCCTGCGCCTCGCCCCACGCCTCGGCGACATGATCTCGACGAACAAGAGCGCCTTCATCTGCGGAAGATGCATCCACGATAACTTCCTCCTCGTGCAACAAACGGCGCGCCGCCTCCATAACCTCAAGTTGTCCCACGTCATGCTCAAGTTGTACATTGCCCGCGCGTTTGATTCAGTCTCTTGGCCCTTCCTCCTCGACATCCTGCGACATCTGGGTTTTGGCCCACGATGGAGGGAGTGGATCTCCATCCTCCTCGGCACTGCAAGTACACGGGTCCTCCTCAACGGCTGCGCCGGGCCGCTTATTGCGCACGACAAGGGGCTCCGTCAGGGCGACCCTGTTTCCCCCATGCTGTTTGTGCTAGTCATTGACGTCCTGGATCGGCTCCTCGAGCGGGTCGTCGCCGACGGCGTCCTCCGCCGCCTTACCCCACGCCACATGGCATCCAGCATCTCCCTTTATGCTGATGATGTCGTCGTCTTCTGCCACCCGGACGAGCACGACCTCGCCGTGGTCCGCGAGCTCCTTCGGGTATATGGCGCTGTCTCAGGCCTCCACACGAACTTTGCGAAGTGCTCTGCTTCCCCGATCCAGTGCTCTCCGGAGGACCGCGCCGCTATCCGTCGCGGCCTCGCCTGCCCGATCGTGGATTTCCCCACCAAATACCTTGGCCTGCCCCTTTCTATCAGGAAGATCTCCTCCACCGCGCTCCAACCCTTCATTGACAAGCTCGAGCGCAAGCTATCGCCTTGGTGGGCTTCCTTGCTCTCCAAAGGTGAGAGGCTGGCGCTTGCTCGCCACGTCCTCGGGGCCATGCCGCTGCACATCTTGATGGCCATGGCTCTCACTCCACCCATCCTCAAGCAGCTGAACCGATTGGTCTGTTCTTTTCTCTGGCGCGGACGCAAGGAGGCCAATGGAGGCCACTGTCTCGTCAACTGGAGCACGGTCTGTCGCCCTATTTCTCTCGGAGGCCTTGGCATCCCTGACTTCCAGCGCACCGGGATTGCGCTCCGGACTCGTTGGCTATGGCTCCAAGCAACAGATCCTTCCCGGCCTTGGCACCACCTGCACATGCCGAGCTGCCTTGAGACCCATGCCATCTTCCGTGCTTCCATGTCGTGGGCCCTCTAAGATGGCCACTCCTGCCGCTTCTGGGTTGACCCCTGGCTCGACGCCAGGTCTATTGCGGAGGTCGCCCCGCTGATACGTTTCCAACGTATCTATAATTTTTGATTGCTCCATGCTATATTATCTTCTGTTTTGGACATTATTGGGCTTTATTATACACTTTTATATTATTTTTGGGACTAACCTATTAACCGGAGGCCCAGCCCAGAATTGATGTTTTTTGCCTATTTCAGAGTTTCGCAGAAAAAGAATATCAAACGGAGTCCAAACGGAATGAAACCTTCGGGAACGTGATTTTCGGAACGAACGTGATCCAGAGGACTCGGACCCTACGTCAAGAAAGCTACCAGGAAGCCACGAGGTAGGGGGCGCGCCTACCCCCTGGGCGCGCCCTCCACCCTCGTGGGCCCCACGTTGCTCCACCGACGTACTCCTTCCTCCTATATATACCTACGTACCCCCAAACTACCAGATACGGAGCCAAAAACCTAATTCCACCGCCGCAACCTTCTATACCCGTGAGATCCCATCTTGGGGCCTGTTCCGGAGCTCCGCCGGAGGGGGCATCGATCACGGAGGGCTTCTACATCAACACCATAGCCTCTCCGATGAAGTGTGAGTAGTTTACCTCAGACCTTCGGGTCCATAGTTATTAGCTAGATGGCTTCTTCTCTCTTTTTGGATCTCAATACAATGTTCTCCCCCTCTCTTGTGGGGATCTATTCGATGTAATCTTCTTTTGCGGTGTGTTTGTTGAGACCGATGAATTGTGGGTTTATGATCAAGTTTATCTATGAACAATATTTGAATCTTCTGAATTCTTTTATGTATGATTGGTTATCTTTGCAAGTCTCTTCGAATTATCAGTTTGGTTTGGCCTACTAGATTGATCTTTCTTGCAATGGGAGAAGTGCTTAGCTTTGGGTTCAATCTTGCGGTGTCCTTTCCTAGTGACAGTAGGGGCAGCAAGGCACGTATAGTATTGTTGCCATCGAGGATAACAAGATGGGGTTTATATCATATTGCATGAGTTTATCCCTCTACATCATGTCATCTTGCTTAAGGCGTTACTATGTTCTTATGAACATAATACTCTAGATGCATGCTGGATAGCGGTTGATGTGTGGAGTAATAGTAGTAGATGCAGGCAGGAGTCGGTCTACTTGTCTCGGACGTGATGCCTATATACATGATCATACCTAGATATTCTCATAACTATGCTCAATTCTGTCAATTGCTCAACAGTAATTTATTCACCCACCGTAAAATACTTATGCTCTTGAGAGAAGCCACTAGTGAAACCTATGGCCCCCAGGTCTATTTTCCATCATATTAATCTCCCGACAACAAGCTATTTCTGGCGCCGTTTTTATTTTGCTTTTATTTTACTTTGCATCTTTATCATAAAAATACCAAAAATATTATCCTATCATATCTATCAGATCTCACTCTCGTAAGTGACCGTGTAGGGATTGACAACCCCTTATCGCGTTGGTTGTGAGGATTTATTTGTTTGTGTAGGTGTGAGGGACTCGCGCGTAGCCTCCTACTGGATTGATACCTTGGTTCTCAAAAACTGAGGGAAATACTTACGCTACTTTGCTGCATCACCCTTTCCTCTTCAAGGGAAAACCAACGCAGTGCTCAAGAGGTAGCACCCGCTAATCTTCGACAAGGTGTCGCGACGTCGGCGCAAGATCCCTTCGGTCTGCGATGCCCTTGCCGATCGCTCTTGGGTGCGGGACATCTCTGGGTCCTTGGGGCCGGCGGCTCTGGTTCAGTACGTCCACCTTTGGCAGCGGCTGCGTCAGGTTACTCTCTCGGACTCCCCAGACTCGCTCTCATGGCGATGGACTACGAATGGCACATACTCTGCGAGCTCCTGCTACAGCGCCATGTTCTTCGGCTCCATTGAGCTCCCCCACTAGCGGATCATCTAGCGCCGTTGGGCCCCTCTTCGGGTGAAGATCTTCTTCTAGCTCGCGCTCAGGGATCGGTGCTGGACGGCGGAGCGCCGTGCCAGGCACGACCTCCCCCATGGTTCCGTTTGCCCCCTCTGCGACCAGGCTACGAAAACCATGGCTCACCTCCTCTCGGGTTGTCCATTCTCTAGACAGGTTTGGTACGACTCCCTCGCTTGGTGTCGGTTGCCGCCATCCGCCCCCACCGCGGACACCCCATTCATCGATTGGTTGGCCGCTTCGGCTGTCACCACACCCGCTTGCCTACGGCGTGGTTTCACCACCCTGGCCTTGCTCCTCGCATGGGAGATCTGGAAGCAACGCAACGCTTGTGTCTTCGACGCCGCCCGGCCTTCCATCTCTAGGACGTTGGAGATGATCAGGGAGGAAGCCCGCGGCTGGGCTCATGCGGGCGCCCGAGGACTCGGCCTCATCCTGCCCGACGAGTAGTTCCTTTTATGCTTTGGGGATGCATACACCCCTTTCTGTTGTATGCATAACCTCCTGACTCACGCCATGCTGCGTGATCGTGCTCATCAGAGGTTGTTCCTGTAATTGATGTTAACACTCTTTTCTACCTATCAATGCAATGATACGCAAGCCTTTTGCGTATTCGCGAAAAAAAAAACCATTGGCTATCAGAGACTATTTGAGTGTCCATGTGTTGCTAGAACAACGAATTTATATACTCCTGCTAGGATCTCGGCAGTGTGGGCCTTTCCATTCGGCGGGAGCTCTAGCTGGCACGGGTGCTCCGGGCGAGGTGACAAGGCTGATGTAGGCGGTGCGACAAGTTTGCGCAAGTTCATGATGCACAGAGCGGCAAGGTTGCACAAGTTCAGGATGCGTAGATAGACGAGGGCGTGCAGTTCTTGGCCGCGCAGATCTAGCATCTGAAGGCCGCGCGGTGGCGTGAGGTGGCTACATCGAGTGGCTGGTGTGGCTGTGCAGGATGGCATGGTGTGGACTTGCAGGGCACAGTGCGTGGGGGCGGGGGGCTTCGTGTAGCGCGAATCTGTTGAACGGAGTGGGCGCGATGGCATTGCTACTCAACAGGTGATACGCCCATTTTGCATCATGTTTTTATGCATAATAATTCTTTATGGAGTAATTTTAATGTCTTTTCTCTCATAACTTGCAAGGTTTACACAAAGAGGGACAATACCGACAGCTGGAATTCTGGACCTGAAGAAGCTACGTCAGATTTACGTATTCTGAACATCTCCAAATGAGTTGAAAATTTACAGAGAATTTTTTTGGAATATATTAAAAATACTAGAGCAAATAACTACCGAAGGGGGCTCATCAGGTGGGAACAACCCACCTGGGTGCAAGGCACCCCAAGCATGCCCTGGTGAGTTGTGCTTAGCCTGGCCCACCTCCGATGCCCATCTTCTGGTATATAAGTCATTTTGACCTAGAAAAAATAAGGAGAGTACTTTCGGGATGAAGCGCCGGCGTCTCGAGGCGGAACTTGGGCAGGAGCACTTTTGCCCTCCGGCAAAGCGATTCCGCCGGGGGAACTTCCCTCCCGGAGGGGGAAATCATCATCACCGTTATCACCAACAACCGTTTCATCTTTGGGAGGGCAATCTCCATCAACATCTTCAACAGCACCATCTCCTCTCAAACCCTAGTTCATCTTTTGTGTTCCATCTTTGTACCGGAACCTCAGATTGGTACTTGTGGGTGACTAGTAGTGTTGATTACATCTTGTAGTTGATTACTATATGGTTTATTTGATGAAAGATTATTTTTTCAGATCCATTATGCTATTTAATACCCCTCTGATCTTGAGCATGATTATCATTTGTGAGTAGTTACTTTCATTCTTGAGGTCAAGGGAGAAGTCATGTTGCAAGTAATCATGTGAACTTGATATGTGTTCGATATTTTGATGATATGTATGTTGTAATTCCCTTAGTGGTGTCATGTGAACGTCGACTACATGGCACTTCACCATATTTGGGCCTAAGGGAATGCATTGTGGAGTAGTTATTAGATGATGGGTTGCTAGAGTGACAGAAGCTTAAACCCTAGTTTATGCGCTACTTCGTAAGGGACCGATTTGGATCCAAAAGTTTAATGCTATGGTTAGATTTTATCTTAATAGTTTTCTCGTAGTTGCGGATGCTTGTGAGGGGGTTAATGTTGGGAATCGTTGCATGGAAAACAGAAAAAATTATACGCATGCGCAATGATCTATCAATGGAGATGCATAGCAACGAGGGGGAGAGTGTGTCTACGTACCCTCGTAGACCATAAGCGGAAGCGTTTGACAACGCGGTTGATGCAGTCAAACTTCTTCTAGCTCCGACCGATCAAGTACCGAACGTACGGCACCTCCGAGTTCTGCACACGTTCAGCTCGCTGACGTCCCTCTACTTCTTGATCCAGCAAGATGTCGAGGTAGTAGATGAGTTCCGTCAACACGACGGCGTGGTGACCGTGATGGTGAAGTGATCCGTGCAGGGCTTCACCTAAACACTACGAAGATATGACCGTGGGAGTAAACGGTGGAGGGGGCGCCGCACACGGCTAGGCAATTGTCTTGGTTGTGCCAGGGGCGCCCCCCCCCCCCACACACACACATATATATATATATGTGGGAGGGAGAGGGGAGGAAGCCAGGTGGCGCCCCCCTGCCTTATTTCACCGGAGAAGAAAGGGAAGGGGGAAGAGAGAAAGGAAAGGGGGGTCGGACAACCTTTTTCCTTCTCCCAATTCGGCCTCCTACCATAGGGGGGCGCGGCACCTCTCATGGCCCATATGGCCCATATATTCCCCCGGGGGGTTCCGGTAACCCCTCCGGTACTCCGATAAATACCTGATACACTCTGGAACACTTCCGGTGTCCAAATACTATCGTCCTATATATCAATCTTTACCTCTCGGCCATTTCGAGACTCCTCTTCATGTCCGGGATCTCATTCGGAACTCCGAACAACATTCGGTCACCAAATCACATAACTCATATAATATAATATCATCATCGAACGTCAAGCGTGCAGACCCTACGGGTTCGAGAACTATGTAGACATGACCGAGACACCTCTCCGGTCAATAACCAATAGAGGAACCTGAATGCTCATATTGGCTCCTACATACTCTAAGAAGATCTTTATCGGTCGAACCGTTATGACAACATACGTAATTCCCTTTATCCATCAGTATGTTACTTGCCCGAGATTCGATCGTCGGTATCTTCATACCTAGTTCAATCTCGTTATTGGCTAGTCTCTTTACTCATTCCGTAATACATCACCTCATGACCAACTCCTTAGTCGTTTGCTTGCAAGCTTATGATGTGTATTGCCGAGAGGGCCCAGAGATACCTCTCTGATACTCGGAGCGACAAATCCTAATCTCAATCTATGCCAACTCAACAAACACCCTCGGACATACCTGTAGAGCATCATTATAATCACCCAGTTACGTTGTGACGTTTGATAGCACATAAGGCATTCCTCCGGTATCCGGGAGTTGCATAATCTCATAGTCGAAGGAATATGTATTTGACATGAAGAAAGCAATAGCAATAAAACTGAACGATCATTATGCTAAGCTAACGGATAGGTCTAGTCCATCACATCATTCTCCTAATGATGTGATCCCATTATCAAATGACAACTCATGTCCATGGTTAGGAAACCTTAACCATCTTTGATCAACGAGCTCGTCTAGTAGAGGTTAATAACTAGGGACACGGTGTTCGTTTATGTATTCACGCATGTATCAAGGTTTCCGATCAATAAAATTCTAGCATGAATAATAAACCTTTATCATGATTTAGCTAATATAATAATAACCATTTTATTATTGCCTCTAGGGCATATTTCCATTTGTTAATCATAAGTAGGAGGTTTGTTCAAGTAAGAGCAGCACCTAAGCACCAGTCCACCCACATATCAAATTATCAAAGTAGCGAACATGAATCAAACCAACATGATGAAAGTGACTAGATGAAATTCCCTTGTACCCTCAAGAATGCTTTGCTTGTCATAAGAGACTGTTTTGGCCTTTCCTTTGCCACAAAAGGATTGGGCTACCTTGCTGCACTTTATTTACCGTTACCTTTACTTGCTCATTACAAATTATCTTGCTATCAAATATCTGTTACTGACAATTTCAGTGCTTGCAGAAAATACCTTGCTGAAAACCACTTGCCATTTCCTTCTGCTCCTCGTTGGGTTCAACACTCTTACTTATCGAAAGGACTACGATTGATCCCCTACACTTGTGGGTCATCAACTGGCGTGACTCAGAGCCCTGGGCGTCTTGGTGAGGTATCTCTGTGGTGCGGCAATGGCGCGCATGAGCATGTCTGGTGCATGAATGCAGCGTAGAACTGTGGATGTTCTTGGCCTCGGGTTCTGTTCCTCGGTGCCGTGGTGCTCGGCAGGGCACAACGGCTCATGTTGCGTCCGGTGGTCCTACTCCCGGTCGATCGCTAATGGATCCACTCGCCTATGCAGCAGGCTAGCCGCCAGTGGTGTGCATGAGGTGTGGGTGGCTATGGCGGTTGATTTGTGCGTCCTCCTCATCGGGCAAGTTCGGTGGTGGTGGAGAAGATGGTTGGTGGGATTGTTGGTGCCAGTGCGGTTTGATATGCGGCTGAGGGCATGTGGGGGAGCTCGGGTAAAGAATCAGCGATGGTGGCAGCCCATGCACCATTTACCTTCGTGAAGGCATTGCGTCACTGCTACCACACCCCTTCCGCATGGATCGGATCGTTGTTGCATATCTGGGGGGAACCCTAGGTCATGTGATTGGAGGATGGCGACACCTCGGTGTCGTTTCCCCTCTTGGGGGCTTTATATTTGGAGATGGGCATCGAAAAGCGAGGTCAGTGGCTGGCAACGTCGTTGGCGTCTGTGGCAACTATGACGGGGCGAGCAATGTTGGACGTGCGACAGTGATTGAGGTAGTCGTGTAAGTGCATCTAGTGCCCCTTAGTGATTTTGGTGTATTGAAGACTTATAGGTTAAGGGACTAATGTGTTTGTGAGTGTACACAGGTTTATAAGTCTATGAGGAGTTTGATATTTATAGAGAAAGTCGACCCCTAAAAATGAATGTCTTCAACTGAAGACTTTGGGTTTCCGAAGACTTTGAAAGTGAAGAAATTAGTGTGACCATGAAGACTCTATATTCATGCAAGGAATATGAAGCGTGAAGACTTTTGTTTTCATAGTTTTGTTTTTTCTCTTTATTGAGTCATAGAAAACACCGTACTATTAAAGGCGGTCGAGGAAAAACTAAGGAAAAGTTTCCAAGTGATGCTCATCTCAAAATCCTACACCTACCAATCCCTTCGAGTGAAGCCATTGGAAATCTCATATAGTTCAGTCAATTTCTTCAATGACAGAGACAAAGTTCTTCTGGTCTCTGAGGAATTTGTTCTGACTGAGGAGTTAGGAATTCGCCAGTGCGAATTGCCTACAAGTGAGGAACATGATAGCCCTGAGGAATTTGAGAGCTCAAATTTCCGACCGTTGCTGTGCTACGCGCCAGCTGTCCCAAAATATCTACCGACACTTGTCATTGCGAGCATCCCATCCTCCGAGGACTTTGAGCGAAAATCATCAAGTGAGGAAAACCCAAACCCAAACACCTACAAACCCAAAGTGATTGAGGTTCACTAAAGAGATTGTTCCTGTGTGGAACCGACACTTGTCACCTTTGAAGACTGTGCATCTTCCAGACGGTTAGGTGTCATGGTCTAGAGCATCCAAGAGGAAATTCTGGATCGCCAAGTGACCAAGTTTGTGAAGGTTTGGAAGTCACCTGAAGACTTACCATGAGTGATTGGGCGTGGTCTATGTGACCTTAGCTCAAGGAGAATATGGTGAGGACTGTGTGTCCGGGACTGTGTGTCCGGGACTGTGTGTCCTCAGGTTTAGATACCTAGCCACTCCAACCAGACGTACAACTGTCACAACAGTTAGAACTGGTCTACCAAATCACTGTCTTCACCGAGCTAACTGGTTCTATTTCCTCAACCCTTTCATTTCCTCATTACTGTGTTGTGTACTTGATCGCTACTGTTTGAAGACTTTCTCAATTTCCTTAGTTCAATTTCTTCAGTCGGTTTGTCTTCAGCCTGCTTATCATGTGTTTACGCTTTCTGTACTCTGTGCTTGTTTTCATTTCATCATGATGATCGTGCTTCTGTTCTGTTATGTTTGCATCTGAGTACTTATTCTGCTGCTAGTCGTTCGTGACTTAGGAATTTCCTCACCCTTAAATTCCTTAGTGATGAATTTCTAAAAATCGCCTATTCACCCCCCCTCTAGTCGACTTAACACACTTTCAATTGGTATCAGAGCAAGGTACTCCCTTGTTCTGTGTGATTTTGGTTTAACCGCCTGGAGTTTTAGTTATGTCAATCGCAGGTATGATCAAGGTCTCTACTGGGTGTCCTACCTTCGATGGGATGGGCTACCCCTACTGGAAGAATAAGATGCGAATGCATCTTGAGTCAATTGACAACGATCTCTGGTATGTTGTGGAAAATGGTGTTCCCTCTGTCACTCCTACCATCAACACTGCTGACGTGAAGAGATTCAAGCAACTCGACTCTCAAGCGAAGAACATCATATGTGGCCATCTGAGCAAAGGGCAGTATGGCAGAGTGAGTGCTTTGGACACAGCAAAGCTTATCTGGGATAGGCTGTCCAAGGTCAATGAAGAAGTATCAACACAACGTGACTCTCGAGTTGACGTTCTTCGCAATCTCTTCAACCGCTTCAAAAGACTCGACAATGAAAATGTTCAGCAAACCTTTGATCGCCTCACTGACATTTCAAATGAGCTTCAAGCACTTGGTGCCACTGACATCACCGACCATGAGGTGGTGAAGAAATTGCTGAGATCGCTTGATTCCTCATTTGACACCCTTGCACTGATGATACAAGAACGTGGAGACTACAAGTCGCTTGATTCCGCTGATATCCTCGAGAGGCTAAACACTCATGAGTTCCAACTTGCTAAGAAGAGAGATCTCTATGGACCGAGCTATGGCAGATCACGCGCTCTGAAGGCCAAGGCAGTATCTGAATCCGAAGGTGATGATTCTGGTAGCAGCCTTGGTGATCCTGAAGAACTGAGTCAGGAGCTAGCAATGCTAGTGAGGAAATTCCAGAAGTTCTCAAGACGTGGTCGCTTTGGTAAATCCTCAAGAAATGATGACATGAGATCAGATTCCTCATCCCGTGACTACAAGAAGAGAACTTGCCACAAATGCAAGAAACCTGGTCACTACATTCAAGATTGTCCTCAATGGGAAAAGGAATCAAAGAAGAAGAAGTACAAGGATTACAGTTCTGATGACTCAAAGAAGAAGAAGAAATCTTCAAAGTCCTCATCATAAAAATCCTCGAAGTCTTCATCTCACAAGAAGAGCAGCTCCAAGAAGGCTCGGGCATTCATTGGCAAGGAAATGGACTCTAAGGCTGAATCTGAGAAAAATGAGGAAGAGGAGGCATCTAAGGAGTCAGAATCTGGTGTGGCGAGCCTAGCCCTCACTACTGCTTTCGTCAGCAAGTCCATCTTCAACTCTGAGGAGAATGACTTCCCTAACACGGCTGACGACGACGATGATGACTACGCTCCCACCTATTGCTTCAAGGCAAAGGGTTCCAAGGTACTCAAATATCCCTCCTCTGAATCAAGTGAGGATGAATCTGATGAAAACCTCAAGCCTAGCTACTCTAAACTTGCTAAGATTGCTGTAAAACAACAAAGATCTTTGGAAAAAGTTCAAAATATGCTTAATGAGAGCGATGATATGTTGGGTGAAGAAATGGATCGCACCAAAACTTTGACTGAAAATCTTCAGAGACTTCAGTCCAAGTTTGATAACCTTTAGAGTCATCATAATTAACACTCTCTTATCTGATCATGAGAAGCTTTCTTATGAATTTCTTCAAAGAAAGCAAGATCTTGAGAAGCTAAGGGTGAGTTATGAAAATCTTCAGAAGGAGCGAGATTCATTACTTGCTCAACATATCAGTGCTGCGCAGGAAGAATTCATTCCACCATGTTTGAAGTGCATGAACGTGAATCTACTAATTCTTCACCTGAAAGTTCAAATGCTTCTATTGCTGCAAATTCTTCACCTGCCTCTGCTATCACTAATTCCTCATCCCAGGATGCTGCTAGTATAACTGACAATGCATGGCTCAAGGAATTGTATGTGATAGGTGTCGGTGTCAAAACCGGCGGATCTCGGGTAGGGGGTCCCGAACTGTGCGTCTAAGGTCGATGGTAACAGGAGACAGGGGACACGATGTTTACCCAGGTTCGGGCCCTCTCTATGGAGGGAATACCCTACTTACTACTTGATTGATCTTGATGAATATGAGTATTACAAGAGTTGATCTACCACGAGATCGTAATGGCTAAACCCTAAAAGCCTAGCATGTATGACTATAGTAATGAGTATATCCCCCTCCGGACTAAGTCCTCCGGTTTATATAGGCACCGGTAGGATCTAGGGTTACACGGGGTCGATTACAAGGAAGGGAATCTACATATTTGGTCGCCAAGGAGAGTCCCATCCGAACACGGGTCCAGTCTTCGGTCTGCGTATCTTCACAGCCCGTCAGCCCAACCCATGGCTAACAGGTCGGACGCCCGAGGACCCCTTAGTCCAGGACTGCCTCAGTAGCCCCTGAATCTAGCTTCAATGATGAGGAGTCCGGCGCGCAGATTTGTCTTCGGCATTGCAAGGCGGGTTCCCCCTTTCCGGATACTTCACAATGGTCTTCGGACGATCGAGTTCGGCACTGCAACACGAGTAGCATATACTTCCACAGAGGGCATAATAATTTATAAGTCCAATCCTCTGGCCATTTTTTACAACATGACATCACGTCAGTCCGGTCATTATTTCGAGCCGTTTTTTCGCCTGCTGCCCCACGTTCCAAGACGCGGTTGTCATTGGCACGTCTTATCGAAGCGGAGATCGTGTCCCCTTATTAAGGGATTCTTTATCGATACGGATGTGGGTAACCCAACCATCTTTAGGGTACAACACCTTGGGAATAGGCAAGTTTTAAGGCCCGGGAGGAGGCGTTTGATATTCAAGTATCCCTTCTCCATTCAGGAAGAAAAGGGCTGCCTCCGAAGGTTGGGAGGGGCGGTCTCCCAAGAGGGGCAAGATGCCATCGTCGAGCGGCTCGGGATTGGAAGGCGATGCCGTTGAACAGCTCCGTCGTGAGGACAAGCCTTCGACCAAATCGTAAGTGAATCCGGGGTGCTTTGATCGCATCTCGTTCCTTTCCTGTTACCGAAGAGACATGTAACGTGTCTGTGTATTTTTACAGTTCGGCACAGAGTTTTCCTGGGCAATCCTCTTCTTCAGGAGATCTCCTCCCAGAGATGATGGAAAGTGAAACGCCTCCCCCGACCTCCTCGCCCAATAAGGCGGACGACTCTGAAGTGTCATCTCGGAGGGTTTTTCTTTATCAACAAGCTGCAGCGGAAGGACGGTCCGATTTTCAGCCAACGATGACTCTGGAGACGGGTGAACGGGTTCCTTCAAAGGACGGTCGTGCTCCTACAACGGCTTCCGGAGACCGGGCGGCGCCGGATATGTTGAGGGATATGCTGCGAAAAGCATCTGTCTCGGAGGAACAACGTACCTTGATGGGTACGGTGGTTGAGAAGATTCTGTCCACGAAGAGCGGATTGAATGAAGCCTTCATGAGCCTGCTAAGAGGCTTCGAGGTTTGTGATGTAATATTTTCAACTATATTTTATTTGCAAAAATGCACCTGTGTATAGGTAGTAGCCCCTAAGACTCGGGTTGGCTTCCCATCGGAGGCGAACGGAGGATCAAGAAGAAACACTCAAGGACTAATCTGGTTAATTGGAACACAGTCTGCTTCCCCCCTGACTACTTCCTGGACTACGGATATTGTCGAGCTGCAGTGGAACTTGATGTGGTAGGGGATGACATTGCGTTAATCAATATGTGTCTTGACGAGTCGCAAGGTATGTATTCGGAGCAGTCCTTACACATACGTGGTTTTTAGATAGGCGTGACACTGAAAGTTGCATACTGGGATATGCATGGCTGTAGATGGTGCCGCCACCGCTGAGATTCTTCGGGCGGAGCTGGCCCGGGCCAAGGAGCAGGCCCGGTTTAGTAATGCGGCTGCCGAAAAGGCATCTGCTGAGTTAAAGGCCGAACAAGCTGCTCGGTGCCAAGACGAGGAGAAAATATCCACGATGGCGCTCGAACTAAAAAATGCTACTAGACGCTGAGAATTTCTTGAGAAGGAGAATGAAGCCAAAATGGCTGAACTTGACAAGGCCTTGCGAGAGGCGAGAGAAGCGCGGTCTGAATCCAGAGCAGCCCGTGAGGAGATCCGGCAAGCTGGGGAGATTGCGGCCGGTAAGCCCTTTTTGCTACAAACTAAGTTCGGCGATCCGAACTATGCTCAGCTTAACCAAGTGTGGAGTTCTCCAGACGAGTTTTTAGAATTGCCGAAGAGTTCTTCCGATGCGGCGCAGTTTTACCAAGCGCGAGAGGGGTATGCAACGGAGAAGCTTTTCGGGTCACAATTTGGCGCATCAAAGCGCCCTTTGTTGCTAAATGAACAGATACCCCAATGGGCCGAGCTTCATACGATATCCGGCGCTGCCATGAAGAATGTCATAATCCGACTGTGGCCGACTGAGCCTATTCCGAATAGCTACTTCGGCTTGGTGCAGCGGCTTGTTGATGCGGCGCCACGTATTGACGTTGTTAAGCGGTCGGCGTGCATTGAGGGTGCATGGATGGCCTTTGCCCGTGTCAAGACATACTGGGGGAAGATGAAGGCCATCGATGTTGCGGCGAAGATTCCACCCAAGGGCAAGGACCATCACGCACCAGAGCATTATTTTGAGGACGTCTTAGAGGCTGCCCGCTTGGTAGAGGGTCAATGCTCGAAAGACATAATATTCGAGTGAGGTGTATGGGAATTGTAAAAGACAATTTTATATTTAATCTGTTTTTATGTTTTGCTCAAAAGCTTTTGTTCCTCCTGTGCGGCCGTTTTTGTATAATCTGAAAGTTTTCCAGTCGTCAGCTTCAGCCCCCTTGTAGGAAGTACGGGGGTATTCGGAAAAGCATTTGATCACTCTTGACCCAACGTCTTGGTCCATGAAGGAGGTGACAATGCGGCGAACCAGGCAATCAGACTATAGGGCGTTAACACTTTCACTTAGCCATAGGAGTTTTATGGTGGGTCTACGATATAGCCCCTGGTATGTACGCGGCTTATTTTTAATACGATGCGTTGCAAAAATGATGTGAAAAAGACACGGAAAGAATCGCTAAAGATTCCGATAAGCCGTCGAGTGGTTGACCAGCTCTCGCCGCATCATGACAGTCAGTTTTTGGCTTACTCTACTGAGCTGCTTGACCAGATGAACCGGAAGCACAATCACAGTAGTTCTCCCTTTACTACCCTAGCCGATAGAGCGGAACGTAGGGTAGCAAGCACAGGAGCCGGGCAACCTAACTATTGACCCAAGACATGATTCGGAGCTGATGCATATAAGGCCAAACTCGCGACGCCGAAGTACGCTATAAAGCTGTTCGGACTTACCGGCAACTCATTTTTTCCCATACAGAGCCCTTGGCGAGTTATGCCGAGGTGTGTGTGTGTAAAACAACCATAGGAGCAAAAATTCGGATCGATTAGGAAAAAGTCAATACTGGACACTGGTTACTTTTACTGGGAGCTGAGTGATATGCCAATTATTATATAGATAACAAAGCCGCAACCCTGGCTATTTGACATGCCAGGGGTCGAAGGCTGAGGAAAAAGGCACTTTACAGGCTCGGAATAGAGAGCGCGGTCTACAAAAAGTTATTTTGGACCTCCTGTCGCACGTCTGCGCCGCCTGTCCTCGGTTAAGGGATTCCTTGACAGGAATAACCCTTGGATGATTGTACGAACCCGAACTCTGGTAGAGTCCTCGGGGTGACCGGCCCTTGAGCTACTACGAAGGCATATTAGGCGAACGGCGGAAGCCGAATTGCTAGTCCAATATGGACATTGATTGGTCATGTTGAATGGAGACCGGCGGCGTGATGGCCAACATGGTATGCGGCGTGATAAGGCTGCTGTGTAGTTCGACTGAGGTAGCCGTGTATGATCTCCTGTACGGAGGGAGTGTTCCGTACGCTCACCTCTAGGGGTGTGTGTCACGTATACCATGTTTACTGTTTTTGCTTCGGGGGGAAACTGATTCTCACCCCCGTTGTTCGGTTGGTGAGTCTCTTCATCATCGCTATCGCCGGGCGGCCTCTTCCCCTTGTGTTCGGCATTGAACTTGCTGGCCTGTTTGAAGACCCAACAACTTCTGTTGGTGTGATTAGCTGGTTTATTGGGGTGGACATGAATCTGGCAGGGCCTATCCAATATTTTGTCTAAATTGGACGGTCCCTCTTTGTTTGTCGTAAATGGCTTTTTCCGTTGGCCGGGTGTGGGGCCGCTGAATCCAGCATTAACCGTTGTGTTCTGCGTGCCCTCATTATTATTGTGACGTATGTTTTTATTGCGCCGTGGCTTTCCATTACCGTCCCGCACCTCGGAGGTGCCCGGATCGCTGGCGCTATTGCTTCTACGGGCGAGCCAGCTGTCTTCTCCCGTGCAAAAGCGGGTCATCAGAGCGGTAAGGGCTGACATAGACTTTGGTTTTCCTGAGCGAGGTGGCGGGCAAGCCACTCGTCCCGGACGCTGTGTTTGAAGGCCGCGAGGGCTTCATCGTCTGGACAGTCGACAATTTGGTTCTTTTTAACTAAGAACCTAGTTCAGAGCTTTTTGGCGGACTCTCCGGGCTGCTGGACAATGTGACTTAGGTCATCGACATCCGGTGGCCGGACATATGTACCTTGAAAGTTATCGCGGAAGGCATCTTCCAACTCCTCCCAGCTGCCAATTGAGTTTTCAAGCAGACTATTTAACCAGTGCCGAGCTAGACCTTTGAGTTTTAACGGGAGGTATTTGATGGCATGAAGGTCGTCTCTGTGGGCCATATGGATATTGAGAAGAAAATCGTCAATCCACACCGTGGGATCTGTTGTTCCGTCATATGATTCAATATTTACGGGTTTAAACCCTTCTGGGAACTCGTCATCCATTACTCTATCAGTGAAGCAAAGAGGGTGTGCGGCACCTCTATATCGGGCCGCATCGCGACGTGGCTCCGATGGAGTCCGTCTGCACGGCCCGGGCGTGACTAGGTTTGTCGTGTCCGAATAGATACCATCGTCGTGTGTCGCGGTACGTCCTCGCGATCCGTAGATCGATCTAGTATATCCTGCTTTACTGTCCAGGTCCTGCCGAAGGTCGTATGTATCACCCCGAGCTGTGTTGTTTCTGTTTTTACGTGGCGGTGGGGCAGGTTGCTGTTCGGCTTGAATTGCCGCTTTATCCCGACCAAGTTGTGGTCGGCCTGCCGCATTGTCCCGACCGCGCTGGGGTCGGTTGGCCGCGTTGCGCGAGTAAGGTATGAGCTCTGGCACCTCCTCATCAAACCGGGGCAATAGTTTGCGCTTCGGGTAACTCCTGGCTGGGAGCTTGAGGCCGTATTCTTTGGCTGCCAGGACATTAGTCCATCTATCATTGAGCAGATCTTGGTCAGCCTGAAGCTGCTGCTGTTTCTTTTTTAGGCTCCTTGCAGTGGCTATTAGCCTGCGCTTGAAGCGCTCCTGCTCGAGAGGTTCCTCGGGCATGATGAAATCCTCATCGCCGAGGCTTACCTCATCTTCGGAGAGCGGAAGATAATTATCGTCCTCCGAATCGTCATGTATGGCCTGTTCATCAAGGCTAACTTGCCCATTTTCCCGTTCCTCCTGTTCGGAGGTTACCTCGACTGGGTCTTTATTATCTTCGGGTTCGTCCGGAGTACTATTTTCCCCGGTGCCAGTGTTGCTATCCTTTGAACGACGTGACTTAGAGCGGCGCCGAGGACGCCGACGCTTGGGGTGTGTCTCCGGAGGTTTATTCTCAACTGGATTTTCTTTGTCGTCGTCGTTAGTTGCTTTGGGTGTATCCACCATGTACACATCATACGAAGAAGTGGCCGTCCAGCGTCCAGTAAATGGCGAGTTTTGGCCCTGCTCCTCATCGGCGTCGTCGACCATGTCGTCGATGTCTTCGGAGCCATAGTCAAGCATGTCGGTTAGATCCCCGACAGTGGCTATGAAGTGCGTGGCGGGTGGGAAGCAAAATTCTCTATCATCGGCCGCTAGTTTGCACCGGACATAGTTCGGCTGTGAGTCTCCCGCCAGGGACAGGCTCTTTAATGAGTTTAGCACATCGCCCAAGGGCGAGTGCTCGAACATGTCTGCGGCGTTGAACTCAAAGATCGATAGCCGATCAAGCTCGGCGTCCGCGGGCGCACATGGTTCGGAATTTATAGCCGGAGACGAGTCCAGAGTTCCGATGACGCAGATGTGCCATGAGTTGGAGTCTGTGTGCGGCTCCGATGCCGCGGAACCTGTGGCCTCCATGGTGGGGTTGAGCTTCCCATCCTCATATGGCGCGATCTGCTCCGGGTCTAAGGCCAGAGCAGTTACGGGAGCAATCTCTTGAGTGTGGTCCGATGACAGATTTAGATCGTGTCCATTGGGGTGACAGGAAGCGGCCGCTGCGGTCTCGAATCCAGCGAAGATCAAGTCTCCACGGATGTCCGCAACGTAGTTCAAGCTTCCAAATCTGACCTGGTGGCCAGGGGCGTAGCTGTCGATCTGCTCCAGATGGCCAAGCGAGTTGGCCCGTAGTGCGAAGCCGCCAAACACGAAGATCTGTCCGGGGAGGAAGGTTTCTCCCTGGACGGCATCGTTGTTGACGATTAAAGGGGCCATCAAACCTCTTGAGGACGACACAGTGGAACTCTCAATGAAAGCACCAATGTCGGTGTCAAAACCGGCGGATCTCCGGTAGGGGGTCCCGAACTGTGCGTCTAAGGTCGATGGTAACAGGAGACAGGGGACACGATGTTTACGCATGTTCGGGCCCTCTCTATGGAGGTAATACCCTACTTCCTGCTTGATTGATCTTGATGAATATGAGTATTACAAGAGTTGATCTACCACGAGATCGTAATGGCTAAACCCTAAAAGCCTAGCCTGTATGACTATAGTAATGAGTATATCCCCCTCCGGACTAAGTCCTTCGGTTTATATAGGCACCGGGAGGATCTAGGGTTACACGGGGTCGGTTACAAGGAAGGGAATCTACATATTTGGTCGCCAAGCTTTCCTTCCATGCCAAGGAGAGTACCATCCGAACACGGGTGCAGTCTTCGGTCTTCGTATCTTCACAGCCCATCAGTCCGGCCCATGGCTAACAGGCCAGATGCTCAAGGACCCCTTAGTCCAGGACTCCCTCAACAGGGATGTACAAAAGCCTCAAAGGGCATCAGGCACTTTGTGATGTGCTTAAAAAGCAGATCCTCAATAGGAACCCTAGGAAAGAGGGTATTGCCTTTGAGAGGAAACTCAATGCTGATGGAACATACTGGAAGCCTGAGCAGTATCCCAAAACCTCATGGGTTGCTGCAAAGGGACCTCCAGTAGATCCATCTACTTTATCTGGCTTTACATGTGAATCTTCATATTCTTTTGATGAGTCAACTGAATCCATCTATAAGATGTTCAAAAATCAGAATGGTGAACTATTTGCTAGATATGTTGGCACTAACTGCAGGAATGGTCCCCCTATGAAGAAAATATGGGTTCCCAAAAGTTGCCTTGAAAGTCTTTAGGTGAATGTCATCATGACACCACCTGTGAAGAATAGGAACCCCAGATCGCATTCTTCATATGGACCAAAATCTTCATATGGATCCAAGTCCTCATAGGGACCACATTCCTCACGTGGATCAAATTCCTCATATGGATCAAAGTCCTCATATGAACATCATCGTGCTGACACTTCTGTTTCGCGGGTAAGATCTAAGGGCTGTGAATATGTGCATTATTCTTCAAATCATTATGTTCATAAGTCCTCGAAGAATTTCTCTGCTTATTCATATGCTTACCCTAACCCCTCTTATGTGAAACAAAGTGGATTGGCATCTATGCCACCTTTCTCTTATGGAGCTCGCAGAATGATGAACTCTTTGCCACCCCTCCAGATGTGGGTGGTGAAGAAAAAAATCTAATCTCTTATACAGGGTCATGTCTCCAGACGAACCTAAACGTCTGAAGAATTTGCTCGAGACCTGAATATGCTTGAAAGGACGCAAGCTAATCATGAAGAGATGAATTTTCATTTCTCTCGTCCTCATACCGTTTATCTATTCTATTGCATAATGAAATTGATCTGATTAATTTGATGTCATATTCTTCACTGATGAAGTATATGAGTTCGTAAATTGCACTAATTCATCTGCGGAATGATCAACCCAAAGCCACTGAGTGGGTCCTCGATAGTGGATGTACAAATCACATGACTAGTGACAAGAACTTATTGATGGACACTGCTTTATCTCCATTGCATCTGAAGCATATCACCTACGCTGACAAAGGCAAAAGCAAGGTATTGGGTCTAGGTAAGGTTGTGATCTCAAAGGATCGACACATGGACAAAGTCATGCTTGTCGAGTCCTTAGGATTCAACCTCATGTCAGTCTCAATGCTTTGTGATCTTGATATGGTTGTTATCTTTGGAAAGTATCGTTGTGTTGTGATCATGGAAGCTGACCATTCCAAAGTCTTCGAAGGCTTTAGGAGAGGAGATATGTATATTGTTGATTTCTCTACAGGACCACAACCTACTACATGTCTACTTGCAAAAGCTTCAGAAGGCTGGCTATGGCATCGACGACTTGGTCATCCTGGCATGAGGAACTTGCACACTCTCATGAAGAAGAAGCATGTCAGTGGCATCGAGGATGTCATATTCCTCAAGGATCACCTATGCGGAGCCTGTGAGGCTGGAAAGATGACCAAGGCCAAGCATCCCTCAAAGACTATCATGACCACCACTCGTCCATTTCAATTGCTTCACATGGATCTCTTTGGCCCTAATCATTATTTCTCATTCATCAATGAAGCATCTTTGTATGGCTTTGTTATTGTTGATGACTATTATCGTTACACATGGGTGCATATCGTCACTTACAAACGCGAAGTGCAGGAAGTCTTCAAACAATTTTCCTCGAGGGCTTCAACCAACTTTGGTGTGAAGATCAAGCACATTAGAAGTGACAATGAAACTGAGTTCAAGAATACTGGTCTTGATGACTATCTTGATGAACTTGGTATTACTCATGAGTTATCTGCTCCTTACACTCCATAGCAGAACGGCGTCGTGGAGCGCAAGAACCGGACTCTTGTTGAGATGGCTTGCACTATGCTTGATGAATACAAGACGCTTCATCACTTCTGGATTGAGGCAATTGATACTGCATGCCACATCTTCAACTGGGTATATCTTCACAAAATCTTCAAAAAGACCTCATATGAACTCCTCACTGACAAGAAACCCAATGTGAGTTATTTCAAAGTCTTTGGTGCTAAATATTGGATTAGGGATCCTCATCACAATTCTAAATTTGCACCGAAAGCACATGAAGGTTTTATGCTTGGTTACGGAAAGGACTCGCACACCTACAGAGTCTTCAACTCCTTTCACCACAAGGTTGTTGAAACTGTAGATGTGCGGTTCGATGAAACTAATGGCTCGCAAAGAGAGCACCTACCTCCTGTGCTAGATGAAAAGTCACCTGAGGAAACCATCAAGTTCAAGGCTACTGAGGATGTCATTCCTACTGAAGAATCTGCTGAAGAAGTCATTCCAGACCGTGAAGAACAGCAAGCTGGTGCACCTGAAGAAAATGTCTCTGAAGAAAATGCTGAGTCAACTCAACGTCACCAACCCGCTCATCCTCGCGTTGCAAATGAAGTGCAGATTGAGAAAATCATCAGCGACATCAATGCACCAGGTCCTCTCACACACTCAAAAGCTTCACATTTGTCTAAATTTTGTGGGCACTTTGCTTTCGTCTCTATTACAGAGCCCACTAAGGTAGATGAGGCATTTCTGGAGCCTGAGTGGATTCAAGCAATGCAAGAGGAATTACATCAGTTCAAGCTGAACAATGTGTGGGAACTTGTCAAGCGACCAGACCCAAGCAAGCACAATATCATCGGCACCAAATGGACCTACTGCAACAAGTAATATGAAGATGGCCTTGTGGTGAGCAATAAGGCACGGCTTGTATCTCAAGGCTACACACAGGTTGAAGGAATTGATTTCGATTAAACTTTTGCACCTGTTGCCAGACTTGAGGCTATTCGCATATTACTTGCTTATTCTAACCATCATAATATCATGTTATATCAAATGGATGTGAAAATTGCATTACTCAATGGTAAGCTTGAGGAAGAAGTATATGTTGCTCAGCCCCCAGGTTTTGAAGATCCAAAGCATCCTGACAAAGTCTTCAGACTCAATAAGGCCCTCTATGGCCTCAAGCATGCCCCTCGGGCGTGGTATGATACTTTGATGGAATTCCTCATGAAGAAAGGCTTCAAACCTGGTTCACTTGACCCAACTCTTTTCACCAAAACCTATGATGATGAATTATTCGTGTGCCAAATATATGTTGATGATATCATCTTTGGCTGTACTGACCAACATTACAGTGATGAATTTGCCTATATGATGAGTGAATAATATCAAATGTCTATTATGGGAGAATTGAAATTCTTCTTAGGTCTTCAAATACGGCAACAGCACAATGGCATCTTCATACCTCAGGAGAAATACCTCAAGGATGTATTGAGGAAATTCGGCTTGCAAGATTGCAAAGGCGTCAAAATCCCTATGCCCACAAATGGCCATCTATGCACTGATGAAAATGGTATTGACTTTGATCAAAAGGTATACTGCTCCATGATTGGCTCTTTATTGTATTTATGTGCATCTAGGCCAGATATTATGCTTAGTGTTTGCATGTGTGCCCGTTTTCAAGCTACACCGAAGGAATCACACCATAAGGCTGTGAAGCATATTCTTCGATATCTAGCTCACACTCCAACACTTGGATTATGGTACCCCAAGGGCTCGGCTTTTGATCTCATTGGATATTCAGACTCTGACTATGCTGGTGACCGTGTGGACCGCAAGTCAACATCAGGCACATGCCATTTCCTCGGACGATCCTTGGTATGTTGGTCCTTGAAGAAACATAACTACGTATCACTATCTACTGCTGAAGCTGAGTATATTGCTGCTGGTTCATGCTGTGCTCAATTGCTATGGATGAAGCAAACCCTCCAGGACTACGACGTCAAGGTGAAGAATGTTCCTCTCTGCTGTGACAATGAGAGTGCCATCAAGATTGCTCATAACCCAGTTCAGCACTCGAAGACAAAGCACATTCAGATTCGTCATCATTTTCTTCGTGATCATGTGTTGAAGGGCGACATCTCTGTCGAGCACGTGAAGACTGAAGAACAGCTAGCCGATATATTCACAAATCCCTTGGATGATAAGAGATTTAGCAAGTTGCGGTGTGAGCTAAATATCTTAGAATTTTCGAATGTGCTTTGAAAAGGACACGCATCTTAACACCTATGCAAAATTGATGACTTGGATGTGCAACACACGAAGTAACATTTCTCTTCAATCAATGAAGACAAACCCTCTAAGTGTGAAGAAATTAACGAAGAATTTGATTATCAGATCCCTACGACAATTGTACGCGGCGTCTGAAATCATCATTCTTATACGGTGGGTCACGCCACCAACAAAAGTTGAAAAAATTTCAATTTGAGTTTTTCTTCAGTTTTGAATTTCCTCAGTTGTTCAAATTCTTCAACTTTGCATAGTCTTCACTCTCTCCGTCATTGTTCTTCATTGACTATATATATATATATATATATATATATATATATATATATATATATAGACACACACATAAACACTATTCTGATCACGGGATCAGAATAATATTCTGATCACAACCTGAACTGCCTGAGTAACGCGCCTGAACTTCCCTCTGTGCGAACCCGACCTTCGGGCTATCTTCGCAACCGTGGCTTCCCTCGCGAATTATTCTAGTTAGTCGTGTTCTATATGATGTTAGTGTAATCTAGAAACTTTTTTAGCAACTAAATACCGGTTTTAAATAGGATCTCGCTCGTTGGCGGATTTTGTTCTCGGGTCGTGATGAAATTGCATTTTTTTCAATTTTACTGCCTGAGTTGTTCGACCTGAACTTCTCCCAGTGCTATGTCGAACTTCTGCCAACATTGCCCAAATGGGCTTGCGATATACCGTTGGAAAGATATGGACACCAGTATCATGACCCAAGTTAAATTTTTGGCAAAATGTAAGCGGTTTAAGAGGAGTTTTGAAAATCATTTTTTCTTCATACAAAAAACGTGAATCGTATTTTCGATCGCATTTCTAAACCATTTATCGGAATGAGGCAAATAATATGGCGTTGGAAAGCTGCTGTAAAACCGCTCCTTCCACATGTTGAAAGTTTTCTCTAATTCCTTATGGTTAAAGAGTAATTTGGAAAACCATAAAATTTCGCAAACTGAACAGCCGAGTTCGTATTTTTTATATCATTTCTAAACAGCAAATCCAATTGAGGCAAATGATAAGGCGTTGGAAAGCTTATGAAAATGCGCTACTTTCTCTTGTTGGAAGTTTTTTCTAACTTTGAACAGTTTAAAAGTAATTTAGAAAACGGTACAAGTTCCACCGAGTTCGTATTTTCGAGCTAATTTTTTAACTGTATGTCTGAATGCAGCAAATGATATGGTGTTGGAAAGCTTGAGGAAATAAGAAACTTTTTGGTATATATTATTTCTCCCAATTCATTTTGGTTTTATGTCAATTTTGAAAATGGCTAAAAATGTATTTTTACCATATTTTTTACAACTTTTATCGGAATGGGGAACTAATATACCGTTAAAAAGCTACGGAAAATGCAAAACTTTTTCATGTTTATGGTTTTCTCTAATTCCTAGCCGTTTTCAAGTAATTTAAAAAACGGCGGGATCATTCATTCTGCCTTTATCGCGAAACAGATTCTTCAAAAATGCACCGCGTGAAGAACTTGAACTTCTCGGCATGTGTACTTGAACTTCACTCTGTTTTTTCACGTGCTTTTCTTGCTCGTAGCTCTTCATCCACTGCTCGTAGCTCTCCATCCACTCACTGGAATTGAGCAAGTGATATACCGATGGAAAGCTGTTGTAAACACGCAACTTTCCCGTGTTAATCATTTTTTCATACTCGCGATGATTTTAAAAGTTTTTCATCTGAAATTCATTTAGTGTAGTTGATGAACTTCCTGCTGTTTTCACGTTGAACTTCTGTGACATATTTTCGTTTGTAATTTTACATCCATTTCGTCAGTGTTACACAAATGATATTCTTTTTGTACAAACCTCTCTCACAATATTTTTTTAATTTTCTCCGTCCGAGGACTTGAACTTACACAAATGATATTCCTGCCGTTTTGAAATAAATTAGAAAATGACGAGATCATGATTTATGCCTTCATCGCGAATGGAATGCACTGCGTGAAGTAGTTGAACTTCTCGGGCATGTCTGTTTGAACTTCACTCTGTTTTTGACGTGTTGTTTTTTGCAATGCGTGAAGTAGTTGAACTTCTGGGGCAAGTCTGTTTGAACTTCACCCAATTTCACTTTATTGTATTTTTCTTATATGAAATACACACCATGTAGTACGTGAACTTCCGGTTGTTATCACTTTGAACTTCTCTCTGGTTTGAGAGAATTAATTTAAAACACAAAAAATAACATATTTTTTATGTATTTTGGACATCTAAATACACGGTGAACCTCTCTCACAAGATTTTTTTAAACTTTTCCTTGCCGAGCACTTGAACTTCTGGCAACCACTTTTTCCATTTATGAGTTGTTTTTAAAAGTGCAAAAAATGGCGTTGTGTTTTTTAATTTTTTGAACAGGTAAATCCTAGGTTTTAATAAACTCCGAACTTCTCTGTTATTTCAATTTGAACTTCACGTTTTCATATTTTAAGTAAAGAATTGTATTCTATTTTATACGGAAAAAATCAACCATGGAAATACGAGGTGAACCTCTCTCGCAAGAATTTTTGAACTTCCCTGGACAGAGCACTTGAATTTCTTTCAAAAAACATTTTATGCTTTTATTTTTCTATATTTTTATTCTCACTTGCAATGCATTCCTTGCAGTACTTGAACCTCTCGTCGTTTTCACTATGAACTTCTATCGCATTTTTGTGTGTACGTCGAATTACGCGCAATTGAAGGTCGGACGTCATTTTCTTACCATTTTAAAACATGTAATTGGAGGTCGGACGTCGTGCAATATAAATTCTGAACAGTGCACAAAGGTGCACGTGAACTTCTTGCAACAAATCTGATGATTTTATAGACATTGAACTGATCTATCTTTTTTATTTGAACTTCATTGTGTACTTTTTAGAAATGTGGAAATTGGAGGTTTTTTAGAAACATCGAACTTCTTCCTTATTTGAAATTGAACTTATTGATTTTATTCTTTAGTAACTAGAAAAATCCAATTTTTCAAATATAATATCAAACTGCTCCGCTTTTTTCCAATTGAACTTCTTGGTTTTATTCTCTAGTAACGTGAAAACCTGAGTTTTTTTATATACATCGAACTACTCCATTTTTCAAAATTGAACTTCTTGGTTTTAATATTTAGTATTGGGAAAAAATGCCCGAAAAGACATTATTTTTGTTTTTGTTTTTTGATCTTCTAAATCCCATGTTTTGATATACTTTGAACTCCTGTGTTATTTTTTACTTTGAACTTCACATTTTTTTGAGTAAAGTTTTTGCTTTTGATTTTTAACTAAAACATAAATTTCACAACTTTTTAATTTTTGATCTTAATGGTTGATTCTTTAATAATAGCTGATATCTAAGTTTTTTTAAAGAAGGTAAAATCCTATTTTTAAAAAAACATCGAACCACTTCGTTATTTTATTTTGAACTTCTATTTTTTTAAATCAAGGAAATTCTTTTGAAACTTTAGTTTTTCCTTTTTCTGAACTTGTTCATTTTATTATTTAGTGATGAGAAAACATCTAAGTTTTTTTAACCTTCGAACTTCTCACTTTTTTTACGTTGAACTTCTTAGAAAAATACGGTTTTAAATAATCAACAATTTTCTAGGTTTTTAAATTTGAACTTCTTGGTTTTTTGACCTTCTCGGTTATTTCAAATTGAACTTCTAGCATTTTCAAATTTGAACTTCTATGTTTGTTTTACCTTCCCGGTTATTTCAAAATTTCTATTTTTTTAATCCATTTTTTATTAAAAAAAATTGGATTGCTCTATTATTTGAGTTGGCCTTCTCTCTTATTTTTTAGAAACGAGGAAAATCTAACTTTTAGAAAAATTTATTATTTCTTAGAAACGAGTTGACCTTCTTGGTTTTATTTTTTTAGAAATATGGAAAATCTATTTTCTTTATTTTTACATCAAACTAATGTATTATTTAAATTTTGAACTTCTTAGTTTTGTATTTTATAGACGGAAAATTGGATTGCTATTGAATTTACTTTTTCACATTGTAAATATTGTTTCGTATGTTTCAACTAAAAATATCTAAGCTTCTCCATTTAAATTGGTCATATGAACAAACATCGAAAATAACACAATCATCTTTTTCTATGATTTGTGAACTTTACTATTGTTCTATTTTCTATCTTTTTAGTACAAATTGAACTGCACAAGTTTCGCATGGCGAACTTCTGTATTTTTAATAAACACAACAACTTGTTACAAACAACATTTTTATACAAATACCCAATAGTTGAAGTAATTTTTTGGCTCACACAGCAACTCACACCCACACTACAGAAATTGAACTGCTCCAATGCGTGTGCCACGAGATCTCTGTCATCCTCGCCGGTGCTCTCAGTTCTGCAGGACGGGGACAAGGGTCAATGACGGGAGCCTGCACAAGGGACCTCTATTGACGGGATCGGGGGAGGCACAGACAACATCGACTGGAGAAGGGATTTCCTGCAGGGCGGCCTTCAGTACCGGCGCTAGGGGCAACTGGCGGTGGCGGCAGAGGTAGGGGATGGGACGGGGGTGATGCAGCAGTAGGGACAACAGGGCTCGCCGGTCGACAAGCTCGTCGGAGTTGTGCTCGGGGGATGGACGAGGGAACAAGAGGGAGCCGGGCGTCCTCCACGTGCCGTGGTCGAGGATGATTGAGCTCGCCGGAGCAGCACCACCTCCCATGCGTGAGAAACCGCGGATCCACCGGCCTGTTCTCAGATCTGAGGCCACCGTCGGTTGTCTCGATGCAATACGTGGTCAGGGTCGCCGGGGGGAGGGGAGGTGGGCGGCGCGTCGCCGTGGGCCGATGGATCCAATAGCAGGGCGCGGGGGTGCTTGTCACCGGGGCGAGCGGAGCCAGGGAGAAGAGGCGCGAGTCTCCACGGCGGAGCACGTCGCAGGAGGTGGTGCGGGATCGGGGAGGGTCAAGGAATAAGGGCGGGGAGGCAGCTCGCCGGTGGCTGAGGGGTTGGCGAGGGTCTAGGCGGCGGTGCAGGTGGGGCGGGCACGCGCTGGTGAGTGGCGGCGGCGGTGGCTGGGGCCGTTTGGGGAGGTCAGTGGCCGGCGACGTGCAGCGTCGAGTGGGATCCGGGCGCTGCGGGGTCTCGGCTGGGTTGGAGGTCATGGGAAGGTGGGGTTGACCCGGTTGGTTCGGCCTTTTGTGTTCTTTCGAGTTCAGGAAGATCTCGTCGGGCCTTTATAGGGCCGGCTGTGATCTAAATAACTATTTTGATCTCAGGATCAGAATAGTGTTATCCTATATGTATATATGTATGTATGTATGTATATATATATAAGTATATGAGTTTTAGTATTCTACAGCATTCACTTATTGCTAAATCTTCAAGTTGCCTTTTCTGCTAAGTGAATGTGATCGGACCCTTCCCCCTCTATGCTAAACTCAACCCAATCTATTCACAAATTCTTCATGTGCGTTCTATTTGAAACCCGTTCAAAATCTTCACTATGTCCTTGTCAGCTGAAGAATTTGCGAACGAACCATTAAAATATTCTTATCTGAATTTTCGGCTTTTGCCGCCTAAACCGTTCCACATCCCACGATAGGATTTATCTATTCACACACGATCGCCACCGCTCTGTACGTGGGTGACACATGTCGCTAGGATGAGAAGAGTTAGGGGCACGTTCGTCCATTTTCCTCGGGCGAGCGGTTTTTCACCTCGTCTATATGTAACCCTCACCCTCCCCAGACTGCATTTACCCCGCTCGACCTCACTTCCCCTCGCTCGAGCTTCCAAACCTAGCGCCGCCGTGATACGTCTCCAACGTATCTATAATTTATGAAGTATTCATGATGTTATATCATCTATCTTGGATGTTTAATGGGCTTTATTATACACTTTTATATGATTTTTGGGACTAACCTATTAACCTAGAGCCCAGTGCCAGTTTCTGTTTTCTCCTCGTTTTAGAGTATCGCAGAAAAGGAAAACTAAGCGGAGTCCAATTGACGTGCCACTTGACGGAGATCATTTTTGGACCAGAAGAAGCCCACGGAGTACCAGAAGCAGGCCAAAAGAGTCCCGGGCTGCCCACGAGGGTGGGGGCGCGCCCCCCTGCCTCGTGGACAGCCCGGAGACCCCCCTGACGTGAAATCAACGCAAAACTCTTCTATATATACCCAAACTTCCAGAAAGAAACCTAGATCGGAAGTTCCGCCGCCGCAAGCCTCTGTAGCCACAAGAAGTCAATCTAGGCCCTCTCCGGCACCCTGCCGGAGGGGGCCATCATCACCGGTGGCCATGGAGGAGTATCCCGGAGGGGCCATCATCACCATGAAGGCCAAGGACCAGAGGGTGGAGGCCATGGAGGAGGAAGCACAAGGGGGAGAACCTCTCCTCCTCTCTTCCGGTGGCGCCGGAGTGCCATCGGGAGGGGAATCATCGCCACAGTGATCGTCTTCATCAACATCACCATCATCATCACCATCCTCACCTCTTTTACGTGGTCCACTCTCCCGCACCCCGCTGTAATCCCTACTTGAACATGGTGCTTTATGCCACATATTATGATCCAATGATGTGTTGCCATCCTATGATGTCACCGGGGCGAGCGGAGCCAGGGAGAAGAGGCGCGAGTCTCCACGGCGGAGCACGTCGCAGGAGGTGGTGCGGGATCGGGGAGGGTCAAGGAATAAGGGCGGGGAGGCAGCTCGCCGGTGGCTGAGGGGTTGGCGAGGGTCTAGGCGGCGGTGCAGGTGGGGCGGGCACGCGCTGGTGAGTGGCGGCGGCGGTGGCTGGGGCCGTTTGGGGAGGTCAGTGGCCGGCGACGTGCAGCGTCGAGTGGGATCCGGGCGCTGCGGGGTCTCGGCTGGGTTGGAGGTCATGGGAAGGTGGGGTTGACCCGGTTGGTTCGGCCTTTTGTGTTCTTTCGAGTTCAGGAAGATCTCGTCGGGCCTTTATAGGGCCGGCTGTGATCTAAATAACTATTTTGATCTCAGGATCAGAATAGTGTTATCCTATATGTATATATGTATGTATGTATGTATATATATATAAGTATATGAGTTTTAGTATTCTACAGCATTCACTTATTGCTAAATCTTCAAGTTGCCTTTTCTGCTAAGTGAATGTGATCGGACCCTTCCCCCTCTATGCTAAACTCAACCCAATCTATTCACAAATTCTTCATGTGCGTTCTATTTGAAACCCGTTCAAAATCTTCACTATGTCCTTGTCAGCTGAAGAATTTGCGAACGAACCATTAAAATATTCTTATCTGAATTTTCGGCTTTTGCCGCCTAAACCGTTCCACATCCCACGATAGGATTTATCTATTCACACACGATCGCCACCGCTCTGTACGTGGGTGACACATGTCGCTAGGATGAGAAGAGTTAGGGGCACGTTCGTCCATTTTCCTCGGGCGAGCGGTTTTTCACCTCGTCTATATGTACCCCTCACCCTCCCCAGACTGCATTTACCCCGCTCGACCTCACTTCCCCTCGCTCGAACTTCCAAACCTAGCGCCGCCGTGATACGTCTCCAACGTATCTATAATTTATGAAGTATTCATGATGTTATATCATCTATCTTGGATGTTTAATGGGCTTTATTATACACTTTTATATGATTTTTGGGACTAACCTATTAACCTAGAGCCCAGTGCCAGTTTCTGTTTTCTCCTCGTTTTAGAGTATCGCAGAAAAGGAAAACTAAGCGGAGTCCAATTGACGTGCCACTTGACGGAGATCATTTTTGGACCAGAAGAAGCCCACGGAGTACCAGAAGCAGGCCAGAAGAGTCCCGGGCTGCCCACGAGGGTGGGGGCGCGCCCCCCTGCCTCGTGGACAGCCCGGAGACCCCCCTGACGTGAAATCAACGCAAAACTCTTCTATATATACCCAAACTTCCAGAAAGAAACCTAGATCGGAAGTTCCGCCGCCGCAAGCCTCTGTAGCCACAAGAAGTCAATCTAGGCCCTCTCCGGCACCCTGCCGGAGGGGGCCATCATCACCGGTGGCCATGGAGGAGTATCCCGGGGGGGCCATCATCACCATGAAGGCCAAGGACCAGAGGGTGGAGGCCATGGAGGAGGAAGCACAAGGGGGAGAACCTCTCCTCCTCTCTTCCGGTGGCGCCGGAGTGCCATCGGGAGGGGAATCATCGCCACAGTGATCGTCTTCATCAACATCACCATCATCATCACCATCCTCACCTCTTTTACGTGGTCCACTCTCCCGCACCCCGTTGTAATCCCTACTTGAACATGGTGCTTTATGCCACATATTATGATCCAATGATGTGTTGCCATCCTATGATGTTTTGAGTAGATATCTTTTGTCTTTGGGTTGATTGATGATCTAGATTGGTATGAGTTGTATGTTTTACTTTGGTGCTGTCCTATGGTGCCCTCCGTGTCGCGCAAGCATGAGGGATTCCCGTTGTAGGGTGTTGCAATACGTTCATGATTCACTTATAGTGGGTTGGTGAGTGACTGAAACACAAACCCGAGTAAGAGGGATTGTTGCGTATGGGAATAAAGAGGACTTGATGCTTTAATGCTATGGTTGGTTTTACCTTAATAATCTTTAGTAGTTGCGGATGCTTGCTAGAGTTCCAATCATAAGTGCATATGATCCAAGTAGAGGAAGTATGTTAACTTATGCCTCTCCCTCATATGAAATTGCAATGATGACTACCGGTCTTATTAACAATTGCCTAGGACAATTCCGCACACCGATCCACCATTATTCCACACTCGCTATTTATAATATTTAGTAATATATTCTAACTTTATGACAACAGCACCTACTTTTATATTTTAGCTCTCCGATATCATACAAAGTTATCCTCTTCATACCCACAACATAGTTTTATTTCTCGTTGCTAGTTGGAAGCAAACGTTCGGTGTACGTAGAGTCGTATCAGTGGCAGATAGGGCTTGATAGAATATTGATCTTACCTTTAGCTCATTGTGGGTTCGACACTCCATACTTATCACTTCCACCTTTGGAAATTGCTACGATGATTCCCTGCACTTGGGGATTATCAAGCTCTTTTCTGGCGCCGTTGCCGGGGAGCAATAGCGTGGGGTTGATATTCTCGTGTGTGCTTGTTTGCTTTCTTCACTAAGTAGATTTTGTTTTTCCTTTTTGTTTCTGTTTAGTTGTGGGTGAAACATACAAAAAAAATTAAAAGAATGAAAATACAAAAAAAATATTACTTGCCTCTCATGCCTAAAAAGTTTTTTCAAAAAGAGAAGTGATTGGAAAGTTATGCATTGAAGAAGTGAGGGTCGACCTTGAGCACTTGTGTTCATGCTCACGGAAACAATGTAGAATTTTTCATGGAAGTTTCTCTGTAAATAATTATCCCCTTGTATATATTCATTGTATTATAAAAATAATGTGCCAAGCTTTGGTTTTAGGATGATTAGATTGCTTGTTTAGTATGTGCAGAACAAAAACAGAAACTTTGGCTGTAGTGCGTGAATTTAGATTTTTTACTGGAAAGTCAAATGGGTCTGAAACTTTTTGCAAATTACTTCTGTACAAATTGTTCAAATTTTCAAATTTAGTTCATAATTTTAGGAGTTACAGAAGTTTACCAAACTTCCAGATTACTACAGACTGTCCTGTTTAAGACAGATTCTGTTTTTGATGCATTGCTTGCTTGTTTTGATGAAACTATCGGTCTCTATCAGTGGATTAAGCCATGGAAAGGTTATATTACAGTAGCTATAATGCAAAAACAAAATATGAATTGGTTTTCAACAGTACTTATAGTAGTGATTTGCTTTGTTATACTAACGGATCTCACAAAGTTTTTGTTAAGTTTTTGTGAATGAAGTGTTCGAAGAACGAGGAGTTACCGATGTGAGAAGAATAAAGAGAAGCAAGAGTTCAAGCTTGGGGATTCCCAAGGCACCCCAAGTAAATATTTCAAAGGATACTCAAGCATCTAAGCTTGGGGATGCCCCGGTTGGCATCCCATCTTTCTTCTTCAACAATTATCGGTATACCTCGGTTTTTGTTTTGTTCACATGATTTGTGTCCTTTGTGTTTTTGTTTTTATTTTAAGAACCATGCTAGCATGAGATAGCCCTTCATTGATTTATAGAATACTTCATGTGCTTCACTTAAATCTTTTAAGAATGATCTTATAGAATTTCTCTTTGTGCTTCACTTAAATCTTTTGAGTATGGTTTTATAGAATGCTTCGTGCGCTTCACTTATACATTTTGAGCTTGGTTAGTCTATATTAATTGTAGAATGCTCCATGAACTTCACTTATATCCTTTGGAGTATGAATAATACTATCATTTAAAGTGGGTTTGGAAGAGTGTCAACTTTAGGAATTAGTGATCCCACTATTTTGGAGGGTGTTGAATCTTAGTGTGATATTTATGAAAGTGGGTTTGGAAGAGTGTCAACTTTAGCTAGTAATGATTCCACTATTTCGGAAGAGGTTCCAATTGAGTATGAGAACAAAGTTGCTATCCATGATGCTACTGAAAATTATTATGAGGGAGGAATACATGCTTGTAGGAGTTGCAATAATATCAAGTTTCCTCTCTATGTGCTTAAAGTTTTGAAGTTATACTTGTTTTGCCTTCCTATGCTAGTTGATTGTTGCTCTTATAAATTGTGTGCTCACAAAATCCCTGGGCATAGGAAGTAGGTTATATTTAAGTGTGCTAGTCATATTATTCAAGATGCTCTCTTTGTGCTTCAATTCCTATCTTTTATGTGAGCATCAATGAAATCATCATGCCTAGCTAAAAGGCATTAAAGAAAAGCGCTTGTTGGGAGACAACCCAATATTTACCCTTACTGTTTTTGTGTGTTTACATGATTAAGCTACTGTAGTAATCATGTTTTATATCTTTTGTTTCAATAAAGTGCCAAGTAAGACCTTTGGGAAGACTTGGGTGAAAGTTAATGTGATCTTGCTGTAAAAAAAAAGAAACTTTGCGCTCACGAGATTAGCTGTCATTTTTTACATAAGAGTGATTTTGAGTTGATTCTTTTTTCATAATATTAATAGACAAATTACTCACGTCCAACATTTTATTTCATAATTTTTGGAGTAGCAGAAGTATGGTTATTATTCAGATCATTACAGACTGTTCTATTTCTGATAGATTCTGTTTTCATTGCATAGTTTGCTTGTTTTCTAGTTTCTATGGCTTATATTCTTCAACATAAATTGTAGAAATGATATGGTACAGTAGGTATTGTGTGAGAACAATTATGAACCTTGTCTTTGACAGTACCAAAGTGAATGGTTTGCTCTTTATCATACTAACCTATCTCACGAAGTTACGTTAAGTTTTGTGTGATTGAAGTTTTCAAGCTTTGGGTGAGATACCAATATGAGGAGAATAAGGAGTGGAAAGACCCTAAGCTTGGGGATGCCCAAGGCACCCCAAGGTAATATGCAAGGAAGACTCAAGCGCCTAAGCTTGGGGATGCCCCAGAAGGCATCCCCTCTTTCGTCTTCAAAACTATCGGTACACCTTACTCGGAGCTATATTTTTATTCGTCACATGATATGTGTTTTGCTTGGAGCGTATTTTAAATTTTACTTGTTGTTTGAATAAAATCATTGGATCTGAAATATTGAATGAAAAGGAATCCTCCCATGGCTAGTTAATTATTTGACTACTCAGTGTTCTTCACTCATATCTTTTGGAGTAGTTTGTCATTTGCTCATGTGCTTCATGTATATCCTATGAGTAAATGGTTGAATAAATTGAATGTCATAAATCTGAATTTATATATGTTTCGTATGCTTATAACATGGGGAGTAATGACTTCACACATAATAAGTATAGGTAGTAAACTTATTGAAAGTTAGCAAACGTAGAATTGGTCACTTGAACAATTCATGAAAGAATATTGAAGGAAGAGAGGTTTCACATATAAATACACTATCTTGGACATCTTTTATGATTGGGAGCACTCATTAAAATATGACATGCTAAAGAGTTGATGTTGGACAAGGAAGACAACGTAATGGGTTATGTTTTCTTATATCTGAAATAAAGTATATTGTCATGGATCATCCAACATGTTGAGCTTGCCTTTCCCCCTCATGCTAGCCAAATTCTTTGCACCAAGTAGAGATACTACTTGTGCTTCCAAATACCCTTAAAACAAGTTTTGCCATGAGAGTCCACCATATCTACCTATGGATTGAGTAAGAACCTTCAAGTAAGTTGTCATCGGTGCAAGCAATAAAAATTGCTCTCTAAATATGTATGATTGATTGGTGTGGAGGAAATAAGCTTTATACGATCTTGTGATGTGGAAGAAATAAAAGCGACGGACTGCATAATAAAGGTCCATATCACAAGTGGCAATATAAAGTGACGTTCTTTTGCATTAAGATTTTGTGCATCCAACCCTGAAAGAGCATGGCAACCTCTGCTTCCCTCTGCGAAGGGCCTATATTTTACTTTTATCTTCTACCTTATGCAAGAGTCTTGGTGATCTTCACCTTTCCTTTTTACATTTTATCCTTTGGCAAGCACAGGATGTTGGAAGGATCCTGATATATATATATATATAATTGGATGTAAGTCAGCATGAGCTATTATTGTTGACATTACCCTTGAGGTAAAAGGTTGGGAGGCGAAACTATAAGCCCCTATCTTTCTCTGTGTCCGATTAAAACTCCATAGCCACAAGTATTGCGTGAGTGTTAGCAATTGTGAAAGATTAAATGATAGTTGAGTATGTGGAGTTTGCTAAATCAAAGCTCTGACATAGACTCTTCCTGAAAATAAGATGAATTGCAATTGTTTGATGACTGAGAATATTGTTTGTTAGTTTTCAAGAAAGTTTATGATCTATACTTTAAACATGTGACTTGCTTGTTACTTGATCATGAAAAGTTTTATGAAATGAGCTATTGTTATGACATATAATGATGCTAGAAAAAGAGATTTGAATTATCATTGATCAAACTTAAGCACTTGCTGGCATTCACACTTCATAAATTATTTCTTTTATCATTTACCTACTCGAGGACAAGCAGGAATTAAGCTTGGGGATGCTGATACGTCTCCAACGTATCTATAATTTATGAAGTATTCATGCTGTTATATCATCTATCTTGGATGTTTAATGGGCTTTATTATACACTTTTATATGATTTTTTGGACTAACCTATTAACCTAGAGCCCAGTGCCAGTTTCTGTTTTCTCCTTGTTTTAGAGTATCACAGAAAAGGAAAACTAAGCGGAGTCCAATTGACGTGCCACTTGACGGAGATCATTTTTGGACCAGAAGAAGCCCACGGAGTACCAGAAGCAGGCCAGAAGAGTCCCGAGCTGCCCATGAGGGTGGGGGGCGCCCACCCCCCTAGGGCGTGCCCCCCTGCCTCGTGGACAGTCCGGAGACCCCCCTGACGTCAAATCAACGCAAAACTCTTCTATATATACCCAAACTTCCAGAAAGAAACCTAGATCGGAAGTTTCGCCGCTGCAAGCCTCTGTAGCCACGAGAAGTCAATCTAGGCCCTCTCCGGCACCCGGCCGGAGGGGGCCATCATCACCGGTGGCCATGGAGGAGTATCCCGGAGGGGCCATCATCACCATGAAGGCCAAGGACCAGAGGGTGGAGGCCATGGAGGAGGAACCACAAGGGGGAGAACCTCTCCTCCTCTCTTCCGGTGGCGTCGGAGTGCCATCGGGAGGGGAATCATCGCCACAGTGATCGTCTTCATCAACATCACCATCATCATCACCATCCTCACCTCTTTTACGCGGTCCACTCTCCCGCACCCTGCTGTAATCCCTACTTGAACATGGTGCTTTATGCCACATATTATGATCCAATGATGTGTTGCCATCCTATGATGTTTTGAGTAGATATCTTTTGTCTTTGGGTTGATTGATGATCTAGATTGGTATGAGTTGTATGTTTTACTTTGGTGCTGTCCTATGGTGCCCTCCGTGTCGCGCAAGCGTGAGGGATTCCCACTGTAGGGTGTTGCAATACGTTCATGATTCACTTATAGTGGGTTGGTGAGTGACTGAAACACAAACCCGAGTAAGAGGGATTGTTGCGTATGGGAATAAAGAGGACTTGATGCTTTAATGCTATGGTTGGGTTTTACCTTAATGATCTTTAGTAGTTGCGGATGCTTGCTAGAGTTCCAATCATAAGTGCATATGATCCAAGTAGAGAAAGTATGTTAGCTTATGCCTCTCCCTCATATGAAATTGCAATGATGACTACCGGTCGTATTAACAATTGCCTAGGACAATTCCGCACACCGATCCACCATTATTCCACACTCGCTATTTATAATATTTAGTAATATATTCTAACTTTATGATAACAGCACCTACTTTTATATTTTAGCTTCCGATACCATACAAAGTTATCCTCTTCATACCCACAACAAAGTTTTATTTCTCGTTGCTAGTTGGAAGCAAACGTTCGGTGTACGTAGAGTCGTAACGGTGGCAGATAGGGCTTGAGAGAATATTGATCTTACCTTTAGCTCCTTGTGGGTTTGACACTCCATACTTATCACTTCCACCTTTGGAAATTGCTACGATGATTCCCTGCACTTGGGGATTATCACGCCGCTACTTTCATCGTCGTCGGTGAGGAAGAGCTTCACTACCTCGACCTCGTCGCCGTCGTACTCGCGCCGGCCGTGGACTTCTTCTCTCCGCCGCCGCCGTATCTGTCTTCCTCTGCCAATTTAGGGCGTTATATCGACTAGAGGGGGTTGAATAGGCGATTTTTATGAATTCTTCACTGAGGAATTTGCGGGTGAGGAAATTCCTTAGCGAAGAACTACTTGCAGCGGAATAAGTGCTCAAGAGTAAGCATAGCAGAACAAAGGCATGGTCATCATGATGAAATGAAGACAAACACAGAGTACAGAAAGCGTAAACACAGGATAGCAGAGGATGAAGACAAACAGACTGAAGAAATTGAACTGAGGAAATTGAGAAAGTCTTCAGTCAAAGTCTTCAAACACAGATATGAACAAGCACACAGCACAGTTATGAGGAAATGAAAGAGTTGAGGAAATAGAACCAGTAAGCTTGGTGAAGACAATGATTTGGTAGACCAGTTCCAACTGTTGTCTCAGTTGTACATCTGGTTGGAGCGGCTAGGTATTTAAACCTGAGGACACACAGTCCCGGACACACAGTCCTCACCGTATTCTCCTTGAGCTAAGGTCACACAGACCTCGCCCAATCACTTGTGGTAGGTCTTCAGGTGACTTCCGAACCTTCACAAACTCGGTCACTCGGCGATCCACAATTCCTCTTGGATGCTCTAGACCATGATGCCTAACCATCTGGAAGAAGCACAGTCTTCAAAGGTGACAAGTGTCGGTTCCACACACGAACAATCTCTTCAGTGAACCTCAATCACTTTGGGTTTGTAGGTGTTTGGGTTTGGGTTTTTCCTCACTCGGTGATTTTCGCTCAAAGTCCTTGGAGGATGGGATGCTCTCAAATGACAAGTGTCTGTTTCTCTCGGAGCAGCCAACCAGCTAGTGGTTGTAGGGGGCGGCTATTTATAGCCTAGGGAGCAGCCCGAGATGATAAGACATAAATGCCCTTCAATGATATGACCGTTAGGTGGGTAGATATTTTGGGACAACTGGCGCATAGCACAGCAACGATCGGAAGTTTGAGACTCAAATTCCTCAGGGCTATCATGTTCCTCACTGTGTAGGCAATCCGCACTAGCGAATTCCTAACTCCTCAGTCAGAACAAATTCCTCAGAGACCAGAAGAACTTCGTCTATGTCACTAAAGAATATGACTGAACTGTATGAGATTTCCAATGGCTTCACTCGAAGGGATTGGTAGGTGTAGGATTTTGAGTTGAGCATCACATGGAAATTTTTCCTTAGTATTTCCTCGACCCCCCTTTAACAGTACGGTGTTTCCTATGACTCAAGAAAGAGAAAATGAAACTACGAAAACAAAAGTCTTCACGCTTCATGTTCCTCGAATGAATACCAAGTCTTCAAGGTTACACCAATTTCTTCACTTTTAAAGTCTTCAAAAAGTCTTCAGAAATCCAAAGTCTTCAGTCGAAGAACTTCATTTTTAGGGGTCGATTTTCTCTGTAAATATCAACCTCCTCATAGACTTATAGACCTGTGTACACTCATAAACACATTAGTCCCTTAACCTATAAGTCTTCAATACACCAAAATCACTAAGGGGCACTAGATGCACTTACAATCTCCCCCTTTTTGGTGATTGATGACAATATAGGTTAAGTTTTCAACGGGGATAAACATATGAAGTGTAAATACTGATATTGAGGAATTTGATTGCAAGATATAGAAGAACTCCCCCTGAAGATGTGCATAGTGAGGAATTTGCTTTTGAAGCAATTCACACTTGAAGAGTTGAATCATGGAGATCTCCCCCTATATCTTGTAATCCATACATGCATTTGACATAAAATATGAAGAATTTGAAATGCATGATGAAATATGGTGACTGATGTAATTCAGCATGCGTGCATTAACATTAACGAGGAATAAGCATGCAGAAAAACACAGCAAAAGTATCTGGCCACCATAGAGTTTAAGTTTACAACTCGATCCAACAAAGTCAGCAGAAGAACGAGAGTTGTAACTTAATAAAAAAACGCCCATATAAGATAGACCCGCTTGAAGACTAACTCAAATTTCTCCCCCTTTGTCATCGAATGACCAAAAGGATCGAAAATGAGGACTAACGCAGATGAAGAATATAAAGTTGATGAAGGAGCGCCAGCGTTGTTGGGGTTGTTTGTTGATGTATGGCCTGCCGCAGTGTCGTCCAAGTCTTCATGCTTATCAGTGTCGCGCGATGAAGAATAGGAGCTGGCCACCAAGGAAGGAACCTTGACCTTCTTGTATTTCTTCGGTGGAGGTGCAGACCAGTCAAAGTCCTCCTTGAGACCCATGTTCTTCAGATCTTCTTCACCATATACATGTGACAGAATAGCCCAGGTGTGATCGAAGACTTCATGGAGGTAGTAATGGTTTTTCTTCACTGCATTATGTGTAGCAGTCATGTTATGAAGAATTGAACCAAACTGATGCTTAACCCATTTATGGTTTCGATCCACCTTCTGGTGAAGACTTAGCAAAAGCTCACGGTCATTCATCACACAAGGAGCAGTGGCTTGAGGATTTGGCTTGGATGCATGGGCAGCAGAATCATGAGTGGCAGAGTCATCATTGGTGGAATAAGATGCAGCTTTGCGAAATTGACCATCCAATGGACGAATGCCTTCATCAATAACAGCTGCCGCCTTGCCCTTTTCATCAGCTGAGGAATAGGTCCGCTTGAGGACTTCAATCGGGGGCAAGTAGCTGAGATGATTCTGAAAATCAGCTTTGTAGTTGAGTGAAGACCTTGTCCTGAGGAATCTCATAATCCAAGGTGCATAAGGCTTCAGCTCAAACGGAGAAAGTGCAACATTTGCCAGAGTCCTCATGAAGAAATCATGATAATTGGCAGGAATGCCATGAATGATGTTGAAACCCAGATTCTTCATGATGCCGACAATTTCCTCATCAGATGAGTCGTGGCCTTTGATTGGACTCATAGTCTTCGTCAGAATGCGATAGACTGTTCTTGGTACATACTGCAATTCCTTCACGAGGAATTTTGTCCTTGAGGCTTGACCAGGTTTCAATGGCTTCATCAGCACTTGCATATAGTGATCTGTAAGCTCAGGCTCTTGGTACATGCAACGAGCTCCTTCAGGTGGAGGACTGATGGGCAGGGCGTGAAGTAATTCAGAGACCGGTGCTTTGTAGCGAGTGTTTTCGGTCATCCAATCCAAAACCCAGGAGTTCACATCGTCAGCATCTCCTGTGATGTGCAATGTTGCGTAGAATTGAAGAATGAGTTCTTCATTCCAATCAACTATGTCTGTGCAAAAGTTGAGGAGGCCTGTGTCATGAAGCACACTGAGGACAGGTGTGAAGCAGGGCAGTGATTCCATGTCCACATGAGGAATATGATCGTGGTCGAAGACTTTGTCCTTGTTGAAGAGCACTGAGGAATAGAAGTTGGCCTGGCTGGCGGTCCAGAAGCGCTTCCTTCTAAGACGAGCAGAATCATAGGGATTGTAGTCAATGAAGAACACGTGCTCGCCGAAGAAATCATCAGCCTTGAATTTCTGCTTCTTTGAGAATGGATCCTTTGGCTTGGGCTGAGGAGTGTCAGTCAATTGCATTATCACCTCAGGAATTGCAATCTCAGGTTCTTCAGGCTGAGGAATTTCAGCTTCTACTCCAGTAACAGCCTGGGTCTTCAATTCTTCATTTAAATTTTCTTCAGCACTAGTGGCTGGAATTTCTTCATGGACAGACGGTGTGGCATGTGGTTTATCAGATCCCATTTGAACTGTAGTTGATGGGGACTGAGGAATTTGTTGCAATGGTGGGAAGAGTGGAGAGTTGGGGTGCTGACTTTCCCAAAAGTCATCAATTAGCACGGGTGTGGTACAGCCAATGTCCACATCTTCATCTTCCATTTCTTCAACGCCGGCCTCTTCAGCAGTAAACTGAGGCATAGGCGAGGAGACAACTGGTGTTGAAGGGATTTCATCCACTTCAATTTCTTCATCCATCTGCTCTGACGAAGCAGCAGAATGATTTTCTTCATCAGATCCGCTAGGGATCACATATTCTTCATCAAAAGGGACAATTTCCTTTGATGGCATGCTGGAAACAAGAACAACATCAATTGGATTTTCAAATGAGCTAATCAATTTCTTCATCTTCTTCTGAGCAGAAGAATCTGATGAAGCGCATGCTTTCCTTTTCCTCACTGCTGCACGCTCTGCAGCCTTAGTCTTCTTCACATCTGAAGCAGATGGAAGGATCAGAGTTGGGATAGGCGCAGGAGGAGCAGAGGAATGTGGTTGATTTTCTTCAGGCACAACTCATGGAGTTGCCCTGACCTCTTCATTTTCTTCATGCGCACCACTAGTGGATGCCCTGGCAATTTCATCAGCGGATGGAATGCAGTCATCAGCCCTGGAACTCACATTTTCTTCAGCAGCCTGAATGTCATCAGCGGTGCTGGCATGTTCTTCAGTCGGCTGAGAAGATGTTTCAACCTGAGGAATTTCTGGTTGCGATGGAGCTGCAACATTTGGAGTGAACTTTTCAGTCAACTTCACAAACCGGACTTTGGCTCCAAGCCAGTCAGCATGGTATACGTCAAATTCATCACTAAGTTTCTTGATCTCAGATTGAATTGTGGTAAGTTCTTCAGTTGTCATAGAGATAACGTGTTTCTTCATAAAACACTCCTTCTTGTACTGCGCTTTCTTGAGCTGCCTGGCCTTCTCATATTTCCATTTCTCTTCTTGTATGAAGGCAGTCAGCATGTGACTTTGGCCAGGAGTCAACTTGAAATCGGGCATAGGAGTGTTTGGATCCTTGTGCCAGAGATCAATGTAGTCGAGGATCAACTTTGGATCCAAAAGCAGTGGCACATTTGTGCCCTTGGCTCTAGCGGCCCTGACTTGCCTATCTCTGATGATTTCAGCTAGTTCATCATCATCAGCTTTGTCTTCATCAGACGGCACTTGGAAGGTGACCTGCTTCTTGTGAGGACTTGGGCGAGAACCTCGTCCAGCAGTGGCCTTTGTCTTCAGCAGAGAGGGTCCCGTTGAAGAATTTTGGTGCATCTGAGGAACTAGCAGAAGCTCCTGAGGCAATAGAGATGCCCATCGTCCTTTGGCACGTGGCAAGATGCACAGTTGCTGAGGATTTTGTCGGAGCAGCTGAGGACTTTGGCGGAGGAGCTGAGGATTTTGGAGGAGCAGGAGCAGCTTGAGGAGTTGGCCGTGAGGGCTTTGAGGATTCTGGCCTTGAGGGCATAGCTGAGGAACTCGGTCGTGAGGGCAATGAAGAGGAAGCACTTGGCTTATGCGCAGGCTTCTTTGCCATGGATTTCTTCGGCTTGCTAGCAGAGGCAGCAGCAGCAGCAGAGTCCTCGTTGAATTTCCGCACTGCTTCTCTGGCTTGTCTAGCCAGCTTGGCTTGGCGCTTGGCCCATTCATCAGGATAATCCTCACCGCGCTTGAGGCTAGTGGGATCTGCTTCTTGGCCAGGTGCCAACGGAGGTCTTGGGCATGGAGGATTTAGCGCGAATTTCTTCATGTACTTGGGAGTTACATACCTGTACTCCCTCCATTCCCGTGCCCATCTCCTTTCTATTCTCTGGATGCGCACCTTGCGCTGATTCTTGTCCTCCTTACCAAACTTGGCCTCATCAGGAGTGCAATAGTCTTTGTATATGTCATCAGGGATCTCAAAGGCAGTATTGATTTCAGGCCTCTTTCCTCCTTTCTGTGGCTTCTTACCGTCAGCCATTTTCTTCAGTTGAGGAATTTGAACAATTGAATTCTCTGAAGAAGTATGCAACTTTTCTTCGAGGAACGCTGCAAATGAGTTAAGTTGATGAGAACCTAGTGATTCAGCAGCGGACATGAGTACCTGTGAACAGAGTATAGTTGCGAGGAATTTGGAGAGGTCATATGCATTCTCAGAAGGTTTTTCAAAAAGAACAAGTTTGAGGAATTTGACTAGATGAGTCTTGAAGAATTTCACTAAGCTTTCTTTGTCTTAGGTTCCAGAGTTATATAGATCGAAGATCCACACAAATGAGGAATCTTGAAAAAAAAATGTAGCTTAGAGAAATGTATCAAGAACAGATGACATGTGAGGTGTTTAGTGTGAGAAGATTTGAAGAAAAACACTTTTGAAGATTTTGTAGAAATCATTTGAATCAAAGAGGGCAGTAAAAGTAACTTTTAATTACCCTGGACGAAGAACACGCCGAACTGGGAAGTGGAGATGTGAAGTTCGTCAGTGCAGATCTTCCACGCCCTAACTTGGCGGAAGAAGACAGCTACGACGGCGGCGGAGTGAAGAAATCCGCGGCCGGCGCGAGTACGACGGCGACGAGGTCGAGGCAGTGAAGCTCTTCCTCACCGGCGACGATGAAGTAGCGGCAGCGCTAGGGTTTGAGAAGCTTGAGCTGGAGAGAGGTCGAGCGGAGTAAAGGAAGTGAGGAAGGGGAGGGGTATTTATAGCCACGGTGAAAAACTGTTCGCCCGAAGAATTTGGACGAACGTGCCCCTGACCCTTCTCATTCGCTTGACATGTGTCACCCACGTACTGAGAAATGGAGATCGTGTGAGATCGTGGGTGAATAGATAAGTGTTATCGTGGAATGCGGAATGGTTTGAGCGGCAAAGCCGAAAATTTAGATAAGATAAGTTAAAAGTTTCGTTCGCAAATTCTTCAGCTGACAAAGACACAGTGAAGATTTTGAATGAGTTTCAAATAGAACGCACATGAGGAATTTGTGAATAGATTGGGTTGAGTATAGCATAGAGGGGGTAGGGTCCGGTCACATTCACTTAGCAGAGAAAACATCTTGAAGAAAATAGCAATAAGTGAATGCTGTAGAGGACATAAACTCGTATATATATATATATATATATATATATATATATATATATATATATATATATATATATATATATATATATATATACGAGTTTCAAAACTGAGGAAAAACTCAAATTGAAGATTTTCAACTTTTGTTGGTGGCGTGACCCACCGTATAAGAAAGATGATTTCAGACACCGCGTACAATTGTCGTAGGGTTCTGAGAATCAAATTCTTCATTAATTTCTTCACACTTAGAGTGTTATTCTTCTTTGATTGAAGAAAAACGTTTCTTCATGTGTGCACATCTAAGTCATCAATTTTGCATAAGTGTTAGGATGAGTGTCCATTTCAAAGAATATTTGAAGATTATAAGATATTTAGCTCACACCGCAACTTGCTAAATCTCTTCTCATCCAAGTGTTGGTGTGTGAGCTAGATATCGAAGAATATGCTTCACAGCCTTATGGTGTGATTCCTTCGGTGTAGCTTGAAATCGGGCACACATGCAAACACTAAGCATAATGTCTGGCCTAGATGCACATAAGTACAATAAAGAACCAATCATGGAGCGGTATACCTTATGATCGAAGTTTCATCAGTGCACAGATGGCCATTTGTGGGCATAGGAATTTTGACGCCTTTGCAATCTTGCATGCCGAATTTCCTCAGTACATCCTTGAGGTATTTCTCCTGAGATATGAATATGCCATTGCGTTGTTTACGAATTTGAAGACCTAAGAAGAATTTCAGTTCTCCCATCATAGACATTTGATATTCTTCACTTATCATATAGGCAAATTCATCACTATAACGTTGGTCAGTACAGCCAAAGATAATATAATCAACATATATTTGGCACACAAACAATTCATCATAAGATTTAGTGAAAAGAGCAGGGTCAAGTGAACCGGGTTTGAAGCCTTTCTTCATGAGGAATTCCTTCAAAGTATCATACCACGCCCGAGGGGCCTGCTTGAGGCCATAGAGGGCCTTATTGAGTCTGAAGACTTTGTCAGGATTCTTTGAATCTTCAAAACCTGGGGGTTGAGCAACATATACCTCTTCCTCAAGCTTACCATTGAGGAATGCACTTTTCACATCCATTTGATATGAAGTGATATCATGATGGTTAGCATAAGCAAGTAATATGCGAATAGCCTCAAGTCTAGCAACAGGTGCAAAAGTTTCATCGAAATCAATTCCTTCAACCTGTGTGTAGCCTTGACCTACAAGTCGTGCCTTATTCCTCACCACAAGGCCATTTTCATCTTGCTTGTTGTGGTAGATCCGCTTTGTGCCAATGATATTATGCTTACGAGGATCTGGACGTCTGACCAATTCCCAGACGTTGTTGAGCTCGAATTGATGTAATTCTTCTTGCATGGCCTGAATCCACTCAGGCTCCAGAAATGCTTCATCTACCTTAGTGGGCTCTATGATAGAGACAAAAGCATAGTGCCCACAAAAGTTAGATAAATGTGAAGCTTTTGAGCGTGTGAGAGGACCTGGTGCTTCAATGTCATCGATGATCTTTTCAACTTGCACTTCTTTTGCAACGCGAGGATGAGCTGGTTGTCGTCGAGGAATTTGATCAGCATTTTCTTCAGGTGCATTAGCTCGACGTTCTTCACGTTCTGGAATGAATTCTTCAGCAGATTCTTCGGTAGGAATGACATCCTCAGTAGCCTTGAACTTGATAGTTTCCTCAGGTGCTGGTTCATCTATCACAGAAGGTAGGTGCTCTCTTTGCGAGCCATTAGTTTCATCGAACCGCACATCTACAGTTTCAACAACCTTGTGTAGAACGTTGTTGAAGACTCTGTAGGTGTGCGAGTCCTTTCCGTAACCAAGCATAAAACCTTCATGTGCTTTCGGTGAAAATTTTGAGTTGTGATGAGGATCTCTAATCCAACATTTAGCACCGAAGACTTTGAAATAACTCACATTGGGTTTCTTGTCAGTGAGGAGTTCATAGGCAGTCTTCTTGAAGAATTTGTGAAGATATACTCTATTGATGATGTGGCACGCAGTATCAATTGCATCAATCCAGAAACGACGAGGTGTTTTGTATTCATCAAGCATAGTGCGAGCCATCTCAGCAAGAGTGATGTTCTTGCGCTCCACGACGCCATTCTGCTGAGGAGTATAAGGAGCAGATAACTCATGAGTAATACCAAGTTCATCAAGATAGTCATCAAGACCAGAATTCTTGAACTCAGTTCCATTGTCACTTCTGATGTGCTTGATCTTCACACCAAAGTTGGTTGAAGCCCTCGAGGAAAATCGTTTGAAGACTTCCTGCACTTCATGTTTGTTAGTGACAATGTGTACCCATGTGTATTGAGAGTAATCATCAACAATAACAAAGCCATATTGAGATGCATCATTTGAAACTGCAGAATAATGGTTAGGACCGAAGAGATCCATGTGAAGCAATTCAAATGGTCGAGTAGTGGTCATGATAGTCTTCGCGGGATGCTTAGCCTTTGTCATCTTCCCAGCTTCACAGGCTCCGCATAAGTGATCCTTGAGGAATTTGACATTCTCAATGCCAATGACATGCTTCTTCTTCGCAAGCGTGTGCAAATTCCTCATGCCTGCATGACCAAGTCGTCGATGCCAGAGGCAGCCTTCTGAAGCTTTTGCAAGTAGGCACACGGCTGGTTGCGGTCCTGTAGAGAAATCAATAATGTATAAGTCTCCTCTCCTAAAGCCTTCGAAGACTTTGGAATTGTCAGCTTCCATAACCACAACACAACGATACTTGCCAAAGACAACAACCATATCAAGATCACAAAGCATTGAGACAGACATGAGGTTGTATCCTAAGGACTCGACAAGCATGACTTTGTCCATGTGTCGATCCTTTGTGATCGCAACCTTACCTAGACCCAATACCTGACTTTTGCCTTTGTCAGCGAAGATGATATGCTTCAGATGCGATGGTGATAAGGGAGCATCCTTCAATAGATTCTTGTCACCAGTCATGTGATTTGTACATCCACTATCGAGGACCCACTCAGTGACTTTGGGTTGATCATCCTGCAGATGAATTAGTGCAGCTTACGAACTCATATACTTCATCAGTGAAGAATATGACATCACAATTCATCAGATCAATTTCATCAAGCAATGCAACAGATAAAGCAGTATGAGGACGTGAGAAATGAAAGTTCATTTCTTCATGATTAGCCTGCGTCCTTTCAGGCACTTTTCAGGTCTCCAGCAAATTCTTCAGACGTTCACGCACGTCTGGAGACCTGACCCTACAGAAGAGATTAGTTCTTTTTCTTCACCACCCACATCTCAAGGGGTGGCAAAGAGCTCATCACTCTGCGAGCTCCATACGAGAAAGGTGGCATAGAAGCCAATCCATTTCGTTTCATATAAGAGGAGTTAGGGTAAGCATATGAATAAGCAGAGAAATTCTTCGAGGACTTATGAACATAGTGATTAGAAGAATAATGCTCATATTCATAGCCCTTAGCTCTTCCCTGCGAAACAGAGTTGTTAGCACGATCATATTCATATGAGGACTTTGATCCTTTTGAGGAATTTGATCCACGTGAGGAATTCGATCCGTATGAGGACTTGGATCCATATGAAGAATTTGATCTGGGGTTCCTATTCTTCACAGGTGGTGTCACGAGGACATTCACCTGAAGACTTTCAAGGCACTTTTTGGGAACCCAGATTTTCTTCATAGGAGAACCGTTCCTGCAATTAGTGCCAACATATCTAGCAAATACTTCACCATTCTGATTTTTAAACAGTTTATAGTTGGACTCAAATGACTCATCAGATGAATGAGAAGATTCACATGTAAAGCCAGATAAATTAGATGGATCAATTGGAGGTCCCTTTGCAGCAACCCATGAGGTTTTGGGGTACTGCTCAGGCTTCCAATATGTACCATCAGCATTGAGTTTCCTCTCAAAGGCAATACCCTATTTCCTAGGGTTCCTGTTGAGGATCTGCTTTTTAAGCACATCACAAAGAGTCTGATGACCTTTGAGGCTTTTGTACATGCCTGTCATGTACAATTCCTTCAGCCCTGCATCGTCAATGATACTAGCAATGTCCTCATATGAGGAATTAGTGATAGCAGAGGCAGGTGAAGAATTTGTAACATTAGAAGCATTTAAACATTCAGGTGAAGAATTAGCAGATTCACGTTCAATGCATTTCAAACATGGAGGAACAAATTCTTCCTGAGAAGCGCTGATTTGTTGAGCAAGTAATGAATCGCGCTCCTTCTGAAGATCTTCATAACTCACTCTTTGCTTTTCAAGATCTTGCTTTCTTTGAAGAAATTCGTAAGAAAGCTTCTGATGATCAGATAAGAGAGTGTTATGATGACCTTGAAGGTTGTCAAACCTAGTCTGAAGTCTCTGAAGATTTTCAGTCAAGGTTTTAGTGCGATCCATTTCTTCACCCAACATATCATCACTTTTGTCTAGCATGTTTTGAACCTTTTCAAAAGCCCTTTGTTGTTTCACAGCAATCTTAGCAAGTTTAGAATAGCTGGGCTTGAGGTTTTCATCAGATTCATTCTCACTTGATTCAGAGGAGGTATATTTGAGTACCTTGGCACCTTTTGCCATGAAGCAATAGGTGGGAGCAGTGTCATCATTGCCTTCATCAGCCTTGTTGGTGAGGTCATTTTCTTCAGAGTTGAAGATAGACTTGCTGACGAATGCGTAGCGAGAGCTAGGCTCGCCACACCGGATTCGGACTCCTCAGACGCCTCCTCTTCCTCATTTTCTTCAGATTCAGCCTCAGAGTCCATTTTCTTGCCAATGAATGCCCGAGCCTTCTTGGAGCTGCTCTTCTTGTGAGATGAAGACTTTGAGGATTTTGATGATGAAGACTTTGAGGATTTCTTCTTTTTCTTTGCATCATCAGAACTGTAATCCTTGTATTTCTTCTTCTTTGATTCCTTTTCCCATTGAGGACAATCTTGAATATAGTGTCCAGGTTTCTTGCATTTGTGACAAAGCCTTTTCTTGTAGTCACTGGACGAGGAATCATTGCTCCTTGAGGGTCTTCCAATTCGACCACGTCTTGAGAACTTCTGGAATTTCTTCACGAGCAGTGCTAGTTCATGGCTCAGTTCTTCAGGATCACCAAGGCTGCTACCAGAGTCTTCATCTTCAGACTCAGAAACTGCCTTGGCCTTTAGTGCACGTGATCTGCCATAGCTAGAACCATAGAGATCTCTCTTTTCAGCAAGCTGGAACTCATGAGTATTTAGCCTCTCGAGGATATCGGCGGGATCAAGTGACTTGTAATCAGCACGTTCTTGTATCATCAATGCCAGAGTATCAAATGAGGAATCAAGCGATCTCAGCAATTTCTTCACCACCTCATGGTCGGTGATGTCAGTGGCACCAAGTGCTTGAAGCTCATTTGAGATGTCAGTGAGGCGATCGAAGGTTTGTTGAACATTTTCATTGTCGAGTCTTTTGAAGAGGTTAAAGAGATTGCGAAGAACATCAACTCGAGAGTCACGCTGAGTTGAGACTCCTTCATTCACTTTGGACAGCCTATCCCAGATAAGCTTAGCAGTTTCCAAAGCGCTCACTCTTCCATACTGTCCTTTGCTCAGATGGCCACATATGATATTCTTCGCTTGAGAGTCGAGTTGCTTGAATCTCTTCACATCAGCAGCATTCAGAGAAGGTGTGACTGAGGGAACACCATTTTCCACAACATACTAGAGATCGTTATCAATTGCCTCAAGATGCATTCGCATCTTATTCCTCCAGTAGGGGTAGTCCGTCCCATCAAAGGTAGGACACCAAGCAGAGACCTTGATCATACCTGCGGTCGAAATAACTAAAACTCCAGGCGGTTAAACCAAAATCACACAGAACAAGGGAGTACCTCGCTCTGATACCAATTGAAAGTGCGTTATATCGACTAGAGGGGGTGAATAGGCGATTTTTATGAATTCTTCACTGAGGAATTTGTGGGTGAGGAAATTCCTTAGCGAAGAACTACTTGCAGCGGAATAAGTACTCAAGAGTAAGCATAGCAGAACATAGGCATGGTCATCATGATGAAATGAAGACAAACACAGAGTACAGAAAGCGTAAACACAGGATAGCACAGGATGAAGACAAACAGACTGAAGAAATTGAACTGAGGAAATTGAGAAAGTCTTCAGTCAAAGTCTTCAAACACAGATATGAACAAGCACACAGCACAGTTATGAGGAAATGAAAGAGTTGAGGAAATAGAACCAATAAGCTTGGTGAAGACAATGATTTGGTACACCAGTTCCAACTGCTGTTGAGGAACTCATGCATAGCATCTACGCATAGCATCAACGCATAAAACCAGGGTCTGATACTGCTATTGGGGAACGTAGTAATTTCAAAAAAATTCCTACTCACACGCAAGATCATGGTGATGCATAGCAACGAGAGGGGAGAGTGTTGTCCACGTACCCTCGTAGACCGACAGCGGAAGCGTTATCACAACGTGGTTGATGTAGTCGTACGTCTTCACGATCCGACCGATCAAGTAGCGAACGTACGGCACCTCCGAGTTCTACACACGTTCAGCTCGATGACGTCCCTCGAACTCCGATCCAGCCAAGTGTTGAGGGAGAGTTTCGTCAGCACGACGGCGTGGTGACGATGATGATGTTCCACCGACGCAGGGCTTCGCCTAAGCTCCGCAACATTATTATCGAGGTGTAATATGGTGGAGGGGGGCACCGCACACGGCTAAGAGATCTCAAGGATCAATTGTTGTGTCTCTGGGGTGCTCCCCTGCCCCCGTATATAAAGGAGCAAGGGGGAGGCAGCTGGCCAAGGGGAGAGGCGCGCCATAGGGGGGAGTCCTACTCCCACCGAGAGTAGGACTCCTCCTTTACTTGTGGGAGTAGGAGAAGGGAAGGGGGAAGGAGAAAGAAGGAAGGGTGCGCCCCCCTTCCCTAGTCCAATTCGGACCAGACCATGGCGAGGGGTGCGGCACCTTTTGAGGCCTTTCTCTCCTTTCCCGTATGGCCCATTAAGGCCCAATACGAATTCCCGTAACTCTCCGGTACTCCGAAAAATACCCGAATCACTCGGAACCTTTCCGAAGTCCGAATATAGTCGTCCAATATATCGATTTTTACGTCTCGACCATTTCGAGCCTCCTCGTCATATCCCCGATCTCATCCGGAACTCCGAACTCCTTCGGTACATCAAAACTCAATAAAACTGTCATCGTAACGTTAAGTGTGCGGACCCTACGGGTTCGAGAACTATGTAGACATGACCGAGACAGGTCTCCGGTCAATAACCAATAGCGGGACCTGGATGCCCATATTGGCTCCCACATATTCTACGAAGATCTTTATCGGTCAGACCGCATAACAACATACGTTGTTCTCTTTGTCACCGGTATGTTACTTGCCCGAGATTTGATCGTCGGTATCTCGATACCTAGTTCAATCTTGTTACCGGAAAGTCTCTTTACTCGTTCCGTAACACATCATCCCGCAACTAACTCATTAGTCACAATGCTTGCAAGGCTTATAGTGATGTGCATTACCGAGTGGGCCCAGAGATACCTCTCCGACAATTGGAGTGACAAATCCTAATCTCGAAATACGCCAACCCAACAAGTACCTTTGGAGACACCTGTAGAGCACCTTTATAATCACCCATGTACGTTGTGACGTTCGGTAGCACACAAAGTGTTCCTCCGGTAAACGGGAGTTGCATAATCTCATAGTCATAGGAACATGTATAAGTCATGAAGAAAGCAATAGCAACATACTAAACGATCGAGTGCTAAGCTAACGGAATGGGTCAAGTCAATCACTTCACTCTCCTAATGAGGTGATCTCATTAAATGACAACTTATGTCTATGGCTAGGAAACATAACCATCTTTGATTAACGAGCTAGTCAAGTAGAGGCATACTCTGTGTGTCTATATATTCACACATGTATTATGTTTCCGGTTAATACAATTCTAGCATGAATAATAAACATTTATCATGATACAAGGAAATAAATAATACTTTATTATTGCCTCTAGGGCATATTTCCTTTAGTCTCCCACTTGCACTAGAGTCAATAATCTAGATTACACAGTAATGATTCTTACACCCATGGAGCCTTGGTGCTGATCATGTTTTGCTCGTGGAAGAGGCTTAGTCAACGGGTCTGCAACATTCAGATCCGTATGTATCTTGCAAATTTCTATGTCGCCCACCTGGACTAAATCCCGGATGGAATTGAAGCGTCTTTTGATGTGCTTGGTTCTCTTGTGAAATCTGGATTCCTTTGCCAAGGCAATTGCACCAGTATTGTCACAAAAGATTTTCATAGGACCTGATGCACTAGGTATGACACCTAGATCAGATATGAACTCCTTCATCCAGACTCCTTCATTTGCTGCTTCCGAAGCAGCTATGTACTCCGCTTCACATGTAGATCCCGCCACGACGCTTTGTTTAGAACTGCACCAACTGACAGCTCCACTATTCAATGTAAATACGTATCCGGTTTGCGATTTAGAATCGTCCGGATCAGTGTCAAAGCTTGCATCAACGTAACCATTTACGATGAGCTCTTTGTCACCTCCATATACGAGAAACATATCTTTAGTCCTTTTCAGGTATTTCAGGATGTTCTTGACCGCTGTCCAGTGATCCACCCCTGGATTACTTTGGTACCTTCCTACTAGACTTATAGCAAGGCATACATCAGGTCTGGTACACAGCATTGCATACATGATAGAGCCTATGGCTGAAGCATAGGGGACATCTTTCATCTTCTCTCTATCTTCTGCAATGGTCGGGCATTGAGTCTTACTCAACTTCACACCTTGCAACACAGGCAAGAATCCTTTCTTTGCTTGATCCATTTTGAACTTCTTCAAAACTTTGTCAAGGTATGTGCTTTGTGAAAGTCCAATTAAGCGTCTTGATCTATCTCTATAGATCTTGATGCCCAATATATACGCAGCTTCACCGAGGTCTTTCATTGAAAAACTCTTATTCAAGTATCTCTTTATGCTATCCAGAAATTCTATATCATTTCCAATCAGTAATATGTCATCCACATATAATATCAGAAATGCTACAGAGCTCCCACTCACTTTCTTGTAAATACAGGCTTCTCCAAAAGTCTGTATAAAACCAAATGCTTTGATCACACTATCAAAGCGTTTATTCCAACTCCGAGAGGCTTGCACCAGTCCATAAATGGATCGCTGGAGCTTGCACACTTTGTTAGCTCCCTTTGGATCGACAAAACCTTCTGGTTGCATCATATACAACTCTTCTTCCAGAAATCCATTCAGGAATGCAGTTTTGACATCCATTTGCCAAATTTCATAATCATAAAATGCGGCAATTGCTAACATGATTCGGACAGACTTAAGCATCGCTACGGGTGAGAAGGTCTCATCGTAGTCAATCCCTTGAACTTGTCGAAAACCTTTCGCAACAAGTCGAGCTTTATAGACAGTAACATTACCATCAGCGTCAGTCTTCTTTGAAGATCCATTTATTTTCAATGGCTTGCCGATCATTGGGCAAGTCAACCAAAGTCCATACTTTGTTCTCATACATGGATCCCATCTCAGATTTCATGGCCTCAAGCCATTTTGCGGAATCTGGGCTCACCATCGCTTCTTCATAGTTCGTAGGTTCGTCATGGTCTAGTAACATAACTTCCAGAACAGGATTACCGTACCACTCTGGTGCGGATCTTACTCTGGTTGATCTACGAGGTTCAGTAATAACTTGATCTGAAGTTTCATGATCATCATCATTAACTTCCTCACTAATTGGTGTAGGTGTCTCAGAAACTGGTTTCTGTGATGAACTACTTTCCAATAAGGGAGCAGGTATAGTTACCTCATCAAGTTCTACTTTCCTCCCACTCACTTCTTTCGAGAGAAACTCCTTCTCTAGAAAATTTCCGAATTTAGCAACAAAAGTTTTGCCTTCGGATCTGTGATAGAAGGTATACCCAACAGTCTCCTTTGGGTATCCTATGAAGACACATTTCTCCGATTTGGGTTCGAGCTTATCAGGTTGAAGTTTCTTCACATAAGCATCGCAGCCCCAAACTTTAAGAAACGACAACTTTGGTTTCTTGCCAAACCACAGTTCATAAGGCGTCGTCTCAACGGATTTTGATGGTGCCCTATTTAACGTGAATGCAGCCGTCTCTAAAGCATAACCCCAAAACGATAGCGGTAAATCAGTAAGAGACATCATAGATCGCACCATATCTAGTAAAGTGCGATTACGACGTTCGGACACACCATTACGCTGTGGTGTTCCGGGTGGCGTGAGTTGCGAAACTATTCCGCATTGTTTCAAATGTAGACCAAACTCGTAACTCAAATATTCTCCTCCACGATCTGATCGTAGAAACTTTATTTTCTTGTTACGATGATTTTCAACTTCACTCTGAAATTCTTTGAACTTTTCAAATGTTTCAGACTTATGTTTCATTAAGTAGATATACCCATATCTGCTTAAATCATCTGTGAAGGTGAGAAAATAACGATATCCGCCACGAGCCTCAACATTCATCGGACCACATACATCTGTATGTATGATTTCCAACAAATCTGTTGCTCTCTCCATAGTTCCGGAGAACGGTGTTTTAGTCATCTTGCCCATGAGGCACGGTTCGCAAGTACCAAGTGATTCATAATCAAGTGGTTCCAAAAGTCCATCAGTATGGAGTTTCTTCATGCGCTTTACACCGATATGACCTAAACGGCAGTGCCACAAATAAGTTGCACTATCATTATCAACTCTGCATCTTTTGGTTTCAATATTATGAATATGTGTATCACTACTATCGAGATTCAACAAAAATAGACCACTCTTCAAGGGTGCATGACCATAAAAGATATTACTCATATAAATAGAACAACCATTATTCTCTGATTTAAATGAATAACCGTCTCGCATCAAACAAGATCCAGATATAATGTTCATGCTCAACGCTGGCACCAAATAACAATTATTTAGGTCTAAAACTAATCCCGAAGGTAGATGTAGAGGTAGCGTGCCGACCGCGATCACATCGACTTTGGAACCATTTCCCACGCGCATCGTCACCTCGTCCTTAGCCAATCTTCGCTTAATCCGTAGCCCCTGTTTCGAGTTGCAAATATTAGCAACAGAACCAGTATCAAATACCCAGGTGCTACTGCGAGCATTAGTAAGGTACACATCAATAACATGTATATCACATATACCTTTGTTCACCTTGCCATCCTTCTTATCCGCCAAATACTTTGGGCAGTTCCGCTTCCAGTGACCAGTTTGCTTGCAGTAGAAGCACTCAGTTTCAGGCTTAGGTCCAGACTTGGGTTTCTTCTCCTGAGCAGCAACTTGTTTGCTGTTCTTCTTGAAGTTCCCTTTCTTCTTCCCTTTACCCTTTTTCTTGAAACTGGTGGTCTTATTGACCATCAACACTTGATGCTCCTTTTTGATTTCTACCTCCGCAGCCTTTAGCATTGCGAAGAGCTCGGGAATTGTCTTACTCATCCCTTGCATATTATAGTTCATCACGAAGCTCTTGTAGCTTGGTGGCAGTGATTGAAGAATTCTGTCAATAACGCTATCATCCGGAAGATTAACTCCCAGTTGAATCAAGTGATTGTTATACCCAGACATTTTGAGTATATGCTCACTGACAGAACTATTCTCTTCCATCTTGCAGCTGAAGAACTTATTGGAGACTTCATATCTCTCAATTCGGGCATTTGCTTGAAATATTAACTTCAACTCCTGGAACATCTCATATGCTCCATGACGTTCAAAACGTCGTTGAAGACCCGGTTCTAAGCCGTAAAGCATGGCACACTGAACTATCGAGTAGTCATCAGCTTTGCTCTGCCAGACGTTCATAACATCTGGTGTTGCTCCTGCAGCAGGCCTGGCACCCAGCGGTGCTTCCAGGACGTAATTCTTCTGTGCAGCAATGAGGATAATCCTCAAGTTACGGACCCAGTCCGTGTAATTGCTACCATCATCTTTCAACTTTGCTTTCTCAAGAAACGCATTAAAATTCAACGGAACAACAGCACGGGCCATCTATCTACAATTAACATAGACAAGCAAAATACTATCAGGTACTAAGTTCATGATAAATTCAAGTTCAATTAATCATATTACTTAAGAACTCCCACTTAGATAGACATCCCTCTAATCCTCTAAGTGATCACGTGATCCATATCAACTAAACCATGTCCGATCATCACGTGAGATGGAGTAGTTTCAATGGTGAACATCACTATGTTGATCATATCTACTATATGATTCACGCTCGACCTTTCGGTCTCCGTGTTCCGAGGCCATATCTGTTATATGCTAGGCTCGTCAAGTTTAACCTGAGTATTCCGCGTGTGCAACTGTTTTGCACCCGTTGTATTTGAACGTAGAGCCTATCACACCCGATCATCACGTGGTGTCTCAGCACGAAGAACTTTCGCAACGGTGCATACTCAGGGAGAACACTTATACTTTGATAATTTAGTGAAGGATCATCTTATAATGCTACCGTCAAAACAAAGCAAGATAAGATGCATAAAGGATTAACATCACATGCAATCAATATAAGTGATATGATATGGCCATCATCATCTTGTGCTTGTGATCTCCATCTCCGAAGCACCGTCATGATCACCATCGTCACCGGCGCGACACCTTGATCTCCATCGTAGCATCGTTGTCGTCTCGTCAATCTTATGCTTCTACGACTATCGCTACCGCTTAGTGATAAAGTAAAGCATTACATGGCGATTGCATTGCATACAATAAAACGACAACCATATGGCTCCTGCCAGTTGCCGATAACTCGGTTACAAAACATGATCATCTCATACAACAAATTATATCACATCATGTCTTGACCATATCACATCACAACATGCCCTGCAAAAACAAGTTAGACGTCCTCTACTTTGTTGTTGCAAGTTTTACGTGGCTGCTACGGGCTTAGCAAGAACCGTTCTTACCTACGCATCAAAACCACAACGATAGTTTGTCAAGTTGGTGTTGTTTTAACCTTCGCAAGGACCGGGCGTAGCCACACTCGGTTCAACTAAAGTGAGAGAGACAGACACCCGCCAGTCACCTTTAAGCAACGAGTGCTCGCAACGGTGAAACCAGTCTCGCGTAAGCGTACGCGTAATGTCGGTCCGGGCCGCTTCATCTCACAATACCGCTGAACCAAAGTATGACATGCTGGTAAGCAGTATGACTTATATCGCCCACAACTCACTTGTGTTCTACTCGTGCATAGCATCAACGCATAAAACCAGGCTCGGATGCCACTGTTGGGGAACGTAGTAATTTCAAAAAAATTCCTACGCACACGCAAGATCATGGTGATGCATAGCAACGAGAGGGGAGAGTGTTGTCCACGTACCCTCGTAGACCGACAGCGGAAGCGTTATCACAACGCGGTTGATGTAGTCGTACGTCTTCACGATCCGACCGATCAAGTACCGAACGTACGGCACCTCCGAGTTCTACACACGTTCAGCTCGATGACGTCCCTCGAACTCCGATCCAGCCGAGTGTTGAGGGAGAGTTTCGTCAGCACGACGGCGTGGTGACGATGATGATGTTCCACCGACGCAGGGCTTCGCCTAAGCTCCGCAACGGTATTATCGAGGTGTAATATGGTGGAGGGGGGCACCGCACACGGCTAAGAGATCTCAAGGATCAATTGTTGTGTCTCTGGGGTGCCCCCCTGCCCCCGTATATAAAGGAGCAAGGGGGAGGCAGCCGGCCAAGGGGAGAGGCGCGCCATAGGGGGGAGTCCTACTCCCACCGGGAGTAGGACTCCTCCTTTCCTTGTGGGAGTAGGAGAAGGGAAGGGGGAAGGAGAAAGAAGGAAGGGTGCGCCCCCCTTCCCTAGTCCAATTCGGACCAGACCATGGGGAGGGGTGCGGCCACCTTTTGAGGCCTTTCTCTCCTTTCCCGTATGGCCCATTAAGGCCCAATACGAATTCCCGTAACTCTCCGGTACTCCGAAAAATACCCGAATCACTCGGAACCTTTCCGAAGTCCGAATATAGTCGTCCAATATATCGATTTTTACGTCTCGACCATTTCGAGACTCCTCGTCATATCCCCGATCTCATCCGGGACTCCGAACTCCTTCGGTACATCAAAACTCAATAAAACTGTCATCGTAACGTTAAGCGTGCGGACCCTACGGGTTCGAGAACTATGTAGACATGACCGAGACACGTCTCCGGTCAATAACCAATAGCGGGACCTGGATGCCCATATTGGCTCCCACATATTCTACGAAGATCTTTATCGGTCAGACCGCATAACAACATACGTTGTTCCCTTTGTCACCGGTATGTTACTTGCCCGAGATTTGATCGTCGGTATCTCGATACCTAGTTCAATCTCGTTACCGGCAAGTCTCTTTACTCGTTCCGTAACACATCATCCCGCAACTAACTCATTAGTCACAATGCTTGCAAGGCTTATAGTGATGTGCATTACCGAGTGGGCCCAGAGATACCTCTCCGACAATTGGAGTGACAAATCCTAATCTCGAAATACGCCAACCCAACAAGTACCTTTGGAGACACCTGTAGAGCACCTTTATAATCACCCATTTACGTTGTGACGTTTGGTAGCACACAAAGTGTTCCTCCGGTAAACGGGAGTTGCATAATCTCATAGTCATAGGAACATGTATAAGTCATGAAGAAAGCAATAGCAACATACTAAACGATCGAGTGCTAAGCTAACGGAATGGGTCAAGTCAATCATGTCATTCTCCTAATGAGGTGATCTCGTTAATCAAATGACAACTTATGTCTATGGCTAGGAAACATAACCATTTTTGATTAACAAGCTAGTCAAGTAGAGGCATACTAGTGACACTCTGTGTGTCTATATATTCACACATGTATTATGTTTCCGGTTAATACATTCTAGCATGAATAATAAACATTTATCATGATACAAGGAAATAAATAATACTTTGTTATTGCCTCTAGGGCATATTTCCTTCAACTGCACCAATTGCCTCTACTTCTCCTGCACCAACACCAAGTCCTATCCTTCCTTCTGCAACAGAAGCGAAGAAAACCAAGGAAGCAGAGCGAGCAACAGTGAAGAAAAGGAAAGCATCTGCCGACTCAGAGTCTTCAGCACCAAAGAAAGTGAAGACTTTGATGAGCTCTTTTGAAAATCCAATTGATGATGTTCCTGTTTCAAGCATGCCTTCAAAGGAGATTGTACCCTTTGGTGGGGACTATGAAATTCCAAGTGGATTAGATGAACAAAATCCTTCTGCTGCTTCGTCAGAGCAGTTGGATGAGGAAATTTAAGTGGACAACATTACGTCCACTCCATTGGTATCATCGCCCATGCCTCAGTTCACAGCTGAAGAGGCAGGCGTCGAGGAAATTGATGGAGAAGATGAAGACGTGGACATTGGGTGCTCCACTCCTATTCTGAATGATCACTACTGGAAAAGTCATCACCCTAATTCACCACTATTCACTCCTCTGCAACAAATTCCTCAGTCCCCGGTTCAGACTGAAGAAATTCATACAGGGTCTAATGAACCTCAAGCTTCATTGCTCACCATTCCTGAAGAAGTTCCAGCCACTAGTGCTGATGGGAATGCTGCTGAAGGAATGGAGACCTAGGCTGCTACTGATGATATTGATACTAAAATTCCTCAGCCTGCGGCTCCTGAGACTGTGATTCCTGAGGCTGTGAAGACATTGACTGATACTCCTCATCCCAAGCCGAAGAATCCCTTCTCAAAGAAATAGAAGTTCAAAGCTGATGACTTCTTTCATGAGCATGTGATTACAACCCTTATGACTCTGTTCGTCTTCGAAGGAAGCGTTTGTGGACAGCAAGTCAGATGAATTTCTATTCTTCTCTGCTATTCGATAAAGACAAGATCTTTGACCATGAGCATATTCCTCATGTGGATATGGAGTCGCTGCCTTGCTTCACCCCAGTCCTCAGTGTTCTTCATGACGCTGGGCTACTCAACTTCTGCACCGACATCTGTGACTGGAACGAAGAGCTAATTCTTCAGTTCTACGCTACGTTGCACATCACCGGCAACACTGAAGATGTGAACTCTTGGGTGTTAGACTGGATGACAGAGAACACGCACTACAAAGCACCGGCCTCTGAATTGATTCATGCCTTACCTGTCAGTCCTCCCCTTGAAGGTGCAAGACTCATCTACCATGATCCTAAGCTATCTGATCATTACATGCAAGTGTTGATGAAGCCTCTGAAGCCTGGTCAAGCCCCAAGAACCAAATTCCTCGTGAAGGAATTGCTCTATGTGCTCTACAGAATTTTGACCAAGACCCTCAGTCCAATCAAGGGCCATGACTCTAATGAAGAAGAGGTCGTTGGCATCATGAAGAATCTGCTATTCAACATCATCCATGGAGTTCCTGTCAACTACCATGATTTCTTCATGAGGACTATGGCCAATGTTGCTCTTTCCCCGTTTGAATTGAAGCCTTACGCTCCCTGGATCATGAGATTTATCCGGTCAAGGTCATCAATCAACTACAAGGCTGATGTTCTAAATCATCACAGCTACTTGCCCCCAATAGAGGTCTTCAAACGGCCTGTTTCCTCATCTGATGAGAAGGGCAAGGCTGCTATTATTGATGAAGGCACACGTCCATTGTATTGACAGTTTCGCAAAGCAGCATCCTACTCCACCAATGATGACTCTGCCACTAATGCTTCAAAGCAAAATCCTCGAGGCACAGCTCCAAGGGGGTTGACTGATCGTGAGCTTCTCCTCAGTCTTCATCAGAAGGTCGATCGCAACCACAAATGGGTCAAACAACAGTTTGGTTCAATTCTTCACAACATGACAGTCACTCAAAACTCAGTGAAGAAGAACCATTACTATCTGCATGAAGTATTTGATCGCACCTGGGCTGTTCTGTCTCATCTCTATGGTGAATAAGATCTCAAGCAGATGGGCTTCAAGCAGGACTTTGACTGGTCTCAGCCACCTTCGAAGAAATTCAAGAAGCTCAAAGTTCCTCACTTGGTGACCAGCTCTTATTCTTCATCGCGCGAGACTGATGAAAATGAAGACTTGGACGACACTGCGGCAGGCCCTACTTCAACAACCGACCCCAACAACGCTGGCGCTCCTCCGTCGACTTCGTGATGATATTCTTCAGGGGCGTTAGTCCTCATTTTTCGTCCCTTTTGGTCATTCGATGACAAAGGGGGAGAAATTTGAGTTAGTCTTCAAGCGGGTCTATATATGAGGTTTTTTTTGTTAAGTTATAATTGTCGTTCTTCTGAAGTTTTTATTGGATCGAGTTGTAAACTTAAACCCGATGGTGGTCTGATACTTTCGCTATGTTCTTCTGCATGCTATTTCCTCATATATGTTAATGCACGCATGCTGAATTACATGAGTAACCATATTTCATCATGCATTTCAAATTCTTCATATCATATGTTAAAAGCGTGTATGAATTACAAGATATATGGGGAGATCTCCATGATTCTACTCTTCAATGTGCCTTTCCTCTCAAAAGCAATTTCCTCACATATGCACATCTTTAGGGGGGAGTTCTTCTATATCTTGCAATCAAATTCCTCAATATCAGTATTTACACTTCATATGTTTATCCCCGTTGAAAACTTAACCTATATTGTCATCAATCACCAAAAAGGGGGAGATTGTAAGTGCATCTAGTGCCCCTTAGTGATTTTGGTGTATTGAAGACTTATAGGTTAAGGGACTAATGTGTTCGTGAGTGTACACAGGTCTATAAGTCTATGAGGAGTTTGATATTTACAGAGAAAGTCGGCCCCTAAAAATGAATGTCTTCAACTGAAGACTTTGGCTTTCTGAAGACTTTGAAAGTGAAGAAATTGGTGTGGCCGTGAAGACTCTATATTCATGCGAGGAATATGAAGCGTGAAGACTTTTGTTTTCGTAGTTTCATTTTTTCTCTTTATTGAGTCATAGGAAACACCGTACTGTTAAAGGGGTCGAGGAAAAACTAAGGAAAAGTTTCCAAATGATGCTCATCTCAAAATCCTACACCTACCAACCCCTTCAAGTGAAGCCATTGGAAATCTCATACAGTTCAGACAATTTCTTCAGTGAGAGGGACGAAGTTCTTCTGGTCTCTAAGGAATTTGTTCTGACTGAGGAGTTAGGAATTCGCCAGTGCGGATTGCCTACAAGTGAGGAACATGATAGCCCTGAGGAATTTGAGAGCTCAAATTTTCGACCGTTGCTGTGCTACGCGCCAGCTGTCCCAAAATATCTACCCACCAAACAGTCATATCATTGAAGGGCATTTATGTCTTATCATGTCGGGCTGCTCCCTAGGCTATAAATAGCCGCCCCCTACAACCACTAGCTGGTTGGCTGCTCCGAGAGATACTGGCACTTGCCATTGAGAGCATCCCATCCTCTGAGGACTTTGAGCGAAAATCATCAAGTGAGAAAAACCCAAACCCAAACACCTACAAACCCAAAGTGATTGAGCTTCACTAAAGAGATTGTTCTTGTGTGGAACCGACGCTTGTCACCTTTGAAGACTGTGCATCTTCCAGACGGTTAGGCGTCATGGTCTAGAGCATCCAAGAGGAAATTGTGGATCGCCGAGTGACCGAGTTTGTGAAGGTTTGAAAGTCACCTGAAGACTTACCACGAGTGATTGGGCAAGATTTGTGTGACCTTAGCTCAAGGAGAATACGGTGAGGACTGTGTGTCCGGGACTGTGTGTCCTCAGGTTTAAATACCTAGCCGCTCCAACCAGACGTACAACTGTCACATCAGTTGGAACTGGTCTACCAAATCATTGTCTTCACCGAGCTAACTGGTTCTATTTTCTCAACCCTTTCATTTCCTCATTACTGTGTTATGTACTTGATCGCTACTGTTTGAAGACTTTGACTGAAGACTTTCTCAATTTTCTCAGTTCAATTTCTTCAGTCATTTTTTCTTCAGCCTACTTATCCTGTGTTTACGCTTTCTGTACTCTATGCTTGTTTTCATTTCATCATGATGACCGTACTTTTATTCTGTTATGTTTGCATCTGAGTACTTATTCCACTGCTAGTCGTTCGTGACTTAGGAATTTCCTCACCCTGAAATTCCTCAGTGACGAATTTGTAAAAATCGTCTATTCACCTCGCCCCCCTCTAGTCGACTTAACGCACTTTCAAGTTGGCTCTTCTTTGGCGTGTCCATGGGGTTATCTTGGGTTGTTTTATTTGGTGAAGTCAGAGTTGCGGCGGCAGGGGCCCTATAGCAACGACGTCAGGCATAAGATGATCTGTTTGGTGGTCTTCTACAGCGTCAACCTTGCATAGTTTTTCCTTCGGAGCTCTCCATCAGTGTCGGAGTTGCGTTGTTCTCGCTACGGATGGCTGAGTTCTGGCATGGGCCTTCTTGTGTTTCCACACAGCCTCTACGATGAGGTTTGGGTCGACGTTCATATTCGACAAAATCAGAATCGCTTACTCAAAGTTTAGCGAGGGCGATGACACCTGTTGGGAAGAAGTGATGGCGATGACGCTGGTGTGCAATCTTGACGGGACCCTCTATGTTGAGGTGTGTGTGGGGTTATGTGTGAGTGTCGCTCAACAATTCATGATGGTTTTCTCCTGTTTTTTTTTATTATATGGGCAACTATCTTCTACTTAATTGATTGATGAGGCAAATCTTTTGCCTCCCTTTCAAAAAATATTCCAAAACAATAAGGTTCCACTTCGACTTGAAATAAGTGCCGAGTAAAGCTATACTTTGATGTCCTATGCAAATAACAATAGAACTAAAAAAATTATCCTACTCTTAGGAATCTCTCCATTGTACTTCGATTTCAGACAGGATATCACCTATGCATACCATCCTTGATGTGCCCTTCCTCGGGGAACCCAATTTGGCGCTTCATGCGCCGATTGCAGTTCAACCTGCAAACCGGAGGTGTGTGGAGTGTGGTTGACAGGGATCAAACCCACGATCTATGCTTCCGAGTGGACTACACTATCCACTACGCCACCTCAATTCTTGTGAATACCTACTTCTTTTTTCACATATCTATGTATAGGAAATGCCCCCCCCCCCCCCCCCCCACCCCTATGTTTTCGATATTTCTTCTTTTCTTGTTTTGTTTCATGTTTCATTTTTCTTTTCTTAAATTTGTGAACTTTTTTCAAATTAATGCTTTTCAAAAAAATGATGAACTTTTTCAAATTTGATTAACTTTTTAAAAAACTAAATGAACTTATTTAATATTTTGACAAACTTTTTTTAAAAATGGATGAACTTTTTCAAATCCGATCGATGAACTTTTTTTCAAATTTGAGGAACTTTTTATTCAAAATTGATGTACTATTTCTCAAATCCAACTATTTTTAAAATTCATGAGCTTCTTTTCAGATTTTTTAAATTTAAAAAAAAATCGATGAACTTTTTGCCAAATTTGTGGACTTTTCTCAAAATTGATGAAAAAAGTTCAATATCGATGAACTTTTTTCCAAAATTGACCAAATTTTTTTAAATCGATGAACTTTCTCCAAAATCGAGGATTTGTTTCAATATTCAATGTTTTTTTTTCAAAATCGCTGATCCAAGACGCACAAAGCCCTCGCTCTGATCCCCCCCCCCCCCCCCCCCTGTTTGGCCCAGTCTTGACTTGGACTGCACTGGGCTGAAAGCTCAGCCCATAGCCCAGGAGCATGGACCCGACCGTGCTGAAGACCCCTAAAAAAATACCTGGTACAAGCTCAAAATAATATGAAGAAATGTTGAGATGCACACAACTGAGAGGACATTTGAGGAAGGAGGTATACCTCCATATGCAGCCATATAGTGAAACTTCTCTGGGATTTCACAATTTTCTGAAGTTGAATTCGAAATGGTATGGCCGCTTCAAAATTTTGAAGATAGGTTTTGTGGCTTATAAACATTTCACATAGAATAAAAATGTGGCTTTATAGACATTTAGTTATTTCCTTGTGTAATGTAGGGCCTTAAATATGTATATATTTGGTGTAAATTTGGAGTTTGTGACAGTGGAAATACTAAAAAAGAAGGTGCCGAATTGAAGTCAAAATACGCCTTTCAGGGAATCTGACTTTGACCATTAGTTCTTCAGCCACCACCATCGCCATGTGGGATAGACCAAGAGCTAAAAGCTTATTCGTTTTTGGAATTTTTAAAAAAAACATCATCTTTATTTTAGACGGCTCAGATCAGATCTAGTTGTGCTTTTTATATTGGCATACAAAAATATCAACATCTCCAGTATCAAATAAATAAATATAAAAATACATTTCACGATAAATAACTTGGTATATTAAGTGTTAATATTTAATATAAAGTTTGTCAAATATGGGAAAGTTTAAAATTCAAAAAATTAATGCACTTTGAATTTTAAGAACGAAAAGGGGGTACTCGATTCTCCTTTGGAAGACAAATCACAGCCTCCACAAGCGCAAACTGGTCAAGCGAAACTTTAGGAAGGAATTGTACAGACAAGTAGCTTAACAACACTGGTGAGACTGAACGTGCAAACTACAGGAGCACCGAGATACAAGGATATTACTATCAGGCGACTATCCACAAATTCATCTAGAGTGTTAATCATGTCGCCCGTAGGAAATAAAGCATCCTCTTAACAGTTTGCTGCCTCATTTGTAGAAGTCGAAGTCTGTCTCAGGCTTCTTGACGTTGGTTCGGTAACCCTTCTCGAAGTCCTTGGGGAGAATAACATAGCGATTTTTGCGGACAGCATGCATGCCAGCTTCCTGGCAAATAGCAGTGATCTGAAAAAGAATGACGCAATGAACATTAAAAAAGGAAGGAGGAAAAGGGTGCATAATTTACAATATCAATTACTACATGACATGTCATAATAAGGCGATGCTACTGCTATTACAAGTGTCAATATGAAACGAATGTAAGGTGAGCAGAATGTACATTAACTATGATGAACTTTAGAGTAAAGGATTTGCAGAATTGTTATCAATTATCATGGCCTAATTGATCTGAGGCAATGAATTTCCTATGCTGCAGTACTACGAGCGAAGAGACAGTTCAACATAGTGAGAAGGCACTCACATCAGCAGCACTGATTTTATCAGGTCTGGAGACATAATCTTCCAAATCAACCTCGTCACTCAAGTTCATCTTAGCAGTACAAACCTGAAACAAAGGAGGCCATCATAAATATCAGATGCAAACGAAATATAATCCAAGAAAAGGTTCAAGAAACTAAGATTTACAGTAGTTAAATTTTGGTCTTAGATGCAAGCTTATAACTAATGAGTTACTAGTTGGAGCTCTAGGTCAATTTAGATACCAAAAATTATCCTTGCAACCAAAAGATGTGCCTTGTTCACCACTTTCTTTTAAAAAAAGATCAATGTTTGAGAGCCATTTACTGCTCTAAAGAAAATGACTGCAAGTGCAAGAACTATGAATACAAGACCATCAATACAATCTACTACACTGAAATTACTATGTAATATAGAGAAGACTTTCCAAACAACTATCAGTAATATTAAGCATACCATGTAAAGTATTTACAAAGAAACTTACTTGGAAAACAAGCCTCTTCTGCCTCCGGTCCGGCAGGGGGAACTCGATTTTCCTGTCCAGTCTTCCTGGACGCAACAGAGCAGGATCTAGAGTATCTGCCCGATTGGTTGCCATTATAACCTTCACATTCACTGTTTGATCAAATCCATCCATCTGCATACAAAGTTCACAATGAGATACTCAAACCCCTCAAGGCATGAGAAAGTTGCATGTAATAGTCTTAACAATAGCCTTTTCCAGAAGTTACTTCCTATCCTAAAAAAGTCACAGATATTATTCCTAAGGGTGTGCACACATTATGTAAAATCGGAACTAAACAGCTCAGCTTTACAATCTAAGTAAGTGTTTTTCTTTTTTCTTTTACATCTATATGCATGTCCGAAATGCATGATATTCTAGGATTAGTGGCAAACAACCTGAATTCCAGCAAACCAAGTACAGCTAGAAACTTTACCTGATTCAGTAGCTCCATCAGAATACGCTGAACTTCTCGGTCAGCCCCGGTCTGAGCATCGAATCGAGCAGTGGCTATAGCATCAACCTCATCAATGAATATTATAGCCGGGGCATTCTCTTTAGCTAAGCGGAATACATCTCGAACCATCCTTGGGCCCTAAGGTATAAATAAATGATACAATGCATCAACAAAAGAACTGATAGGTAGCAAACCGGAGAAAAGCTTCAGGTAGCAAATTCTTGTGTAAAGTGTAATGACCACTACCAGAACCATTAAGAAGCAATACGTAATATCACTGACAGCATGAATCGTAGGCTATATTAACAGTAGTTTACTTGCGTTGGTAATGCATACAGTAACTATATATTTTTTGCATGCAAGATGTAATTCATGTATACAGAATACAAACAAAAAGAAGTTGCGTCAGATGTTCACACTTCACAGGCACTGCTTAGGTAGTTTTGTTCTTGTAACCTTGTGTTAACGGATCTCTCCGGAACACTTCAGTTCAAACACGTGCAAAAAAATTACGCTGGAAATCTTGAGCATAAACAAGAAAACATAACAAATACCTAACAAACTAGGCATCTATTACATGGTCAACGCTTAACACATGCAATGTTTTTGTAAGAACGAAAGGAGAACTGAGTGCAGAAACAAGGTTTAATATATGCATGTTACAACTATCCGCATCTTACCTCACCCAAGTACTTCTGCACAAACTCTGAACCGACCACTCTGATAAAAGCAGCAGTAGTGTGATGTGCCACAGCTTTAGCAAGCATGGTCTTGCCAGTGCCTGGAGGACCATAGAGGAGCACCCCTCTTGGTGGATCAATACCAATCTGCTTGTACAATTCATGGTGTGTCAATGGTAGCTCAACTGCCTCCCGAATTTCTTGTTTTTGGATATCACATCCTCCAATATCCTGAACATAATCAGAACATAGCAAAATGTTATTGACTTTTTTTTAATTCATTGTATGAAACAACTTCAGTAAGTCACAAAGATACAGACTTCATAAATTGAAAAGTTCTGGTGATGTTATGCACACAATTCTCAGGAAATAAAGTGTTCAATCTTGGCCGACCTTAAGGATAGGAAAAAACGACACAGGATCAATCATTGCATGGGCATACAGATGCTGAAGTAAGAAAGCCATAAATAGCATAAAATTTAAAGGATTTTTTAGACCATTCCTACAGTAGTATGGTAATTTGAGAACGTCTATTATGTTGGCTAGAGTAGTTTTATTTTATAACCTACTAAAAGGAAATGCACCGGCAGTACTAAAATTGCCGGTCAGTCTCCAGAACTGATCCCAGCATTTTAAAGAGCAGCTAGCAAGAAAAAATGTGGAAGCAAGTCAACGCATAGCAATCTTTTCTTGTTTATCAGAAATGCGGCACTTCTACTACCAGCATAAAAGCTGCAGAGATTATATACATACATAACTGCCGAAACAACTGAAGCACACTTGAATTTCCAGCAAAGCAATTCCTTCACAAACATCACCAATATCTACTACTATAGCGCAACGAGTACATATCTACTAAAAGGATGCCATAATCTACATGAAGTGCGCCCAAATTGAACGCAGGCCAGAGGCAAATCCAACATTCCACCAATCTATCTGCCAATAATCTACTGCTCATTGAACAATTATACTAAGAAACTATGACCCTGCTACTGCTACTATTATTAGTATTATGGGCAAATAACTGAGAACAGAAGCAGATAGCATCCATGTTACAGAGACCAGCTAATGTGAATCCTAACGTGGTCAACAAATTCAGGATCCCAAATGTATCCAGGGTTGGCAAAATCGAAGACAGCAATTTCCTAATAAACATAAAATTGAGCTAGGGCGCATACGGATCTGAGAAAACCCATACCGAGTATTTTAAACAGCAATCCTAATAAACTTAAAATTGAGCTAGGGCGCAGTCTCTAAAACTGATCCCAGCATTTTAAACAGTCGCTAGCAAGAAAAAATGTGGAAGCAAGTCGACGCATAGCCATCTTTTTTAGTTTATCAGAAATGCAGCACTTTTGCTACCAGCATAAAAGCTGCAGAGGTTACGTACATGACTGCCAAAACAACTGAAGCACACTTCAATTTCAGGCAAAGCAATTCATTCGCAAACATCGTCGATATCTACTACTAAGTTGGCAACTCATTCATATATCCACTAAAGGATGTCATAATCTACATGAAGTACGCCCAAATTGAACACAGGCCACAGGCAAATCCAATTCCACCAATCAATCTGCCAAAAATCTACTGTTCATTGAACAATTATATGCTAAGAAACTATGACCCTACTACTGCTATTATTATTATGGGCGAATAACTGAGAATAGAACATCCATGTTACAGAGACCAGCTAATGTGAATCCTAACGTGGTCAAAAAATTCAGGATCCCAAATGTATCTAGGGTTGGCAAAATCGAAGACAGCAATTTCCTAATGAACATAAAATTGAGCTAGGGCGCACACGGATCTGAGAAAACCCATACCGAGTAGAGGACGTTGGGCTTCTCGGAGGAGGCGAGGAGGGAGATGCTGGAGTCGGCCTCGGGGGGCAGCACGTCGACGAGGGCGTTGGAGTGGCGGTGCAGGGCGACGGAGGCGGAGGGCTTGAGCAGCTCGCGGTTGATGGTGCTGAGGATGCGCACGTAGTAGTTGCTGCCGGTGGTGGAGCCGACGATGCCGTTGTTGCCGTCGACCATCTCCATGAACTGGCCGATGACGAGCGGCACCGACTGGATCCGCTTGACCTCCTCCTGCGCGCGCAGCAGCTCGCGCTTGAGGTTCTTCTGCTCGTCCTTGACGTACTCCTCCTGGATCTCGACGAACTCCATGTGGCGCTGGAGGGACTTGAGGCGGCCGTAGAGGTCGTCGTCGTCCTCGGCGGAGGGGGCGGGGGGCGCCGCGGGGTAGGACGGCGGGGGCGCCGACGGGAGCGGCGCCGGTGGGCTCGGCGCGACGGCCGCGGCCGACATCGCGGGCGGCGGGGCGGGGGGCTAGGGTTTGGTGGCGGGGGCGGGTCTGCGGTTCCGATCCGTCGAGAGGAGCGGAGATGTGTTCGGAGGAACCTGAGACGCGAAGAGCGGTTTGCTTGGAAGAAGGGAAAGGCAGAGTAGTAGTAGCCGGGCCACTGTTTGCCTATGCCCCAAACTTACACGGATTCGATCTCCAAGAATAGTCGAATAGAACTCGACTCTTCTTTTCTTTTTTTTTTTGAAAAAAACACCTACACGGTAACAAGGTATCAATAATTATCAAGTACTAAAACCGAGACTTAACGAAGTCTCAGTCAAGTGGCGGAACGTATAGAATAGAAGAACAATTTTTTTTTACACAGATCTTCATGTAAGATCTCATGAATATAGCATCCACTGAGAGATTGGGCAAGCCCAAAACCATAATGTTTATGTTCTTCGTTCGGTTATATGCCTGTCCTCATAGTCTCTTTGTCGAGGTTGATGCATCATCACCGGTACCACCTCACAGATGCTGTCAGAGAACCAAAAATTAAGAAAAATAAGGACCTGTTGTAGAACTAAGAAAACGAAAGGGGTGGGTCCCCACTCTTTTTGACTACCGGTCCCTACCCACACAGAAAATGAAAGGCATTCATATTCGAAAATGAGGGCCCAGGCAGTAGTTAGAGGAGACCTTTGTGTAGTTATAATCGGGGAAAGATACATGAATAGAACTCAATGTTGCTTGCCCAAGCAATATTAACTGAACGAGTTAAGGTATGTTTATAAGTTTAAAAAGAGGCGGACGGACCAATGTGATGATCATTGCCCTGTTGTTACACCATCATCTCATTATTAAAGCCGTTCTACCTCACCATTTTCCTAAGTCTAACCGTCACCAAAGTCTTCCCCACGCTGCCGTCACGACCCACTCCTCTATCTTGTCTGGTGGTTCGTCGTGTCGAGAGGAGTGGGGACCCATTACTTCCGTTTTTTCTTAGATTGAATAAGTTCATGTTTCCTTGTTTTTAGGGAAATAAGTTCATGTGTTCCCTTGTGCGTTTTTCTTTTCTTGGTTTCCCTAGCGGTGTCGATGGTGGTACCTTGGAATAAGGTCTTTTCAACCTTTCTCTAGCTCGATGACATCCGATCTAGCAACGACAAATGCCCCATGGGCGAACGGTGTACAATCAAAGTAAGATGGCCTTTGGGTGTCTTTCCATTGTGTTCTTTTTTGTTATTTTCTTGATAATATCCAGTTTTAAGATGGCCTTTGGGTGTCTTTTCTAAAAAAAGGCATTTGCAATTGTTTTCTTTTTGCAAAGAAGCATTTGCAATTGTTGACTCGTGCTACTCTCATACTCTGTGCTTTTTAAAAGGGAAATATACATGGTGAGAAAAGCACTTCCCTGCTTGGTAAATGAGACTTAAACCTCTGTACATTTTGTTATCCAATGAATGTGCTCTTGTTTCTTTTTTCGCAACACGCTAATACTTCTTGTTTAAGAAGAGAAGAAAAGCAGCTTGCCAAACATCAAATGTCGAACTGATGCTAAACCAATCGAGACTATGGCAGTATCGTATCTGAGGGCTTGATAGCAACAGATGTCATAAAATAAAATAGGCACCATGTGCAGCCATACAAGTGTCATCGCAGATTCGCAGGCAGGGCAACACCCACTGTGTTGTAAAGTTAAAATTTTAAACATGACGAGCCAAACTGCAAAGAATTGAACATGGAAAAATTTTAATGAACTTCAAAGGTAGAAGAAAAAGTTGGCTTTATTAAGACCAAGGGCTCTCTATCTTGTATTGTTGTTCAGAAAATTTCAGTAGTATCATTAGTTGGCAAAACACATCTGCATCTAATCGAATGGTTTTCTTGATAGTGTCCAGAGAGGACTCAAGTACAATAGTACTCCCTCCGTAAACAAATATAAGAACGTTTAGTTACCTAAAGTAGTGATCTAAAAGCTCTTATATTTCTTTACAGAGGGAGTAGTAGAAAAAGATCTCTGGACTCAAGTTAAAGAGCTCCACGCAAAGAGCCATGCCCCATATTGTCTCCAGTTGACCACCTGCCCAGCCTACATGTTCACAAACAAAGCTGTCAGAGATAGTAACACTGGCATATTCCATATCTAGATCAGGCATTACATGAAAAACAGATTGTTGTAGCAGTAACGGTACCAAACATGAATAGATGCATTCAGGTTTCAATCCAGCGTAATCAGTATACATCATTTTGAGAGGAAATGTACTTTTATTATGTTTCCAAAACAGCTTTTTATATGCCTCTACCAAGCAATGCAGCTAAAAATGTGGTTGCTCTTTGGGCAGACTCCGCGAAAGAGAAACCTTTCATTCTGAAGAACAACAGGAACAGAGACCCACTTGATGCAGACAAAAAAGATCATCGAATAAATGGCAGGCATTATGGTCAGGAAGAGACCAAAGATCATTAAATCCACCAAAAGCTTTTGCTTAACCTCAGTTCCGTACTTCAACTTGATCTCATAGTTCCTCAGGTACATTGCCAAATACAGTACAGCCGCAAATACCAAAAGAACCCAACTACCATCTGGTACAATCCCCATAACTGAAGAAAAGAAAAATAGCTGCAGGCACAGGAGGATGGTGAGAAAGCATAGATCGACAATGATGTTGACCTGCCATATCAGAAGCACTATGATGGTCACCAATATGGTAGTGATCATCATGACCCCAAGTTCAGCTATGCCTGTAGGCTGAAGTAAATACTGGGCATTAGAAAGATTATGTGGTGTGGCGGTAGTGGTGACAGTTCAAATGAAAGAAAGGAATTATATATAACAAATCAGCGCGTGAATGACTTAGGACATTGCTCTTTATTCAAAATAACATATGTTATAAATATTCTGTATGTTTGCAGATCCAAGTCAAATAGTGGGATCGGCAGTGTTGTAAGGAGATTAAACACTACCATGCAAGTCCATCAGGATAGAGAAGGCAACTTAGCACAAAGTAATATTGACCAGACAACCATTCTCAACAACCAAATTCAATTTACATGATAGGCACATACTAAACAGATCCAATGCTAGCAATTTCAACACCGTATATCCTGAGAAACACTGTAAAATCAGCATAAATGGAGTAAACTGTTATAAGTTTGTAGCATAAATGGATAAACATAGTAAAAAGAAGCTTAGTTTCACTATAATATTAAAAATTATTTCATAATGTGTGAAAACATTGCATGGCAATAAACATATAAGATTTGAAATAGTACTCGGGATAGACAGAAGACCTTCTCATTTTCAGTCAAGTTCTTCACAAAAACTGCAGGTTGCCCTGGGTAACCCAGTAGAAAGCATAGAAGAACAAGACATGCAAAGGTAAGCTCCAAAACATATGAGCAATAGTAAGTTCTCAACTAGGTGTTGGAAGTGCAAGATGGAGCCCACAACAGTACAAAAGACTACCTGAACTGATAGACTAGTTGAACTGATCTAACAGAGTAGCAAATCAGCAAACATTGCCTCGTATCCTGCAGAAAAACCAATCTTGTAAATATCTATGCTACAAACTTTTAATAATTTACTCAATGCTTAAGATCTATTTACTTCTAACCTAAGGTAAGTAGATGTAGAATGACATATATTATGTATTGCAAAGGCTAATATCGTTCATATTGTACATTGGGTGATGAGAATGTCCATAAAGTCCACACTATTTGTAGGGTGTCAGCAACACAACATTAGAGATGATTCTTACATTTTTCTAGGTGACGATTATTTCCAGTAATATCCTCTTACAGAATTTGCATTAATTTGGGTTCAAGATTACCCTCTCTTTACATACTTTACTAACGCAGAAACCATAGTACTGATTATTAAATGGATAGTAAATCCAAAATCACCTGAGCGTCATTTGCTTGCCCTGATGTTTGACCTCTCATCTTAAGTGAAGTAGCTTTAACTATTAACTAAGTGGCCTGTGAATGTACTGGATGCTGACTCAAAATATAACAGGGGGGAAAACCATTTCAAGGTTTCAGAAATGCGTCATATTGTTGACTGATGTGAATCGTTTTGTATCTTAGTAAAATAGAAGCGTGTTTGGCTTAGGGCCTGTTTGGTTCCAAATAATTCACCAACTTATAAGTCGAAAAGTGAAAAAAGTGACTTATTTTGCCAAACAGACCCAACTTATAAGTCACCCCAACTTATAAGTCATAAGTTGCTCCACCCCAACTTAAAACTTATAAGTCACCCCCTTTTGCGTGGGTCCCACCACCTTTACATAAAAAAACAAGGTGGAAAGGTGTGGTTAGGTGACTTATAAGTCAGGTGACAACCAAACAGGCGTGACTTATAAGTCACTGGTTTTAAGTCACCTGACTTATAAGTCAGGTGACTTATTGGAACCAAACAGGCCCTTATATATCAAAATAATAGTTTTAGCAATAATGAGTTAAATTTGTTAGCAATGAAAGGAATTAGTTCTCTTTTCCATGATGTCAAATACAGATGTACATGACATTTAATGTTAACGACAGAGGTTCCACAAAATGAAATCAGCAGAGGATTTCTTCAAATTCTTGTGCTTGCGGTGTATCCAATTTGGTCATCAAGCGCATTCCACGTGGCACAGTTACTAGTAAGAACAAAAGGTCTAATTATGTTTACTAAAGCCACAAATGCGCTTAGCATATTTGTGAGTTCTGGAACTCCTATAGAAGAAAAAACGAAAGGACACATGACAGACCGTAATAAATTTTATGTCACTCAAACAAAAATATGCACCTGAAGCAAATACATTCCTAGAGAACTTCAAACAAGTTTCATCACAACTAACATGAACAATATGGTAAAAAAAATTACTTGTTTCACATAAAAGGCAGCCCCCTGGAGAGATCCAAGCTTGAGTTAGGTTTCTTTCAAAATACTTCTGTACCATATGTAATTATGCTATAAATTCCTGTCCCAGAAAGGCAGCAAAACCATATGAACAAAGCAGGTCCAACAGCAAGCCAACTTTACGTGTTCCAAACCTTTGCAGACTGAATAGAACAACAAGAAATGCAACGTCGTGAGCACTTCACCTGACAAAAAAGATCAAAATAGAAGGTGAGCATCCTGCACTTCTAAGCAGTAACACATCTTTTTATTTAACCGGCTAATACCAAGCAACGTATTCAAGGTCACCTTCACTGACACTAGATATTCCAGCCTTCAAGCCATCTACAGCAGACATCACAGCTGATTTTACCTACAGAAAAAAATTGGAATTAATACTGTGATAAGATGAAAACTGGTAACACAATACTGCTGAAAGCAAATATGCAATGCATCAGAAGTATATGAACCTGACATTGCTGGTGTAACAACGCCATCCGCTATCACCACAGAAGTACAAAAAAGAACAAGCATCAAAAGTAGCTTCTTCAGCATAGATGAAGTCTCAAGGTGCTCTTTGATCCACAAAGACCTCTTGAGTTCTACCAATGGTACCTTGAGTTGGAAACCTGATATACGGGTCTCAGAGAGCAGTTAGCTAGGGAGCAGACTAGCCTTTGCATTCCTGCATAGTACTAAAGAGTATAAAGCAAATATTCCTCCTGCCAAATATACAGAACAATCATTACTAATCATAAAGCTCAAGGAAAAGTAATATTCTCTAATCTATTTGCCCTGATGTTTGACCTCTAATCTTAAGTTGAAGTAGCTTTAACTATTAACTAAGTGGCCTGTGATTATACTGGATGCTGACTCTAAATATAAGAGGGGGGAAACCATTTCAATCTTTCTAGGATCTCTGTGAGGACCTGAGTTTCAGAAATGCATCATGTTTGTGATGATGCAAATAGTTTTAGTATCTTAGTAAAATAGAAGCGTGAATGGCACATATCTCGAAATAATAGTTTTAGCCTGAGTGGCTTATATCTCGAAATTAGTTTTCTCTTTCTCATAATGTCAAATCCATATGCACATGAAGTTTTGCATTTACGACAGAGGTTCCACAATCTGACGCAGGATGTTGAATTTGGTCATGACATGCATTGCATGTGACGCAGTTACTAGTAAGAACAAGAGGTCTAGTTATGTTTAGTAACACCACAAATGCACTCAACATATTTATGAGTTTCAGAATCCCTATAGAAGAAAAACAAAAGGACGTGACAGACAGTAACTAATTTTATGTAACTCAAGCAGAAACTATGCACCTGAAACTAACATTAAGAATATGGTCAAAAAGCATACATGTTTAACATAAAAGGCAGGCCCAGGGAGACATCCAAGCTTGAGTTGGGTTTCTTTCAAAATAGTAGTAGGTATATATAGGACTGAATGCCTGCAATACTTCTGTATCATGTCATAATGCCATAAACTCCTATCCCAGAAAGGCAGCAAAACCATATGAACAAGGCAGGTCCAACAGCAAGCCCGACTTTGAATGTTCCAAACCTTTACAGACTCAAGAACAATGAGAAATGCGGAAAAAAAAATCAAAATAGAAGGTGACTATCCTGCACTTCTATGCAGTTACACATTTTTCTATTTAACCGGTTAATACCAACCAACATATTCAAGGTCACCTTCATTAAAACTAGATATTCCAACCTTCAAGCCATTGACAGCAGTTATCACTGCAGATTTTACCGACAGGAAAAAAAATGCAAGCAATACTGTTAGAAGATGAAAACTGGTAACACAATGGTACTGCTGAAAGCAAATATGTAAGATCATAAGACTACGTGAAGAGAAATACGACGAACAATGCATCAGAAATATATGAACCTGACATTGCTGGTGTGACAACACCATCCGCTATCACCATAGAAGTACCAAAGAGAACAAGCATCAAAAGTAGCTTCTTCAGCATAGATGAAGTCTCAAGGTGCTCCTTGATCCACAAAGACATCTTGAGTTCGACCAATGGTACCTTGAGTTGAAAACCTGATATATGGTTGTCAGAGAGCAATTAGTTAGGGAGCGGGCTAGCCTTTGCATTTCTGCATATTATAGAGTATAAAGCAAACATTCCTCCTGCCAAAGATACAGAACAATCATTATTAAACATAAAGCTCAAGGAAAAGTACTATTCTCTAATCTATTTCCAGTGGTATGACATTAATATACAGTGATACCCCTTCTCCATCATCATTTCCCCATAAAATAATCAGAGTATACTTCAACAAATGGAATTAAAATCAGAGTGTATATTACAAGAGGAAAAATGCATTGCCCTCACTCACTCATCAGCGGTACCTCTAATTAGGCTATCTTTCCAGCATTAATAGCTTTGTAATCCAAATTCGGGCCAAATGAGTTACAATAGAGAAATCTCTCTATTTCAGTTGTAGCAGCAGCAGGCAATAAATAGAGCTAAAGGCATGAGAAAGTTGCATGTAGTAGTCTTAACAGTAGCCTTTTCAGGAAGTTACTTCCTATCCTTTAAAAAACGACAGATACTAATTCTAAGAGCATGTATACATTTTCTAAAAATTGGAACTAAACAACTGAGGTTTACAATCTAAGTCAGTGTCTTGTTTTCCATTTACATCTATATGCATGTTCCAAATGCTTGATTTCAAGGATTAAAGTGGCAAACAACTTGAGTTCCAGCAAACCAATTATAGCTAGAAACTTTTACCTGATTGAGTAGCTCCATCAGAATACGCTGAACTTCTCGTCAGCCCCAGTATGAGCATCGAATCGAGCACTGGCTATAGCGTCAATCTCATCGATGAATATTATAGCCGGGGCATTCTCTTCAGCTACACGGAATACATCAGATAAATGATAGTATTATGATACAATGCATCAACAAAAGAAGTGATAAGTAGCAACCTAAGAAAAGCTTCACATAGCAATTATTTGTGATAAAACCCTAATAAGAATATATAAACCACTACCAGAAACATTAAGAAGCATACACAATATTACTCACAGCATCATAGGCTATATTAAGAACAGTTTACTTGCCTTGGTAATGCATACAGTAACTAAATGTTTTTTGCATGTAAGATGTATACAGAACACAAACAAAAAGGAAGTCAGATGTTCACACGCACTGCTTAGGTATAGTCTTAAGTCTTAACCTTGTGTTAACAGATCTCCCCGAACACTTCAGTTCAAACAAGTCCAACTTTTTTACACTGGAAGTCTTGAGCATAAACAAGGAAACCTAGCTCACACCAAACAAAATAGGCATTTATTACATGGTCAAAGCTTAACACATGCTATATTTTTGTAAGAACAAAAGGACAACCGAAATACTGAATGCATAAACAAGGTTAACAAATGCATGTTACAACTATCCGCGTCTTAATTACCTCACTCAAGTACGTCTGCAGAAACTCTGAACCAATTACTCAGATAAAAGCAGCAGTAGTGTGATGTGCCGCCGCTTTAGCAAGCATGGTCTTGCCAGTGCCTAAAGGACCATAGAGCAGTACAACTCATGGTGTGTCAATGGTAGCTCAACTGCCTCCCGGATTTCTTGTTTTTTGGATATCACATCCTCCAGTGTCCTGAACATAATCAGAACAGAGCAAATTGTTATTGACTTTCTTTTATGTGTGAAACAACTGCAGTAAGTAACAAAGATACAAACTCGATAAAATGAAAAGTTTCGGTCATGTTATGCACATAATTTTCCGCAAACATTTGAACAATCTTGGTCAACCAGTCAACCTTAATGATAGGAAAATAAGACATAGGCTCAAATCAAATCACTGCATACAGATGCTGAAGTAAGAACGCCAGAAGTAGCAGTAAACCATTCCCACAGTACTATGGTACTTTGAGATCATCTATTTATGTTCGCAAGAGTAGTTTATGATCTAAGACTAAAAGGAAATGCACCAGCAGTACTAAAATGCCGGCCAGTCTCCAAAACTGATCCCAGCATTTTAAACAGTCCCTAGCAAGAACACAAATGTGGAAGCAAGTCAACGCAAAGCTATCTTTTCTTGTTTATCAGAAATGCACCCTAATTAGGCATTCACAAAATTAAGAGCAAAGTCTAGCTTGCAAACCACAAGTACCAGCACTGATACTACACATGGCAACATCAAATCTACCGAAGGTTAACTAAAATTTCGCATAGCACAGGCTTCTCACAGACGTGAACAACCCAACAGAACCCGCACAGCACAGGCAAGCCCATCTGAGACTATTACGACATCACCGCCCAAACCAACTTAACGAACCTCAGCAACCCATTGTCTGGCCCTGTAACTGACGAAACATCCGAGGACACGAGGCACTCGGACACTTGGTGGAGATGGAGTCTCTGAAGCTGGATGCCAAAACTCTGCAGCGACAAAGAGAAGAAAACCGCAAGGAATTCTCGGATTTCTCCAAGCAAGTTAGCACCAACTTCATGGTCATGCAAGGTTACTTCACAAACATGCAAGCTAGCCGCCTGGATAAGCTCATCTCTGCAATAGTTACTGAGCCAAGAAAGCTCATCTCTGCAATAGTTACTGAGCCAAGAACAGATGAGGGGCAAACTCCTCCTCCTGGAAGTATCCGGTTTGGGGATTTACCTACAACACCTACTCAGGGTGCAGTGAACAAAGAAGTGCCTAATTCATCCCCAGGGCAGGGCAATGTCAACATTGCAGAGAAACCAGATCTCGCCTAGGCAATATCTCAAACACCAAGCCCGCGACGAAACTGAAGCCAATTTAATTCACGGTGGCTGCTGGGAGCGGATGGGGAGAGCTGGTGACGGTACATACCGGGACATCGGGAGCTTCGACGTCGAACGAGCCGACGCGGCCGAAGCGCTGGCGCAGCAGCGCGCCCTCCACATCCTCTTGAGCGTCCGAGTAGCCGCCACCGCCACCACGGGAGCCGAGGGCGACCGTGGGGTCGCAGTGCCCCGGTCACCGTCGTCGGAGCTATCGACCTCATCCTCTTCAGAAGCGCCGTCGGGGATCACCCACCGCATCTCCGCGGACACCGTCTTCGGCAGCCTCCCTACCAGGCACAAGGCCTTGGGTACGGAGAGGAGGGGCCACGTCCCGTACGCCGCGCTCACCGGCCGGTCCATGCCGCTGCCCCCTCGAAGCAAGCCTCAGCGACGGCGCTCGCCCCGCGCGGCCAAATGCAGCCGACATGGCCCGCCAATCGCCGTGAGGCCGAACCTCCGGCCGCGCGGAAGAAGGCCGCGGCACGAGGCACGCCGTTCGACGGCGTTGGCGGGGAACGAGCCGGCCCGCGCCGCGGGCCGGTGCGGACGAGGCGCTGCCGCAGCTGCGCGTCCTCCTGATCACGCCCTTCAGCGTCCGGGCAGCTGAACTGGCCGGTGACCAAGCCCCGAGCGCGCCGTCGAGAGGAGGGCCCACGCCCCGCCCGCGGCGCTCGCCGGCCGGCCCACGCCGCCGCCCCTCGAAGCGACCTCCAGCGGCGGCGCTCGATGTCGCTCCGCGCGCCGCGCCGCCGTCGCCCATCCCCGCGTCAGGCGGCCGCTCTCCGTGAGGCCGAACCGCCGCCGGCGGCACGTGGCGCGCCGCTCGATGGCGTCGGTGTCGAAGAAGTGGAAGGAAGGACGGTGGGGACTGGGCATATTCCCTCTCCCTCTCTCTCTCGTCCGTGGCGGTGCGGGCCCCGGTGGGCAGTGTCTCGGAGGTAAAACTCGGGCATCTCTCCCGGAAATACGCCACGCTCCACGCCACACGTGTGACCTCCGGGCGGGACGCGGCACACAGCTCTCCCTCTCCTCACCTGCTGGATGGAGTGCTTGCTTGGCAAGAAAGCTGGGATTTGGTTGGTTTAATTAGGAGGCGTCTCACGTGCCGCGCTGCGATGTGGACGCGCCGTAACTAACAAGACAGCCGGAATGATTGGGTGGGCCCGCGGGACGATTCTGTCGTACGTACGTCCCCGGGGACCGGCCAGGATCAGGCCAGCCGCATCTCAGATGAAACTTGTTTCTACTTTGGCTATCGGCTGACAGAAAGTGTTCAGACGTTTTTTATCTTCGCCGTTGCAATTCTTCGTAAATTCATCAGTAATATTCTTGTTTGTGGGGGAATAATAAGTTTACCATTTCCTCTTTGTTTTTTTTTTTTTGCGAAATGAATTGGTTCATAACATTTCCAATGCATGGTTGTGCTTCTAAGCCTCCATAACAAGCAAGAGAACATATACATTACGAGGGCAGAGACCATGGCAAGCGCCAAAGCTCCTCCACAAGCGCCGACGAGGACGAACCACAGTCCAATCGCCGGGATCCGTTGATCCTCTTCATCTCTTTTTCTTCTCCGCCACCGGAGTGGACACCGGACTAGGGGAAGGAGAGCGGGCCGTCCTCCAAACCGAGGGACTCGTCAGCTTATTTAGGAAGACTTCAGTGTTTTGGCCGCCGACCGCTACTCCACCATGTAGCAGTAGAATCAGCACAACCACCCTTGTAGGCCACCGCACGCAGCTCGGTTGCGACGGTGGCAAGCTCCATTTCGGCATCGTGCCAAACTTCACACAAAGACTGGACCTAAATCTACTAAATACATGGCTGCCTTGTGCAACTTTCCCATCTCTACTCCAACTAGTCGAGCCGACAAAGGAGATCCGTGATCCGGCGGGGTTCTTATCTCAGTGGACTCTCAACAGGGGCTAGGGAGGAGAAGGTTATCCTTTTATAAGGTTGGCCATACATGTCAAAGTCTCACAATAGAGGAATGGTGGCGGGACGCCTACTTAGGCTCAGTTTTGCGTTTGCTGAACTACAATGTGTTGTGCTTATTTTATACTAGTTGGTTGTGTAAAATTTAAGCACAAATGTACGCAAAGACGGATGAAAAAAAACTGAAAAAAGAAGAGAAATGAAGGGGCTAACAGGGTCATTAGAAATGACAAACACATCCTTAAATCCTACAACCCCAGCTACGCTATGTTACTTTATCGCATGCTAATCTCATCTCTGTCACCTTCTCCCTCCGGTCCACTACCTGGACCGTTTGTTTCTCTTAGGTGCTCTTGCTTGAGAAAGGTGAGGCGAGAGAGCGGTTACGCCTACGTATCTCAAAACACTATGTTTGCCTAGTGTGATGGTACACATATAGTGTGGCTAGATGAAAGACTGGAGTATCATTATTTGGAGTTAATCTACATATGGCCCATACGCAAGCTGGATCCATTTCAAGGAAGATTGTGTATCTGCTAAAGGTGTGTTAACATGTGAGACTAGATTGGCAACATGATGTGTACACAATGATCTTCACTAGATGTCCGTGCTAAAATGGGTGTCGGAATCGAAGGCACACATGTAGCCATTGAAGAATAGGAAGCCTAGGTGATCGGGTGGCTTGAAGATGTCTTAGTCTAGCCGGATGTGAACACCTTGCCTCATCAACAATGCATGTAAAAACATATAGCTTACTTATATAGACAAAAATATAATAATAATAATAATAATAATAATAATAATAATAATAATAATAATAATAATAATAATAGTAAGGAATTATGTTTCAGAATCAAGCAAAACTAGGAATCGCAGGTGCACAACCAACCTTAAAGAAACGAAAGCCTTGGTAATTAGGTCGCTTGAAAATGACTTCAAGTGCATTTCGTCGATCGAGCCAACTCCCAACACCTTCCCCTAAAAAAACTTCCAACACCTTGCCTCATCAACAATGAGTGAAAATATCATCATGCGGAGGTATTTTGAATGAAGATCATGTTATTCCGTTCTTTCCATGACATCCAAGCCGTGAGCATATTGCATGCGGCTTTCGAGGTGGACTACTTCTCATTCTTGTTTAGGCCCTCCAATTGCATACACCCCGATGGTAGATAATGTTTTAGAGGTATGACATTGAAAGGTTGTCCAAGCTTTTGAAGTAACCCTTGAGCAAACTCCCAACATAGCCCATATCTGGGGTGGATATATATGAGGAGGCCCAAATGCATTTGGGCGCGTCCGTCACATCGGACCCACCACAAATTCCACCACCACCTCCCGACCTTGCCGGACTAGCCCTCTTCCTCTCGCCTGTTCTCCCTCGTCTGGACTGGTCCTCCCCTAGCTCCACCACCGTCCGGACCCCTCAACGTTGCCACCACCACCAACACAAACTCCTCCCCGCCAGTCTCAAAGCTCTAGACACTATCGCCGGCGTGGTACGTCCGGCTATGCTTGGACTAACACCTTACCCTCTATGTGTTCGACAAATTGTCTTAGTGTCATTTGGCTTCTTTTGTAGGAAAAACGATGGGTTCAAATTCTTCGTCAGATGAGGAGTATGGAAACACGGAGCTTGATGAATTGATGCAAAAGGAGTTCTTCGATTTGTCGGAGTCATATGAAGATGCCAAGATGATGAGGACCATGAGGATCCAAGAGAAAATGGACAGGGAAGTGGAGAAATTTTTTGAACTTCAAGGGTTCGATCAAAGGGAGAAGAGTTTTGAACCCTTTGTGGGAATCAAAGACTTTGTGACAGGTGATGACATGTTGTGTCATTTTACACAAATATAATTGTTGAGGACGAGGGTGAAGGGCAGCACGAACCCATGATATTGAGATGCCCGGAGAACAAGTCCACATTCCGAAACAACAAGATGCGGACCAGATTCGGAATTTTCTGCAAATGCATCAGAATTTTTAAGATCATCAGGTGCACGCGCAGCTAGTCAATGACCCACATGGAGCATATGTGGATCCACAATGAAAAATAAGGAGCTTAATGTTTGAATTATGCACTTAAAGAAATTTTATGTCTGAACTACTATGTATTTTTCACTACGAATAAATGCTATTTACTTGTGATATTCATGTGTATGATGGACATGAATGAATTCACATGAATTTAATGGTTTAGATATGAGAAATGTGGATGTGGAAACTCCAACGCGGTGACCCAAACGGACGCGTATTTTTTTTCAATTTTTTGTCCGTTTGGGTTGGTGAGCGGACGGGCGCGTTCGCTTTTTGGTTTGGGTCGGCCGGTGCATCCAACGGGTGGCTGACCCGCGTCAAAAAATAGTTTTGAAAACACGTGGCCAGAATGAACTTAATTTAACATAATTAAACATTAAATGGCTGGTCAACTGCTGGCCAAAGTCCACTTAAATATTAATAAAACTTTTAAAAAACTTGCGCAGTCAGCGGGCTGCCCTAGGCGTGATCGTCTCCCAGGGCCGGTGAGGTCGATGAACGCCGGCGCCGCCTCCTCCGTCGACTGGCCCGCCGGCGGCTCAACTGCTACTACGTGGGCGTGCTCCTCCTCCGCCTCCCGTGCAAAACGACGCTCCAGCTCCATCTATCGCGCACCGTCGGCGCGCTCGTCTACCAGCGTGCGCGCCCTCCATTATTGGAGGTATGCGGCCTCCGGCTCATGCGTCGTCCTGAGGCACATGGGTGGCGCACTAATCGACTCGCGGAACTGGCCGGTCCATTGGTACCGTTGACTAGGGCTTATGGACGGCTGCTCGGCCTTGGGCTCGGGGAGGAACGCCGCCGACGACGACGGTGGCGGGGGCGGGGGGGGGGGGGGTGTGACGCAGTCGCTGACCGCGGACAACACGAGGGCCTCCTCCAGGCCATCCCAGTTGGCGTCCTCCTCGCGCGTGCTCTCCTCTAGAGAGCGCTGCAAGACGGCCTCCAGCGTGGCCTGGTAAGCTTCCTCCTTCTCCGGGGGTGGGGGTGGGGGTGGGACGACGGGGTCGAGCTGGACACTGCGTCGGCGCTCCTCCTCGTGCCCCATCGCAAACCAGGTCTTCTAGTTGGGAGAGTCTGATGCGTACGCTGGGAGCCACCGCCACTCCGGCGTTAGCAGCTCGCAGCGCCTGCGCACCTCCTCCGCGTGCGCCCGCACCGACCGGAGCATGGCCGGTACCGAAATGTGGTGCGGGTCCAGATGCCAACCATGGGGCAGGTTGACATTTGGGTACCAAAGGGGCTGGCGATACTGCCAATGCCACCGCGCCTGGTGCATTGGTATGTACAGCAGCTCCCTCTCCCTTGGCGGCAAGCCGCGTCGAGGAGGTGATGGCGGCGACGCACGAGAGGAGCTCGTGCCGGGGCTGAACTTGCCCTTGCCGCTCAAAAAGCCCATGACGCGCTAGTTAGGGTTTGTGCTCGCCGATGAGGGAGGAAGCATGGCCAGATGTGGACGGGGGGTGGAAGTGGATGAGCCCCTCCCCTCGCTCGCATTAAAAATGAACGAGGACCTGATGCTTCCACACATTGCCATGCGGGCCTGAGTTAGGTGACGGCATTGACTATGACCGCGGGCGACGGTTGGGCGACCGACAGATGGTGCCGCAGACATCAAGAGAACGTGCGTCGTGTTCGTTTCGTGTCCGTGTGGACACAAACCAGACACAAAATTTGGACATGAAATGCGTTTAGACAGACATCGAAGGGATGCGGTTTGAGTTTGAATCCGCACGTTAGCCAGCGCTTTGATCCATTTCAATCCAAATAGAGATACAGTTTGGGTTGGCCGGTTGCCCAAGGACATGAGAAACCGCGCGTCCCCGGAACTGGATTTGTCCGGTTATAAATGCTCCAAAGCAACCAATCGCTGGACGGGGTTAGGTGTTCCTCAGCCCCCGCATGACGTAATCAACCCCACGGGGGCATGCACGCACCCGTAGCTACTCTCTCTCTCTCTCTCTCTCTCTCTCCTCTGACACTAATCTCTCTCTCCTCTGACGCACACCAACGCAGCACGGCAGCCTCTCCATTAATCACACAATGCTTTCTCTCTCTCTACACACACAACGCCAATCCGGCTATATAATCACAACCACCTGCACTCCCGTCCCCAATCGCGTTCTCATCCACAGCAGCCCGCCCCTCCCTCCCGGCAGGCGGCGGCACCGCTGCAGCGTAGCCGGCGAGTGAGGTACGCATGCATCATCGGCGGCGGATTTACTTTTCGTTTCGTTTATTCTTTTCCTCGCTCGTGTCGCTCGCCGCGGCCATGCCACTCGTCACCGGCGTCCCCGTAACACCTTGGGATTTACTTTTCGTGTGCTCTTGCTTGTCCTCGTCTCGCTCGCTCGCCGCGGCCATGCGCCGGTCGTCCCCGTGAAATTTTGGTGCGAGGAAAATCCAGAGGGTTCGCTTTTTTGCTTAGCTGCTGTCATGCTACGGGCGAATGGAGTCCTAGATCTATTTGTTTTGCATCTTCATCCGGCCGCATGTTCTCCTGTTCCAGGGACCTGATGTCGCCGCTGATTGTTTTCCATGGATTTGACAGGCCGGGCCACGTCACGTCCTGACCGGCGGTGAGCCATGGCGCCGATGTTCTGTGCACCACCTGCCCAGGCGCAGCTCCTGTGGAGCAGCAGCAGCAGCAGCAGCTTGGTGAGCGTCGTTTTTGGTGGTGCTTGTGCTTGGGATGGAGCAGAATAATTAACCGTGTATGTTATTTCTTGGGTGTGCCTTTTCTAACTGCGGATTACTTTTTCAGACTGGCTGATGAGCCTTTCCTGGCCCATGTTCCTTCTGGTGCTCGCGGGTAAGTTGCTACTTGATGAACAACAAACAAATCAGCGGATCCACTACTTACCGTGTGCATCATGTGTGTCCACTTTCTTGCAGGGTATATCACAGCCGGTGCTATTACGTTTCTACCGGTGTATGTATAATATAAACACCCTTGTCACTTCTTCCTTTTACTCATTGTCTGTCTATCATATTTACCCAGCATTTTCTTTTACGTCAAACGGTTAGAATAGTCGGAGGTACATAGTAGTCCGGCCCCCCTTGCGCACATGTCCTATTATGTCGTCGGCATGTGTTACGTTGTGTGTCCACCGTCATAATTTATTGGAGGCCTAGGATACAAGTTTCTTACTAGAACATCACGCTACTATGTCGTCGTCACCAATCTCATTGCGGTCTTCTATTTCGACCGACCTTACGTCAATGTGCTAGACTGTCCAGGCCGTCCACCTCATGTGTCTCCGACTACAACCATGCTTCATCCACGCTGTACGAGCCCGTCATATTACCGTGCATTACTCGATGCTTTGCAAACGCATCATCTTTCACGACGCGTTCCAGTTTAGCTACACATACACGTCACCAAAACATGCTAATCTCTTGATAGAACCACCACATGAGCAATTAGCAATGCATCAAAATAAAATTGCTTCCATGGTGGCTAACGTGGCTGCACCAAGTGTGTGCCTCCACAGCCCCCCAATGCTCTTTTGCTTTTTTTCTTTTGAGGGGTCCCAGTGCTATTCTGAAGTGCCCCATTGCTGCCCATGCCACGCAAATACCAAATGGTGTTTTTTTTTTTTGAGGAATTATCAGAATTCTTTGAGACATTGAGGAATTACCAGATGGTTCTGATTGCCTTTTTTTCACAAACAAATTAATCTCGTGTCTGCATGCTGCATGGCCTTTAGCAGCCCATCTTGGTACAATAGTAGCCATGCCCCTGTACAGGCCTTGGGGCTCGCACGACAGGCTGCCTGCTCGCAGGGTCTTGGTTTTGTAGATCCCTGACATGTTTTGAGACTTTTTCCTGATCGGCTTTTGTTTTAAACATTTTTTCTTAAAAATTATAAAAATGATGAATATTTTTAAAAACTGTTCTTGTCTAAAATGGAACTTAAAAAAATGTTCTTATTGTCACAAGAAAAATCCATGAAAATTCAAAATGTGTTCTAAAATGTTCAAACAATCTTCACATATTATATAAAATGATCACGAGTGTAAGTACTTTTTTCATGTGTTCTAGAAAAACGAACTGGTGAAAAACACTAGAAAAAATATGCTACAGTAGCCGGCTCGCCGCAGGATCATTACATGGGTCGCCGTTTGTGTTCGGCATGGGGGAAGCCGGGCTTTCGCTGGTCTACGCGCAGTTTGATCCTACGAAACTACTGTACTCCGTAGCTTAGAATGGAGGATGTACGAGCTTAATTTACTTGTACAACACCAACTCATATGGACCGGTCGATCTCTGCAGGCTGAACACGTTCATGGGCATGGGGACGTGGGAGATGCATGCCGTGGGAGGAGGTACGCGGGGGGAGCCCTTCGTGGCGACGTGGCTCAGCTACGCTTGCGCCCTCTACTTGAGCCTGATGAGCAATGGGTGACACCCCGATGATTCTGTTTATATCAACGGGATCGGCATGATAGCCTTCCTCGTCTATCTCCTGCTGTTCCTCTACTGCGCAGGCGACGCCCATGGCCGGACGACGCGGCGGGTGTGCGTCCCGGTGGCCGTTCTGTACCTCAGCTTGACCATGGGCGTTGGCTTTGTGATGGAGTCCACGGAGGCCGTGCAGTGGATGTGCACTCTGGCATCACTGGCCGCCAGCTTTGTTCCTCTCGCCCTCGCCGCATTCGTGGTAAAACCATCCCTTCACTCATTTTCTTCTTGCACATAATGTATGTATGTCATATATACACTCTACTAGTATGAATGAATCATGACAAGATCCTAAGAAAATGAAATGAATTTAATTGTGATTAATTAACTGTCTGTGCCGTGCATCTCATCGTTCCATTACAGATGGAGAGGTATGTTGAGAACCTGCCTGACTGCAAGTCATCGTTAGTGGGGCTGCTGTACGCACTGGTATGGTTTGGTCTCGGTGTCGTACCAGAGCGAGATTACCATGCAATGGTAAGGCGCTAGTCAATTCATGGAACAAGTACCTATTATGCCAGTGTGTGTGAAAACTACTGATGCATCGTGTGTGCCGGTTGCGCAGGGACAAAATGCTGCCGGTGCCATCTGCTCCATCGTCTTCCTCGCTCTCCTCATGAGGTGGCCGAGCAACCCGGCGGCGCCTCTGCGGGTACCCCTCCTCCAACGACATGACCATGTCATCGACGTACCGCCGCCACCGGCCAACGACCCGCCGCTCGGCGGCAACCAGCAGGACCCGCCGCTCGTCCCCCAAGGCGGCAACCAGGAGGACCCGCCGCTCGTTCCCCAAGGCGGCAACCAGCAGGTCCCGCAGGGCGCCAACCTGCCCCTCCTCGGCAACCCTCTACCGGCGCTCGTCGTCGAGCCGGCCGTCCCTGACGCGGAGGTCGTCGAGCCGGCCGTCGCCGACCCCGCGGTCGTCAACCCGGAGCTCATCGACATCGCCAACCCGGAGATCGTCGGCCCGGCGCTCGTCGCTGCCCACCAAGGCGCCATCCCGCCGGCTGCCGACATCTAAGCGCCATCCCGCCGCCGGAGCTCAGGAGGAGGGTTGCTTCCGCTCGAGCGACACCAATCATCGCTGCCCGCCCCAGGTTGTACCGAAGAGTACCTTACAAATTCTTGAGTACTCAACTGACGTGCATCTATGCTTAATTGAACTGCAAAGTTGGCTGTGCTACCCTGAGACGATGGATCACGTATTGTTTATGGATGCCTTATTTCAGTGTTTCTTGCTTCTTGTGGGCAATGTTAAAAGGGAGTCCACGGTGGTCAGCTAATCCTACATCGTGTGAGGATTGATTGCATACTTGATTCTTAATTTGTAGCAGCATTCTTGAGCCCCTGCCCCTTTGATTGCAAAACTGGTACTGGCAACCTGAGCAAACACGCAGTACCCAATGTTTTTCTCAACGCTGTCGTGTTTCACTTTCAGTTTAGAAGCTCAAATTTATGACGTCTACTCCAATGCGGATAACTGCCGGCACCCATCTGACCGTGCGGTCTGGACGTGTTTTATCATCCAACATAATTCCGCACCCGTTTTCGGACAACCAATGTTTTAAATAGCGGGCTATGGAAAATAGCGGCGGACCTCCAAATCAACTATAGCGGGCTATAGCGGCCTATTTGTGAAGGCGACTATTTAGCGGCACCCTGCTGAAAAGGCTATAACGGAGCTATAGCCGGCTATTTAAAACTATGGACCGAACCAGACATTATTTTTCTTGCAAACCGCAAACCGAGGGGAGGGGACTTTGCGGTGTCACACCCGTCTTCGACACCCTAGATGCACCCAAATCCCTTCCCGCGCCCGTGATTGTGATCATTCATGGCACAATATCACATAGGCATTACGTCTGTGACATGTAGATCATTAATCCAACTGCATCTACTACTATTACTCCACCCACCGCTATCCAGTATGCATCCCAAAGGATTAAGTTTATGATAACCAGAGTAGCGCGATAAAAAAGATGAAATAATGTGGACAGAAAAAGATCAATCAATAGGACCAAAACCCATCGTTTTACCTTAGTGGCAACAACACAATATCGGATTCATCTCAAAGCATTTTTTGTCCCTCCTGTCACAAGGCAAGATTACCGCAAGATTGAATCCACTACTATGCACCACCCCCTCTGAAGACCTACTCATCTAATTCGCCAAAGAAGATTCATAGATCGGAAAGCATACATAGCTATTAAATTACACAAGAGAGAAACTTAAAGAGATTCAAAATAAATCAATGAATAATCCGATTATAAACGCAAAATTCATCGGATCCCAACAAACACACCCCAAAAGATTAATTATATCAGAATCATCTCAGAGAAGATCATTGTATTGAATATCAAAAGAGATAACTACTCACACATCATCATGGAGGCAACAAAGTTGATGAAGATGGCCTCCCCAACGAATTTCCTCCTCCGACGGAGCACTGGAAAAGAACTCCAGACGGAATCGCTTAGGAACAGAGGCTTGCGGTGGTGATAAAATTCTTTCGGGTTCGTTTCTGAGGGTTTCGAAAAATTATGAAATTTATAGGCCAATAATTAGGGTAAACGGGTGCTTGTGGGCCCCACAAGCATGCCCGCCCCCCCGGGCTTGTGGGAGCCTCGTGGGTCTTCTGGTCCCTCCCCAAAGCTTCTAGTGTTGCACATATTGTAGAAAAGTTCATTGTAAATTTTCATCGCGTTTGGACCTTCCTATGTATGAAGAACAAATTGTGGGCTAAGGTAAAGGGATGGATTGAGAAAACCATAGCAGCAACGGGCAAATAAATCTTAGTAAAATCGGTTGCGCAGGCTGTCCTGATTTTCTCGATGTCATGCTTTAAATTGCCTAGGGGGCTAAGTGAGAATATGAATAAACTTATTTGTTAGTTCTTCTAGGGTAGCAGAGAGGGGAAGCAAAAACCATACTGGGTATCTTGGAAATCTATGACCCAACCAAAGAAGTGTGGCGGCTTGGGGTTTAGGGACCTCAAGCACTTTAACCTAGCCCTTTTGGCTCGGCAAGCTTGGCGCCTTCTCACTGTGCCTTATTCACTTTGTTCCCGGTTGCTTAAGGCAATCTATTATCCGAATGATGACATCCTCAAGGCTGAATTGGGTTGCCATCCATCCGAAGTGTGGAGTGAAGGAAATATGCCCTAGAGGCAATAATAAAGTTATTATTTATTTCCTTATATCATGATAAATGTTTATTATTCATGCTAGAATTGTATTAACCGGAAACATGATACATGTGTGAATACATAGACAAACAGAGTGTCACTAGTACGCCTCTACTTGACTATCTCGTTAATCAAAGATGGTTATGTTTCCTAACCATGGACAAAGAGTTGTTATTTGATTAACGGGATCACATCATTAGGAGAATGATGTGATTGACTTGACCCATTCCGTTAGCTTAGCACTCGATCGTTTAGTATGTTGCTATTGCTTTCTTCATGACTTATACATGTTCCTATGACTATGAGATTATGCAACTCCCGTTTACCAGAGGAACACTTTGTGTGCTACCAAACGTCACAACGTAACTGGGTGATTATAAAGGTGCTCTACAGGTGTCTCCAAAGGTACTTGTTGGGTTGGCGTATTTCGAGATTAGGATTTGTCACTCCGATTGTCGGAGAGGTATCTCTAGGCCCACTCGGTAATGCACATCACTATAAGCCTTGCAAGCATTGCAACTAATGAGTTAGTTGCGGGATGATGTATTATGGAACGAGTAAAGAGACTTGCCGGTAACGAGATTGAACTAGGTATTGAGATACCGACGATCGAATCTCGGGCAAGTAACATACCGATGACAAAGGGAACAACGTATGTTGTTATGCGGTCTGACCGATAAAGATCTTCATAGAATATGTGGGAGCCAATATGAGCATCTAGGTTCCGCTATTGGTTATTGACCGGAGACGTGTCTCGATCATGTCTACATAGTTCTCGAACCCGTAGGGTCCGCACGCTTAAAGTTTCAATGACAGTTATATTATGAGTTTATATGTTTTGATGTACCGAAGGTTGTTCGGAGTCCCGGATGTGATCACGGACATGACGAGGAGTCTCGAAATGGTCGAGACATGAAGATTGATATATTGGAAGCCTATGTTTGGATATCGGAAGTGTTTCGGGTGAAATCGGGATTTTACCGGAGTACCAGGAGGTTACCGGAACCCCCAGGGGGCTTAATGGGCCATAGTGGGCCTTAGTGGAAAATAGGAGAGGCGGCCAGGGCAGGGCCGCGCGCCCCTCGCCCCTAGTCCGAATCGGACAAGGAGAAGGGGGCGGCCCCCCCCTTTCCTTCCTCTCTCCCTCCTCTTTCCCCCTCCACTCCTAGTCCAACAAGGAAAAGGGAGGGAGTAGGACTCCTCCTGGCGCGCCCCTCCTGGCCGGTCGCACCTCTCCCCCTTGCTCCTTTATATACGGGGGCAGGGGGCACCCTAGAGACACAACAATTGATCGTTTGATCTTTTAGCCATGTGCGGTGCCCCCCTCCACCATAGTCCACCTCGATAATACTGTAGCGGTGCTTAGGCGAAGCCCTGCGTCGGTAGAACATCATCATCTTCACCATGCCGTCGTGCTGACGAAACTCTCCCTCAACACTCGGCTGGATCGGAGTTCGAGGGACGTCATCAGGCTGAACGTGTGCTGAACTCGGAGGTGCCGTGCGTTCGGTACTTGATCGGTCGGATCGTGAAGACGTACGACTACATCAACCGCGTTGTGCTAACGCTTCCGCTTTCGGTCTACGAGGGTACGTGGACAACACTCTCCCCTCTCGTTGCTATGCATCACCATGATCTTGCGTGTGCGTAGGAAAATTTTGAAATTACTACGTTCCCCAACAGTGGTATGAGAGCCAGGTTTTATGCGTTGATGTTATATGCACGAGTAGAACACAAGTGAGTTGTGGGCGATATAAGTCATACTGCTTACCAGCATGTCATACTTTGGTTCGGCGGTATTGTTGGATGAAGCGGCCCGGACCGACATTATGCGTACGCTTACGCGAGACTGGTTCTTCCGACGTGCTTTGCACACAGGTGACTAGCGGGTGTCAGTTTCTACAACTTTAGTTTAACCGAGTGTGGCTACGCCCGATCCTTGCGAAGGTTAAAACAGCACCAACTTGACAAACTATCGTTGTGGTTTTGATGCGTAGGTAAGAACGGTTCTTGCTCAGCCCGTAGCAGCCACGTAAAACTTGCAACAACAAAGTAGAGGACGTCTAACTTGTTTTTGCAGGGCATGTTGTGATGTGATATGGTCAAGGCGTGATGAGATATAAGTTGTTGTATAAGATGATCATGTTTTGTTGAAGGTATCGGCAACTGGCAGAAGCTTTATGGTTGTCTCTTTATTGCATAAGATGCAAGCGCCAAATAATTGCTTTACTTTATCGCAATGCGATAGCAATAGTTGCAAGAGCAATAGTTGGCGAGACGACCATGTGACGACACATTGATATAGATCAAGATGATGGAGATCATGGTGTCATGCCGGTGACGATGGAAATCATGACGATGCTTTGAAGAGGGAGATCAAAGGCACAAGATGATGATGGCCATATCATGTCACATATTTTGATTGCATGTGATGTTTATCTTTTATACATCTTATTTTGCTTAGTTTGACGGTAGCATTATAAGATGATCTCTCACTAAATTATCAAGGTATAAGTGTTCTCCCTGAGTATGCACCGTTGCGAAAGTTCTTCGTGCTGAGACACCACGTGATGATCGGGTGCGATAGGCTCTACGTTCAAATACAACGGGTGCAAAATAGTTGCACACGCGGAATACTCAGGTTAAACTTGACGAGCCTAGCATATAACAGATATGGCCTCAGAACACGGAGACCGAAAGGTCGAGCGTGAATCATATAGTAGATATGATCAACATAGTGATGTTCACCGTTGAAACTACTCCATCTCACGTGATGATCGGACATGGTTTAGTTGATATGGATGACGTGATGACTTAGAGGATTAGAGGGATGTCTATCTAAGTGGGAGTTCTTAAGTAATATGATTAATTGAACTTAAATTTATCATGAACTTAGTCCTGATAGTATTTTGCAAATTATGTTGTAGATCAATAGCTCGCGTTGTTGCTTCCCTGTGTTTATTTTTGATATGTTCTTAGAGAAAAATTATGTTGAAAGATGTTAGTAGCAAAGATGCGGATTGGATCCGTGATCTGAGGATTATCCTCATTGCTGCACAGAAGAATTATGTCCTTGATGCACCGCTAGGTGACAGACCTATTGCAGGAGCAGATGCAGACGTTATGAACGTTTGGCTAGCTCAGTATGATGACTACTTGATAGTTTAGTGCACCATGCTTAACGGCTTAGAATCGGGACTTCAAAGACATTTTGAACGTCATGGACCATATGAGATGTTCCAAGAGTTGAAGTTAATATTTCAAGCAAATACCAGAGTTGAGAGATATGAAGTCTCAAACAAGTTCTATAGCTAAAAGATGGAGGAGAATAGCTCAAGCAGTGAGCATGTGCTCAGATTGTCTGGGTACTACAATCGCTTGAATCAAGTGGGAGTTAATCTTCCAGATAAAATAGTGATTGACAGAATTCTCTAGTCACCATCACCAAGTTAGTAGAACTTCGTGATGAACTGTAGTATGCAAGGGATGACGAAAGTAATTCCCGAGCTCTTCGCGATGCTGAAATCGATGAAGGTAGAAATCAAGAAAGAGCATCAAGTGTTGATGGTTAACAAGACCACTAGTTTCAAGAAAAGGGCAAAGGGATAGAAGGGGAACTTCAAGAAGAATGGCAAGCAAGTTGCTGCTCAAGTGAAGAAGCCCAAGTCTGGACCTAAGACTGAGACTAAGTGCTTCTACTGCAAAGGGACTGGTCACTGGAAGGGGAACTACCCCAAGTATTTGGTGGATAAGAAGGATGACAAAGTGAACAAAGGTATATTGGATATATATGTTATTGATGTGTACTTTGCTAGTGTTTATAGCAACCCCTCGGCATTTGATACTGGTTCAATTGCTAAGAGTAGTAACTCGAAACGGGAGTTGCAGAATAAACAGAGACTAGTAAAAGGCGAGGTGACGATGTGTGTTGGAAGTAGTTCCAAGATTGATATGATCATCATCGCACACTCCCTATACTTTCGGGATTAGTGTTGAAACTAAATAAGTGTTATTTGCTGTTTGCGCTGAGCATGAATATGATTTGATCATGTTTGTTGCAATACGGTTATTCATTTAAATTAGAGAATAATTGTTGTTCTGTTTATATGAATCAAACCTTCTATGGTCATACACCCAATAAAATGGTTTGTTGGTTCTCGATCGTAGTGATACACATATTCATAATAATGAAGCCAAAAGATGCAAAGTTAATAATGTAGTGCAACTTATTTGTGGCACTGCCGTTTAGGTCATATTGGTGTAAAGCGCATGAAGAAACTCCATGCTGATTAGATTTTGGAATCACTTGATTATGAATCACTTGATGCTTGCGAACCATGCCTCTTGGGAAAGATGACTAAAACGCCGTTCACCGGAACAATGGAGCAAGCAACAGATTTGTTGGAAATCATACATACTGATGTATGTGGTCCGATGAATATTAAGGCTTGCGGCGGGTATCATTATTTTCTGACATTCATAGATGATTTGAGCAGATATGGGTATATCTACTTGATGAAACACAAGTCTGAAACATTTGAATAGTTCAAAGAATTTCAGAGTGATGTGGAGAATCATCGTAACAAAAATAAAAGTTTTTACGATATGATCGCAGAGGTAAAATATTTGAGTTACGAGTTTGGCCTTCAGTTAAAACAATGTGAAATAGTTTCACTACTCACGCCACCTGGAACACCACAGTGTAATGGTGTGTCCGAACGTCGTAACCGTACTTTATTAGATATGGTGCGATCTATGATGTCTCTTACCGATCTACCACTATCGTTTTAGGGTTATGCATTAGAGACAACTACATTCACGTTAAATAGGGCACCATCTAAATCCGTTGAGACGACACCGTATGAACTATGGTTTGGCAAGAAACCTAAGCTGCCGTTTCTTAAAGTTTGAGGTTGCAATGCTTATGTGAAAAAGTTTCAACCTGATAAGCTCAAACCCAAATCGGAGAAATGCATCTTCATAGGGTACCCAAAAAAAATGTTGGGTACACCTTCTATCACAGATCCGAAGGCAAGATATTCGTTGCTGAAAATGGATCCTTTCTAGAGAAGGAGTTTCTCTCGAAAGAAGTGAGTGGGAGGAAACTAGAACTTGATGAGGTAACTGTACCTTCTCCCGAATTGGAAAGTAGTTCATCACTGAAATCAGTTCCAGTGATGCTTACACCAATTAGTGAGGAAGTTAATGATGATGATCATGAAGCTTCGGATCAAGTTACTACCGAACCTCGTAGGTCAACCAGAGTGAGATCCGCACCAGAGTGATACGGTAATCCTGTTCTGTAGGTCATGTTACTTGACCATGACGAACCTACGAACTATGAGGAAGCGATGGTGAGCCTAGATTCCGCAAAATGGCTTGAGGCCATGAAATCTGAGATGGGATCCATGTATGAGAACAAACTGTGGACTTTGGTTGACTTGCCCGATGATCAGCAAGCCATAGAAAATAAATGGATCTTCAAGAGGAAGACAGACGCTGATAGTAGTGTTACTATCTACAAAGCTAGACTTGCCGAAAAAGGTTTTTGACAAAGTTTAAGGTGTTGAGTGTGATGAGATTTTCTCACTCGCAGCGATGCTTAAGTCTGTTCGCATCATGTTAGCAATTGCCGCATTTTATGAAATCTGGCAAATGGATAAACAAAACTGCATTCCTTAATGGATTTATTAAAGAAGAGTTGTATATGATGCAACCAGAAGGTTTTGTCAATCCTAAAGGTGCTAACAAAATATGCAAGCTCCAGCGATCCATCTATGGACTGGTGCAAGCATCTCGGAGTTGGAATATACGCTTTGATAAGTTGATCAAAGGATATAGTTTTATACAGACTTGCGGTGAAGCCTGTATTTAGAAGAAAGTGAGTGGGAGAACTACAACATTTCTGATAAGTATATGTGAATAACATATTGTTGATCGGAAATAATGTAGAATTATTCTGCAAAGCATAAAGGAGTGTTTGAAAGGAGTTTTTCAAAGAAAGACCTCGGTGAAGTTGCTTACATATTGAGCATCAAGATCTATAGAGATAGATCAAAACGCTTGATAAGTTTTTTCAATGAGTACATACCTTGACAAGATTTTGAAGTAGTTCAAAATAGAACAGTCAAAGAAAGAGTTCTTGCCTGTGTTACAAGGTGTGAAATTGAGTCAGACTCAAAGCCCGACCACGACAGAAGATAGAAAGAGAATGAAAGTCATTCCCTATGCCTTGGCCATAGGTTCTATAAAGTATGTCATGCTGTGTACCAGATCTAATTTATACCCTACACTGATTTTGGCAAGGGAGTACAATAGTGATCTAGGAGTAGATCACTAGACAGCGGTCAAAATTGTCCTTAGTGGAATAAGGATATGTTTCTCGATTATGGAGGTGACAAAAAGGTTCGTCGTAAAGGGTTACATCGATGCAAATTTTGACACTGATCTAGATGACTCTAAGTCTCAATCTGGATACATATTGAAAGTGGGAGAAATTACCTAGAGTAGCTCCGTGCAGAGCATTGTTGACATAGAAATTTGAAAAATACATACGGATCTGAATGTGGCAGACCCGTTGACTAAACTTCTCTCACAAGCAAAACATGATCACACCTTAGTAGTCTTTGGGTGTTAATCACATATCGATGTGAACTTGATTATTGACTCTAGTAAACCCTTTGGGTGTTGGTCACATGACGATGTGAACTATGGGTGTTAATCACATGGTGATGTGAACTATTGGTATTAAATCACATGGTGATGTGAACTAGATTATTGACTCTAATGCAAGTGGGAGACTGAAGGAAATATGCCATAGAGGCAATAATAAAGTTATTATTTATTTCCTTATATCATGATAAATGTTTATTATTCATGCTAGAATTGTATTAACCGGAAACATGATACATGTGTGAATACATAGACAAACAGAGTGTCACTAGTATGCCTCTACTTGACTAGCTCGTTAATCAAAGATGGTTATGTTTCCTAACCATGGACAAAGAGTTGTTATTTGATTAACGGGATCACATCATTAGGAGAATGATGTGATTGACTTGACCCATTCCGTTAGCTTAGCACTCGATCGTTTAGTATGTTGCTATTGCTTTCTTCATGACTTATACATGTTCCTATGACTATGAGATTATGCAACTCCCGTTTACCAGAGGAACACTTTGTGTGCTACCAAACGTCACAACGTAACTGGGTGATTATAAAGGTGCTCTACAGGTGACTCCAAAGGTACTTGTTGGGTTGGCATATTTCGAGATTAGGATTTGTCACTCCGATTGTCGGAGAGGTATCTCTGGGCCCACTCGGTAATGCACATCACTATAAGCCTTGCAAGCATTGCAACTAATGAGTTAGTTGCGGGATGATGTATTACGGAACGAGTAAAGAGACTTGCCGGTAACGAGATTGAACTAGGTATTGAGATACCGACGATCGAATCTCGGGCAAGTAACATACCGATGACAAAGGGAACAACGTATGTTGTTATGCGGTCTGACCGATAAAGATCTTCGTAGAATATGTGGGAGCCAATATGAGCATCTAGGCTCCGCTATTGGTTATTGACCGGAGACGTGTCTCGGTCATGTCTACATAGTTCTCGAACCCGTAGGGTCCGCACGCTTAAAGTTTCGATGAGAGTTATATTATGAGTTTATATGTTTTGATGTACCGAAGGTTGTTCGGAGTCCCGGATGTGGTCACGGACATGACGAGGAGTCTCGAAATGGTCGAGACATGAAGATTGATATATTGGAAGCCTATGTTTGGATATTGGAAGTGTTCCGGGTGAAACCGGGATTTTACCGGAGTACCGGGAGGTTACCGGAACCCCCCGGGGGCTTAATGGGCCATAGTGGGCCTTAGTGGAAGAGAGGAAAGGCGGGCAGGGCAGAGCCGCGCGCCCCTCCCCCCTAGTCCGAATAGGAAAAGGAGAAGGGGGCGGCGCCCCCCCCCTTTCCTTCCTCTCTCCCTCCTCTTTCCCCCTCCACTCCTAGTCCAACAAGGAAAAGGGAGGGAGTCCTACTCCCGGTGGGAGTAGGACTCCTCCTGGCGCGCCCCCTCCTGGCTGGCCGCACCTCTCCCCCTTGCTCCTTTTTATACGAGGGTAGGGGGGCACCCTAGAGACACAACAATTGATCGTTTGATCTTTTAGCCGTGTGCGGTGCCCCCCTCCACCATAGTCCACCTCGATAATACTGTAGCAGTGCTTAGGCGAAGCCCTGCGTCGGTAGAACATCATCATCGTCACCACGCCATCGTGCTGACGAAATTCTCCCTCAACACTCGGCTGGATCGGAGTTCGAGGGACGTCATCGGGCTGAACGTGTGCTGAACTCGGTGGTGCCATGCGTTCGGTACTTGATCGGTCGGATCGTGAAGACGTACGACTACATCAACCGCGTTGTGCTAACGCTTCCGCTTTCGGTCTACGAGGGTACGTGGACAACACTCTCCCCTCTCGTTGCTATGCATCAGCATGATCTTGCGTGTGCATAGGAATTTTTTTTTAAATTACTACGTTCCCCAACATGGAGGTCCATCTTGGAGGGCAGAGATGCACTCTCTGTTGGGGAACGTAGCAGAAATTTAAAATTTTCTACGTATCACCAAGATCAATCTATTGAGTCATCTAGCAACGAGAGAGAGGGGAGTAAATCTACATACCCTTGTATATCGCGCGCGGAAGCATTCAAGAGAACGGGGCTGATGTAGTCGTACTCGTCGTGATCCAAATCACCGATGATCCTAGCGCCGAACAGACGGCACCTCCGCGTTCAACACACGTACGGAGCGGGGACGTCTCCTCCTTCTTGATCCAGCAAGGGGGGAGGAGAAGTTGATGGAGATCCAGCAGCACGACGGCGTGGTGGTGGAAGTAGCGGGATCCCGGCCGGGCTTCGCCAAGCGCAAGCGGGGAGGAAGAGGTGTCACGGGAGGGAGGGAGGCGCCAGGTCTTGGGGTGTTGCTCCCATGCGCCTCCCCACTATATATAGGGGTGGAGGGGGCTGGTTTCTTGCCCTCCAAGTCCATTGGGGCGTTGGCAAAGGTGGGGAAATAAATCCCATCATTTCCCTTCCCCACCGATTGTTATCCCCCTTTTTTAGGGATCTTATTCCTTCTAAGGTGGGATCTTGGTGCGCCTTGACCAGGGGTGTGGGGCCTTGCCCACACTACCCACGTTCATGTGGGTCCCCCCATGCAGGTGGGCCCCACTTTGGAACCTTCTAGAACCTTCCCGGTACAATACCAAAAAATCCCGAACATTTTCCGGTGGCCAAAATAGGACTTCCCATATATAAATCTTTACCTCCGGACCATTCCGGAAATCCTCGTGACGTCCGGGATCTCTTCCGGGACTCCGAACAACTTTCGGTTAACCGCATACTAATATCTCTACAACTCTAGCGTCACCGAACCTTAAGTGTGTAGACCCTACGGGTTCGGGAGACATGCAGACATGACCGAGACGACTCTCCGGTCAATAACCAACAGCGGGATCTGGATACCCATGTTGGCTCCCACATGTTCCACGATGATCTCATCGGATGAACCACGATGTCGAGGATTCGATCAATCCCGTATACAATTCCCTTTGTCAATCGGTACGTTACTTGCCCGAGATTCGATCGTCGGTATCCCAATACCTTGTTCAATCTCGTTACCGGCAAGTCACTTTACTCGTACCGTAACGCATGATCCCGTGGCTACCTCCTTAGTCACATTGAGCTCATTATGATGATGCATTACCGAGTGGGCCCAGAGATACCTCTCCGTATACGGAGTGACAAATCCAAGTCTCGATTCGTGCCAACCTAACAGACACTTTCGGAGATACCTGTAGTGCACCTTTATAGCCACCCAGTTACGTTGTGACGTTTGGTACACCCAAAGCATTCCTACGGTATCCGGGAGTTGCACAATCTCATGGTCTAAGGAAAAGATACTTGACATTAGAAAAGCTCTAGCAAACGAACTACACGATCTTGTGCTATGCTTAGGATTGGGTCTTGTCCATCACATCATTCTCCTAATGATGTGATCCCGTTATCAATGACATCCAATGTCCATGGTCAGGAAACCATAACCATCTATTGATCAACGAGCTAGTCAACTAGAGGCTTACTAGGGACATGTTGTGGTCTATGTATTCACACATGTATTACGGTTTCCAGTTAATACAATTATAGCATGAACAACAGACAATTATCATGAACAAGGAAATACAATAATAACCATTTTATTATTGCCTCTAGGGCATATTTCCAACAGTCTCCCACTTGCACTAGAGTCAATAATCTAGTTCACATCACCATGTGATTAACACTCAAAGTTCACATCGCCATGTGACTAATACCCAAGAGTTTACTAGAGTCAATAATCTAGTTCACATCACCATGTGATTAACACTCAATGAGTTCTAGGGTTTGATCATGTTATGCTTACGAGAGAGGTTTTAGTCAACGGGTCTGCAACATTCAGATCCGTGTGTGCTTTACAAATCTCTATGTCATCTTGTAGATGCAGCTACCACGCGCTACTTGGAGCTATTCCAAATAACTGCTCTACTATACGAATCCGGTTCACTACTCAGAGTCATCCGGATTAGTGTCAAAGTTTGCATCGACGTAACCCTTTACGACGAACCCCCTTTCCACCTCCATAATCGAGAAAATTCCTTAGTCCACTAGATACTAAGGATAAGTTCGACCGCTGTCATGTGATCCCTTCCTGGATCACTATTGTACCCCTTGACTAACTCATGGCAAGGCACACTTCAGGTGCGGTACACAGCATAGCATATTGTAGAGCCTACGTCTAAAGCATAGGGGACGACCTTCGTCCTTTCTCTTTCTTCTGCCGTGGTCAGGTCTTGAGTCTTACTCAATACTCACACCTTGTAACACAGCCAAGAACTCCTTCTTTGCTGATCTATTTTGAACTCCTTCAAAATCTTGTCACGGTATGTATTCATTTGAAAGTACTATTAAGCGTTTTTGATCTATCCTTATAGATCTTGATGCTCAATGTTCAAGTAGCTTAATCCAGGTTTTCCATTAAAAACACTTTTCAAATAACCCTGGATGCTTTCCAGAAATTCTACATCATTTCTGATCAACAATATGTTAACAACATATACTCATCAAAAATTCTATAGTGCTCCCACTCACTTCTTTGGAAATACAAGTTTCTCATGAACTTTGTATAAACCCAAAATCTTTGATCATCTCATCAAAGCGTTCATTCCAACTCCGAGATGCTTACTCCAATCCTTAGAAGGATTGCTGGAGCTTTGCATACTTGTTAGCATCTTTCAGGATTGACAAAACCTTCTGGTTGTATCACATACAACCTTTCCTCAAGAAAATCGTCGAGGAAACAATGTTTTGACATCCTATCTGCAAGATTTCATAAATAATGCAGTAACTGCTAATATAATTCTAACAGACTCTTAGCATCGCTACGAGTGAGAAAGTCTCATCGCAGTCAACTCCTTGAACTTGCCGGAAAACATCTTAACGACAAGTCGAGCTTTCTTAATGGTGACACTTACCATCATTGTCTGTCTTCCCTTTAAAATCCATCTGTACCCAACAGCCTTACGACCATCAAGTAGTTCTTTCAAAGTCTATACTTTGTTTTCATACATGGATCCTCTCGGATTTTATGGCCTCGAGCCATTCGTCGGAATCCGGGCCCACCATCGCTTCTCCATAGCTCGTAGGTTCATTGTTGTCTAGCAACATGACTTCCAAGACAGGATTACGTACCACTCTGAAGTAGTACGCATCCTTGTCGTCCTATGAGGTTTGGTAGTGACTTGATCTGAAGTTTCATGATCACTATCATAAGCTTCCACTTCAATTGGTGTAGGTGCCACAGGAACAACTTCCTGTGCCCTGCTACACATTAGTTGAAGTGACGGTTCAATGACCTCATCAAGTCTCCACCATCCTCCCACTCAATTCTTTCGAGAGAAACTTTTCCTCGAGAAAGGACCCGTTTCTAGAAACAATCACTTTTGCTTCCAGATCTGAAATAGGAGGTATACCCAACTGTTTTGGGTATTCTATGAAGATGCATTTATCCGCTTTGGGTTCGAGCTTATCAGCCTGAAACTTTTTCACATAAGCGTCGCAGCCCCAAACTTTTAAGAAACGACAGCTTAGGTTTCTCTAAACCATAGTTCATACGGTGTCGTCTCAACGGAATTGCGTGGTGCCCTATTTAAAGTGAATGCGGTTGTCTCTAATGCCTAACCCATAAACGATAGTTGTAATTCGATAAGAGACATCATGGTATGCACCATATCCAATAGGGTGCAGTTATGATGTTCGGACACACCATCACAATATGGTGTTCCAGGCGGTATTAGTCGTGAAACAATTTCCACAATTTCTTAATTGTGTGCCAAACTCGTAACTCAGATATTCATCTCTATGATCATATCACAGACATTTTATCCTCTTGTCACGACGATCTTCAACTTCACTCTGAAATTACTTGAACCTTTCAATAATTCAGACTTGTGTTTCATCAAGTAAATATTCTCAGCATCTACTCAAATCATCTGTGAAGTAAGAACATAACGATATCCACTGCGTGCCTCAGCACTCATTGGACTGCACACATCAAATGTATTACTTCCAACAAGTTGCTCTCTTGTTCCATCTTACTGAAAACGAGGCCTTTCAGTCATCTTGCCCATGTGGTATGATTTGCATGTCTCAAGTGATTCAAAATCAAGTGAGTCCAAATGATCCATCTGTATGGACTTTCTTCATGCATATATACTAATAGACATGGTTCGCATGTCTCAATCTTTTCAAAAACGAGTGAGTCCAAAGATCCATCAACATGGAGCTTCTTCATGCGTTTTATACCAATATGACTCAAGTGGCAGTGCCACAAGTATGTGGTACTATCATTACTATCTTATATCTTTTGGCATGAACATGTGTATCACTACGATCGAGATTCAATAAACCATTCATTTTAGGTGCAAGACCATTGAAGGTATTATTCAAATAGACAGAGTAACCATTATTCTCCTTTAATGAATAACCGTATTGCGATAAACATAATCCAATCATGTCTATGCTCAACGCAAACACCAAATAATAATTATTCAGGTTTAACCCCAATCTCGATGGTAGAGGGAGCATGCGATGCTTGATCACATCAACCTTGGAAACACTTCCAACACATATCGTCATCTCACCTTTAGCTAGTCTCCGTTTATTCCGCAGCTTTTATTTCGAGTTACTAACACTTAGCAACCGAACCGGTATCTAATACCCTGGTGCTACTAGGAGTACTAGTAAAGTACACATTAATATAATGTATATCCAATATACTTCTGTCGACCTTGCCAGCCTTCTCATCTACGAAGTATCTAGGGTAGTTCTGCTTCAGTGACCGTTCCCCTCATTTCAGAAGCACTTAGTCTCGGGTTTGGGTTCAACCTTGGGTTTCTTCACTAGAGCAGCAACTGATTTGCCGTTTCATGAAGTATCCCTTCTTGCCCTTGCCCTTCTAGAAACTAGTGGTTTTACTAACCATCAACAATTGATGCTCCTTCTTGATTTCTACTTTCGCGGTGTCAAACATCGCGAGTTGCTCAAGGATCATCATGTCTATCCCTGATATGTTATAGTTCATCACGAAGCTCTAATAGCTTGGTGGCAGTGACTATGGAGAACCATCACTATCTCATCTGGAAGATTAACTCCCACTCGATTCAAGTGATTGTAGTACTCAGACAATCTGAGCACATGCTCAACGATTGAGCTTTTCTCCCTTAGTTTGCAGGCTTAAGAAACTTGTCAGAGGTCTCATACCTCTTGACGTGGGCATTAGTCTGAAATCCCAATTTCAGTCTTTGGAACATCTCATATGTTCTGCGACGTTTCAAAACCGTCTTTGGTGCCACAATTTTAAACCGTTAGCATCACACACTGAACTATCACGTAGTCATCAAAACGTGTATGTCAGATGTTTCGTAACATCTACAGACGACGCTCGAGGTTCAGCACACCGAGCGGTGCATTAAGGACATAAGCCTTCTGTGCAGCAATGAGGACAATCCTCAGTTTACGGACCCAGTCCGCATAATTGCTACTATCAACTTTCAACTAAATTTTCTCTAGGAACATATCTTAGTAGAACTAAAGCGTAAGCTACGACATTATTTGCAAAGACCTTTTGACTATGTTCATGATAATTAAGTTCATCTGATTATTTAATGAACTCCCACTTAGATAGACATCCCTCTAGTCATCTAAGTGATACATGATCCGAATCGACTAGGCCGTGTCCGATCATCACGTGAGACGGACTAGTCATCATCGGTGAACATCTCCATGTTGATCGTATCTACTATACGACTCATGTTCGACCTTTCGGTCTCTTGTGTTCCGAGGCCATGTCTGTACATGCTAGGCTCGTCAAGTCAACCTAAGTGTTTTGCTTGTGTTCCGAGGCCATGTCTGTACATGCTAGGCTCGTCAACACCCGTTGTATGCGAACGTTAGAATCTATCACACCCGATCATCACGTGGTGCTTCGAAACAACGAACCTTCGCAACGGTGCACAGTTAGGGGGAACACATCTCTTGAAATTTTAGTGAGGGATCATCTTATTTATGCTACCGTCGTTCTAAGCAAATAAGATGTAAACATGACAAACATCACATGCAAATCATAAAGTGACATGATATGGCCAATATCATCTTGCGCCTTTTGATCTCCATCTTCGAGGCGCGGCATGATCACCTTCGTCACCGGCATGACACCATGATCTCCATCATCGTGTCTTCATGAAGTTGTCTCGCCAACTATTACTTCTACTACTATGGCTAACGGTTAGCAATAAAGTAAAGTAATTACATGGCGTTTTTCATTGACACGCAGGTCATACAATAAATTAAGACAACTCCTATGGCTCCTGCCGGTTGTCATACTCATCGACATGCAAGTCGTGATTCCTATTACAAGAACATGATCAATCTCATACATCACATATATCATTCATCACATCCTTTTGGCCATATCACATCACATAGCATACCCTGCAAAAACAAGTTAGACGTCCTCTAATTGTTGTTGCATGTTTTACGTGGCTGCTATGGGTTTCTAGCAAGAACGTTTCTTACCTACGCAAAAGCCACAACGGTGATATGCCAATTGCTATTTACCCTTCATAAGGACCCTTTTCATCGAATCCGATCCGACTAAAGTGGGAGAGACAGACACCCGCTAGCCACCTTATGCATCAAGTGCATGTCAGTCGGTGGAACCTGTCTCACGTAAGAGTACGTGTAAGGTCGGTCCGGGCCGCTTCATCCCACAATGCCGCCGAATCAAGATAAGACTAGTAACGGTAAGCAAATTGAACAAATCGTCGCCCACAACTACTTTGTGTTCTACTCGTGCATAGAATCTACGCATAAACCTGGCTCATGATGCCACTGTTGGGGAACGTAGCAGAAATTTAAAATTTTCTACGTATCACCAAGATCAATCTATGGAGTCATCTAGCAACGAGAGAGAGGGGAGTGCATCTACATACCCTTGTAGATCGCGCGCGGAAGCGTTCAAGAGAACGGGGTTGATGGAGTCGTACTCGTCGTGATCCAAATCACCGATGATCCTAGCGCCGAACGGACGGCACCTCCGCGTTCAACACACGTACGGAGCGGGGACGTCTCCTCCTTCTTGATCCAGCAAGGGGGGAGGAGAAGTTGATGGAGATCCAGCAGCACGACGGCGTGGTGGTGGAAGTAGCGGGATCCCGGCAGGGCTTCGCCAAGCGCAAGCGGGGAGGAAGAGGTGTCACGGGAGGGAGGGAGGCGCCAGGGCTTGGGGTGCTGCTCCCATGCGCCTCCCCACTATATATAGGGGTGGAGGGGGCTGGTTTCTTGCCCTCCAAGTCCATTGGGGCGTTGGCAAAGGTGGGGAAAGAAATCCCATCATTTCCCTTCCCCACCGATTGTTATCCCCCTTTTTTAGGGATCTTGATCTTATCCCTTCGGGATATGATCTTATTCCTTCTAAGGTGGGATCTTGGTGCGCCTTGACCAGGGGTGTGGGGCCTTGCCCCCACTACCCACGTTCATGTGGGTCCCCCCATGCAGGTGGGCCCCACTTCGGAACCTTCTAGAACCTTCCCGGTACAATACCGAAAAATCCCGAACATTTTCCGGTGGCCAAAATAGGACTTCCCATATATAAATCTTTACCTCCGGACCATTCCGGAACTCCTCGTGACGTCCGGGATCTCATCCGGGACTCCGAACAACTTTCGGTTAACCGCATACTAATATCTCTACAACTCTAGCGTCACCGAACCTTAAGTGTGTAGACCCTACGGGTTCGGGAGACATGCAGACATGACCGAGACGACTCTCCGGTCAATAACCAACAGCGGGATCTGGATACCCATGTTGGCTCCCACATGTTCCACGATGATCTCATCGGATGAACCACGATGTCGAGGATTCAATCAATCCCGTATACAATTCCCTTTGTCAATCGGTACGTTACTTGCCCGAGATTCGATCGTCGGTATCCCAATACCTTGTTCAATCTCGTTACCGGCAAGTCACTTTACTCGTACCGTAACGCATGATCCCGTGGCTAACTCCTTAGTCACATTGAGCTCATTATGATGATGCATTACCGAGTGGGCCCAGAGATACCTCTCCGTCATACGGAGTGACAAATCCCAGTCTCGATTCGTGCCAACCCAACAGACACTTTCGGAGATACCTGTAGTGCACCTTTATAGCCACCCAGTTACGTTGTGACGTTTGGTACACCCAAAGCATTCCTACGGTATCCGGGAGTTGCACAATCTCATGGTCTAAGGAAATGATACTTGACATTAGAAAAGCTCTAGCAAACGAACTACACGATCTTGTGCTATGCTTAGGATTGGGTCTTGTCCATCACATCATTCTCCTAATGATGTGATCCCGTTATCAATGACATCCAATGTCCATGGTCAGGAAACCATAACCATCTATTGATCAACGAGCTAGTCAACTAGAGGCTTACTAGGGACATGTTGTGGTCTATGTATTCACACATGTATTACGGTTTCCAGTTAATACAATTATAGCATGAACAACAGACAATTATCATGAACAAGGAAATACAATAATAACCATTTTATTATTGCCTCTAGGGCATATTTCCAACACTCTCACATGGCATCATTAGATGTATAGTGACGGCTTGACTACTCGTGTATGGGCTGGTAATTGGATCCCAAGAGATGCATCAATGAGGCCAGTTGTTTGTCAGACAAATAGTCCTCCTAATCTTGTTAGTGAGCTCATTGATAGCTTCTCGGACCTCGGCCGCGTGGAGAGTTGATAAACTACAACAAAACTTCCTTCTATCTCATGCTATGGCAATTAGGAACATACTCCTATGCACAACTCCAATGACAGATTTTTGGGCGTGGCAATTTGAGAAGAAGGGGAGTTTTCTGTTAGATCGGCGTATCGTATGTTGGCAATTATAAGAAACAATAAGGAATATCTGTTGGGCCAGAGGGGCTCGGGTTCTAATGCCGCGGCAGAAAAAAAGTATTGGACATCTCTTTGGAATATGCAAGTTCCGGTAAAATCAGAACTTTTCTTTGGAGGTTGGCAAAACACCTGCTGTCATCGGAGGATGTTTGACATCATAGGAATATGAGTGACACGAACAATTGCCAAATCAGTGGTGATGTTGATTCTTGGAGGCTTGACCGCACTGCTTCCATATGTGTTTGGGCGCTGGGTGATGAGGAGTTGACTGGTCATATAGTAGAGTCACGGGAACCTCACACAAAACTTTGGCTCTTCAACATGTTGGAAACGTTACCCCATGTGGATTTTATTAAGATGGCATTCACCCTCTAGGCGATTTGGACAGCACGCAGAAAAGCAATACATGAGTCAATTTATCAAAGTCCAATGTCGACACATCTTTTTGTGGCAAGATTTATTTCAGAGTTCGAGAGCCTAAAGATGATTACAAGAACAGTAACACCATGGAGGCATGCACATGCGATAACAATTTTTAACACATGGAAGCCTCCTTCAAGTGGCCATGTAAAGATCTATGTCGATGGAGGTATGTCTCGCGATGGCGATGTGGGTGCAGAAGCTGCGGTGTGGAGAGATGAATATGGCAAATATCTCAGATCCTCGGCGATTGTCCTTGTGAGAGTGAATGATCTGACAGTCCTCGAAGCTATAGCGTGCCGCGAGGCGTTGGCTTTAGCTGATGATTTGTCTTTGAACTGTTTTATGATCGCGTGCGATTGCAAGGCAGTGGTGGAGGACATTAACAAATCGATTGGAGACCCTCATATTATAGTGGTGAAGGAAATAGTAAAAAGAAGAGCCAATTTTGAGAGATGTGATTTTATGTCGGAAGGTCGTGATTCAAACAAGGAGTCACATAATCTTGTAAAATTTTCTGTAGCGCTCCCACAGGGTCGCTATTTGTGGCTGATATTCCCTCATGACCCTCTTTGTATCCCTTTAAATATTGTTTCACGTTAGTAAAGTTTGGGATCCCTAAAAAAAGACACTGGGCATTAAATTAATAGGTTAATCCAGAAAAATAATACAAAGTGACATACAAAACATACAAAAGTGATAACATAATATCATTTAGTAAAACAAAATTATAGATATGTTTGAGACGCATCAGCAGTGCGCGCCGCCGCCATGTCGTCTGGGAGGCGGGCCTCGGCCACCCTCAACCCTCTCCTTCCCATGACGGGCACAGCGGTCCGGTAGCACTCATCCTCCGGCGGATCGGTGATGTGGAAAGGAAGATTGGAAGGCTCCTGGGGGACCGCGATAACCCAGCCCTGGAGGATCTGAGCAGCCGATGCGCCGACGCAATGGACTCGTGCCAGACAGATCCTGCCGTTGATCGGGCGCAGTCCCCCGGGAGCGGCGGAGTGCAATGCGGATGGCCCTTGTCTTCTTCAGCCCTCACGGGACGACACCCCAGTCGACGAATTCGGAGTGGTCGGAGTCAGCGCCGCTGCCCGCCATGCCGAAGAAGGCCGGATATCACCGAACATGAGTTTGGGTGGCGGAGTGGAGTGGCTAGGGTTTGGTCCGGCGAACGGATGGGACGGATATATATAGGGTCAGGTGGGCAAGCATGGCCGGGTCCGACGTGACGGACGCGCCCGGGCCTCCCCATATTTCATCTAGATATGAAGGGTGTCGCTTAGTCCAGGCATTAAGGCCGGTTTAAAATGTCCGTCTGGATAGGATTTTTTTGATCGGGTGTGGGGTCCCCGGCAGCTCCAAGGAGGAGTGATGGCCTATGATGCCACGGTGTGCAACCTTCGTGATGATTTTTATTCTCGGCATGAGATGTTTTTGCTGTGAGCCTGATCGGCCGGAGGTCCACCGTAGGGGTGGGCGCTTGTAACGATTTTAGCATGGTACTCTTTTCGATCCTTTTTATTTTGTGTATTTAGATTTGATCAAGTTAAACTTTGTAAATTTTGATCAAATTTTTATTAAAAATATCAACAATTATAACAACATTTCATAATGAATCTGACCATTTTAATTTGACATTATGAATATCGATACTTTTTTCTATAAGCTTGATCAAAGTTGCGATACTTTAACTTCGGATAAAACTTATATGTAGACTAAAAAGAACATGAGGGAGTACCCTTAAGCAACCGGATAATTCGATGATCGATTTCTCGGTTAAAAACAAGACAATGCGCGGGCGCCCTGTGGAACAGATCGATCAATCGGGTGCAGAATCGATCGATCGATGCATGTATGCACAATTAAATAATTATTACATAAGACAGTCAATTAAACAATCTATCTACACTCATTACTCCAGCTGGATTGCCGCCGATGAACTGTTCAAATACAAAAATAATGCAGAGAGCGCAAAAGTAGAATCCCCCGAGGGAGAACAGAAGCGAGAGCAGGAGGACGATGGAAGGCGCGGGGCTGCTCTCGAAGTCCTCCGTCAGGTACAAGGCTAAGCCGAGAAGAGTGACGCTCCCGCAGGCCAGAAGGCAGATCATCGCCCACCTGCTACACTCGTCGGGTTCCGCCGTCGCCGTCATGACCAGCAGCTGCTCCTGCTCCCCGTCGTCGGCCATTGTACGCGTGCCCTAGCTTCGGTACCTGGTTTCTTGATTTTTCTAGGGTTGTTTATTTTGGCGTTGTTTGGTCTGGTACCCGTACCTCCGACTTATAAGAGGACTCCAACGATGCTTGTGCTACGATAATTCTAAATTAACGCACGGGCACGGGCCAACTACGGAGGTTTTATGGGCCAAGAGATAAAGTGCGTACTACGTATACAACATTTTAAAGGAAAAGGCGTACTTTTACATTACATGTACCTGTAGGTTGTTCGGTTTTTTTTTCAGGGAAAAAAGAGTTTTATTCCATAACGAGAGAGTTACAGCCAAACGGTCAACAACTCTATTTTGATCCCTACATAATTTCTGGGGAATAAACTCCCTGTCTTTCATCAACTCCTTAATTTCAGCCACCAGATGTCCATAGGCAGAACGAACTGGTCCATCCCCTGTAATACTAGACAAAGCTTCACTTGAATCAGATTGGACAATGACTGGAAGGTTAGAATGTTGTAAAGCAAGGGCCATTCCTTGCATGATTGCATGTAACTCCGCTTCCAGTGCATCGTTGCAATTGAAAATAAACCGACATGCAGCAAAAATAACTGATCCATTGTTATATCGGAGAATCATCCCTGCCGCCGCTGCACCAGACTCCCCTCAAAAGGACCCATCCACTAACAGAGCAACGTAATCAGGGGAGGAGGCAGCCAAAGCTTAGGAGTTGCGACCACTCTTACTTCAGGCAAAAAAGTCCAATCAGCAACCAGCATTTTACCCTTAATAATTTCCTCTGTGATATACTTACTAGCATCTCCAATAGACTGCATATAACTCTCCAAAAAGTCCACCGTAGCAGCCAACGGGGGAACCTCTTTATCATGAATAAGATCATTCCGTAATTGTCAGATGCGCCATATAAGCATAAGAATACGGTCGTGCTTGGCATCGTTATAATTAAGGGGACGGCTAAAACTCAGTCGACTGAGTTTTAAGGAAGTCTCAGTCGATGTACCTAGCCTTCGATCGATTTTTGTTTTAAGATTCAGGATCGCTATTTCCTTGTGGTGTACCGGCCTGTTTTAGTTGTGCCCCCGGCCCATTGCCTTGTTTTTCTTTCTTGCCTTCTCTTCTATTCTTTGTGTTGGACAGAGATGCCCCATGGGCTGGCCGTGAGGGGTGGGGTGGCTTTTCCTTTTTCTGTTTTTTGGGCTTTCTTCTAGGCTGCTTTTTTTTTGTTAGTGCTCGTGTTGCTTGGGGGGACAGGAGGGATTAATAGGGCTGTTCGCTTTGGTTTGTTCCCATTTTATTTTTGTTTTTTTCTTTATTTTTTCTATTGCTATTATTATTTAAAATAATATTGTCACTTGTTTACACATACGTCAATCACACATAATTGCATGTACATTGAATCACATGCAATTACATGTTTTATTGTCTGTGTCCGTATGCAACTTTTTTCCTTCCAAACATATTATCGCCAAAACGCCCGTCGAGCACACACATTTTCATGCACATCGGCCACACACAATTGTATGTATGTCATTGGCACGTAACTTGTCTTTTTCCTTCTCAAAAATATTTGTCGCCGGCCAACTAGACTTTGTTTCTGGTTTGAGTTTTTTTAACTCTGTTTCTAGTTTGAATAGAGATCAGTAGGGCCAGTTGTATCGCACCCGACCGCAACGGGAAGTTTTTGTTCTATCAGAGGGGCACCGGTAGAGGGGCCGGCTAGTAGCAAGCCCGACAACATCCCCGCAACTGCAAGCGTCACACCTGATCGCAACTACATGTCCCCTAACATGGTTGCAACGAGACCTTTGTTTTATCTATAAGGGGGCGGCGGAACAGGGGGCGGGCCAGTTGCATGTCCGACACTAGGCATGCATCTTCAAGTGTGGCACCCGACCGCAACTACATGTCTTCTAGCCTGACCGCAACCGGACTCTTTTGTTCTGTCGGAGGGGGCATCGGTAGAGGGGGCGGGCCAGTTGCAAGACCGACAACATCCCCGCAACTTCAAGTGCCACACCTGACCGCAACTGCATGTCTCCTAGCATGGTTGCAACTGGACCATTGTTTGGTCGGAGGGGGCGACGGGAGAGCGGGTGGGCCAGTTGCATGTCCGACACTAGGAACGCAACTTCAAGTGTCACACCACAACTCATGTCTTGTAACTCAACCGCAACTAGACCTTTTTTTTTCTGTCGGAGGGGGCGGGCCAGTTGCAAGCCCGACAATAGCCCCGCAACTGCAAGCGACGCACCCGACCGCAACTGCATGTCCCCCAACATGGTTTCAACTGGATCTTTTTTTATCGGAGTGGGCGGCGCGAGAGGGGGCGGGCCAGGTGCATGTCCGACACTAGGCATGCAACTTCAAGTGTGGCACCCGACCGCAACTGCATGTCTTCTAGCCCGACCGCAACTAGACATTTTTGTTTTGTCGAAGGGGGCACCGGTAGAGGGGGCGGGCCAGTTGTAAGCCCGATAACATCCCCGCAACTTCCAGTGCCGCACCCGACCGCAACTGCATGTCTCCCAGCATGGTTGCAACTGGACCTTTGTTTGGTCAGAGGGGGCGACGGGGAGGGGGTGGGCCAGTTGCATGTCCGACACTAGGAATGCAACTTCAAGTGTCGCACCCGACCGCAACTCATGTCTTGTAACTCAACCGCAACCAGATTTTTTTTCTGTCACAGGGGGCTGGCCAGTTGCAAGCCCGACAATAGCCCGCAACTGCAAGCGACGCACCCGACCGCAACTGCATGTCCCCCAACATGGTTTCAACTGGACCTTTTTTTATCAGAGGGGGCAGCGCGAGAGGGGGCGGGCCAGTTGCATGTCCGACACTAGGCACGCAACTTCAAGTGTGGCACCCGACCACAACAGCATGTCTTTTAGCCCGACCGCAACTGGACTTTTTTGTTCTATCGAAGGATGCACCGGTAGAGGGGGCGGGCCAGTTGCAAGCCCGATAATATCCCCGCAACTTCAAGTGCCGCACCTGACCACAACTGCATGTCTCCCAACATGGTTGCAACTGAACCTTTGTTTGGTTGGAGGGGGCGGCGGGAGAGGGGGCGGGCCAGTTGCATGTCCGACACTAGGAATGCAACTTCAAGTGTCGCACCCGACCGTAACTGGTGTTTTTTCTGTCGGAGGGGGCGGGCCAGTTGCAAGCCCGACAACAACCCTGTAACTGCAAGCGCATCACCCGACCGCAACTGCATGTCCCCTAACATGGTTTCAACTGGAACTTTTTTGGAGGGGGCGGCGTGAGAGGGGGCGGGCCAGTTGCATGTCCGACACTAGGCATACAACTGCAAGTGTCGCACCCGACCGCAGCTGAATGTCTTGTAACCCTACCGCAACTGGAATTTTTTGTTTTGTCAGAGGGGGCGCCGGTAGAGGGGGTGGGCCAGTTGCAAGCCAGACAACAGCCTCGCAACTGCATGCACTACACCCGACCGCAACTGCATGTCCCCCAACATGGTTGCAACCGAACCTTTGTTTTGTCGGAGGGGGCGGAGGGAGAGGGGGCGGGCCAGTTGCATGTCCGACACTAGGAATGCAACTGCAAGTGTCGCACCCGACCGCAACTGTATGCCTTGTAACCCGACCGCAACTGGAATTTTTTTGTTCTGTCGGAGGGGGCGCCGGTACATGGGGTCGGCCAATTGCAAGCCCGACAACAACCAATTGAACATCGTCCATGTTGTACTCGCATGCAACTGCAAGCGACATTAACCGGGCGCAAGCAAGGGGTGTGTGGCTGGGTGCTTGGGCGGCCTCGTATGTGGTTTTATTATTGACTTTTCATTATTACTTTTCTACTTTTTGTTTTATTTATGTATATATTTTGTGTCGTGGATTTGTATTTATTTTCTAAATAGTGCTGTTATGTTTTTTAATAAAAGAGACAACTTCGCCCATGTGCAACTTAACACATTTTTTCTTTTTCAAAAAATTGTGCGACTAGTTATACCACGTAGTTGCATGTTCGACGACTACACTCAATTACATGCCTACCATATGTGTGCAACTATATATATATATATATATATATATATATATATATATATATATATATATATATATATATATATATATATATATATATATATATATATATATATATATATATATATATATATGTCATTCGGTTGTATTCTACCATCCTTGTGCAACTTAATATATGTCTATTAGCCACGCGCATTTGCATGTCTAAAGTATATATGCAATTTAGTTGTTTTTATTTTAAAAGGTACCACCACCTGGATGCACACACATCGACAATGACGCAGTTGCATTTCTCATTGCTAGTGTGCAACTTTTAAAAGAAATGACATCTATTTGTACACACTGGGTTTCTTTCCTTTTTTTACTTTTTTCTGTTGCCTTTTAATTTCTCAGTTACATAAATGATACAAAATGATTCAACTTGTATGTCCTTTTCCTCCAGTTTTTTCCCATCTTATTCTCTGTTGTTTACATTTTTCTTCAGAACTTTTTATACAAAGTGAGCGAATATATTTTTGATCCTCTTGGTGGTTTGTCAGCAAAACAAAATGAAGATTCAACATAGAAGAAAAAGAAAAGGCAAACCGGCCCAACAAAAATCTGCGGTGAGACAAGTCCAGCCTAATAATACAAAATACAAAAGAAGAAAAGGGTACACAGAGAGAGAGGCGGGCCCAGCCCAACACAGGAAGAAGTAACAGCCGCGAGAACGCACAAACAATAGGCTGCGTACAAACATGGATGACACTTTCAAAAGGAAAAGGAAATTTGATGACGTCAACGACTTAGACTTTGCGAAGTCTCAGTCGACTTAGACCTAGACAGACCCAATTTTTTTTCTAGGGGAACATGCTAGAAATAACTTATATATTGGGAAAAAAAGTGCGTTGGTCTGGTACGTAGGATTATGATTTATAACAAGACTCCAGCGATGCATGTACTGTAACGCGCGAAGAGATAAAGTACGTGCTACAACATTTAAATATAGAGAGTATGTTGATTCGGAAAATAAAATGTCCGTACTACATGTACTTGTTTGTTCGGATTGATCCACCTGCCGGCTAATCGATGTACGTAGTTACTAAAAAACATGAAGAGTCGAATTTGTGTAAACTGTATGCAAATTCAAGACTAAGAGCATCTACAATAGAAGATTGCAAATTTGGATCCTCAAACGCCCAGGGATGCGCCCGCGGACAATTACCGGGCGTGTCTCAAATTTTACAATTTACAATCACGTATTCAATTTTCAAAACATATGTTACAAACAGGGCCATGCACGTCGATTATCTTGTCCGTCTTGGGCCGGCTGAACACAAAAAATTGCTTATACTTAACATTTTCACACCCGTATTAGTCCCAACTCGCCGACTGATGAGCTAGTCGACCAACTTAAATATCCGGGTCGTCTAGAAGAGATAAGCTTCTGACAACATTGCATCCTTTGTTAAGGATATGGACTCTATGAATCTTCTGTGTGATGGAAGATTCATAGTCAGAGTCTATCTCCTTCACATAGGGAACATTGGTGTCGGCTTTTTTTGAATCACTATGTGTCCATGCATCAAAACAAAATAAAAATCTACTGTCATTGTAGTAGAGGTATCAACGTATATCATTGAGACAAACTTGGCACTCGATGAACAATCATCAGTCAATGAAATGCAATCTTGTGTCAAATATATCTCGATCACATATGCGAGAATTTGATAGATCTACACAACAACAACCAAGCTTGCCACCATCCGCTGGCGCAACTATTTAAGCCGGTCGGCGGCCGCCTTGCCCGGCTATGTGGGACTAAAATTTGGTTGCACCGATGAGAGATGGAGGAGTTTCGGTCACTGTAGGTGGGAGAGGGAGGAGTTTCGGTCGCTGCAGGTGGGACCGCTATGACCTGCAGCGGGTTCGGCGGGAGAGCTCGGGCGCCCCCATATCCGCCTCATATTTGGGCTGGATATAAGGGGTGCCGGTCAGCCCGGGCGTTTGAGGCACCCGTCTAGGTTAGATTTACGTGACCGGGCACTGACCGGTCGGCCTGCCCAGACGTATAAGGCGGGTTTGAGAGGTCCGTTTTAGATGCTCTAATCCAAAGAAGCTAGCCCACATAAATAATGCGGCTGATAACCGTGTTTCATATTCGGCACTTGTCGCGCCGTTTCCCCTATTGTTTTAGCACGATAACTATTTGTCGCTTTAAGTGAGGGGGAGGAAAACTCTCGCTGAAGTTTTTTCTCCACTTGTGTCATATTGGTCAGCCTAGTAGCGCGCGCATATGGATTAAAAATAAAGGAGGAAATGGGAGAACAAGGTTCGATACCTGGTCTAGGGCTGCGATTAGGTGCTGCTGGCCACTCCACCTAGGATCCTTCTCGTGGTAAGTTGTAGGGCGCGTCGTACTTGAGGCTATTCGATCGGGTTTCTTTTTCTGTTTTCTTTTGTTTCTTTCAATATTTTTCTTCTCAATTTTTTCGTTCTTTCTTGCATTTTGTTCCTTTGTTTTTTTTTGCATTTTGTTTATTCTCTATTTTTTTGTTTGGTTTTGTTTTTCTTCTCTTTTTTCTATTTTCATATGTTTATTTTCGTTTTCACTCTACATTTTCGTATGTGTCAAAAAGATTTTTTGTTGTAAGTGATGAACAGTTTTTCTATACGTGTTTAACATTGTTTGACCGCTTATTCAACATTTTTTAAATACTTATTCCACATTTTCCAAATACTCATTCATTGTATTTTAATACTTATTCAACATTTTTTTAAATACTTGTTCAACCTTTTTAATACTCACTCAACATTTTGAAAAACTTGTTCAACAATTTTCATATACTCATTCAACATTGTTTAATACTTATTTAACATTTTTCAAATACTTGTTCGGCATTTCTAATGCTTTTCATCAATTTTTAAATCCTTGTTCTGTATTTTTTAGTACTTATGCAACATTTTTCAAATAATTGATCAACATTTTTAAATAATTTCTTTACATTTTTAAATGCTGACTTGACATTTTAAATACTTGATCAAGAAGTTTTATCATTTTTGAAGACATGGTCCACATTTTTTGTATACACATTCAGCATTTTTCATAGCATGATTAACATTTACAAAAATATTATGTGAAGTGAAATTTTGTAATATATATGTTTAGAATATTGAAAAGTGTAAGTAAACAAAAAATGGAATAAAACAACGAAATAAAATATGAAATAAACTTAAAGAAAAGGAAATGACGCAGTGTACCTACCAGGAACTTGGCCGGCCCATATTGTCGTGCGCTTCAGCAGCGAGTCAGGTGACTCTCGACTCGCTTACTACGAGGTGTATAGGGACGCCTTTGTTTTAGTAACTTCAGCACACCCCCTTTCGACGATGGGCCTGGCCCATTTAGGTTTTTCCGTCTTCTTGTTTGTACTGTGAGTTAACTGTTCGGCCCCGCGTGCCAGATTTCGCAGCCAGATGGGTATACGATTATAGAAGCTTCCAGTATTTTTCTCTTTTCCTTTTTTCCTTTTTCCTATCTTCCTTTTTCTCTCTTTTCCCGTTTCCGTTTTTATCATTTTACTAACATTTTTCGAAACTCACGCACAACTGTACAAAGAATGAACATTTTTTCATTCTCGGAAACTTATTGAAATTCATAAATAATATTTCAATTCGTGAACATTTAAGAAAAATGTGAACATTTTCCGAAATTTTTGACACTTTTTTAGATTCACAAACTTTCTCCAAAATCATGAACTTTTTAAAATTATCTAACCCTTTTTAGATCCATTTTTCAAAACAAAACACGATGATTTTCCAAAATAATGAGCTTTTTTTTAATTCGTGAACACTTTTCAGATTCATGCGCTTTTTTAATTCACGAGTTTTATCAAATTAGTAAACATTTTCGAAATTTACGAATTGTGCTGTTTCTTTAACATTCTTCAGATTCACAGACTTTTTCATATTCATAACCTTTTTCCAGAATCGTGAACTTATTTTTAAAATTTGTGGACCTTTTGCGAATTCACTAACTTTTTTAAAATTGACGAACAGTTTGAAAATTCAGAAAGTTTTTTTCAAATTCGCCAAAATAGTAGTATTCCTGAACATTTTCAATTATTAGAAAAATAGTAGCATGTTTTTCTAAACTAGCGCATTTTTCGCAGGTTCTCACTAGCAAAAAGGCACTAGTAAACCTAGTGCATAGCTGGCTAGTAGCGATCTAGTGGCCAACTAACTAATGGGCTGCAGCCTGCTAGGGACACGCGTGAGCGGTAGCGGAATCTTCAGGCGCTTAAGGCGCTAATTAGGGGCAGTTTCTATTTTGCGCTGCAGGCACCAGTTATAGCTGTTTTCGCATAACCAACTCGACCACTGCACCACATGTGATACAACACATGTTTTTGTCCATTTTTATTTATTATTATTCTTCCTTTTTGTTTTTCTTTTGCTTTTTTATCTATCCCTTTTTACTTTCTTTTTTCGAAATTCGTAATTCTTTTCTTCAAATAGATGAAGTTCTTCCCTAAATCCACGAACTGAAATTTTTTGAAACTCGTGAATTTTTTCAAATTGATGAACCTTTTTCAAGATGGAGGAACTTATTTTTCAAATTTGACGAACTTTTTACAATTTTCTGAACTTTTTCTTAAAATTGATGAACTTTTTTTTTTTGCAAAACCGTTGAACTTTTTCTCATATGAACTTATTTTCAAAATCGATGAACCTTTTTCAAAATCGATGAACTTTTTTCAATTTAGGTGAACTTTTTCCAAATTCGATGAACTTTTTTCAAATTCGATGAATATTTTTTCAAAATCGATGAACTTTTGAATTTGTGAGCTGTTTTTGAATACATGAAGTTTTTCGAGTTAGTGAACTAATTTTGAATATGCGAACTTTTTTTGCATGCTCATGAACTCCATCTGTAATATGTGAACATATTTTCAAATAACTGGAAAATATAAACGCTACAGTGTAATGCGCAATAAATAGCGCGTCTACATTTCTATTCTTTAATGCTTTCGCGCTGTGGATAGTCACTAGCAGTTAGCTGGTGTAATTTATAGCCTCTCCATGTGGAAGCGCAAGGGCGCGAGATCGAATGCTTGTCGGGAGGTATTTTTGCCAGCCATTTTCGCGTTGCTTGTTGCGCGATTGTGGGCCGGCCCATCCAGCGGCTGCTGGCGCCAGTTCTCTTGTGCGGCACTGAAGGCGCGGTACAGGAGGTCCCCTAATTAGGACCCCTCGCTGATAACACGCTAGCGATCAGCTACCTGATGTGGGTGGCGCATGTCTCATGTCATCACGTAGTTCGCTCTAGTTCTCCCACGACCTTAGAGCAATTCTTTTGTTCATTTTTTATATATGTTACCACTCATGTCTTTGAAAGAGCATACCGTCAAATTCCGTTTAACACGTATAAAAAGCACACACCATAATAATATGGAGGCCGCCAAGGCGATGCGCAGATTCAGAATCACCTTTGTTGCCTCCATATATTTTGCCTCTTTGCAGCATCGACTCAATACTCACACACTCAATACGGCAGATTAAAACAATGGGTGGAAAAGCCTTTCCATTACTGTAGGCGGCGCGGCAATGTTGCGGCAAAAGTCACGGGCAGTAGAAAAACGTAACAGGCAGCTGAACATTGGGCAGCCGCTATTAATTGGCTTGCTTCCCATGCCATGGGTGTCGGGTCATCTATGCCATTCGCAGAAAGAGGAGATGGTCCGTGCGGAAGGAAGAGGAAGGAGACGAAACTTTCCTCCCACACAAGCGGTTTGGCGGATGGAATGCACTCCAAACGACTCTGACGTAACTATTGACTCTGACGCGATCCCGGTGGACTGGATAAGGATCCTGCTCATTCCACTAGTAGGAAAAGGGCTATAAATAATATGGACACTAATGGCGCACCACACATGTGATGCGCCACTACTATATACTAATGGCGTATCATGTGTTGGTACGTCATTAGTGTCCAAAATACTAATGGCGCACCACATCCACGGTGCCCCACTACTAACATTTTTTTTTTTCAAAACTAGTAATGGCGCACCAGAAGATAGTGCGCTATTACTAGTTTAACTAGTAATGGCGCACCACACCCTCGGTGCGCCACTACTAACAAATTTTTTTTGTTTTTTTTTAAAACTAGTAATGGTGCACCAGAGGACAGTGGCGCACCACACCCTCGGTGCGCCACTACTAATAAATTTTTTATTGTTTTTTCAAAGTTAGTAATGGCGCACCGTGGGTGTGGTGCGCCATTACTAGTTTAACTAGTAATGGCGCACCACACCCACGGTGCGACATTACTAACTTTGCCCAAAAATTCCACCGAATGCACCCTCCCTGGGACCGCCTTTTCAGTTTTAGAAAAAATAAAAGAAAATGATGGAAATGTAAAAAAAATAAAATAAAATAAGTTTCCCATGTGATATGTGGTCTAGTTGTTGGGAAAATTTACAAATATGAATTTCGACTTTATTTGCAAAATCTCTCTGGAATTTGTAAAATGGGCATAACTTTTGCATACGAACTCGGATTAAAAAGTTTTTTATATGAAAAATCATCTACTCGAAAAGATACATCCGGATTCAACCGGGGGAACCCCGTTGAACATTTTTAGAATCCCCAAAAACTTAACAGAAAAAAGATACGGAACTTTTAAGATATAAAGAGGAAAAAATGGAAAAAAATTCAAACTTACTAGTGGCGCACCATTTGCTAGGTGCGCCACTAGTAACAGAAAAAAAATAGTTCCAAATTTTTTTTGGAAAAAATGTTCAAAATATGATACATAATATGAACGGAAGCTTGAAATATTTTTTTCAAAATTTCATCACACTCATGAACATGAACAAAGTCCTAGACATCAACAAGGTTTAATAGGATTGACATGCTAGATATATCAACAAGTGCCTGTTAAGTGAGCTGGTGCTGGGGTTGGATAGAACTCTGAAGTTAAGCGTGCTTGGGCTGGAGTAGTGTGAGGATGGGTGACCTTTCGGGGCGCACCTGTGGTGCGCCATTAGTAAAAAATTCTGATGACGTGGTGCTAGTGGCCTTTTCCTAGTAGTGTCCCTGGCGACCTCCATCGGATCCATCTAGTCTCCGACGACCCCACCCAGAATTGGAATCCTGGAAATGGATCCTGCTCCTCTTCAGTGACCTCAGCATGGATCCAACATCCTAGATGTGGTTCTCACTCATCTCCGGTGATCTGGACGCGGATACGGCTCCTTTTGGGCCGCACTCGGATCACGGTTGCCTCCATCACCATGCACACAGTTCTAGCCTGGTCCATAGTTTTTGGACACGTCGAACGTTTGAGGAATGCCCTGTGAGAACAAATAAAGATATTGTGCTGTTGTGAAGGATTTACCATGTTCTAAAGTAAAAATTGTCATGTTGTATAAAACAAATTATCAGAAAATTGTCATACTTCAGCAACGTACTTGACATGCGTTTTCAGGGATTGGCCATGATTGTAGCGTGGATAATTGCTAGCCTAGAAAAAGAAAATGGCGATAATTGCCATGCTTAGGATTTGCCATGTTGCAGAAGGAAATTTGTTAGTTTGATGGAATCTGAATAGACACGAGAACATGAAGCCACACTTTTCTGCGCTCATTATTCTTAGCAAAATATAAGAAAGCTATTTGAAAAAATAATCCAAATGCTGAAAATAATAATAATTGAATAGATTGGATTACTGTGTGGAAACATAGGCAAGCCATATTCCCAAGATGGTGGTTTAAAGTACCACTTGGCCTATGTGTTGAGCTATCTCAAAACCTAAAAAGATGGTGGTTCAAAGCATGCACTGAGAGAATGTCACAACTGGTGTGCTCTCAGTAGGTGGTGATGGTAGATCATAAACATGGAGCTTGTCAAAATCCTTTTAGTAAAGGATGGATACATATTCCAATTTACCGTTATTTGGAGAAGTCAAAGAATATGTTCAGATTTTCCTTTTTGGGCAAGTCATTTGGCTAATATTATAACTTGTCACAAAACATGAAACATACTTACCTAAAATATATTTTTCATTAAATAACATCATAAAGTGAAGTGCACTCTAAACATGAAAGCGAGGCATGGCACGCCGATCATGGTTATTGCCAAGTGCCAACAAGTGACATGGCTAGCATTTGTTTTGTCTTGAGTACAATGCCAAATAGAGTATCTGCTATGTTGTAGTACTCAATAGGTTAATGAAGAAATTATGTTTATCATGTTGGTATGGTACTGGGAAACGGTGCACATGAATAATTTTAAAGTGTATTGCGTAAAAGTTGATTAAACAATGGCAAACAAGCAAGCCTTTGTTAGTCAAAAAGTATAAACAATAAGCATATGCACATTAACTTCACCTTTATCAGACTACAATCAAGGATAATATAGCAATTCATTCCCGATGACACAATGTCCATGCATTGCAACTGTATAGTAAATATTTTTTACATGAGCCGCTATCATTTCGATTTAATTTTGATTCCGACTCGTCATATTGATAGTGTGCACCTACAACCACACTCAGACACCATCTTTGTGGTGATGTTCGACACCGAGGAAGCCGCGTTTATAAATTAAGTATATTCAAGAAAGCCTATATGTATAGCCATCACATACAACAGATGCAACACAAATTAACATTGCACTATCGGTTCCACTATTAATGTTTTCAATAGTGCGGGTGATAACGCATATATCATGAGGGTGTAGTGCCACCATGGAGCTGTTTTTTCTTTTTAAAAAAGGAGGATGATCCCCGATCTCTGCATCTGGGCGATACATACGACCATATTATTAATTATTCTCACAAGACCTTGCAAAGCCAAACAACAGCAAGACTAAAGTCACCGTCTAAGCAACAAATGTTGCTACACCTATCCAATTAATGAAGGGTCGCAGATAGTTCGGGCCTAATACCAAACAGACATCGCAGCCAAACCTAAACATCTAAGACCTGAGGTCCCAAGCAGGACGCCTGCCGGGTATGGGGCGCCGGCACCTAGCAGTCCGGCGCACTCCTCAACCAGGACGCATGCCGGGTATGAGGCCGCCGCAGCAACCTGCCACCAATCCATCTTCAGAGTTGTACTGTTGCATATCCCGTGCTAGGTCTCTCTGCCATCGACGCCACCACAACGCCCGACAGCATCGTCCTCCTACGCGAGTCCATCCTCCCACAGCGAACTCCGAATCAGCACTGCGTCACGCCGTCAAGATCCGTCGCCATCAGTGTGTAGGATGAATCACCGCTCCACCAAAGAATCCGTCCTCTGGTCCCTCGATCACGTGTGTACCTCCAAGAATGATGCCCCAAAGGGAGGAACGACACCAGAGCGCTGCTGTCATCCGAACTAGGGTTTTCCCCGGAGGTAGTAGAGAGTGGCCTTGAACTTCTACACGGCGATGCCTTCAAGAAGGGAACGACGCAGATAGCGCCGCCACCGCCGGCCTTAGCAGACGCCGAAGGCAAGTTTTCGCCCAGATCAGTTCGAAGGGATCCAACTCTCGTGCACAGGCCGCCGTCATCACCAGCACCACCAGGCAGACCCCTGGAGCACCGGCAGATCAGCGAGCCGCCGGCACCACCGCATCCAGATCGCCGGCCACGCCGGGCCACCGCCATCCCCGCGCCGTCCGGGTCAGAGACGGAGCCGCCGACCGCGCACAGGGACCACCGCCGCCTGCACACGCCGGAGTGCCCCGAGAGCCCAGCGCCCGCCACCGCTTGCTGAGGGCCGCCGCCGCGCGCCCCGAGCGGACTCCCACGCACACCAGGGGAAACCGCGAGCATGAGCCCTGCCGTCGCCCCCAAGCCCGCGCCGGCGTGCCCCGCCTCCAGCGCGCCCCCAACAACCGCCGCGATCCGCCCGCGCCAGATCCAGCGAGTCATGGGAGAAGAGATCCCGCCGCCGCCGATGCCGACCGGGCTTTGCCCGGCGGCGGCGAGGAGGAGAGGTCAAGGGAGGGACGAGGACACGGCGGCGCTAGGGTTCCCCCGGTCGCCGCGCAAGGGCGACACGGGAGGAGTCGGGGTCGCGACACCTCCATGGAGTTGTAACACCTTTCTCTGAAGTCATTGAGTAGTGGATCTTGCCACTGAACCGTACATACCTTCACCTTTAGAAAATGAAATTCACTCTTGAAAGGCCAAACCGCAAGAAAGGTTAAGGTAGTAGGGAAAACATCCAATATATATTTCCTTGAACTCCAGCTTCAACCATTACTGCTCGTCGTTTTCCACGTCATGCATGTCATCCAATTCCAACCCATGAAGGAAGCCGTCCTCCAACCTCTCGGCGGCCGCCTCCGGGACCGACACCAGCGCAGTCACGCCACGGGGATCGTCGACCACCGGGAGGAACAAGCAGTACGTCTCGCTGGTCAGCGGGCCCACGTGCACCGGCCGCCCGGCCCCGATGTCCAGGTCCTCCAGTCCGATCCGCGTCCACGCCGAGATCACCAGGCTCGCCGAGAGGTCTGGCATGGCGTCCCGTCGCAGCTCGAGGAGGTCAACCGTGGAGCGCACGTAGTCATCGTCAATCATCTCCTTGGCCGCCCGCACCAGCCTCGCCGCGTGGTGCTCACCGGACGGCGCCGCCAACTGCCCGGCCGTCGACTCAGCGCACGCGAGCACGAAGCCGTCGCCGTAGTACCCTCCGGGAAGGTTTGGCTTCACCCGATGGCGGATGTCGACGGTGAAGAGGAGTTTCACGCGGAGGTCGCTCGGAGGACCGAGGGATCGCACCCACGCGCGCCAGACGTGTGCCGCGAGCACCTCGAAGGACGTGCACTCCTCGAGCCACGGCGCGCACCGGTCCTTGAGGCGTTTGATGTGTGCCCCCGTGAAGGTCAGAGACACCGGTGCCAGCGGTCCGACGAAGAGGCTGGACGCTGCCGCCCGTTCATCTCCGTCGGGGAGGGAGTTCATGGCGTATTCCTGGTGCTCGAACGCGATGCGCGGAGGGTAGCGTGGCCTCAGGACGGAGCGGTCATGGAAGGGCATGACGTGGTGATCAGCGGCTTCGAACCTGGCGACGCGCGCCCACGCATGGAGGAACTGCGCTGCGCCGATGCCGTCGCAGAGGCAGTGGCTGATGGCCGCGCAAAGGACGGTGCCGCCGCAGCCGAGGTGAGTCACTTGGACGACGAGAGGGGGCACTGCAAGGAAGCTCCGCGCCTCGGCTCCGCGGAGGAGCTTCCTCCATGACTCGTGAGGCTTAGCAATGGCAGACCCCTGGAGGAATTCGCTGGCGGCGAGCCCCGGCAGGAACCCCTCCTCGAAAAGAGCCCCCTCGGCATTGCAGTCGACGACAAGCTTGCCGTCGTCCCCGGGCCGGAGCCTGCCGGCGAGCGGGTAGTAGTCGACGAGGACCCTGGATAGCGCCGTCCTGAGGGCATCGACGTCGACGGCACCCGCAAACACGAAGAGGTACTCGACGGAGAAGCGGAGGAGGCACTGGTCGTCGAGGTTGGAGAGGTAGAGGGTGTGCGCCCGCTTCGGCTGGCTCGGGGCTGTGTTTTGATTTTCGGTTTGAGCCCTTTTTCGCCCTAGGCCGAGATGGCGAATTTCGGCTGTTTTCAAAAATTTCGGCTGAAATTTAACCAAATTTTGACTGCAATTTGACTTAAATTTGACCAAAATTTACCAACTTTGACCGATTTCGGCCTAAAGGTACTTTCCGCCCCAGGCCGAGATGGCTGAAATTCGGCCGAAATCCGTTTTTCTCGGCCGAAAATCAAAACAGTGGCTCGGGGTCACCAGCACCGGCTCCATGCGGTGCTCGCACTCAGCAGCGATCTCCATGTGTTGCTGCTCTGCTCTGCTGTCGATCTGCGTCGTCGACTTCGGCTGCTGGCTTTGTAGGCCAGACATGCAGATGAGCAGATCAAACAGCTGGTGGAGATGGCCACATTGATGTCCCTCACTTGGTTTTGTTTTCTCTAAGCTATAGTGACCGGTCGTCCTGATCTATCTATATCCGGTGATCCTCGAAATCTGATAGATATGTTGACCCATGTATATATATATCCTCTGGCTATTCAAAGTGTTTGTATGTGTCTGCGCGCTATCTTTCTATATCTGACTAGCAAAAAGGCTCGTGCGTTGCAACGGGAAAAAAAATACCACACGCTTTTAATTTACAAAAAATCGTCTATAATCTGAGAATTTGTAGCTACGACCCAAACAAAGATTGTCTTAACCTATAAAAACGTGGTTTAAGATTCTACAGGTGTTCTATTTCGACACGTCTTACATGTAGATTTAATCCGTACAAAGAAACGGCCAAGTGATAATGCATTTATTTCTGTCATGCATGCATGTCCTTATTTATTTCGTGTCTCTAGCAAATTTATCTTTAATTTCATGTCCGACCCTGATTTTGTTGAGGTGTTCATCCCCAATCTGAATCAGTACCGGTATGAAAAAAAGACGGATAATGCATTGTTGATTAACATTGCAGTCTAGATGGTATTTTTTAAATTGTTAACGGATAAAATATCATCATATTCAGATTCTACATATTTTTCTAATCAAATTCCGTATAAAACATGTCAAATTTGGAGTTACGTTGAGAAGATATAAGTATTTAAAAAATATATTTTATATGTACTGTGGGTTTAATGTCAGAAACATTAGGGTTTTTTCTATAAAATAGCAAGATGGACTAAGAATACCTATTTCTTTTATTAGTAGTGTTCTCATACAAACCACATACTCATAGACGGAGGGAGTACCATTTGTTGTCTTTGGCGGCCCAGTTCTGCTTCGTCCCGTCCCGCATCATGTTGTCGGTTTTCACGCTACAGGTGGTTTTACTATGTTTCTTCAAACTAGTAAATGTGTAGGTGCAATGCACGTTGATATTAGGCAGTATATTAATTGCATGTAATTATGATGTAGGATATTATGCGTGTTAATTATGTGATTAGTGTCGATATTGATATTTGATATGATATTAGTTGCACGCTAGACATGTCGAGCACTCGTCGGGCAGTCTGGGTAGTTAGATTGAGCTGGTTTGATGGTCAATATTAGTTGCATCTGCCCCTTTAGTTATGTTTATATATTGGTATTGATATAGATTAACATAGTGATGTTTTGTGATTTGTTTTCTCTAAGCTATAGTGATGGGTCGTTCTGATCTATCTATATCCAGTGATCCTCGAAATCTGATAGATATGTTGACCAATGTATATATATCCTCTGGCTATTCAAAGTGTTTGTATCTGCGTGCGCTATCTTTTTCTTTGTGATTGCACACAAAGCAACGTGCTGAAAAAAAGCAAAATAAACATTAAAGGTCGTTGATTTAGTAAAAAGTTCATCGAGGCGTGAAGACCTTGTTGTAATAAATCAGCCAAAATTAATATATATAGGAGGGAGTGGCACAATATTACACACAATTGAGTCTTGTAGGTAATAATATTCGCCGTGATATTCTAAGCATTAGTATCAGTGAATTTCTATTCTTCGCTCCTAGCAAAGAATACTATAGTAGTGTTCTCGTACAAACCACATACTAGTTGTTGTGTTTGCCGGCCTTCGTCTCGTCCCGCATCATGTTGCCGGTTTTCACGCTACAAGCGGTTTTACTGTGTTTCTTGAAACTAGTAAATGTGTAGGCGCAATGCACGTTGATATTAGGCAGTATATTAATTGCATGTGAATATTATATAGGATATTATGCGTGTTAATTATGTGATTAGTGTCGATATTGATATTTGATATGATATTAGTTGCACGCTAGACATGTCGAGCACTTGTCGGGCAGTCTGGGTCATTAGATTGAGCTGGTTTGATGGTCAAGATTAGCTGCATTTGCCCCTTTAGGTATGTTTATATATTGGTATTGATATAGATGATTTTGGCAGTAGATAAGCCTTGGAGCCAAAAGGAATTCCACTTTTCGCTCAGTTTATAATACTCAATATGTTGGGGCACTTCATCTTGTCATGTACTACCTCTGTCCTGGTTTATCGGCCCCCTTTGTTTTTTGTGTCAAATTTTTGCAAAATATAAGTTGTATGTCATAAAATTTACTTGGATTCATATTTGAAAGAAAATTTCCCATGTATTATTTTTGCTATATACAACTTACCTTTTGCCGGTTAAATTGAAGATCAAAGTTTGAGCCAAAATACGAGGGGAGTAATAAACAAGGACGGAGATAGTACCGTGCTGTCAGTTTTCACATGGGAACGGTTTCTGGCGATTTCTTTGGGTTTTTTTTTCTTCTATTCTATTTCCTCTAATGGTCTTTTATTCTTCTTCTCTCTTTTGCTTTCTTAAAAAAAAATCATGTTTTTACTTTCTTGAGTATTTTTAAACACATCAACATTTTTTTTTCAAAATTCATGAACATTTTCAGAGTTGTGAATATTTCTGTTAAAATCAATGAACATTTTTCAATTTTTGAATTACCATTTTTGCAATGTTTTTTTGTGTTTTTGCAATAGTTATCATATTAAATATATATAACCGGTTGGAAACCATGTAGAAAATAATCGTCTCGCCATAGATAGAGAGGCGCACGAAGGGCTTCATGGGCGGGCCACCTGTATGTTCTATTTTCGAGACTATTCATTGCTAAGACTGATGAACTTGATGCACCCGAGAGCAACTAGCCACTTGTCGCATACTGGGTGCTCCTCACGATTTCGTTTTTTTATTTTTCTGTACGCGTTTTCGGGTTTTGGATGTTTTTTTGGCGTTTTGGTTTTTCCTAGGTTTTTTGACAAAAAAATACTTTTGAAACTTTTCTGCTCGGAAAACGCGTTTTTCTTTTCGCGATGGACACATACTCCCTCCGTCCGGTGAAGAGTGTACATCTAAAATTTTTAGGACAAAATATGGAGTTAAGTAAAAAACGCATTAGAAAAGTGCAAGCCACCATCTCTCTCCTCTTTAATTATCTAACCCCCAATAAGCTAAGTGCATGTAGAAATTAAGAAGACCATGTGTAGATTGCTATTAATCTTGATTACCGTGTGATGAGAGAGAAGTATTTTTTCCTACTTTAAAATGCATTGGGAAGATAGAAGTACACTCTTTTGTGGACAAATTTTAAAGCTAGATGTACACTCTTCACCGGAGGGAGTATTTACTTCTCGTGGAGGCACAGATTTGTTCCGCGAGAGGCACAGGAAAAAATACACGCTTTTTCTTTCTTTCGTGAGAGGTATAGTTTTCCTTTTCGTGGAGGCACATATTTGCGTTTGCCAGAGGCACAACTGTGCCTCAGAAAAGAAAAAAACATTTTATTTTTTCTTCTTTCATGAGGAACACGGATTTGTTTTCACGAGAGGCACGGGTGTGCCACTCGGAAAAGAAAAAAAAACACGATTTTTTCCACGAGAGGCATAAATTTGCTTCTCGTGGAGGCACAAATTCGTTCGCGAGAGGTACCATTGTGCCTCTCGCGAAAAGGAAAAAAATTGAAAAAATAACTTCCTTCCGGTTTTTTTTTAAGTTTATCGAAACCTATCAACATGAAATCTAGTTTTGAAGATCTCGACGCAGGGAATCTAACAGTGAAAACGCTTCGGGATTTATATGCACGGTTAAAGAGATAAAATATTTTGAATAAACAAATGTACGGAAAAATGGAAAACCTTTATGTTGCGACAAGTGACACATATGTAGTGCGATACCGCCATTGATTGATCCCACTACCGTTGTCTTCCAATCGCCATTGCTATGTACCGAGCGCCATAACCCTCATTCCAAACATTGGAAGGCAACCTCCGGCCTCAACTAGGATTTGGAAGTTTTTCGGTGTAGAAGAAAATCGAAGCTCATATGGCTAGTTTGCATGTCTGACGCTCATATGGGCTAATTTGCATGTCCAGGATGCAGAAGAGGAACAAAACAATTCAACGTGCAAGCTCGCATTAAGCAGTCAAGGTTAGATTTTCCATAGCATTAATTCTTGAATAGCACTTTATTAGACAGGTTCGCGCTTTGACAATGCTCTCCCGCTGTACCCCGCTATCTTTCTATTGCCACTACCATATATCATGTACTCCCTCTGTTTCTATATAGAGAAAAGTATGTTTTTGGTCCCTAAGTTTCCAAAAAATACAGACTTGGTCCCTCAAGATTTTTTGGTATACATTTGGTCCCTCAAGTCTCAAAACCGGACAAGTTTGGTCCTAAACTAGATTTTGACCCCGTTGACCGGGTTTGACCGCCACAAAACCGGCCGATGAACAGTAAATTCGAGTTAAAAAGTACTTAAAAAATGAAATTTTTTGGGGTCCGCATGTAAGCATATTGGACCGCAAAAAATTTCAGATTTTTTTGAAGTTTTTTTAAAACTCGAATTTACTGTTCATCGGGCGGTTTTGTGGCAGTCAAACCCGGTCAACGGGGTCAAAATCTGGTTTAGGACCAAACTTGTTCGGTTTTGAGACTTGAGGGACCAAATGTATACCAAAAAATATTGAGGGACCAAGTCTGTACTTTTTGGAAACTTGAGGGACCAAAAACATACTTTTCTCTTCTATATATAAGTCATTTTAGAGATTTCAATAAGGACTATATACAGATGGATATAGATGCATTTTAGAGTGTAGATTCACTCATTTTACTCCATATATAGTTCATATTGAAATCTTTAAAAAGACTTATATTTAGGAATGGTTCGAGTAGTGATTTTTTCTAAAAAACATGTACAAGTAAATGCAAATTTAAAATTCATTCTTCGATCATAGCACACGAATTGTTGATGACGAAACTGTTTTCTTCAAGAGCATCTCGTGGGAACGGGCATCTCTTATCAACAAGACATAGGCTTCCCAAGCCTGCCGTCGTAGCCTGAAAATAATACCCGCATGATTCTTGTATTTGAATCGGACAATAGACAGAGCAAAACCTAAATAAAGACATCAAGCCTACCCTAAACTACAATGACTAAACGAGAAATGCACTAGTAGAAAAACGGTCATCTGTCCCGGTTGGTAAGGGCCTTTTGTCCCGGTTGTTGAATCGGGACTAAAGGGTTGTTACTAATGCCCTAGCCCTTTAGTCCCGGTTCTTACACGAACCGGGACAGATGGACCTCCACATGGCCGGTGCGGCGAGCCCAGACAGGAGGGCCTTTGGTCCTGGTTGGTAGCACCAACCGGGACCAATAAGCTTCCACGCGTCAGCATTTCAGGGGCTGTTTTTTTTTTTGAAAGGAGGTGGTTTAGGGGTTTTGGGGGTTAATTTAGGTTGTTATAGGTAGCTAATAGAGAGATGTGTCCTCTCTTATCTCCGTGCTACTGCTACTGCTATGCCTAAACATGACTTAGATTGAAGTGAGGCAACATGTGGTGCATGTCGAAAGTAATACTAATCCTAACTTGATCAAGTTTGGATTGTACTACTTTCGACATGCACCACATGCATGTTGCCTTCACTTCAATCCAATCCATGTTCATTTTTTTTGAGGAACAGTGGACAGTGAGGGCACCCCCTCACTGACTTTTATATTTATGCCAGGAACACAAAGTTACACAAGGGAGTTTACATGGGTATAGAGAGAGGGAGAGACCCTATACACAACAGGTATAGGGAGGGGTACAAGTGCATTGTAACAGCGCACTACACAGAAGGGTCGATTAGGCCGACCACTAGCTCAATAAAAGGACATAGGGCTTCCTTCACACGATGTTTCATCATTCCAAAATCACTTCGAAATCTCTGGCGCCATCCATTCCTCGTGGGGGTGATCCCTCTAAAGTGCTTGTTGTTACGCTCTTTTCAGATGCTCCAAGCCGCCACAATGAAGATTTCCATGAACATGGGTTGCGTCCAGACTTCCTTCGCCGCATGTAGCAGCTGCAGCCTGTTGCCACTCGCCGGCCACGAGATCCCCAACTCCCCCCAACACAGCTTACTGAAATCACACTAAAAAAAAGATGTTCAACCGTTTCCTCCAGGCTGGTTGAGCAAAGCAAGCAAGAGTAGTCATCGTCTCTGAGCTTCATGCTTTTCCTCTTCAACAAATTACGTGTGTTCAACCTGTCAGCCAGCAGGAGCCATGCAAAGACTTTCCATTTGTTTGTGCACTTGGATTTCCATATCCACTCGAAACCCTTATCTGCCACTTCATCGCGAAAGCAGTGGAGGTAAAATTTGCTTGACTGAAAGCCTTCAGCACCCCAAACACATCTCCAGGCGTCTCTGTTGCCTGACAGTTCCACATCGGCCAGGCTGCTTTGAAGATCACGCAGTTCGCCTCTGGCCTGGATCGAAAGTGGGAGACTGAAGTTTTGTCCAAGGGCAGGCGCCGTCAGAAGTTCACGCACAGACACGTCCTCATTTATCGCAAACGAACACAAACGGGGGTGACTGTCTGATAGAATGGCATCGTGCCACATGTCCTTCCAGAAGAGGGCCGTGCTACCATCCCCACTTGCACCGTTGTGACACCACGGTAGATCGGCATCAGCTGCACTACGTCGCGCCACCAGAACGAGCCACACGGGTCGCTTGCATGCGGTATGGAGTCCACATAGTATGCCGACCAAACCAGATTGATCCACGGCAAATCTACTCAATTGTAGAATTTATGTAGCATCTTTAGGAGCAGGCCCTGGTTTTGAATCTTGAGGTCGATCACTCCTAGCCCGCCCTTGTTTTTGGAACGGCAAACCATCTCCCATGCAGCCAGGGAGACGGCCTTTGTGCCCTCATCCGAACTTTTTGCCCAGAGGCAATATCTCCGGAGTTTATCAAGATGCTCAAGAACTCTAGGCGGGATCTTGATGGAACACATGGCGTATATCGTGAGAGATGTGATCACCGAATTGACCAACGTGAGCTTTGATCCAAGATCCAGCAGTGCGGCCGCCGAAGAGAGCTTACGCTCAACCGAAGCAACGAGGGGCATGAGGTCAGTCACAGTCGGGCGTGTAGTGCCCATGGGCAACCCAAGGTACGTGAACGGCATGGTTCCTATCGCACAGTTGAAGATCTGAGCAAGCCTCGAGGTTGCTTCCGCAGAAGAATTGACAGTGATCAAGGTTGATTTTTTGAAGTTGATGCTCAGGCCCACCGACGCCGCATAGTCCTGCAGGATGCCTTTAATCGTTTCTGGTTGAGAGAGGTCAGCGGGCATCACCAGGATCGTATCGTCAGCGTACTGAATGACGGGGTAGTCGCTATCAGGTATAGGGATAGGGAGCTGAAGGGCTCCGGCCCGATACGCGTCGTTAATGGCCGCTTGCAAGAGATCCGCCGCCAATACGAAGATGAGCGGGGAAAGGGGATCACCTTGACGCACACCTCGCAAACAGAAGAATTGCCTACCCGGAGCCCCATTGAGGAGGATCGCAGACTTGGCCGTCGAGAATAGACATTTAATCCATCCGAGCCAACGATCATCGAATCCCATGCATTTCATAATCTCCAACATGGGGGCATGTTCGATAGTATCGAACGCCTTGGCGAAATCAAGCTTCAAAATAGCTACCTCTCTCCCCGAGGACTGACATTGGTGTATGAACTCGAACGCCCACGCCACGCAATCCTGTATAGATCTCCCCTTCAGGAAGCCGTACTGGTTACGGTGTATGATCTTGAGGATGACACGCTGTAGACAATTTGCTAGTAGTTTGGTTAATATCTTAAGGTAGCAATTCAAGAGAGTTATCGGGCGATAGTCGTTCGCTGTCTCTGGCGATTGGGTTTTCGGGATGAGAGTAATGAAACCAGTGTTCAAGCTCTCGAGATCAAGTTTACCTGCATGGAAATCAGAGCACAGGCGGTAGAAATCCTCTTTGATAATATGCCAGCATGATTTTATAAAACTGCCACTGAAACCGTCAGGTCCGGGTGCACGGTCTGACGGCAATTCCTTGACAACTTGGTCAATCTCATTGTGTGTGAAAGGACTCGACAAGGCATGTAGCCCATCCACTTTCTTGATGATTCTCCGCAGGTCAAAACGCATGTCAGTCTGACTGGATCGCCCCAGTCTTTCTTTGTACGTCTGAAAGAGTACTGCCTCTTTTCCCACATGGCCATGGATAATCGAATCATCAGGCAAACGCAGCGATGCAATGCTGTTCCTTCTGAATCTCTCGGTCGCTACTCTGTGGAAGAACTTGGTGTTGCCATCACCAAACTTGAAGTATCTGATGGTGCATCGTTTTTTCCAGTATAGCTTCTTGCACTCCAACAGGTGAAGAAGATGCTTTTTCAAAATCCCCCTAAAGTTAGCTTCTCTCTTCTAGCCCATCAATCTCTAACAGGGTTTTCTTACAGTTTTCAATCAGGCCGGACAATCCATGTTCATTTCACCCACCGATATATAATAACTCTTCATGCTCGCATCATGCATCATCATAATAACAAGTCCTACTAATCATCATCATACAACTTCTACTCGTTATTAATAACAAGTCATACGATCATCATCCTGATAGTCATCGAACCAACCCTACTTAATTGTTCTTAGCACATGATCATCATAATTAGGTAGGACCTAAATACCCTATTTAAGGTAAAATAACATAAAACAATATAGACCCAGAGTCTCCATTATGGAGAATGGAGATCATCCTGTCTCCAATTCTTGCGCGGCGCTTCCTTTTGCTTCCAAGAACCTCCTTACGACTGTCCATACATTTTTCCATTCTCTGATTAGCATGTCTCCACTTCTTTTAGAAATCCGTTATGGACAGTTGAGATTCGTAGGATGACCTGGATATATGTTCAAAACACGAAGGCTGCCGTTCTGATACATCAAATGAGGCACACAATCCTCTGGGATTCTCTGTTGAAAAACATAGTAATAATTTCATAGTTAGCAATGATGTACTAGTTTTAGAAGTATGCAAAAGATGCACGGATGTCGTAATAGTAAAAAATCTTATCAGGGTATCTCCATGGTAGTTACCGTAGTTCAACACGTGCACTAGTGGCACGTATTGACCATAATGTTGAGGAGTTTGATTGTAGATATTGTAATTCTCAAGATCAGTACAAAATCCGACCAGATGATTTTTCTCCTGATAAGTTAACTCGGAGCCATCGGTGTAGTGGGTTTTGTCTACCATGTTCCGCACATTGTTTGAACAATCAAAATAAGCTATCAATGGAAATAAGCTGTCAACTATTTTGAAATAAACAATATAAATTAGTTAATAATTAACTATGTTTGAGAAACTCACATAGCGGTAGAACTGGAGGCGTATCAACAAGGACCCAAATGTCCATATTGTCTTGGTCGATGTCAGGATCACCAAGATCGATGGTGACAAGCATACCCTCATCAAAACCATACATCTTGCAAAATGCTTCCCAATTTTTGCAACCAAAATGGGTTGCGCTCTCAACATTATACAGATTTACTTCAAAATCCACATAATGATGGGTCCTTAGGTGAATTTTCTTCGTTTCAAAATTTTCATGGTCTTCAAAATCCATCCTCTCCAAGACATAGCGTCTTGCATGGCATGGGATAAGCTATACTCGAATTGTAAAAGATGAAAATTACACGTTGAAATAGTTGAAGTAATGCTTAATTACGAAAAAAACACTTGTCGCCGTTGCGTACCGTTTCAACATCGAAGGTCTCCTCGAGCTTAATGCCGAAGCACCGATCATCGTCCAGGTGAGGCCTGTCGCACAAACCTCGATCGTCATGGCACCAGCCGCACTCCCCCGGGAGACTTTCGTCGTCCGATGACGACATTTCCTACTTTCATAATTCAAAGATTAAACTTGTACAATTAAATATATGTACTACAAAAACTATATTAGATCATTATTATTCATCACGGGTTGACTATTGGTCTGTCGAGTCTTTTCTTGAAAACTCTCAGCTCACGTGGTGTATACATTCGACCGTTGGTGATGGTCGCTCCTTCATTCGTCCCCGAGTGCATTACACCAAAATGTCTAGCACATGGGAACGAAGGAGAAGCGACCCCCACGACAACAGTCGGGATTCTTCGTCCTCTTATATATATATGGTGGACCTCTCCCTCACTGATTCCTCTCTGACATTTGTGACCGTCGGTGATGGTAGCTCCTTCTTTCGTTCCCGAGTGCATTACACCAAATTGTCTAGCACACAGGAACGAAGGAGAAGCTACCCCACGACAACAGTCGGGATTCTTCGTCCTCTCATATATGGTGGAGACTCGACAGACTTACAGTCAACCCGAAATATCGTTTAATTATCTTTCTAAAAAAGGATTTGGCTGGTCTCACCTCGAGGTCGGAGGGGGTCGGTGACGGGGACGACGGCGGGGGTGATGGAGGGGGCTCCTAGATTTCTACGACAACAAAAACCCTATAAGCTATCAACTAATCATATGCATACGCCTTGCATAGTGCTCTCCAATTTTAGCATCCAAAGTAGGAGTAGTTTTGCAATTTGAGCATTCAATAAGAAAAACCAAATCGTAAAATAAAGTAGTATTCAAATTAGCATGCATTCAATTATAAGCAAAACTACATCATCTCTTCCGTCCGTACATCGTCGAATATTATCACTAATACACCTCGAATACTATCATACATATATATAGCATCGCTAGTACAACTAGAACCGTAGCGCCCGGCGGGTATCGGTGCGGGCGGTGGACACCCAAAGGGAAGGAACCATCACAGGATCATAGCTCTAGTGAGATCCCTGAAGAACCTGCCAGGTATTGTCGAACCTGCCCTCCAACGCAACCATGTAGCGACGGACGTGCTGGTCCTCCTCGCTGACACGGTGACGTACCACCTCCGCGGTGTCCGGAAGCCTAGGCACCATCACTGGCCCACGCGACCGCCACCAAACAAGGATCGGGTCAACGACGGGCTGGCTCCTCACCAACCTACGCCCCTCGGAAGGTAGCACCTCCCAATACCAGCCCGGCGGAGCCCAGTCCCGGGCATGGCCCCTCTGATCAAGCCGGCCTCCTCCACCGAGTCGACGACGAGGATGCGGGATAGGCATCGTCGACGTCGATGCAGGAATAATTGCTTGAATTAAAAAATAAACTAGTTCTATTAATTTCTTGCTAAAAATAAACTACTTCTATATTAAAATAAAGTAGTTTTATTAAATCAACTAGTTCAACTACTAATTAAGCACTTACTATAAATAAAATAAAGTAGTACTTACTAAAAATAAACTACTTCTATATATAGTAAAATAAAGTAGTTTTATTAAATCAACTAGTTCAACTACTAAGCACTTACTATAAATAAAATAAAGTAGTACTTACTAAAAATAAACTACTTCTATATATAGTAAAATAAAGTAGTTTTATTAATTAATTAACTAGTTCAACTAAAAATAAACTAACTTTAAATGCACTAACAGTAGAACTAATAACCTAAAATGCACTAAATGAAGTAACCTTAAATGTAACTTTTGCAACACAATTTTTCCCTCTCCTCTTCTAACCATAAACATTGAACAAAAATAAAACTATACAGCCTAAAAATGCTATGAACAAATAACTATGAAAAAAAAACTATGAACACATACACATACATCCATCCATATACATGCATATATATCCATCCATCCATACATACATACATCCATATACATACATACATAAAAAACAGGGGCGGCGGCAGCGCACAGGGGCGGCTGCAGCCGCGGCAGTGCACGGATCGGGATGGGAAGGGGCTCACTGGGGGCTCGAGGCAGGACGGCGACGAGGCCGGTGACGAGGACGACGACGAGGTCGGCGACGATGACGGCGACGAGGACGGCGGGCTCGTGGGGGAGGGGTTACGCGCGCGGCGAGGGCTCGGGGAGGAGCGGCTCGGGGGCGGCAACGGCGAGGACGACGTCAAGGGCGGGGCGACGGCGTCGGGGTAGGGGCTCGGGGTGGCGACAGCGACGACGACGAGGAACGGCCTGGCGGCGTCGGGGGGAATGGGAGCAGTTGGCGAATTTTTCACAAGTGCTACCTTATATAGCAAAACCAATGGTACCGGTCGTGGCACCAACCGGTACCAATGCCCACCTATGGTCCCGGTTCGTGCCACCAACCGGATCCAAAGGTCTCTTTTCGGCAGCCCAAAGGGCGGGAAACGGAGGCCTATGGTCCCGGTTGGTGGCACGAACCGGGACCATAGGAGGGCATTGGTACCAGTTGGTGCCACGAACCGGTACGAATGCCCACCTATGGTCCCGGTTGGTGGCACGAACCGGGACCATAGGCCTTGTGCTGGCACGGTATGGTGGGAAGTTTGGTCCCACCTCACTAGTTGGGAGGGGCTCGGAGTGGTTTATAAGCTTTGCTGCCGCCACCCTCTCGAGCTCCTCTCTATTGCAGGCTTACGGGCCTAATCTCTACTTTGCCATGCCTGTTGGGCCTATTGGGCCTTCTGCGGGCCTGAATCCTGGCCCATTGTAGGGTTTCTAGTCGTATTCAGGCCGTGGAGGTCCATTAGGTGGCATTTTTTCCTTTTTTCCTTTTTATTTTTTTATTTCTACTTAAAACTAAATACTTATATTTTTTTAGTGATTTCTTTTTGCTTTTAGGTCACAAAAATTATAAACTTTCTGTTAGTGCCATTAGTTTTAAAATTTGAATTTTTTTAAATGTATGTGAATCACTAGTTTTATGAATAAATTTACTATAAAAATAGATTTTTGAGTGATTCCATTTCCTGCTATTTAATATTAATATGTTTTATCATTATACTCAATTTGGTAATTTTAGGTTATTTTAATTATATGTTTTAATCAAAACCAGATTTTGTTAATTTTTTTGCTATTAAATTCTTTTTGCTATTAATGTTTTGAACAAAAAATACTTTGTTAATATAAGTTGCATAAATTTTATATAATTTTAGTTTCAAAAATACTAGAGGTTTATATAAGCTTTTTAGTTGATTCCTTTTGCTATTATAGTTTTATAAAAGCTTTTTAGTTGATTCCTTTTGCTATTGAAGAATATTATAGTTTTATTTTATTTTAGTTTTTTAGTTGATCATAACAAATATTATAGTTTTATGCATTTTATTATTTTTCATGCATTTTGAAAGAACATGCGGTGCCCCCATGTTTGGTTTTGGTAATTGATGACAATCTCTATGGACTAATGGTTGCCTTGAGTTATATTTGAAGGATTTGTCCATAGGCATTTCTTGAAGTTCATGTGTTGGTTTCAAGGAGTTTATGTGATGACCAAGGTGCTATTCAAGGAATTACCTAAAGATTGGTCTTGTAAGAGGTTGATCAAGACTAAGTAAAAGAGTGAATCAAGTTGATCAACACACAAAGCATAGAAGATGTACCGAGAGGGATCAAGCGATCCCATAGTATGGTAAGCATTGTCAATTACGCTTTGTGTACTAACCCATGATCTTCGTGAGAGTTCTTTGTGGGGTTAGGTTGCGGTGTGCAAGTTCAAGGAAGCATCACGAAGAGATCAAATGCTTGAAGCTTATCGTCCATTGTGGTGACAATGGACTTGTGAAGATGTGCGGAAGAGTGGCTCACCCATAGTGGAGTATGGGGGAGCAATCAACTAGTCTTCATCGAGCCAACGCATTCAAGAAAGGTGGTCCAACTTGAGGGAGTCAAGATCGTCTTCATCTAGCTCAAGTGGACCATGTGCAAGGCAAAGGTTTGCCCTTGATAGGTTTTCTATTTTACCGGTCTCATGATGGTAGTTGGGAGACCGGTTTATAGGATCGATTGCCGTACTATCAAGGGGGGCTCTCGATGAGTAGCTTGATCGTATCATTCGTAGAGATCTCAAACCATTGCATCCTTGCATCATCTTTCTTGGTTCTTGTTTGCTTCTCTTTGCGAGTTTTGAAGCTTCTGGTCATCTTGTTGACAAGCTCGAGTTCATCGAAAACGGAGTTCACTTGCATCTTCTATGATGTTTTCGATGTTGGAGGTTATGCCGTTTCTTCTCTGTTGAAGGTTTCACTCCTCTATGTGTTAGGCATACCTCCCCTGCCTCTTCTTACTATAACAGTCGCTGTTTTGATGCCACTCGTTGTCTTGTATCCAACAAGCTGGAGTTTGCTCAATTCAGAGCTCATTTGCAGAAGTTATGGCAGTTCTGGTTTTATTGGATCCATCTGTTGTCTTTAGCTGCGTTTTGATAGCATCCCATGTTTTCCTTGTCTATGCAAGTATTGCTCTTGTTTTCCGAACTAGGGGGTGCGGTAGTACTGCTCGTTAGAGCGGTAGTACCGCAGGCCCTTGCGGTAGTACCGCCCGCTGGTGCGGTAGTACCGCAAGGACCCACGGTAGTACTGCTTCTAGTAAGCGGTAGTACCGTGGTCCCTGCTTAGTTCCGCAGGTACGCGGCAGTAAGGGGCGGATGTAATTTTTTACATCCACGCCTCACGCGGTAGTACCGCGGCTGGCTTACGGTACTACCGCGTCGGGTTTTTACATCGACTCCAACTCTGCGGAAGTAGGCACGGATGTAATTTTTTATATACGTGCCTTCCCCTCCCTGGACAGCCCCTGCCTTGCGGTAGTACCGCAAGGGGGAGCGGTAGTACCGCGCCAGCAGTACTACCGCCCTCTGCCTTAGTGCATGTGTGGCTGTTCTGGTCTTTGCTGCGTGGGCGGTAGTACCGCGGGGCTCTGCGGTAGTACCGCATGCCCCTGCGGTAGTACCGCGCCTCAGGTGCGGTAGTACCGCGTGCCCCTGCGGTAGTACCACGCCTCAGGTGCGGTAGTACCGCATGCCCCTGCGGTAGTACCGCACCTCAAGTGCGGTAGTACCGCGCTGCGCAGGCTGAGTTGGTGGATAACGGTTGGATTTCCCCCCTCCTATATAAGGGGGTCTTCTTCCCCAATGAACCTCATCCTTTGAGCTCGTGTTCTTCCCCCATTGTTGACCTTCTTCGAGCTTGCTAACTCTCAATCCCTCCATGGATTCTTGCTAGTTTTTGAGGGAAAAGAGAGAGGAGATCTAGATCCACATTTCCACCAATCACTTTCTCCTCTATGTGAGGGGAACCCCTTGGATCTAGATCTTGGAGTTCTTGGTGTTCTCCTTCTTGTTCTTCCTCTCATTTTCCTCCCTAGCATTAGTTGCTTCGGTGGGATTTGAGAGAGAAGGACTTGGGCACTCCGTGTGCCCTTGCCATTGCATTTGGTGCATCGGTTTGAGTTCTACACGGTGATACGTGGAAGTTACAAGTTGAGAAGCTTATTACTCTTGGGTGCTTGGTACCCTTGAGCTTGTTCCTCTTGGGTGCTTGGGCGCCCTAGACGGTTGGTGGTGTTCGGAGCTCAATCATTGTGGTGTAAAGCTCCGGGCAAGCGTCGGGGTCTCCAATTAGGTTGTGGAGATCGCCCCGAGCAATTTGACGGGTTCCGGTGACCGCCCCCAAGGGTTGCCAAAGTGTACGGGTTCGGTGACCGCCCCCAAGGGTTGCCATTTGTACGGGTTCGGTGACCGCCCTCAAGGGTCCCTTAGTGGAATCACGGCATCTTGCATTGTGCGAGGGCGTGAGGAGATTACGGTGGCCCTAGTGGCTTCTTGGGGAGAATTGTGCCTCCACACCGCTCCAAACGTAGATTAGCATCCGCAAGGGTGTGAACTTCGGGATACATCGTCGTCTCCGCGTGCCTCGGTTATCTCTTACCCGAGCCCTTTACTTATGCACTTTACTTTGTGATAACCATATTGTTTCTTGTCATATATATTGCTATCACCTAAGTAGTTTTTCTTGCTTAGCATAAGTTGTTGGTGCACATAGGTGAGCCTAGTTGTTGTAGGTTTTGTGCTTGACAAATTAACCGCTAGGTTTATTCCGCATTTGTTCAAGCCTCAACCGTAATTATTTTAAAGCGCCTATTCACCCCCCTCTAGGCGACATCCACGATCTTTCACTGCTTTTTTGAGCTAGAAGACCCGGAAATTGAAAAGCATTTCAAATGAACTCCGAAAAGGTTGAAAATTGGCATGGTATCATCATTTCACCCACATAGCATGTGCAAGAAAGTTGAGAGGGTTACGGCAAAAACTAGATGCACTTCGTGTACAAAACGGACAATCTCTTTCGAAGTATCAGGGTTTCGGACTAAAGCTCATCTGTTACAAAGGGATTTCATTTTTTTAACTTATTTGAACTCCAGAATTCTTGTGTGTTCAAAATGCACCATTCAAAGCAACATCATCAATTTTGAACCCTTTCTGACTTCATTTGTTATTTTTCATGCATTTACTGATTATTTTGAGCTATAAGACCATGAAATTGAAAAGCACTACAAATTAACTCTGAAAAGGTTGAAAGTTGGCATGGTATCATCATTTCACCCACATAGCATGTGCAAGAAAGTAGAGAGGGTTACGACAAAAACTGGATGCAGTTCGTGTACAAAACGGACAATCTGTTTCGAAGTATCAGAATTTCATAGGAAAACTCGTCTGTTACAACAGGCATTTCAAATGAACTACGAAAAGGTTGAAAGTTGGCATGGTATCATCATAATAGTTGTGGAGAGAAAGTCTTCACTTTTTTTCCGCTTTTGTGTGCTTTGCTTATTGCGCCGTAACCATGGATAATCTTCATCGTTTATCAGGATGCTTGGGTCAGCCTTGACTTTGAAGGCAGGAATTTCATGAAACTTTTCATAATCTTCAGACATGTCTGTCTTCCCTCCACTCCCACGATGTCCCTTTTTCCTGAAAGAACTATGTGGCGCTTTGGCTCATCGTATGATGTATTCGCTTCCTTATCTTTTCTTTTTCTCGGTTTGGTAGACATGTCCTTCACATAGATAACCTATGCCACATCATTGGCTAGGACGAACGGTTCATCAGTGTACCCAAGATTGTTCAGATCCACTATTGTCATTCCGTACTGTGGGTCTACCTGTACCCCGCCTCCTGACAGATTGACCCATTTGCACTTAAACACCTTAAAATCATGTCCGTAGTCAAGTTCCCATATGTCCATTATGTAACCATAATATGTGTCCTTTCCCCTCTCGGTTGCTGCATCAAAGCGGACACCGCTGTTTTGGTTGGTGCTCTTTTGATCTTGGTCGATCGTGTAAAATGTATTCCCATTTATCTCGCATCCTTTGTAAGTCAATACAGTCGAAGATGGTCCCCTGGACAACGAGTACAGCTCATCACAAACAGTGTTGTCACCTCTGAGACGTGTTTTCAACCAACTGCTGAAAGTCCTGATGTGTTCACATGTAATCCGGTCGTCACACTGCTCCGGGTGATTGGAGCGCAGACTGTTCTTGTGTTCATCGACATACGGGGTCACCAAGGTAGAGTTCTGTAGAACTATGTAGTGTGCTTGAGACCAAGAATGCTCGTCCCTGCATATTATTGAGTCCGCCCCTAACGTGTCTTTTCCAGTCAGTCTCCCATCATACCGCGATTTAGGGAGACCTATTTTCTTAAGGCCAGGAATGAAGTCAACACAAAACCTAATGACATCCTCTGTTTGATGGCCCATGGCGATCGATGGCGGTGAAGACGAGGACGGGGCGTGACAGACCGCTAAATCTAGACAAATCTCGGAAAAAATGGAGCTCGGAGGTCGAGCTTCGAGAGGAGAAAGCTTAACTAGTGTGGCTCGGGCATTTCATCAAACGCCTCACATGCATAAGAGCTGAGCTAGAGCACCCAAATGCCCTTCCTCGCCGGCCAGCAAAAAACAGAGCACTGTGGAGTGCTCTGCTCCCTGGCGATGGGGTATATATAGGCAACTCATTTGTCCCGGTTCGTGGCTGGAACCGGGACTAAAGGCCATCCTTCTGTCCCGGTTCCTGCCACGAACCGGGACCAATGGTTGTGGGACAGGAGCGAGACCCATTGGTCCCGGTCCGTGCCAAGAGCCGGGACAGACGAACCGGGACCAATGCCCACGAGGCCCCGGCCGCCCCCCTGGGCTCACGAACCGGGACAAATGCCTCCATTGGTCCCAGTTCATGGCAGAACCGGGACTAATGGGCTGGCCAGGCCCGAACGAAAGCCCATTTTTCTACTAGTGATGAGTCTTCACCTACATGGCCATGCTGAAGAGGACATGGGAGGCAGCGGGTAACGGGGTAAGCATGGCCGCGTGTGTAAAACGAGACTTAAGTTTATTATCCAATTAGCAGCTAGGGTTTGATAGATGCCAAACATTAATATTTTGATTACATAGTATTCTCAGTTGGATGTTAGATATGCATATTCATATATTCTTTCAAGCTAGTTGAGTAATCCAGCCGAGAGCTTAACTAGATTGTAAGGTGTGAGCAATACTTGCTCGTGAACATGCACGGTGCAAGATCTTTCTGGTAGCCGACACGGATGCACAATCGCAAGATAAACTAAAAGATAAAATATCGATGGAAGTATGTAACCGAAATTTTTGCTTGTTTGAAGATTAATTTCAACTTATCATCAGTAATTAAGTTCAAACCAGATACTGGTTTAAAAATTCAATAATCAAATTCATCAGTTATTACAAGGTGTCACATCAGATCAGGCCTTCTGCATAGCATTACAAACAAGGTCATCTAATCTGAATACACTACGAAGTGATATATGCACACGGTGCCGATAAGCAAATCATGCTACCGTGTGTGTCCCAGGAAATCATGCTAACTTAAGCAATTTAGCAACTCATGTAGTAAGGATTCGGCCTGGGCTGCATCCCGGGCAATTGCGTATGCATGCCGGCGCCGGAGAACTGACCGTCGAGGTGGCCCTCCAAACCGCACACCTCGTCAAAGGCAAAGAACTCGTCGAAGTTGATGTTCTCTGGCAGCTCGATATCTAAGAAGGACTCGTCCATCGCGCTGGAGGACGGTAGCGTTCCTGCCACCGGCGCAACACCACCATCTGCACCGGCGAACTCATACAACACGCCAGCTTGGGCGTCTTGAATCTCTTGATCTGATGTCGACGCGGCAGGCCCTACTCCGAGGTCTTGGGAAGAACCCAGCAGGTGATGATCCTCTGTCGCGTTCGCTGCATTACCGTAGCAGTCCTGATACTGAGGGGAAACAGAGTGCGACGCCGGAATCTGATCGGACTCTTCTGCTATGGCTTGCCGGGTGGCCGCGCGCTCTCCACTGTCGTCGTGGCCGTAATCATCGGGCTCCCTCTTGCGCTTCTTGCCGTGGCCACTGAACAAAATGCGATACAGCCTGAGCGACGACGAGGCCAGATCGGGCGGGGCTGTGACCGAGTACTCGTGCATGACCCACCCCGTGCTGCCTTTCTCGCCGTCCTTGTGGAAGTTGAGCTGGTACTTTTTCCAGGTGATCTCCATGCCGCTGTCGGGGACGATGAGCTCCTTGTCATCCACGACGACCTTCTGCCCTTCCCAGCACCCGCCGCCCGCGCAGGTCCGCTTGTTCCGACTCTCCTTGCTGTCGATGGTTTGCCCGTAGGCAAAGAAGAAAGCATCGTCCTCCCGCTCGTGTTTGTTCAAGAGCTCCCATGGCGGCGCACTCAGCGGATCGTCCTCGAGGATGATGCCCTCCAGCGGGAGCTCCTGGCCAAGGAGTCGACGGAGCAGGTAGTATTCCACCGCCTCCTCGTCGAGAGGCTCCAGCTTGTAGCCCCGTGTGAGGCCGAGCACGTCGGCCGGATTTACCATGGCGCCTGGCTAACTTGGACTATTGCTAGGGTTTCAGACGAGAGGAGAGAGGCACGTATGGCGCGTGATCGAACGTGAGCACGAACAGCCTCCCATATTTATTATCCTCCCTGGTGAGCAGAATAGAGTCACAGACTCGCATACGTATTCGAGGTTCGAACTCGGAGTAAGGAAACTTGCTGCCGAAGTATATCCACGTCAACAAGCCGATCGATGCGATGCTTGCATGCACAGTGCATTAGCGCTCCGCTCGTGGATCAACATGCTACACACGTACATATCCAGCCGGCCACTAATTAAATACCAGAAGACTTTTTTTTCACGAATAAATACCAGAAGGCTGCTACACGTACATTTCTCCCATGCATGGTCAATTGTTATTTTCTTTTTTTTTGACAAAAATCAGCTCTTTATTCACTCGCTATCAAAGTTGCATCGTTTACAAGCATGGAAATCACCGCATCCGGTGCTGAATCCATCCAGACAGAAGGAGAGGAAAATCTAGCTATCCTAGCCAGTTCATGCGCTACTCGGTTACTTTCCCTATTACAATGTTATTTTATTTGTTTTCTCCAGAAGAAAGAAAAGGCTATCTCGCCTTCGCCGCTATTGTCATTTTATTCGATCGTCGGTGGTAAGGGGGTCGTTGGATCCACGTGTGTGGGTCATTTTTAGGCTCTCGTAGTTTAGATTTTTTTAGGTTGTTCATGGTCTTTGCTTCGGCGGCGGCGATAGCGGTGCTGAATAAAGTTTCTTTAGATCGTACAACGACGAGAGACGATCAGTCCTATGGTTCAAGATGGATTTGAAAATCAGTTTGTTTAAGCAAGGATGGTGCGGCGGCGGCATCTCGTGGTGGACATGTGTCCTCGGGCTCCACTGTTGCGACAGTGTTTGCTCCAGAGCCGGTGCGGAGCATGGGAGGTATATAGTCTAGGAGCGGATGCAGATTGTGGTCTGCATCGGCGGCATCTAGAAGATGGTAGATCGTGTGATGGGTTCGTGGTTCATGGATGGCACGTATGGTTTTCTCCTCCGACGTCTTAGTCATGTCGGGGTGCTGGGTTTGTGGTTCATGGATGGCAGGTATGGTGTCCGGGGTGTTGCTCCAGTCTGATTCGTTCAACGGTAATTGTTTCGCCCTTGGCGGGCCACCTTGGAGGTCTGCAAAGCTGCATATCAGCGATGGAGCAGCGTCGAGTTCGGGTATGGAGGTGATCTGTCATTTTTTTTCTTTTGCTCGCTGATGTGGTGGTGCCAAAGGTAGATGACGTGCATCGGTGTCAAGCTTAGAGGATTCTTCTGTCTTGTTCGTAATTTTACTTCTTGCCTTTGTTCCTTTGTGCAAAGGCTAGCGTTCCGTTATCTTTTCAGGTTTCTCGGGTCGGTTTGTACGTGGCTTGTAGTATGATTCTTATGATATGTAAATGAGGCATGTATTACCATGATTTTTTTTATTTTTATTTAACTCTGATGATAAAACACAATATATTCATGCAAACATATATGTATATAAAAATATTACTCCCTCCATTTCATAATGTAGTGCATATCGATTTTTTGAAAAGTCAAATCTCATAAATTTTGACCAAGTTTATGGAGAAAAATATTTACATCAAGAATGTCAAACATATATGATTGGGTTCATGATAAGATGTGGTTTTATCTTTTTATATACTTGGTATTGTACATATAAATATTTTTCACTATAAATTTTGTCAAATTTTGCAAAGTTTGACTTAAAAAAAATTATATGCACTACATTAGAGAATGGAGGGAGTAGTAGACTTTAATTAGTCTAAACTTATGAAATACAAGCAAAGACACATATTGGTATGTCATACTTGAAGACTATGCAATGGCGCTGAAGTTTGTTCGTAGCGCAAAATCATGCATCGTTGTTTGTGTTAATATCTTGCTTATTCTCTTCACTCACGCTTGTCAATTGGAAATTTCTACTTCCATGAACCTAAATTTCTTTTGTACACATGCATGCTATAGTCCAAGTGGTATCTATCTTATGAATATAAATTTCTTTTGTAAATTTAATGTTTCATTTAAAAAAAAATCCAGAATTATTTCCATTATTAGTAGAACAAAAATCCTTTTTTAGAGGGGATTTGTTTTCTTCTAAAGTTGCCATGTGCATTTTTATTATATGTAGCATGGCAATTTTCTAGGCCTTTTTTAATGCCCCACGTGGAAATATTTAGCAAAGAGCATGTCATTTTAGTAATTAATAACAAGGTCTTTCTATTATTAATAGTAACATGGCATTTCTATTTTTAGTTACATGGCATTTTTATTTGTCAAGAGGGATGGTAGTTTTATGATTAAGAGCATGGCATTTACATTATTAATAACATGGAATTTTTATTATTAGGTAATTTTGTTACAGATAGCATGTCATTTTAATTATTGTTGGCATGTCATTTTTTTATAATCAGGAGGATGGCATTTCTATTAGTAAGAGGGTGGAAATTTTTATTTTTATTGGCATGGCAAAAAGATCACTGACATGGCATTTTACGAAATTTTGCACAATGGACAAAATAAAGCAAAGAAAACACATCACAGCATTTTTCTAAAGTAGGATGGCCATTTTATAAATTAACATGCCACTTTATAAAGTACCATGGCATGTTTTGTTTTTTCATATGTGAGGCAATTATACATTTTATATTCTTCACAGGTTTTACAAGAAAAATATATAATTTTTGTTCATGGCATTTCAAATAAAAATAAAACAGTAAACTAGACCACTAGGCCAATGGGGGTTTGCCCCAGCTCTTCCCCCAGGAAACGATTGAGTGGGGCTGATTTGTTCGCTGGGAGCAGCTCACCCTAGAGATCAAATTCGTTTGATCGACCCCTCCCTCCTGGCGACTGTTCGTCAGCTGTTCAGGTCCAAACAAATAATACAAAGAATTAAATCTACACATTAAGGACTCTTACAGAAATCTTGTGTTTTCTTTCTCGACAGGTTGCACCTCTGGTAATAGAAATTGGTGCAATGAAGATTGTCTTTGGAGTCCCGACGTCTCTATGCATGCCCATCTACTCTAGTAACTTGCTAAGACAGTACACTTTTGCGGTGTCTAGTCTTTTACTCCGGCCCATTTCATGCAGTGGCTTAGATAGGCAACATTTGGCAAATTAATGCGCAAGCAGTTTATTTAAAAAATAGATTTTGGACAGCTTTGCATACATATCAATTGTAACAGTCAAATATGTTCCCTCATCACACATGTATATATACATCATCACACATATAGATCATCAACAAGCAATATGACCAACATTCTGACACATATATATCACAAGTGCCATGATCACACATGTATATACATCAAACACTAAGTTCATATAGAAGCTCACACGCAATTTCATATGTAGTTGCATATCATTTAAACATGACTCCACCAATTTTTGGACATTGTACAGCTCAAACAGTTTCAGGTGAAACTATAACCATCGGTCTTCTAGTTGGGGCATGAATTGTTCGAGAGGGTGAGCAACAAACACTAAAAGGGGTTGCAACTTGCAAGAAAGGATGCTTCCTGGTCTACTGTTCCCTGGAAATAACTTATGTCCAAGGCCATTGTTAAGTTGTTACTGCATTTAAATCAATCTGCCATGTCATGCAAACAACTTGACAGCTGACACTACGCCGTTTCTAACTGCTTTTTGTTCTTTGTTCATCCTATCTGTTAGACTATTACTCACTATTCAAATTCATCTGATTAATCAGTTAACGGGCCAGTTAATCGCTACTCGTAGGGTGACTGAATCGAATAGCACCTATTCATCATGTTAACTTGACAGGCCGATTAATTGACCAGTTAGACCAATTAATCGGTTGTTAGGGCGATTAATCGTTTATGACCCATTAACTTGTGGGAAAACAAAGCCCAAAAAGTTTTCCTGTAACCCTCCCATCCCCCTCTCGCTCCTCGTTGGCTAGGGTTCGACTAAACAGTAGCATATTTTGGGATATTACATAGTTGAGAGCATGAATATGGGATAATACATAAAAAAACTAGATATATGTTGTCAATTCATGTTTAATCTACTGTGTGTGAATAGGCAGAAGCGTCCTACCTCGATGAGAGGGACGCGTTACGTGTTATATAATCAGGGGCGCACCTCCCTGGCAAAGAACGCATACAATGTAGTAGTTGGAGATCTTCTAGGGAGATAAGAAGATTACATCTTGGAGAACAAGAGATAAGAGAGAGATTACAAAGAGGTATTCGGTTACAACCTATACTCTATCTCTCTTAATGATGTACGTGACTAGGTGTATGCGCCATACATACGTGACACAATATATGTGTTTGACACCCTCCCTTAATCACAACTTCATCAAGTTGAGATTATATTTGAAGTCTTCAAAACTTTTAACAGGAAGAGCCTTGGTGAATCCATCTGCAATTTGATCCTGAGAATGCACAAAGCGAATGTCAAGCTGCTTTTGAGCCGCTCTTTCTCTGACAAAATGGAAGTCAATCTCTATGTGTTTTGTCCTGGCATGAAAAACAGGGTTAGCAGACAGATATGTAGCACCCAAGTTATCACACCATAGACAGGGAACCTTTGCACTTTTTACACAAGGTTCTTTCAGCATGGATTGTACCCATATAATCTCAGCTGTAGCATTTGCTAATGCTTTGTACTCTGCCTCTGTACTGGATCTGGAAACTGTGGCCTGTTTTCTTGCACACCATGAAATCAGGTTAGGACCAAAGAATACTGCAAAGCCACTAGTCGAACATCTATCATCCAGGCATCCTGCCCAATCTGAGTCTGAGAAGGCACTCACAAGTGTAGATGGTGACTTACTAACATTAAGACCAACATTGAGGGTGTGCTTAACATATCTGACTATACGCTTTGCAGCAGTCCAATGAACTGTAGTAGGTGCATGAAGAATCTGGCAGACTTTATTGACAGCAAATGAAATATCAGGTCTTGTAAGTGTTAAATATTGAAGTGCACCTACTAGACTTCTGTACCTTGTGCTGTCATCTGAATTCAACCATTGCCCCTCTGTGAGAGATAATGTTTTAGAACTAGACAATGGAGTAGGTGAGGGTTTACAACCTTGCAAGCCAGCCTTTTTGACTAAATCTGTTGCATACTTTTCTTGAGATAGATGAATGCCATCTTCATGCTTCTTCACGTCTATCCCTAGAAAGTAGTGCAACTCTCCAAGATCCTTGAGGCCAAATTTTGCACTAAGATCCTTCAAGAGTCCTGAGATAGCCTCATCAGATGAACTTGTGACAATAATATCATCAACATATATGAGAACAAATATATGTGTGTTGCACTTATTGTAAATGAACAGTGAGGTATCTGTCTTAGAAGGTATAAAACCAAGTGCCTGCATTTTGTGACTGAGACGTGAGTACCACGCTCTAGGAGCTTGTTTCAGTCCATATAGTGCTTTATAAAGTTTGCACACATGAAGAGGTGCATTCTTATTTTCAAACCCAGGTGGTTGTTTCATGTACACTTCCTCTTCCAGAACACCATGAAGGAACGTGTTCTGTACATCTAGTTGTCTAAGACTCCAACCTCTGGAAACTGCAACATACAAGACAAGACGGATGGTGGCTGCTTTAACAACAGGACTAAAGGTGTCCTCATAGTCTATAACATACCGTTGTTTAAAACCCTTTGCCACAAGCCGTGCTTTGTAGCGATCAATGGTTCCATCAGGTTTTCTTTTGATCCTAAATACCCACTTGCAATCAATGAGGTTTTTACCTTGCTGTGGAGGGACCAAATGCCAAGTTTTGTTCCTTTTTAGGGCCATGTATTCTTCTTTCATGGCCCCTCTCCAATGTTCATCACCAAGTGCTTCCTCAAGCGCGTATGGTTCTCCTGGTTCTCCTATGGAGCAGATCATACCATATTTTGTTATATGTTTATAATCAATACGTTGTATTACCCCTTTCTGCAGTCGTGTACGTCGTGGTGCAGGTGTAGAGGATCCCACGACATCTACAGGAGTTGCACCAGGCGCCGATCCCAAGGAGGATGCGGTTGCAGCAGCTGTGTCGGGCGCCGGATCAGCTGTGTCAGGCGCTGGATCTTCTGTGACGGCAGACGAGCCACTGACGTGCAGACGAGGCGCAGAAGATCCAGGCTCGACCCCCCTTGCGTTAGCTGTGGAGCCCGCGCCGGTCGGACGACGCAGGTCGCACCGCGTGTAACACATCGGTTGGACCGGGAAGCGGGCGCTCACAGGCGGCGGACGCGTGGACGAGCGGGATTGGCGCGGGACGACAGTCATGAGGTCGCCAGCCGCTGTCTGGCGCGGGACCGGCTCCTGTCGCTCGGTCGGGCGAACCCGAGGCAGCTGTCGGCGCGGACTCCGGGGCGGATGGGCCCAGGCGTGCAGTGGGTGCAGATCCCGGGGTGGATTCGGCTGACGGATCTGCAGCGCCTGCCAGCTCCGATCCCGAGGGGGATTTGCTCCCAGATTCTGGACACATGAAATAAGCCCCGGCTGCACCAATTTCTTCAGGATTTTCTCGTCCAGTTTTTTCTGTACCGTCTCCTGCATCATCACACAACTCATGCAACACAGTGAGAGGGTTAGTCATCATAGAATCATCACAGTTTTGTGACTCTTGAGTAAGCCCGGTGAGACTAGGAGATAAAAGAAGAATTTCTTTGCGGAGTAATGCACCAGCATTAGGATGAAGTTCAGAGAAGGGAAACTTAGTCTCGTCAAAAACCACATCTCGTGAAATGTAGACACGGCCAGTAGAGATGTCAAGAAACTTCACCCCCTTGTGTTGAGCACTATACCCAAGAAAAACACACTGTTCTGAGCGAAACATTAGTTTGCGAGTGCTGTAAGGACGGAGATTTGGCCAACATGCACACCCAAAGACACAAAGCGATGTATAATCTGGTTTGACATGAAGTAGTCTTTCGGTGGGAGTTTCACTGTTTATGACACGATTTGGAAGCATGTTGATAATGTGTACGACAGTGAGGAAGGCCTCATTGTAAGTGCATCTAGTGCCACCCCTAGTTGGTTTTGGAGTATTGACGACAAACCTGGTTGAGGGACTAATGTGTTTGTGAGAATTCTAGGATAACACAGGTAGTAGTCCCTCGTTGATTCGGTTTACCTACCAGAGATGACCCCTAAAAATGTATGAAGACATTGAAGACAATGGTGGTATGTGAAGATATTCACATTGAAGACTATGACAAGAGAAGACATCGCGTGAAGACTATGGAGCGCGAAGACTTAGTTGTTTCGTTGTTTCCATTTCTTCTTTGTTGAGTCATAGGAACCACCGTACTGTTAAGTGGGGTCCAAGTGAACAAAGTCAGAGTGACTGAAGTGATGCTCAACCAAAACCTATGTCTTCGAGCGAAGACAATGAGAGCAAATCTTATCCAGAGCTGGATGAGTCAGCTTTACTTGTAGCCCAAGTCAAGCTGCCGCGTGTGTTTGAAATCTGACCGTTGGAACACGTGTCAATTCCTTAGTGACCCAGGGTCATTTCGGACAAATCAGGTCGGGTTGCCTAGTGGCTATAAATAGCCCACCCCCTACACCATAAATTGGTGGCTGCTCAGAGTTAGTGCACGGCTTTTGTCGTTTGAGAGCAACCCACCTTTGAAGATTTTGAGAGAGAGAAATCCTTGCGAGGACAAAGCCCAAAACACCCAGAGCCAAAGAGTGTTAGGCATCACTGAAGTCTTTCTATCCACGTGACCTGAAGACTTGTTACACTTGAGGACTGTGAATCCTCCAGCCGGTTAGGCGTCGCGTTCTGAGCATCCAAGAGTCATTGTGGATCGCCGGTGAACGAAGTCTGTGAAGGTTTGGAAGTCTACCTTGAAGACTTACCAGAGTGATTGGGCGAGGACTGGGTGTCCTTAGCTCAAGGGGAATAAGGTGAAGACACGGTCTTCTGAGTTGAATCTCAGCCTCCCTAACCAGACGTACAGTTGTCACAGCAACTGGAACTGGTCCAATATATCCCTGTCTTCACCAAGCGACTGGTTCTATCGTGTCCCTCCTTTTATTTACAGTTTGTCTTCGTGAAGTCATTGCCTTCTTGCATTACCTGTTTGACTTCACTGTGTGACCTCTATTGTTATTTGGCTTCATACTATCTTTCATTCAGATCTTTACTCCCTAGCTGCTATTAGTCTTCGTGCTTTCACTTCTTTGAATACATGACTATGGCTTGCTTAGTGTAGTCTACCTTCCGCTGCATATCAATAGGTTCATTTCTATTGTTTGTCTTCGAAACTCTCATGTTTTGAAGACTTTCATAAAAATCGCCTATTCACCCCTCCTCTAGTCGATAACTAGCACTTTCAATTGGTATCAGAGCAAGGTACTCCCTTGTTCTATGTGATTCGGTTTAACCACCTGGAGTTTTAGCTATGTCGACTGCAGGGATAATCAAAGTCTCCGCTGCATGCCCCGTCTTCGATGGAACTGAATATCCCTACTGGAAGAATAAGATGCGCATGCATCTTGAAGCCATTAATGTCGACCTCTGGTATGTCGTCAAGAATGGTGTTCCCAAGACTGGTGAAGGTGTCACCCTGCTGATGTCAAGAAGTTCGTTCAACTGGATTACACTTCCAAGAACATCATCTGTGGTCATCTGACCAAAGGACAGTATGGTCGTGTGAGTGCTCTGGAAACATCGAAGCTAGTCTGGGACTGGCTCTCCAAGGTCAACGAAGGCGTCTCAACCCAGAGAGATCAAAGGATCAGTGTCCTTCGCAACCTCTTCAACCGCTTCAAGAGAAACAACAATGAGAATGTCCAGCTCACGTTTGATCGCCTCACTGACATCACAAATGAGCTTCGTGCTCTCGGCGCCACTGAGATTACCAAGCATGAAATCGTCAAGACAATGCTGAGATCACTTGACAGCTCGTTCGACACCCTTGCCCTGATGATACAAGAACGCCCTGACTTCAAGACTCTCGATCCATCTGACATACTTGAGAGGATCAACACACATGAATTACAGCTATCTGAGAAAAGAGATATCTATGGTCCAAACTATGGCCGAACTCGCGCTTTGAAGGCAAAAGCTGTTTCCTCATCTGAAGAAGAATCTGACTACAGTTCTGGTGATCCTGAAGACATTGGAAAGGAGCTTGCTATGCTTGTGAAGAAGTTCCAGAAGTTCACTAAGAAGAAGGGCTTCAGAAAGTCTTCACGATCCAGCTCAAGAAATGATGAAGCTTCCACTCATGATTACAAGAAGAGAACATGTCACAAGTGCAAGAAACTTGGACACTACATCTCTGAGTGTCCACAGTGGGACAATGAGAACAACAACAAGAAGAAGAAGAGCAAGGAATATGATTTTGATGACAAGAAGAAGAAAAAATCCTCAAAGTCTTCTTCCAAGTCTTCGTCCAAGTCTTCATCACACAAGAAGAGCTCATCTGGCAAGGCTCGTCCTTTTGTTGGCAAGGAGATGGATTCAGAGGAGGAGTCTTCTTCTGAGGAGGCGGAGATGGAGTCTGAGGAGGAGTCCGACTCTGGCGTTGCAAGTCTGGCTCTAGCTACAGCCTACGTTGCCAAGTCCATCTTCAACACTGAAGACAATGACCCCGTCACCAACGCTGATGCTAATGACAAGGACGACTCTGCTCCCACCTACTGCTTCATGGCACGTGGTGCCAAGGTAAAATCACGCGATGCTTACTTTCAAACATCAGGTGAAGATGACTCTGATTGTGAATCCAAACCCAGCTACAAAACACTTGCTAAAATTGCAACTGAACAACAGAAAGCTATGGAACATACTCAAAAACTGTTAGACAAAAGCGATGACCTGTTGGACGCGGAAATGAGCCGATCTCAGTGCTTAATTGAAGACATAAAAAATCTTCATGTTAAGTACCAGGAACTTGAAAGTCGTCATGAAACACTCTCAACAACTCATGAAAAGCTTTCCTATGATTATCTTCAAAGGAAGGAAGAACTTGAGAAATTGAGAGCGGCTCATGAAGATCTTCAAAAAGAGAATGAGTCACTTCACGCTCAACAGATCAGTTCCGCTCAGGATGGATTTGAACCACCATGTCTAAAATGCCTTGAGCATGATAATGCTACTTCTGTTGCTGAATGTTCTACTACTGCTACTGTTGCAATATCTTCAACTGTTGATGTGGAAACTAACCCCTCTGCTGAGGATGCCACCACTATTGCTGATGAAAATGCTAGGTTGAAGACATTGCTTGAAACAGGGATGTACAAAAGTCTCAAAGGACATCAGACACTGTGCGATGTCCTCAAAAGGCAGATTCTGAACCGAAACCCTAGGAAAGAGGGTGTTGGGTTCGAGAGGAAAATGAATGTTGATGGTTCTTACTGGAAGCCTGAGCAGTATCCCAAAACCACATGGGTTGCTGCAAAGGAACCTTCAGGGGATCCATCCACCTTATCTGGCTTCACTTGTGCTAACCCAGTTATCATTGATGAATCCTTTGATGCAAACTATAAACTGTTTAAGAATCAAAATGGTGAAGTGTTTGCCAGGTATATTGGTACTAACTGCAGGAATGGGCCACCTATGAAGATGATCTGGGTTCCCAAAAGTTGTCTTGAGAATCTTCCTGTGAATGTCATCATGACACCGTATGGGAAGAAGACAAATCCCAGACCAAAGGCTTCATATGGTCCAAAGGCTTCATACAGACACATGACTCACCTGAGTCACCCTAACGCCAATGTTTTGCAGGGAAATCATACTCAGATGTTTGAATATGAGCGTGTTTCTTCAAACCGCTATGTTCATAAGACCAAAAACTTTTCTGCTTATTCATATGAGTATTATTCTCCTCCTACAAGGCTATTTGCTAGGGCTCCAAAGCCAAAGTTCTCAGATGCTGCACTTAGACTCATTGCTTCTAAGCCACCCCTGAAGATGTGGGTGGTTAAGAAGAATTAACTTTCTTTTGCAGGGAAAGGTCTCCAGCCGGAAATCAAAGGCGTCTGATGCTAATGCTGGGGACCTAAAACATCTTGTAGGGCGCAAGATAAAATGCCCAAATGGTCTTACTATGTATTGTGTTCCCGAATCTCTTGCCAATCATCCTATCAGTCCTACCCTTGATATGAGCTTTGATAATCCTCTTGTCTGTCAAATGTTTATGCTTCACAATACTCTTGGTGAAGCCTATCCCCCTAACGGTACTGTAGGGAATGACACCAAAGTCTTCAGAATGGATTATGGGCACCGGATGCACTAATCATATGACTGGTGATCAAAGTCTTCTCATGGACTCAATCTTACGTCCATCTGACAAGAGTCACATCACAATTGCTGACACTGGTAAAAGCAAGGTATTGGGTCTAGGTAGAGTTGCAATCTCAAAGGATTAGCACATGGATAAAGCAATGCTTGTTGAGTCCCTTGGTTTCAACTTAATGTCTGTCTCAATGCTTTGTGACTTGAACATGATCGTGATATTTGGACAATATCGTTGCCTTGTACTAATGGAATCTGACAAGTCTCTAGTCTTTGAAGAGTATCGAAAAGATGATTTGTACATGGTAGATTTCTCAGCAGGACCACAGCTTGCCGTATGTCTTCTAGCAAAAGCTTCAGAGTGCTGGCTCTGGCATCGGAGGCTAGGGCATGCTGGCATGAGGAACTTGCACACTCTCGCAAAGAAGAAGCACGTCATAGGCATCGAGGGCGTCAAGTTCAAGAAAGATCATCTGTGCGGCGCCTGCGAAGCTGGAAAGATGACAAGGGCCAAGCATCCCTCGAAGACAATCATGACGACATCTCAACCCTTCGAGCTGCTACACATGGACTTGTTTGGTCCTACTCACTACTCTACTCTCACTACTACTGCTTGTCTCTATGGCTTTGTCATTGTTGATGATTATTCAAGATATACTTGGGTGCACATAATCCTCTACAAGACTGAAGTGCAGGATGTATTCAGATGCTTCCCAACCGTGCCATGAACAACTATGGCGTCAAGATCAAGCATATCAGAAGTGACAACAGCACAGAATTCAAGAACACTGGCCTCGACCTTTACTTGGATACATTGGGAATCACTCATGAGTTCTCAGCTCCGTACGCACCTCAGCAGAATGGCATCGTGGAGCGCAAGAATAGAACACTCATTGAGATGGCTCGGACGATGCTTGATGAATACAAGACTCCAAGAAAATTCTGGCCTGAAGCCATTGATACTGCATGCCATGTCATCAACCGTGTTTATCTTCACAAGCTTCTGAAGAAGACATCCTATGAACTCCTGACTGGTAAGAAGCCAAATGTCAGTTACTTCAGAGTAATTGGTGCTAGGTGCTGGATCAAGGATCCACATCACACTTCAAAATTTGCACTGAAAGCACATGAAGGTTTTATGCTTGGTTACGGAAAGGATTTGCACTCCTACAGAGTCTTCAACCTCTTTCACTATAAAGTGGTTGAAACTTTGGATGTGCGGTTCGATGAGACTAACGGCTCGCAAAGAGAGCACCTGCCAAATGTGCTAGATGAAGTTCCACCTAGTGAGTCCATCAAGCTTATGGGAACTGGAGAAATCATACCGTCTGAAGCACAGCCTGAAGAGGAACTTATCATTTCTGCACCTAATCAACCTGAAGACAATGCTCGGCCTGAAGACAATCCTCCTAACGATGACAATGATCAGCAAGAGCAAAATCTTCGTCCAGCTCATCCTCGTGTTGCAAATGAAGTACAGATTGAGAAGATAATTGATAGCATCAATGCGCCTGGTCCACTCACTCGTTCAAGAGCAACACAGCTTGCAAATTTCTGTGGGCACTTTGCATTTGTCTCAATATCTGAACCCAAGAAAGTTGCTGAAGCCTTCATGGAACCTGAATGGATTCAAGCTATGCAAGAAGAGCTTCAACAGTTCAAGCTGAACAATGTGTGGGAACTAGTCAAGCGTCCTGATCCTCACAAGCACAACATAATAGGCACCAAATTGATATATCGCAACAAGCAAGATGAGCATGGTCAAGTTGTCAGAAACAAGGCTCGTCTCGTTGCCCAAGGATACACTCAAGTTGAAGGGATTGACTTTGACGAAACATTTGCTCCTGTGGCTAGGCATGAAGCTATTCCATACTGCTAGCCTATGCAAATCATCACAACATCCTTCTGTATCAAATGGATGTGAAGAGTGCATTTCTCAACGGCAAAATTGAAGAAGAAGTGTATGTTGCACAACCTCCTGGCTTTGAAGATCCAAAACATCCTGACATGGTATACAAGCTTAACAAGGCACTATATGGCCTCAAACAAGCCCCTTGCACTTGGTATGACACACTCAAAGATTTCCTGAAGAGCAAAGGCTTCAAACCTGGTTCCCTGGATCCCACACTCTTCATGAAGACATATGATGGTGAACTGTTTGTGTGCCAAATATATGTGGATGACATTATCTTCGGCTACACCAACTAGAAATACAGTGATGAGTTTGGACACATGATGCAAGAGCAATATCAGATGTCCATGATGGGTGAGCTGAAGTTCTTCCTTGGTTTTCAAATTCGTCAGCAAAGCAATGGCATCTTCATATCTCAAGAGAAATATCTCAAAGATTGCCTGAGGAAGTTTGGAATGCAAGACTGCAAAGGTTACACGACGCCAATGCCAACCAAGAGTCATCTGGGTCCTGACGCCAATGGTAAAGAGTTCGATCAAAAGGTATACCGCTCCATGATTGGTTCTTTACTTTATTTATGTGCATCTAGGCCAGATATCATGCTTAGTGTTTGCATGTGTGCTCGATTCCAAGCGGCACCAAAGGAATCACATCACTTAGCTTTGAAGCGAATTCTTTGATATTTGGCTTACACCCCAACACTAGGATTATGGTATCCAAAGGGCTCAGAGTTTGATCTAGTTGGATTCTAGGATGCTGATTATGCTGGTGACAAGGTGGATCGCAAGTCTACATCAGGGACATGTCACTTTCTGGGACGATCACTTGTCTGTTGGTCTTCAAAGAAGCAGAACTATGTATCACTCTCCACTTCTGAATCTGAATACATTGCTGCTGGATCTTGCTGCGCTCAGCTTCTATGGATGAAGAAAACACTCAAGGACTATGGCATCCATATGAAACAAGTACCACTCTACTGCGACAATGAAAGCGCCATCAAGATTGCCAACAACCCAGTTCAGCACTCGAAGACAAAGCACATTGAAATTCGTCAACACTTTCTCAGAGATCATGTTATGAAGGAAGATATTGATATCATTCACGTCAACACTGAAGAGCAATTGGCAGATATCTTCACAAAGCCCTTGGATGAGAAAAGGTTTTGCAAGTTGTGGTGTGAGCTAAATATCTTGGAATCCTCGAATGTCCTGTAATCAGGCACACATCCTAACACTTATGCATGTTGATGACTTAGATGTGCAACACACAAAGTAAAGTATATCTTCAATCAATGAAGACTTACACTTTGAGTGTGAATACATTAATGCGGAATCTGACTTCAGAGCGCCACGATAATTGTGCGCCGTGTCTGGGTCTAATACTTCCTATAAGGTGGGTAACGCCAGGACCAAACTTTTGTTTGAAGTGTTTCTCCTGGCGTTGTATTTGCAAAGTCTTCGCATTTGGTTTGTCTTCAATATTGACATGACTTCATGTTTATCTTCACAATGTTGATTTGGTCTTATTCTGATATATACATATATTAGTGTTTTGTCCTCTACAGCATTCACTTATAGCTATGTCTTCTTGTTTGAATCTTTTGAACTAAGTGAATGTGATCGGATCCTAACCTCTCTATGCTTCCTTCTCAAGTCTATCTATCCAAATCATATGCATTCTATTGAAACCGTCGAATGTCTTCTCTGCGTCCTTGTCAGCAGAAGATACAGAGACAAACATTAAATCTGTTTTAAATGCTCAATCCTTATTGCCTGAAACCCGGAGAAGTCGGAACGACCACCCGACAGTCCAGGCGTGCGTGGGAACATGGAACAACTTCCAATGTGTTGCATGTTCGCCACGTGTCCCTCAGATGTGAACCGCCAGGGGCACCTGCGTAATTGCGCTGTGCCGTCCCTCTCCCTATAAATACACATCACATCGCGGTCAAAATACTTCTACCACCTCTCCACCTCAGACAAATCCTAGCGCCACCGCTAGCTCTCGACGATGCCGGCGATGAAGCGCTTAGCTGTCGCGACCTCACCAACGCCGTCTTCACGCCGGCCGCGGACATCGTCTTCGCCGCCGCCGCCATAGGTGTCCTCCGTCGCCAAGTTAGGGCACGGAAGATCGAACTGCTCGGCCTCATCTTCTACTCCGTCTAGCAGTTCATCGTGTGGTAAATTAAAACTCTCTTTTTACTGTCTTTTTGATCTGATAGATTCATCCTTCCTACCAAAAGTGGTTTCTGCCACCACAAATTTGGATCCATCTTGTTCTGCATCTCATAAGATGCCTAGTATATTCACTTATGCTTCACACATAGTTAGATTCCTCACTTGTACATATTCTTGGATTCGTACAAATCTGGAACCAACTCTCAACATATAAGTGAATGTCTTTGCGCTATGAGGTCAATGTCTTCTAAACTGATTTATCTTCAAAATCTTCTGAGAACGTGTATGACCTCTTCCCCTTCCCTCGCATCTCTAATGCTTTCACAGGTACATGTCCGTGGGAGAATCCCTTGGTTCTCATAGTCTGCATTCATTTGCAGAATTCTTACAGCATCATATCAACTCTCCCGAAGCTAGTTCCTGTCTGACCAGCAGACGAAAGCCTTTGACAGTTTTGAAGCCATTCAGTCATAACTTCATGGCCACAGATAAGTCAACAAGGAAGGGACGCAGACAGCGCCACGGGGGCACTTCAATGGATTTGCCTGAAGATCTTTATGAGTTGTACAAAACTGATCCTGAGGAGAGCTATGGTCAACGCAAAACTCGAATCCAATGGATTCGAAGATATTGGGCTGAGCAATGGTTCAAGTACAGATTCGTCACCAAGGAATATGCTGAAAAGAATGCCATCAAGCGACCTTGGGGAGATATTCTCTACAAAAATCTTCAACCCAAGTCTAGGTCTGAAGCTATTGCTCAGGGTTTCTACCCGTGCATGGTCCGTGGACCACAGCCTGCTGATGCCGACCCATCGTCTCAGTTATGGTGTCGAGAAGATAGCTTGTTCAAGCGCAACTACAAGTTTGCCAAGGACTCTGCAGTAAAGAACAAGAAGAGTCTTGGGTGCAATTTCAACCCACGTCCTTCTGCTCCTCGGGCTGATGGCACACGTGATGCCAATCCCAATGTCATCGGCCCCTTCGACAACTTTGATGGTCTCCTCTCCTACATCGCTGCCCAGACGGCCACAGTGGATCAGTATGGAGATGAAGCTGATTCTGATGAAGCTCCTGCTCCGCCGAAGCCTCAAAAGCAGAAGAGACCCAAGGCTTCAAAGCCTTCTTCTGCACCAAGAGCTTCGCGTGCGAAGCCTCTGGCCACTGCTCCTCCTGCACCTAGTGTGCATTCTGAAGATCTCTCTCGCATCTCCAAGACAGAGAATAAGAAGAAGCCCATGCAAACTAGTGGTCAAGCACTGACCCCAGCTGCCGTTCTGAGGAATGAAAACAAAGCCATTGATCTGTCTAGTGACGACGATCTTGGTGATGATGCTCTTGAGCTGTTGATAAAGAGCAAGCAAGAGGCGGAAATCTTCAATGATCTTCCCCTTTTCGATGTGGACATCCTGAACAAGTTCATTGACGAGTGGTTTGACAGCCCAAACCTAAGTTTTGATGATCTTCAGCTTCCTATTGGGCTAAGTGTCTCCTTCCATGGAGCCATTGCTCCTGAGCTGGCTCTAGCTCAGAGAATTGTTGAACTGAAGAACAAGATTGACTATGAAAAAGCCCAGTTCAAGAAGCATATGGCCAAGCTCAGTGTGACTAATGTTCAGAATTTCAAGCAAATGATGCATGAGCTCAAGGAGGCATTTCACAAGAAACGTGACGAAGCTAAAGGTTCTCGAGAGCGCATGAAACTCATTGCTTCCAAATGTGTTCAAGATTACAATGAAGATGAGAAGCGCAAGGCGCTTGGGCGTCCTGGCATCGACCCCAAGATGGCTGCCAAGAAGACGAAGCCTGCTGTGAACCAAGCTGAAGCATCCAGGCGGGAAGAACCTCGCATTGTCTTTCCCGCCAGTATGACAGGCGTGAAGCCTAAGGTCCCCACAGTGGCTTCACATCTCAAGAAAACAAGAACAGCCGAAGCCGAAGCCGAAGCCAGAAAGCGCAAGTCAAAGAACACCACTGATGAAGCTCCACCAACCAAGAAGAGAAAAACCAAGAAGAAAGACCGGGCTGCTGCCACAGAGCCCCTCGTCGTCGAGCCAATCTCAGTTGCTCGTCCTGCGTCCGCACACCAAGAGCGTCGATTGATAGTTCATGAGCCTGCTACCACAGAAGCTCCTGAAGCTCAAGCAGATCCAGTTGTTGACCACACCGCAGCTGAAGACATTGGTCCTCAAGACAATGTAGACGATGATGAAGTCCTTCCTCAGATCGAGCACAACGTGGTATCATCGCCTGTTCTCACGAACAGCAAACTCATCAGCATTGGTCGTCCTCTGACGCCAATCGATCAGGATGATTCATGGGCTGATTACCCTCAAGACTCCCCCCTGAAGAAGAAACACCAACTACTCCCCCAACTCAAGTCACCACTCCGGTGCTTGATGATGAAGACTTTGTGGCCCAAAAAACTCCATCTCCACAAGCATCGCCAGCGTTTCGCAGGCTTCGCAAAGGACCAAGGCCACAAGTCACTCTTTCGAGTGTTCTAGAAGGAGAAGAGCACCAATCAGTATCTCACCAAGTATTTCCTGAAGCCTCTCCAACTGTGAACATCTCCGAGTCTGAAGCCAAAGCTGCTGAAGACATTCCGGCTGCATCAGCCGATGATCAAGAAGAACCAAGACATGAAGAAGAACATGTTGCTACACCCCCTACCAACCCTGAAGTTGTTCTCGAGGAGAACGTGTCCGACCCTCCAGCTACTCGAGTGGAGGTTGATAACATTGAGGCGACCACCAACACCAATATTGAAGCCAATGACATTGTCATGGCTGAAGCTAATATGGTGCCTGAAGTTAATGTGGTGCCAAAAGTAGTTGCACCTGAAGCCAATGCTGCACCTGAAGCAAATCTGCAGCCTGATGTTAATGACAATGCCACTGCTCCTGTACCGCCTCCAAGGCCACACACCATTGAGCAAGCATTCGACCGAGGTCAGTTGGTTACTATCAGATGGCCCATTCTGGTTCCTCCACCTGCTGCTGGTCCGCAATTTGACTATCATGTAGAGCACAGGCCTCAGGTCCAGAAGCCTAAGCCAAGGTTTCCAAGGTTTCCAGGTACTGCAACTTCACCAGGATCTTTCAATGCAAATGGCTTCATTGCACACAATACCTTCTTTGATGGCGCCAAGAACCCCTACTCCAAGCCAAGAATTTCATCTGATCGGTTCTGGAGCTATCAGCAGCGCACTTATTATTCCTGTGTTCTCTATGATCAAGGGCGCATCTTTCCACATATGCGTCTAGAGAGTGAAGCTATTGCTGGACTGCCCTGCTTAGAAGAAGCCCTTGACTGCTTCCGTGATGCTGGTCTTTTGAACTTTGTGACTGATAAAGAGCATTGGAATGAAGAGCTTCTGCTACAATTCTATGATACCCTCCACATTCGCGGCTACAACAGGGATCCGAATACATGGATCCTTGAGTGGATGACAGGCAACGTACACCATGAAGCCAAAGCTCTTGACATTATTGAGCTCACTGGTCTGCCCACTCCAGGTGAATTATATGAACCTGGTTGTCAGCTTCACCGCAATGCTCTGGAGAGCATCTTTCAGAAGCCAGAGCCCAACATGAGCCAAATGCTGAGCATGATGAAGCCACTGCCACACGACACTGAATACCCAAGAGAATTCTTTGTTGAAGACCTAGAGTATCTACCTTGCACTATTTATCATATCATCAGGCGAACTCTATGGCCTGTCAAAGGACATTCTTCTGCAGCGAAGCTTGAAGGAGCAATGAAGACATTGGTCTTTTATATCTTCAATGGCATCAGCTTCAACGCTCAAGACTTCTTCATCAGGCAATTGGCTGCATCTGACTCTGACCTTTTTGGTATGAAATTCTACGCTCCATGGGTTATGCACCTTATCAAGCTTCATTCTACTGTCAACTATCAGCCTCCTGCTCGCAACCATTTGATATTCTTGCCAGAGGTTGATATGTCTGTTGAAGCCATCTACCCAGAGCCTGCCAAGGAGCCTGTTTATCTTCACAATGCTGATCACCAAAGCTTCACACAGCCCATTGAAGGAGTTCAGGCCGTCACTCGTGTTTATCCTTTGGCTAGCAATACACGCGCACCTCACCGTGCCCATACTAAAGCCACTGAAAGCACTATTGCTCAAAGGCCTCGGAAGCCATCTCGTGTTCTCAATGACCGAGAGCTTCTCGTTGCCCTGCATCAAAAACAGGATAAGCATCACTACTGGCTGGCGTCAGATGCAAAGCCTCTTAGTGGACGTCAACCGCATTCGCAATCTTTCCACCAAGAATGCTTTTGTCACTCATGAAACCTGTCGGAGGTCATGGAAGAGTTTGACTTTGCTCAGTGTTGAAGCTGATCTTCAAGACGATGGCTTCACTCCTCCAAGGAATGTTGTCTTGCGTCGGACTCCCTCTCTTGAAGACTCTAACTATTCCTCCTCAGCTGCAACGGTAAATGCCAGAGTCATTGATGACCAAGATGATGCTACTTCACCACCTCCAACTTCGGGGCGTATTGACACTGCACCAAGTTCTTCTGCACCACCAAACCTCAATGACGACCCTGCTGCTTCACCTCCTACTCCTCATGGGAACGAGTAGAGGCTCTATGTGTTCAAACATTTTTGGTCCTTACTGACAAAAGGGGGAGAAGCATATGAGTTGATAGTCTTCAAGCGGGTCCATATGGGTGGTTGCTTTATACTTTTGCCAAGTGTTTACAACTCTCGCTTTCGATACATTTGGTTCTTTGAGTTGTAACACTTAAACTTGATGGTCGTCTGCTATTTTTTCTGCTAGTCTGTGATGTGATGAGAAATTCCGCATATGCGATGATAAATCCCGCACGAAGTCATATTGCAGACGTCCATTTTTCATTATGCATGTCATTATCTTTGTTATATCTCTTCATGCATGATGAATTGCCTTCACAAGTTGAAGAGGATCTCCACAAGTACAACCTGCCATGTGCATTTGCATTCCAAAAGCAAAATACTTATATGCACATCTTCAGGGGGAGCCTTTTGCTACTTATGAAGACAATATCTTAATCCTTTACAATTTCACATACTTTTATCCCCATTGAAAACTTCAACCAGTTTGTCATCAATCACCAAAAAGGGGGAGATTGTAAGTGCATCTAGTGCCACCCCTAGTTGGTTTTGGAGTATTGACGACAAACCTGGCTGAGGGACTAATGTGTTTGTGAGAATTGCAGGATAACACAGGTAGTAGTCCCTCGTTGATTCGGTTTACCTACCGGAGATGACCCCTAAAAATGTATGAAGACATTGAAGACAATGGTGGTATGTGAAGATATTCACATTGGAGACCATGACAAGAGAAGACATCGCGTGAAGACTATGGAGCGCAAAGACTTAGTTGTTTCGTTGTTTCCGTTTCTTCTTTGTTGAGTCATAGGAACCACCGTACTGTTAAGTGGGGTCCAAGTGAACAAAGTCAGAGTGACTGAAGTGATGCTCAACCAAAACCTATGTCTTCGAGCGAAGACAATGAGAGCAAATCTTATCCAGAGCTGGATGAGTCAGCTTTACTTGTAGCCCAAGTCAAGCTGCCGCGTGTGTTTGAAATCTCACCGTTGGAACACGTGTCAGCTCCTTAGTGACCCAGGGTCGTTTCGGACAAATCAGGTCGGGTTGCCTAGTGGCTATAAATAGCCCACCCCTTACACCATAAATTGGTGGCTGCTCAGAGTTAGTGCACGGCTTTTGTCGTTTGAGAGCAACCCACCTTCGAAGCTTTTGCGAGAGAGAGAAATCCTTGCGAGGACAAAGCCCAAAACACCCAGAGCCAAAGAGTGTTAGGCATCATTGAAGTCTTTCTGTCCGCGTGGCCTGAAGACTTGTTACACTTGAGGACTGTGAATCCTCCAGCCGGTTAGGCGTCGCGTTCTCAGCATCCAAGAGTCATTGTGGATCGATGTGAACGAAGTTTGTGAAGGTTTGGAAGTCTACCTTGAAAACTTACCAGAGTGATTGGGCGAGGACTGGGTGTCCTTAGCTCAAGGGGAATAAGGTGAAGACACGGTCTTCTGAGTTGAATCTCAGCCTCCCTAACCATACGTATAGTTGCCACAACAACTGGAACTGGTCCAATATATCCATGTCTTCACCAAGCGACTGGTTCTATCATCTCCCTCCTTTTATTTACAGTTTATCTTCGTGAAGTCACTGTCTTCTTGCATTACCTGTTTGACTTCACTGTGTGACTTCTATTGTTATTTGGCTTCATACTATCTTTCATCCAGATCTTTACTACCTAGCTGCTATTAGTGTTCATGCTTTCACTTATTTGAATACTTGACTATGGCTTGCTTAGTGTAGTCTACCTTCTGCTGCATATCAATAGGTTCATTTCTATTGTTTGTCTTCGAAACTCTCATGTTTTGAATACTTTCAAAAAAATCGCCTATTCACCCCCCCTCTAGTCGATAACTAGCACTTTCACTCATCCCAGAATTTTAGTGGCATTGAGGCACCTGCTAGGAGAGCTAAACCAACTTCAACTATGTGCCTATGCTTGCGCTCAGCTGAGCTGTTTTGTTGGTGAGCGTGAGGGCATGACACATGATGGGAAATGCCAAGTGTTTGGAAGAAGGAATTGAGTTTCTCATATTCCCCTCCCAAGTTGGATTGGACAACAAGTATTTTGCTATCAAACTGGCGTTCAACGAGTGCTTGGAAATTTTTAAATACTTGAAACACTTCTGATCTTTTCTTAAGAAGATAGATCCAAGAAAACTTGCTATAGTCATCAATGAAGCTAACATAGTATGTGTGTCTCCCAACAGAGCTTGGGGCAGGACCCCAAACATCAGAAAATATTAATTGCAAAGGTTTAGTAGAGACACTTGTACAGATGGGATAAGGCAATTGATGACATTTTGCTCTTTGGCAAGAATCACAAATAGTTTCAACATTATGCTCACCAACAAACAGGAGCTTATTCTTCCTAAGCAAACATTCAACTAAGGAAAAAGAGGCATGTCCTAGACGATCGTGCCATCGTGTGGACGAAAGCTTGATAGCACCACAAGCTTGTTTATTGTGTCTTCAAAACTCCGGAATCAACGGGTAAAGTCCTCGAACGCATCTACCTCGATAGAGAGTTTTCCTCGTGGCCTGATCCTTGATCAAGAAGAAAAAATGATGAAACTCAATGAAAACATTATTATCAATGGTGATGCGATGAATAGACAGAAGGTTTTTGTTGGCACTAGGAACATGCAAGATTTTACGAAGATGGATCTTATGAGAAGGGGTACGAAAAACTGAATGACCTATGTGACGGATCCTCATACCTGCACCGCTGGCGGTGTGGATCTGATCCTTCCCTTGATACTTCTCGCGGAGAGTCACCTTCTCCAGCTCGCCCGTGAGATGATTGGTGGCGCCGCTGTCGAGATACCAGTTGGTATCCACGCCATATGCTCCCTCGGCGGCTGCGGCCACCTTGTCATCTTCTTCAGAAGATGCATCATCCTCATCAAATCTGTACCAGTAGTCCTTGGCCGTGTGGCAGGCTTGCCGCAGATCTGACAACAGACAGCATCGGGGCGGGACTTGCCATAGCCACCACGGCGCCCCCTGGTGCTGGTGGAGTTGGGGCGCCCGGAGCGAGGGCTGGAGTTGGTGGAGTTGCCGGGACCGCCGTGCTTGCCCTTGGGACGAGGAGGACCGCGGTGGCGCTAGGAGTAGCCGCCACGTCCACGCGTGCCCGCGTTTGCAGATGACTTGAGCCCGCCACCGGAGTTCTGGAACTGGGCCATGCGCTGATCGAAGTTGCTGAGCATGGCAAAGAGCTCGTCGAGGGAGACGGGCATGAGGCGGGCGTTGAGGGCCGAGACAAGGGGCTGGTAGTCCATGTCCAACCCATGGATGATGTAGGAGATCAGCTCGTCATCCTGGTTGGCTTTGCCGGCCGAGGCGAGCTCATTGGCAAGGCCACACATGGAGGCGAAGTAGGCGGCGACTGATTGATTACCTTTCTAGGCATTGATGAGGGCGGTGCGGATGTTGTTGACGTGGCTCAAGGACTGCGACGAAAACATGCCCGCCAGTGCCGTCCAGAGCGCGTGCGCGGTGGTGATCGCGGTCACCGTGACGAGCACCTCTTTGGAGAGGTTGCTTAGTAGGAAGCCGAGCACCTGATGGTTCTCCATGACCTAGATGGGGTGGAGAGGGTTGGGCTCAGAGGTCTCCTTCCCGTCCTTGTCCTTGGTGACGAGAAGGCTAGCTGGTTCCGGCATGGTGCCGTCCGCATAGCCAAAGAGACCGGCCCCTCTCAGCTGGGGCATGATCTGTGTCCGCCATAGCACATAATTTGTGCGGGAGAGCTTCTCCATGACCTGGCCATTTAGGCTTGAGTGGGAGGTGGCAGAGGAGGAAGACATGGAGGCTATTGCTACTGGAACCCTAGATGAGTTTGGAAAAGGCAGCTCTGATTACCATGTACAAATAGGCAGAAGCGTCTTACCTCGATGAGAGGGACGCGTTACGTGTTATATAATTAGGGGCGCACCTCCCTAGCAACAACGCATACAATGTAGTAGTTGGTGTAAGTGCATCTAGTGCCACCCCTAGTTGGTTTTGGAGTATTGACGACAAACCTGGTTGAGGGACTAATGTGTGTTGTGAGAATTGCAGGATAACACAGGTAGTAGTCCCTCATTGATTCGGTTTACCTACCGGAGATGACCCCTAAAAATGTGTGAAGACATTGAAGACAATGGTGGTAAGTGAAGATAATCACAACAAAGATTATGACTCGAGAAGACATTCACGTGAAGACTATGGAGTGCGAAGACATAGCTGTTTCGTAGTTTCCTTTTCTTCTTTCTTGAGTCATAGGAACCACCGTACTGTTAAGTGGGGTCCAAGTGAACAAAGTCAGAGTGACTGAAGTGATGCTCAACCAAATCCTATGTCTTCGAGCGAAGACAATGAGAGCAAATCTTATCCAGAGCTGGATGAGTCAGCTTTACTTGTAGCCCAAGTCAAGCTGCCGCGTGTGTTTGAAATCTCACCGTTGGAACACATGTCAGTTCCTTAGTCTTCCAGGGTCATTTCGGACAAATCAGGTCGGGTTGCCTAGTGGCTATAAATAGCCCACCCCCTAAACCATAAATTGGTGGCTGCTCAGAGTTAGTGCACGGCTTTTTTCGTTTGAGAGCAACCCGCCTCCGAAGCATTTGAGAGAGAGATCCTTGCGAGGACTAAGCCCAAAACACCCAGCACCCAAAGAATGTTTGGCATCACTGAAGTCTTTCTGTCCGCGTGATCTGAAGACTTGTTACACTTGAGGACTATGAATCCTCCACCCGGTTAGGCGTCGCGTTCTGAGCATCCAAGAGTCATTGTGGATCGATGTGAACGAAGTCTGTGAAGTTTTGGAAGTCTACCTTGAAAACTTACCAGAGTGATTGGGCGAGGACTGGGTGTCCTTAGTTCAAGGGGAATAAGGTGAAGACACGATCTTCTGAGTTGAATCTCAGCCTCCCTAACCAGACGTATAGTTGTCACAGCAACTGGAACTGGTCCAACATATCCCTTTCTTCACCAAGCGACTGGTTCTATCATCTCCCTCCTTTTATTTATAGTTTGTCTTCGTGAAGTCACTGCCTTCTTGCATTACCTGTTTGACTTCACTGTGTGACCTCTATTGTTATTGGGCTTCATACTATCTTTCATCCAGATCTTTACTACCTAGCTGCTATTAGTGTTCATGCTTTCACTTCTTTGAATACTTGACTATGGCTTGCTTAGTGTAGTCTACCTTCCGCTGCATATCAATAGGTTCATTTCTATTGTTTGTCTTTGAAACTCTCATGTTTTGAAGACTTAAAAAAAATCACCTATTCACCCCCCTCTAGTCGATAACTAGCACTTTCACTCATCCCAGAATTTTAGTGGCATTGAAGCACCTGCTAGGAGAGCTAAACCAACTTCAACTATGTGCCTATGCTTGCGCTCAGCTGAGCCGTTTCGCACCTGCAAGGCTATTTGCTAGGGATCCAAAGCCGAAGTTCTTAGATGCTGCACTTAGACTCATTGCTTCTAAGTCACCCCTGAAGATGTGGGTGGTTAAGAAAAAATAACTTTCTTTTGCAGGGAAAGGTCTCCAGCCGGAAATCAAAGGCGTCCGATGCTTATGCTGGGGACCTAAAACATCTTGTAGGGCGCAAGATAAAATGCCCAAATGGTCTTACTATGTATTTTGTTCCTGAATCTCTTGCAAATCATCCTATCAGCCCTAAGCAGGATCTGAGCTTTGATAATCCGCTTGTTCGTCAAATGTTTATGCTTCACAATACCCTTGGTGAAGCCTATCCCCCTAACTGTACTGTAGGGTAAGACACCACATGCTTCAGAATGGATTATGGACAGTGAATGCACTAATCATATGACTGGTGATCGAAGTCTTCTCATGGACTCAACCTTACGTCCATCTGACAAGAGTCGCATCACATTTGCTGACACTGGTAAAAGCAAGGTATTGGGTCTAGGTAGAGTTGCAATCCCAAAGGATAAGCACATGGACAAAGTGATTCTTGTTGAATCCCTTGGTTTCAACTTAATGTCTGTTTCGATGCTTTGTGACTTGAACATGATTGGTCTCTAGTCTTTGAAGGGTATCGGAAAGATGATCTGTATATGGTAGATTTCTCAGCAGGACCACAGTTGGCCGTATGTCTTCTAGCAAAAGCTTCAGAGCGCTGGCTCTGGCATCGGAGGCTAGGGCATGCTGGCATGAGGAACCTGTACACTCTCGCGAAGAAGAAACACGTCGTAGGCATCGAGGGCGTCAAGTTCAAGAAAGATCATCTGTGTGGTGCCTGCGAAGCTGGAAAGATGACTAGGGCCAAGCATCCCTCAAAGACAATCATGACGACATCCTAACCCTTCGAGCTGCTTCACATGGACTTATTTGGCCCTACTCACTACTCTACTCTTACTACCACTGCTTGCCTGTATGGCTTCATCATTGTTGATGATTATTCAAGATATACATGGGTGCATATAATCCTCTACAAGAATGAAATGCAGGATGTCTTCAGACGCTTTGCCAATCGTGCCATGACGAACTATGGCATCAAGATCAAGCACATCAGAAGTGACAACGGCACAGAGTTCAAGAACACAGGCCTCAACACTTGTCTTATACATTTGGTATCACTCATGAGTTCTCTGCTCCATATACACCTCAAGAGAATGGCATCGTGGAGGGCAAGAACAGGACACTCATTGAGATGGCTCGGACGATGCTTGATGAGTACAAGACACCAAGGTAGTTCTGGCCCGAAGCCATTGATACTGCATGCCATGTCATCAACCGTACTTATCTTCACAAGCTTCTGAAGAAGACATCCTATGAGCTCCTGACTGGTAAGAAACCAAATGTAAGCTACTTCAGAGTATTTGGTGCTAGGTGCTGGATCAAGGATCCACATCACATTTCAAAATTTGCACCAAAAGCACATGAAGGTTTTATGCTTGGTTATGGAAAGGATTCGCACTCCTACAGAGTCTTCAACCTCTTTCACTATAAAGTGGTTGAAACTGTGGATGTGCGGTTCAATGAGACTAACGGCTCGCAAAGAGAGCACCTGCGAAATGTGCTAGATGAAGTCCCTCCTAGTGAATCAATCAAGCTTATGGGTACTGGAGGGATCATACCTTCTGAGGCACAGGCTGAAGAGCAACTTATCTTTTCTGCGCCTAATCAACCTGAATACAATGCTCAGCCTGAAGCCAATGCCAAAAATGAAGACAATAATCAGCAAGAGCAAAATCATCGTCCAGCTCATCCTCGTGTTGCAAATGAAGTACAGATTGAGAAGATAATTGATAGCATCAATGCACATGGTCCACTCACTCGTTCAAGAGAAACGCAACTAGCAAATTTCTGTGGGCACTTTGCATTTGTCTCTATATCTGAACCCAAGAAAGTTGCTGAAGCCTTCATGGAACCTGAATGGATTCAAGCTATGCAAGAGGAGCTCCAACAGTTCGAGCTGAACAATGTGTGGGAATTAGTCAAGCGTCCTGACCCTCGCAAGCACAATATCATTGGCACCAAATGAATCTATTGCAACAAACAAGGTGAGCATGGTCAAGTTGTCAGAAACAAGGCTCGTCTCGTTGCTCAAGGATACACTCAAGTTGAAGGGATTGACTTCGATGAAACATTCGCTCCTGTGGCTAGGCTTGAAGCCATTCGTATACTGCTAGCCTATGCCAATCATCACAACATCCTCCTGTACCAAATGGATGTAAAGAGTGCCTTTCTCAATGGCAAGATTGAAGAAGAAGTGTATGTTGCACAACCACCTGGCTTTGAAGATCCAAAACATCCTGATATCGTATACAAGCTCAAGAAGGCACTGTATGGACTTAAACAAGCCGCTCGTGCTTGGTATGACACACTCAAAGACTTCCTGAAGAGCAAAGACTTCAAACCTGGTTCCCTGGATCCCACAATCTTCACGAAGACATATGATGGTGAACTGTTTGTGTGCCAAATCTATGTGGATGACATTATATTCGGCTGCACTAATCAGAAATACAGTGATGAGTTTGGGCATATGATGCAAGAGCAATATCATATGTCCATGATGGGCGAGCTGAAGTTCTTCCTAGGTCTTCAAATTCATCAGCAAAGCAACAGCATCTTCATATCTCAAGAGAAATACCTCAAAGACTGCCTGAAGAAGTTTGGAATGCAAGACTGCAAAGGTTACATGACGCCAATGCCAACCAAAAGTCATCTGAGTCCTGACGCCAATGGTAAAGAGTTCAATCAAAAGGTATACCGCTCCATGATTGGTTCTTTGCTTTATTTATGTGCATCTAGGCCAGATATAATGCTTAGTGTTTGCATGTGTGCCCAGTTCGAAGCAGCACCAAAGGAATCGCATCACTTAGCTGTGAAGCGAATTCTTCGATATTTGGCTTACACCCCAACACTAGGATTATGGTATCCAAAGGGCTCAGAGTTTGATCTAGTTGGATTCTCAGATGCTGATTATGCTAGTGACAAGGTTGATCGCAAGTCCACATCAGGCACATGTCACTTTCTGGGTCTTCAAAGAAGCAGAACCGTGTATCTCTCTCCATTGTTGAATCTGAATACATTGCTGCGGGATCTTGCTGCGCTCAGCTTCTATGGATGAAGCAAACTCTCAAGGACTATGACATCCATCTGAAGCAAGTGCCACTCTACTGCGACAATGAAAGCGCCATCAAGATTGCTAACAACCCAGTTCAGCACTCGAAGACAAAGCACATTGAAATTCGTCATCACTTTCTCAGAGATCATGTCATGAAGGAAGATATTGATATCATTCACGTCAACACTGAAGAGCAATTGGCTGATATCTTCACAAAGCCCTTGGATGAGAAAAGGTTTTGCAAGTTGCGGTGTGAGCTAAATATCTTAGAATCCTCAAATGTCCTGTAATTGGACACACATCCCGACACTTATGCATATTGATGACTTGGATGTGCAACACACGAAGTAAAGTATATCTTCAATCAATGAAGACATACACTCTAAGTGTGAATACATTAATGTGGAATTTGACTTCGGAGTGCCACGATAATTGTGCACCGTGTCTGGGTCTAATACTTCCTATACGGTGGGTAACGCCACCACCAAACTTTTGTTTGAAGTGTTGGATTTGGCGTTACATTTGCAAAGTCTTCGCATGTGGTTTGTCTTCAACATTGATTTGACTTCATGTTTGTCTTCACAATGTTGATTTTGTCTCTTTCTGATATATACATATAATTGTGTTCTATCCTCTACAGCATTCACTTAAAGCTATGTCTTCATGCTTGAATCTTTTGATCTAAGTGAATGCGATCGGACCCCAACCTCTTCTATGCTTCTACCTCAAATTCTATCTATCCAAATCATATGCATTCTATTGAAACTGTCAAATGTCTTCTCTGTGTCCTTGTCAGTAGAAGATAAAGAGACAAAAGTTAAATCTGTTTTAAATGATATATCCTTATTGCCTGAAACCCGGAGAAGCCAGAAATACCACCCGACAGTCCAGGCGTGCGTGGGAACATGGAATAACTTCTAATGTGTTGCATGTTCGCCACGTGTCCCTCAGATGTGAACTGCCAGGGGCACCTGCGTAATTGCACTGTGCTGTCCCTTTCCTTATAAATACACATCACATCGCGGTCAAAATCCTTCTCCCACCTCTCCACCTCGCACAAACCCTAGCGCCACCGCTAGCTCTCGACGACGCCGGCGACGAAGCGCTTAGCTGCCGTGACCTCACCGACGCCGTCCTCACGCCGGCCGCGGACCTTGTCTCCTCTGCCGCCGCTGTAGGTGTCTTCCGTCGCCAAGTTAGGGCACGTGAGATTGAACTGCTCGGCCTCCCACTTCGCTCCGTCTAGCAGTTCTTCGTGTGGTAATTAAAACTTACTTTCTACTGCCTTTTGATCCGATAGATTCATCCTTCTCCACCAAAAGTGGTTTCTGTGCCTACAAAATTAGAGCTATCCTATCCTGCATCTCATATCATGCCTAGTATGTTCACTTATGCTTCACAACTAGTTAGATTCCTCACTTGTACCTATTCTTGGATTCGTACAAATCTGGAACCAACTATCAACGAATAAGTGAATGTCTTCGCGCTATGAGGTCAATGTCTTCAAAACTGATTTATCTTCAAAATCTTCTGAGAATGCATATGACCTCTTCCCCTTCCCTCGCATCTCTAATGCTATCACAGGTACATGTTCGTGGGAGAATCCCTTGGTTCTCATAGTCTGCATTCATTTGCAGAGTTCTTGCAGCATCACATACATTCACCAGAAGCCAGTTCCTGACTGACCAGCAAAAGGAAGCCTTTGCAAGTTCTGAAGCCATTCAGTTTGAACTACATGGCCACTGAAAAGTCAGCAAGAAAGGGCGGCAGACAACACCGTGGGAATACATCCAAAGACCTGCCACCGGATCTGTATGAATTGTACAAGAAAGACCCTGAAGAAACCTATGGCGAACGCAAGACTCGAATCCAATGGATTCGCAGATACTGGGCTGAACAATGGTTTCTGTACAGGTATGTGACTGCTGAGTATGCGGAGAAGAATGCCATCAAGGGACCGTGGGGAGATATTCTCTTCAAAAATCTTCCACCCAGGTCCAGAGCCGAAGCCATTGCTCAAGGCTTCTATCCGTGCATGGTCCGAGGACCTCAGCCCGAGAATGCCGACCCATCTTCTCTGTTATGGTGTCGCGATGACAATCTGTTCAAGCGCAACTACAACTTTGCCAAGGATTCTGCTGTGAAAAACAAGAAAGCATTTGGACTCGACTTCAACCCCAATCCATCTTCTCCTCGGGATGATGGCACACGTGATGCTGAACCCAATGTCATCGGGCACTTCTACAACCTCGAAGGTCTTCTCACTCACATTGCTATTCAGGGGGCAGCAGTGGAGCACTCTGATGATGACGCTGATACTGATGAAGCGCCTGCTCCACCTAAGCCACTGAAGCAGAAGAAATCTAAGGCTTCAAAGCCTCCTGCTGCACCTAAAGCTTCGCGTGCGAAGCCACTGGCCACTGCACCTCCTGAGGCAAGTGTGCAGTCTGAAGATCTTTCTCGCATCTCCAAGAAGACCGAGAAGTCTTCAAAGAAGAAGAAGCCCATCAAATGTTCTGGGCAAGCACTGACCCCAGCTGCTGTTCTGAGGAACGAGGATGAAGCCATTGATCTTTCCAGTGACGATGATCTTGGTGATGATGCTCTTGAGCTGCTGATAAAGAGCAAGCAAGAGGCGGAGATCTTCAACGATCTGCCCCTCTTTGATGTGGACATCTCGAGTAACATCATTGATGAGTGGTTTGACAACCCAAGCCTCAGTATTGATGATCTTCAGCTTCCAATTGGCATCAGTGTCTCCTTCCACGGAGCCATTGCTCATTAGCTAGCTCTGGCTCAGAAGATTGTCGAACTGAAAGACAAAATTTACTATGAGAAGGCTCAATTCAAAAAGCACATGGCCAAGCTCAGCGTGGCTGATGTTCAAAACTTCAAGCAGATGCTGCATGACCTCAAGGAGGCGTTTCACAAGAAACGTGAAGAAGTAGAAGGTTCAAGAGAGCGCATGAAACTCCTCGCTGCAAAATGTGTTCAAGCTCACAATGAAGCTGAAAAGCGCAAGGCACTTGGGCGTCCTGGCATCGACCCAAGATGGCTGCAAAGAAGAAGCCTGCTGTGGCCCAACCTGAAGCATCAGGGCAGGAAGCACCTCGCATTGTCTTCCCTGCAAGTATGACAGGCTCGAAGCCTAAGATCCTCACAGTAGCTTCAGAACTCAAGAAAACAAGGGAAGCAGAAGCCGAAGCCAGAAAGCGCAAGAACAAGAATGCCACTGACGATGCACCACAGACCAAGAAGAGGAAAACGAAGTTTTTGAAGATCGGGCTGCTCCCACAGAGCCCCTTTTTGTCGAGCCCATCTCTGTTGCTCGTCCTGCATCCGAACACCAAGAGCGTCAGTTAATAGTTCACGAGCCTGCTTTCACAGCGGCTCCTGAAGCTGAAGACATTCCAGCTGTTGATCCCACCACAGCTGAAGACATTGGTCCCCAAGACAATGTAGTTGATGTTGAAGTCCTTCCTCAGATCGAGCACCAAACGGTATCATCGCCTCTTCTCACGAACAGTGAACTCATAAGCATTGGTCGTCCCTTGACGCCAATTGCTCAGGATGCATCATGGGCTGATCGCCCCCAAGAATCACCAAGTACTCCCCCACCTCAAGTCACCACTCCGGTGCTTAACAACGACGACTATGTGGTCCAGCCAACTCCCTCTCCAAAAGCGTCGCCCGCATTCCGCAGGCTTCACAAAGGACCAAGGCCACAAGTCGCTCTGCCGAGCGTTCCAGAAGGAGAAGTGCAACACCGCTCAGTGACATGACAAGTGTTTGCTGACGCCACTCCAACTGCGAACGTCTCTGTGTCTGAAGCACAAGCTGCTGAAGATTTACCGGCTGCATCAGCCGAAGAACACCAAGAACCCCGTCAAGAAGAAGAGCATGTTGCCACAACCCCTACCAACCAAGAAGTCGTTCTCGAGGAGAACGAGTCTGTGCCCGACCCTCCAGCCACTCAAGTGGAGGTTGAAAATACTGAGGCGGCAACAAACAAAAAAACTGAAGCCAATGACGTTGTCATGGCTGAAGCTAATGTGGCACCTGAAGTGAATATGGTGCCTGAAGCCAATGTTGCACCCGAAGCCATTGTGCAACTCGAAGCCCATGTCAATGCCGATGCTCCTGTACCACCTCCTAGGCCTCACATAATTGAGCTAGCATTTGATCGGGGCTAACCTGTCATGGTTCGTTGGCCTATTCTGGTTCCTCCTCCTGCTCCCGGACCACAATTTGACTATCACGTGGAGCACAGGCCTCAGGTCCATAAGCCAAAGCCCAGACTGCCATGGTTTCCAGGTACTGCAACTTCACCAGGATCGTTTAATGTGAATGGATTCATTGCACACAAACACCTTCTTTGATAGCGCCAAGAACCCATACTTGAAGCCAAGGATTTCATCTGATTGGTTCTGGAGCTATCAGCAGCGCGGCTACTATTCTTGTGTCTTATACAATCAAGGGCGCATCTTTCCCCACATGCATCACTGCGAAGCCATTGCAGGCCTGCCCTGCTTGGAAGAAGCCCTCGCCTGCTTCAGAGATGCTGGCCTTCTCCAGTTTGTGACCGACAAAGAGAATTGGAATGAAGAGCTTCTGTTACAATTCTATGCAACTCTTCACATTCGCGGCTACAACAGGGATCCGAAGACTTGGGTCCTTGAGTGGATGACGAGCAATGTACACCACGAAGCCAAAGCTCTTGATATTATTGAGCTTACTGCCCTGCCCACTCCAGGGGAACTCTATGAACCTAGTTGTCAGCTCCACCACAATGCTTTGGAGAGCATATTCCAGAAGCCTGAGCCAAATGATGAGCATGATGAAGCCACTACCACAAGATGCTGAGTATCCAAAAGAATTCTTTGTTGAAGACCTCGAGTATCTGCCCCGCACTATTCATCATATCATAAGGCGAACTCTTTCGCCTGTCAAAGGACACTCTCCTGCAGCAAAGCTTGAAGGCGCTATGAAGACATTGGTTTTCTATATCCTCAATGGCATCAGCTTCAATGCTCAGGATTTCTTCATCAGGCAACTAGCTGCATCTGGCTCTGATCTCTTTGGTCTGAAGTTTTATGCTCCATGGGTAATGCGCCTCATCAAGCTTCATTGTGCTATCAACTATCAGCCCTCTGCACGAAACCATCTCATATTCTTGCCAGAGGTTGATATGTCTATCAAAGCCATTTACCCTGAACCTGCCAAGGAGCCTATATATCTTCACAACGCAAATCACCAAAGCTTCACTCAACCTATTGAAGGAGTTCTTGCTGCAACTCGTGTTTATTCTTTGGCTGGAAATACACGTGCACTTCATCGTGACCATAATGAAGCCACTAAGAGAACCATTGCTCAAAGGCCTCGAAAGCGATCTCGCGTTCTCAATGACCGAGAGCTTCTCGTGGCACTACATCAGAAACAGGATAAGCATCATGACTGGCTGAAGCGTCAGATGCAGAGTCTCTTGGTCGATGTTAATTGCATTCGCAATCTACCCACCAAGAATGCATTTGTCACTCATGAAACCTGTCGGCGGTCGTGGAAGAGTCTGACATTGCCCAGTTCTGAAGATGATCTTCAACAAGATGGCTTCATAGAGAGATTCAAATTTGATTCCACTCCTCCCAGGATCGCTGTCTTGCGTCGGACTCCCTCACTTGAAGACTCTGAGTACTCCTCCTCTGCGGCAACTGTCAATGCCAGAGTCATTGATGACGAAGATGATGCTACTTCACCGACTACAACTTCGCCACGTATCGACACTGCGCCAAGTTCTTCTGCACCACCGGACTCCAACGTCGACCCTGCACCTCATGGGAACGAGTAGAAGCTCTATGTCTTCAAACCTTTTTGGTCCTTACTGACAAAAGGGGGAGAAGCATATGAGTTGATAGTATTCAAGTGGGTCCTTATGGGTGGTTGCTATACTTTTTGCCAAGTGGTTACAACTCTCGCTGTTGATACATTTGGTTCTTTGAGTTGTAACACTTAACTTGATGGTCGTCTGCTACCTTTTCTGTCAACAGTGTGATGTGATGATAAATTCCACATGTGCGACGATAAATTCTGCACGAAGTCATTTCGTAGACGTCCATTTTTCATTATGCATGTCATTATGTTCGTTATATCTTTTCATGCATGATGAATTGTCTTCTTAAGTTGAAGAGGATCTCCACAAGTACAACCTGCCATGTGCATTTGCATTCAAAAGCAAAATACTTATATGCACATCTTCAGGGGGAGCCTTTTACTACTTATGAAGACAATACCTTAATCCTTAGAATTTCACATACTCTTATCCCCATTGAAAACTTCAACCAGTTTGTCATCAATCACCAAAAAGGGGGAGACTGTAAGTGCATCTAGTGCCATCGCTAGTTGGTTTTGGAGTATTGACGACAAACCTGGTTGAGGGACTAATGTGTTTGTGAGAATTGCAGGATAACACAGGTAGTAGTCCCTCATTGATTCGGTTTACCTACCGGAGATGACCCCTAAAAATGTGTGAAGACATTGAAGACAATGGTGGTAAGTGAAGATAATCACAACGAAGATTATGACTCTAGAAGACATTCACGTGAAGACTATGGAGTGCGAAGACATAGCTGTTTTGTAGTTTCCTTTTCTTCTTTGTTGAGTCATAGGAACCACCGTATTGTTAAGTGGGGTCCAAGTGAACAAAGTCAGTGACTGAAGTCCCGGATGAGATCGGGGACATGACGAGGAGTCTCGAAATGGCCGAGACGTATTGGACGACTATATTCGGACTTCGGAAAGGTTCCGAGTGATTCGGGTATTTTTTGGAGTACCGGAGAGTTACAGGAATTCGTATTGGGCCTTAATGGGCCATACGGGAAAGGAGAGAAAGGCCCCAAAGGGTGGCCGCACCCCTCCCCATGGACTAGTCCGAATTGGACTAGGGAGGGGGGCGCCCCCTTCCTTCTTTCTCCTTCGCCCTGCCCTTTTCCTACTCCAACAAGGAAAGGAGGAGTCCTACTCCCGGTGGGAGTAGGACTCCCCCCTTTGGCGCGCCCTCCTCCTAGGCCGGCCGCCTCCCCCCTTGCTCCTTTATATACGGGGGCAGGGGGGCACCCCATAGACACACAATTGATCATTGATCTCTTAGCCGTGTGCGGTGCCCCCTCCACCATATTACACCTCGATAATATCGTAGGGGTGCTTAGGCGAAGCCTTGCGTCGGTAGAACATCAACATTGTCACCACGCCGTCGTGCTGACGAAACTCTCCCTCAACACTCGGTTGGATCGGAGTTCGAGGGACGTCATCGAGCTGAACGTGTGCTGAACTCGGAGGTGCCATACCTTCGGTACTTGATCGGTAAGATCGTGAAGACGTACGACTACATCAACCACGTTGTGTTAACGCTTCCGCTTTCGGTCTACGAGGGTACGTGGACAACACTCTCCCCTCTTGTTGCTATGCATCACCATGATCTTGCGTGTGTGTAGAATTTTTTTTTGAAATTACTACGTTCCCCAACAGTTGTATCCGAGCCTGGTTTTATGCGTTGATGTTATATGCACGAGTAGAACACAAGTGAGTTGTCGGCGATATAAGTCATACTGCTTACCAGCATGTCATACTTTGGTTCGGCGGTATTGTGAGATGAAGCGGCCCGGACCGACATTACGCGTACGCTTACGCGAGACTGGTTTCACCGTTGCGAGCACTCGATGCTTAAAGGTGACCGGCGGGTGTCTGTCTCTCTCACTTTAGTTGAACCGAGTGTGGCTACGCCCGGTCCTTGCGAAGGTTAAAACAACACCAACTTGAGAAACTATCGTTGTGGTTTTGATGCGTAGGTAAGAACGGTTCTTGCTAAGCCCGTAGCAGCCACGTAAAACTTGCAACAACAAAGTAGAGGACGTCTAACTTGTTTTTGCAGGGCATGTTGTGATGTGATATGGTCAAGACGTGATGCTATATTTTATTGTATGACATGATCATGTTTTGTAACCGAGTTATCGGCAACTGGCAGGAGCCATATGGTTGTCGCTTTATTGTATGCAATGCAATCGCCATGTAATTGTTTTACTTTATCACTAAGCGGTAGCGATAGTCGTAAAAGCAATAGTTGGCGAAACGACAACGATGCTACGATGGAGATCAAGGTGTCGCGCCGGTGACGATGGTGATCATGACGGTGCTTCGGAGATGGAGATCACAAGCACAAGATGATGATGGCCATATCATATCACTTATATTGATTGCGTGTGATGTTTATCTTTTATGCATCTTATCTTGCTTTGATTGAGGGTAGCATTATAAGATGATCTCTCACCAAAATTTCAAGATAAAAGTGTTCTCCCTGAGTATGCACCGTTGCGAAAGTTCTTCGTGCTGAGACACCACGTGATGATCGGGTGTGATAGGCTCTACGTTCAAATACAACGAGTGCAAAATAGTTGCACACGCGGAATACTCAGGTTAAACTTGACGAGCCTAGCATATGCAGATATGGCCTCGGAACACTGAGACCGAAAGGTCGAGCGTGAATCATATAGTAGATATGATCAACATAGTGATGTTCACCATTGAAAGCTACTCCATTTCACGTGATGATCGGTTATGGTTTAGTTGATATGGATCACGTGATCACTTAGAGGATTAGAGGGATGTCTATCTAAGTGGGAGTTCTTAAGTAATATGATTAATTGAACTTAAATTTATCATGAACTTAGTCCTGATAGTATTTTGCAAATTATGTTGTAGATCAATAGCTCGCGTTGTTGCTTCCCTGTGTTTATTTTTGATATGTTCCTAGAGAAAAATTATGATGAAAGATGTTAGTAGCAAAGATGCGGATTGGATCCGTGATCTGAGGATTATCCTCATTGCTGCACAGAAGAATTATGTCCTTGATGCACCGCTAGGTGACAGACCTATTACAGGAGCAGATGCAGACGTTATGAACGTTTGGCTAGCTCAATATGATGACTACTTGATAGTTTAGTGCACCATGCTTAACGGCTTAGAATCGGGACTTCAAAGACGTTTTGAACGTCATGGACCATATGAGATGTTCCAGGAGTTGAAGTTAATATTTCAAGAAAATACCCGAGTTGAGAGATATGAAGTCTCCAACAAGTTCTATAGCTAAAAAGATGGAGGAGAATAGCTCAAGTACTGAGGATATGCTCAGATTGTCTGGGTACTACAATCGCTTGAATCAAGTGGGAGTTAATCTTCCAGATAAAATAGTGATTGACAGAATTCTCTAGTCACCATCACCAAGTTAGTAGAACTTCGTGATGAACTATAGTATGCAAGGGATGACGAAAGTAATTCCCGAGCTCTTCGTGATGCTGAAATCGACGAAGGTAGAAATCAAGAAAAACATCCAGTGTTGATGGTTGACGAGACAACATCAAGTGTTGATGGTTGACGAGACCACTTCAAGTATTGATGGTTGACGAGACCACTAGTTTCAAGAAAAGGGCAAAGGGAAGAAAGGGAACTTCAAAAAGAACTGCAAGCAAGTTGCTGCTCAAGTGAAGAAGCCTAAGTCTGGTCCTAAGCCTGAGACTAAGTGCTTCTACTGCAAAGGGACTAGTCACTGGAGGCGGAACCGCCCCAAGTATTTGGTGGATAAGAAGGATGGCAAAGTAAACAAAAGTATATTGGATATACATGTTATTGATGTGTACTTACTAGTGTTTATAGCAACCCCTCAGTATTTGATACTGGTTCAGTTGCTAAAGAGTAGTAACTCGAAAACGGGAGTTGCAGAATAAACAGAGACTAGTAAAAGGCGAGGTGACGATGTGTGTTGGAAGTAGTTCCAAGATTGATATGATCATCATCGCACACTCCCTAAACTTTCGGGATTAGTGTTGAAACTAAATAAGTGTTATTTGGTGTTTGCGTTGAGCATGAATATGATTTGATCATGTTTATTGCAATACGGTTATTCATTTAAGTTAGAGAACAATTGTTGTTCTGTTTACATGAATAAAAACCTTCTATGGTCATACACACCAATGAAAATGGTTTGTTGGATCTCGATCGTAGTGATACACATAATCATAATATTGAAGCCAAAAGATGCAAAGTTAATAATGATAGTGCAACTTATTTGTGGCACTGCCGTTTAGGTCATATTGGTGTAAAGCGCATGAAGAAACTCCATACTGATGGGATTTTGGAATCACTTGATTATGAATCACTTGATGCTTGCGAACCGTGCCTCATGGGCAAGATGACTGAAACGCCATTCTCTGGAACTATGGAGAGAGCAACAGATTTGTTGGAAATCATACATACAGATGTATGTGGTCCGATGAATATTGAGGCTCGTAGCAGGTATCATTATTTTCTGACCTTCACAGATGATTTGAGCAGATATGGGTATATCTACTTGATGAAACACAAAGTCTGAAACATTTGAAAAGTTCAAAGAATTTCAGAGTGAAGTGGAGAATCATCGTAACAACAAAATAAAAGTTTCTACGATATGATCGCAGAGGTAAAATATTTGAGTTACGAATTTGGCCTTCAGTTAAAACAAAGTGAAATAGTTTCACTACTCATGTCACCTGGAACACCACGGTGTAATGGTGTGTCCGAACGTCATAACCGTACTTTATTGGATATAGTGCAATCTATGATGTTTCTTACCGATTTACCACTATAGTTTTGGGGTTATGCATTAGAGACAGCTGCATTCACGTTAAATAGGGCACCATCAAAATCCGCTGAGACGACGCCTTATGAACTGAGGTTTAGCAAGAAACCAAAGTTGTCGTTTCTTAAAATTTTGAGGTTGCGATGCTTATGTGAAAAAGTTTCATCCTGATAAGCTCAAACCCAAATCGGAGAAATGTGTCTTCATAGGATACCCAAAGGAGACAGTTGGGTACACCTTCTATCACAGATCCGAAGGCAAGACATTAGTTGCTAAAAATGGATCCTTTCTAGAGAAGGAGTTTCTCTCGAAAGAAGTGAGTGGGAGGAAAGTAGAACTTGATGAGGTAACTGTACCTGCTCCCTTATTGGAAAGTAGTTCATCACAGAAATCTGTTCCTGTGACTCCTACACCAATTAGTGAGGAAGTTAATGATGATGATCATGGAACTTTAGATCAAGTTATTACTGAACCTCGTAGGTCAACCAGAGTAAGATCCGCACCAGAGTGGTACGGTAATCCTGTTCTGGAGGTTATGTTACTAGACCATGACGAGCCTACGAACTATGAAGAAGCGATGGTGAGCCCAGATTCTGCCAAATGGCTTGAGGCCATGAAATCTGAGATAAGATCCATATATGAGAACAAAGTATGGACTTTGATTGACTTGCCAAATGATCGGCGAGCCATTGAGATTAAATGGATCTTCAAGAGGAAGACGGACGCTGATAGTAGTGTCACTATCTACAAAGCTAGAATTGTCGCAAAAGGTTTTCGACAAGTTCAAGATGTTGACTACGATGAGAGTTTCTCACTCGTATCTATGCTTAAGTCTGTCCGAATCATGTTAGTAATTGCCGCATTTTATGAAATATGGCAAAGGGATAAACAAAACTACATTCCTTAATGGATTTATTAAAGAAGAGTTGTATATGATGCAACCAGAAGGTTTTGTCAATCCTAAAGGTGCTAACAAAATATGCAAGCTCCAGCGATCCATCAATGGACTGGTGCAAGCATCTCGGAGTTGGAATATACACTTTGATAAGTTGATCAAAGGATATAGTTTTATACAGACTTGCGGTGAAGACCGTATTTACAAGAAAGTGAGTGGGAGCACTACAGCATTTCTGATAAGTATATGTGAATGACATATTGTTGATCGGAAATAATGTAGAATTATTCTGCAAAGCATAAAGGAGTGTTTGAAAGGAGTTTTTCAAAGCAAGACCTCGGTGAAGCTGCTTACATATTGAGCATCAAGATCTATAGAGATAGATCAAGACGCTTGATAAGTTTTTTCAATGAGTACATACCTTAACAAGATTTTGAAGTAGTTCAAAATACGACAGTCAAAGAAAGAGTTCTTGCCTGTGTTACAAGGTATGAAATTGAGTAAGACTCAAAGCCCGACCACGGCAGAAGATAGAACGAGAATGAAAGTCATTCCCTATGCCTTGGCCATAGGTTCTATAAAGTATGCCATGCTGTGTACCAGATCTATTGTATACCCTACACTGATTTTGGCAAAGGGAGTACAATAGTGATCTAGGAGTAGATCACTGGACAACGGTCAAAATTATCCTTAGTGGAATAAGGATATGTTTCTCGATTATGGAAGTGACAAAAGGTTCGTCGTAAAGGGTTACGTCGATGCAAGTTTTGACACTAAATCTAGATGACTCTAAGTCTCGGTCTAGATACATATTGAAAGTGGGAGCAATTAGCTAGAGTAGCTCCGTGCAGAGCATTGTAGACATAGAAATTTGCAAAATACTTACGGATCTGAATGTGACAGACCCGTTGACTAAAATTATCTCACAAGCAAAACATGATCACACCTTAGTACTCTTTGGGTGTTAATCACATAGCGATGTGAACTAGATTACTGACTCTAGTAAACCCTTTGGGTGTTGGTCACATGACGATGTGAACTATGGGTGTTAATCACATGGTGATGTGAACTATTGCTGTTAAATCACATGGCGATATGAACTAGATTATTGACTCTAGTCAAGTGGGAGACTGAAGGAAATATGCCCTAGAGGCAATAATAAAGTTATTATTTATTTCCTTATATCATGATAAATGTTTATTATTCATGCTAGAATTGTATTAACCGGAAACATAATACATGTGTGAATACATAGACAAACATAGTGTCACTAGTATGCCTCTACTTGACTAGCTCGTTAATCAAAGATGGTTAAGTTTCCTAACCATAGACATGGGTTGTCATTTGATGAACGGGATCACCTCATTAGGACAATGACGTGATTGACTTGACCCATTCCGTTAGCTTAGCACCCGATCGTTTAGTATGTTGCTACTGCTTTCTTCATGACTTATACATGTTCCTATGACTATGAGATTATGCAACTCCCGTTTACCGGAGGAACACTTTGTGTGCTACCAAACGCCTCAACGTAACTGGGTGATTATAAAGATGCTCTACAGGTGTCTCCGAAGGTACTTGTTGGGTTGGCGTATTTCGAGATTACGATTTGTCACTCTGATTGTCGGAGAGGTATCTCTGGGCCCACTCGGTAATGCACATCACTATAAGCCTTGCAAGCATTGCAACTAATGAGTTAATTGCGGGATGATTTATTACGGAACGAGTAAAGAGACTTGCCGGTAACGAGATTGAACTAGGTATTAAGATACCGATGATCGAATCTCGGGCAAGTAACATACCGGTGACAAAGGGAACAACGTATGTTGTTATGCGGTCTGACCGATAAAGATCTTCGTAGAATATGTGGGAGCCAATATGGGCATCCAGGTCCCGCTATTGGTTATTCACCGGAGACGTGTCTCGGTCATGTCTACAGAGTTCTCGAACCCGTAGGGTCCGCACGCTTAAAGTTACGATGACAATTTTATTATGAGTTTATGTATGTTGATGTACCGAAGGAGTTCGGAGTCCCGGATGAGATCGGGGACATGACGAGGAGTCTCGAAATGGTCGAGACGTAAAGATCGATATATTGGACGACTATATTCGGTCTTTGGAAAGGTTCCGAGTGATTCGGGTATTTTTCGGAGTGCCGGAGAGATACGGGAATACGTATTGGGCCTTATTGGGCCATACGGGAAAGAAGGAAAAGGGCCTCAAGGGTGGCCGCACCCCTCCCCTTGGTCTGGTCCGAATTGGACTAGGGAAAGGGGGGCGCCCCCTTCCTTCCTTCTCTTTTTTCCCTTCCTCTTTTCCTATTCCTTATGGGAGGTGGAATCCTACTAGGACTAGGGAGTCCTAGTAGGACTCCACACTTGGTGCGCCCCCTCCTAGGGCCGGCTTCCTCCTCCCTTGCTCCTTTATATACAGGGGCAGGGGGCACCCCATGGACACAACAATTGATCCTTGAGATCTCTTAGCCGTGTGCGGTGCCCCCCTCCACCATATTACACCTCGATAATACCGTTGCGGAGCTTAGGCGAAGCCCTGCGTCGGTGGAACACCATCATCGTCACCACGCCGTCGTGCTGACGAAACTCTCCCTCAACACTCCGCCGGATCGGAGTTCGAGGGACGTCATCGAGCTGAACGTGTGTAGAACTCGGAGGTGCCGTACGTTCGGTACTTGATCGGTCGGATCGTGAAGATTTACGACTACATCAACCGCGTTGTGACAACGCTTCCGCTGTCGGTCTACGAGGGTACGTGGACAACACTCTCCCCTCTCGGTGCTATGCATCACCATGATCTTGCGTGTGCGTAGGAATTTTTTTGAAATTACTACGTTCCCCAACAGGTACACCTTCTATCACAGATCCGAAGGCAAGACATTCGTTGCTAAGAATGGATCCTTTCTAGAGAAGGAGTTTCTCTCGAAAGAAGTGAGTGGGAGGAAAGTAGAACTTGATGAGGTAACTGTACCTGCTCCCTTATTGGAAAGTAGTCCATCACAGAAATCTGTTCCTGTGACTCCTACACCAATTAGTGAGGAAGTTAATGATGATGATCATATAACTTTAGATCAAGTTACTACCAAACCTCGTAGGTAAACCAGAGTGAGATCCACACCAGAGTGGTACGGTAATCCTGTTCTGGAGGTCATGTTATTTGACCATGACGAACCTACGAACTATGAGGAAGCGATGATGAGCCTAGATTCCGCGAAATAGCTTGAGGCCATGAAATCTGAGATGAGATCCATATATGAGAACAAAGTATGGACTTTGATTGACTTGCCCAATGATCGGCAAGCCATTGAGATTAAATGGATCTTCAAGAGGAAGACGGACGCTGATAGTAGTGTTATTGTCAACAAAGCTAGAATTGTTGCAAAAAGGTTTTCGACAAGTTCAAGGTGTTGACTACGATGAGAGTTTCTCACTCGTATCTATGCTTAAGTCTGTCTGAATCATGTTAGCAATTGCCGCATTTTATGAAATATGGCAAATGGATAAACAAAACTGCATTCCTTAATGGATTTATTAAAGAAGAGTTGTATATGATGCAACCAGGAGGTTTTGTCAATCCTAAAAGTGCTAACAAAATATGCAAGCTCCAGCGATCCATCTATGGACTGGTGCAAGCATCTCGGAGTTGGAATATACGCTTTGATAAGTTGATCAAAGGATATAGTTTTATACAGACTTGCGGTGAAGCCTGTATTTACAAAAAAGTGAGTGGGAGCACTACAGCATTTCTGATAAGTATATGTGAATGACATATTGTTGATCGGAAATAATGTAGAATTATACTGCAAAGCATAAAGGAGTGTTTGAAAGGAGTTTTTTCAAAGAAATACCTCGGTGAAGCTGCTTACATATTGAGCATCAAGATCTATAGAGATAGATCAAGACGCTTGATAAGTTTTTTCAATGAGTACATACCTTAACAAGATTTTGAAGTAGTTCAATATAGAACAGTCAAAGAAAGAGTTCTTGCCTGTGTTACAAGGTGTGAAATTGAGTAAGACTCAAAGCCCGACCACGGCAGAAGATAGAAAGAGAATGAAAGTCATTCCCTATGCCTTGGCCATAGGTTCTATAAAGTATGCCATGCTGTGTACCAGATCTATTGTATACCCTACACTGATTTTGGCAAGGGAGTACAATAGTGATCTAGGAGTAGATCACTGGACAGCGGTCAAAATTATCCTTAGTGGAATAAGGATATGTTTCTCGATTATGGAAGTGACAAAAGGTTCGTCGTAAAGGGTTACGTCGATGCAAGTTTTGACACTAATCTAGATGACTCTAAGTCTCGGTCTAGATACATATTGAAAGTGGGAGCAATTAGCTAGGGTAGCTCCGTGCAGAGCATTGTAGACGTAGAAATTTGCAAAATACTTACGGATCTGAATGTGACAGACCCGTTGACTAAAATTATCTCACAATCAAAACATGATCACACCCTAGTACTCTTTGGGTGTTAATCACATAGCGATGTGAACTAGATTATTGACTCTAGTAAACCCTTTGGGTGTTGGTCACATGACAATGTGAACTATGGGTGTTAATCACATGGTGATGTGAATTATTGATGTTAAATCACATGGCGATGTGAACTAGATTATTGACTCTAGTGCAAGTGCGAGACTGAAGGAAATATGCCCTAGAGGCAATAATAAAGTTATTATTTATTTCCTTATATCATGATACATGTTTATTGTTCATGCTAGAATTGTATTAACCGGAAACATAATACATGTGTGAATACATAAACAAACAGAGTGTCACTAGTATGCCTCTACTTGACTAGCTCGTTGATCAAAGATGGTTATGTTTCCTAGCCATAGACATGAGTTGTCATTTGATTAACGGGATCACATCATTAGGAGAATGATGTGATTGACTTGACCCATTCCGTTAGCTTAGCACTCGATCGTTTAGTATGTTGCTATTGCTTTCTTCATGACTTATACATGTTCCTATGACTATGAGATTATGCAACTCCCGTTTACCGGAGGAACACTTTGTGTGCTACCAAACGTCACAACGTAACTGGGTGATTATAAAGGTGCTCTACAGGTGTCTCCAAAGGTACTTGTTGGGTTGGCGTATTTCGAGGTTAGGATTTGTCACTCCGATTTTCGGAGAGGTATCTCTGGGCCCACTCGGTAATGCACATCACTATAAGCCTTGCAAGCATTGTAACTAATGAGTTAGTTGCGGGATGATGTATTACGGAACGAGTAAAGAGACTTGCCGGTAACGAGATTGAACTAGGTATTGAGATACCGACGATCGAATCTCGAGCAAGTAACATACCGATGACAAAGGAAACAACGTATGTTGTTATGCGGTCTGACCGATAAAGATCTTCGTAGAATATGTGGGAGCCAATATGAGCATCCAGGTTCCGCTATTGGTTATTGACCGGAGAGGTGTCTCGGTCATGTCTACATAGTTCTCGAACCCGTAGGGTCCGCACGCTTAACGTTACGATGACGGTTATATTATGAGTTTCTGTGTTTTGATGTACCGAAGGAGTTCGGAGTCCCGGATGAGATCGGGGACATGACGAGGAGTCTCGAAATGGCCGAGACGTATTGGACGACTATATTCGGACTTCGGAAAGGTTCCGAGTGATTCGGGTATTTTTTGGAGTACCGGAGAGTTATGGGAATTCGTATTGGGCCTTAATGGGCCATACGGGAAAGGAGAGAAAGGCCCCAAAGGGTGGCCGCACCCCTCCCCATGGACTAGTCCGAATTTGACTAGGGAGGGGGGGCGCCCCCTTCCTTCTTTCTCCTTCGCCCTGCCCTTTTCCTACTCCAACAAGGAAAGGAGGAGTCCTACTCCCGGTGGGAGTAGGACTCCCCCCTTTGGCGCGCCCTCCTCCTAGGCCGGCCGCCTCCCCCCTTGCTCCTTTATATACGGGGGCAGGGGGGCACCCCATAGACACACAATTGATCATTGATCTCTTAGCCGTGTGTGGTGCCCCCCTCCACCATATTACACCTCGATAATATCGTAGCGGTGCTTAGGCGAAGCCCTGCGTCGGTAGAACATCAACATTGTCACCACGCCGTCGTGCTGACGAAACTCTCCCTCAACACTCGGCTGGATCGGAGTTTGAGGGACGTCATCGAGCTGAACGTGTGCTGAACTCGGAGGTGACATACGTTCGGTACTTGATCGGTCGGATCGTGAAGACATACGACTACATCAACCGCGTTGTGTTAACGCTTCCGCTTTCGGTCTACGAGGGTACGTGGACAACACTCTCCCCTCTTGTTGCTATGCATCACCATGATCTTGCGTGTGCGTAGGAATTTTTTTTGAAATTACTACGTTCCCCATCAGCTTTCACTTTATTGCTTACTTGACTATGGCTTGTCTAGTGTAGTCTATCTTCCGCTGCATGTCAATAGGTTCATTTCTATTGTTTTTTTGAAACTCCCATGTTTTGAAGAGTTTCATTAAAATCGCCTATTCACCCCCCTCTAATCGATAACTAGCACTTTCAGTTGGAGATCTTCTAGGGAGATAAGAAGATTACATCTTGGAGAACAAGAGATAAGAGAGAGATTACAAAGAGGTATTCGGTTACAACCTATACTCTATCTCTCCTAATGATGTACGTGACCAGGTGTATGCGCCATACATATGTGACACAATATATGCGTTTGACATGCTGAATAATGGTCGACTGATTAATCCAATTAATATGCCCATTCACCGATTAATCACTACTCCCCAGCCTACCGAGCAGTTACCAGTTACCGATTTCCTGAACAATGGTATTACTTAGATCTCAAGTTAACCAAGAATCCTAGTCGTTTTGTAATAGCCTTAGTCGGTTTGTAACTTCCTATATAAACTCATGTATCCGGCTGCAAATATCAAGAAACATAGTTCTATTCAATCTTACACGATATCGGATATTCGGTCCTAGGGTATGGCTCCGCCGCTGCCCGGCTACTTCTACCGTCGGGCCGCCTTCCTCGCCAAAGACGATGTTGTCTCCTCTTCTTCCACCCCTCCTCTAGCACCACTGCTGCCTCCCGCAATTTCCTTTACCGATACAATCGCCGATGTTCGCCCATATATACCTATAACCCTTGATCTCAATTCCCATAACTACTACCATTGGCGCCACCTCTTCGACGTCCACCTTGGGCGATGCAATCTTCGTTCCCACGTCGGTGCCGGCTCCGTTCCGCAGCCTCACGATCCACAATGGGTCAAGGATGATCTCGCCATCATCCAATGGATTTACATGCGCGTCTCCACCGATATTTTCAATCTTGTCTTCCGTCATGTTGCCACCGCCGCCGATCTCTGGGCAGCCCTCTGACAGCTCTTCCAGGACAACGTTGATGCTCGCACCAACATCCTCCACACCGAGCTCAGGAACACGGTGCAAGGAGTCTCTGTGTCTACTGCCAACGACTCAAGGCCATCTCCGATGAACTTCGTGAACTCGGTGATCCAGTTGAAGACTGGCAGCTCATCAACATCCTCCTTGTCGAGCTCAGCGAGCAATTCGACAAGCAGGCCTCCTTCATCCCCATGATGCAGTCACCTCCATCCTTCGCCAAATTGCACTCTATGCTAAAGTGGGCTGATCGCGCCCAATCCAACAAGGATGCTCGCCCTCAGCTCTTCACCGCCGTCCCTCGTGCTTCACCACCACTTCCACCACCATCCTCACCTGCGGTGCCACCTCCAGGCTGGCGTCCCAACCCTAACTATCGCGACAAGAACCCCATCTATAGCCGCCTACGACACGCTCGACGCCTCCTCCGCCACCACCGAGTATACACGATGTGTCGGCTGCCAGCGCTCCTCCTGCGGCTCCAACCTGCCATCCTTTGCATGATCCCTGGATAGGGCTCGTTCAGGCGTGGACCATGCCCTGGTCTGCCCCGTCTCCTCTCGGCGCTCCACCTGCATATACCGGCGCTTGGCAGCCCGGCGTTCGTCCACATATTGGTGCCCCCGGGATTCGCACACCCCGACAGCCGACACACGCCTACTATGCTGCTCCAACTTATGCTTCTTATGGCGCTCCATCACCCTCCTATGCCGACGGAGGCTACTTCTACACGCCAACGCCGGCTCTCCTCCTTTCACCATCGTATCCGCTAGCTATGCTGTCTACAACATCATATCAGCCAGTCCTGCTGCCTACACTGACCTCAACTACAACACCGAACTGGGATCAAGCTGCTTTTCTACAGGCCATGAAATTTTTTGTCTCTCAAGGCAACTCAGGTACAGATTGGATCTTTGATTCTGGTGCTTCCAGTCATATGTCTGCATCAAGTACTTTTCTGCCCTCTTGTACTCCATCTTCTTTCCAATCCATCACTCTTGGTGATGGTTCCACTATTCCAATTTATTGTGTTGGTCACGCTCAACTTCCCTCTCCCAGTAAACCACTTCTTCTTCATGATGTCCTTGTTGCTCCAGCTCTCATAAAAAAATTACTTTCTGTTCGCAAATTCACTTGTGATAATTTAGTTTATGTAGAGCTTGACCCTTTTGGCTTATCTGTGAAGGACTATCAGACCAAGGCCGAGATCGCACGCTTCAATAGCACCGGCGACTTATACTCTCTCCATGGTGTTTCTGCCGCCGCAGCTCCAACATCCATGATGGCGTTCGTTGATCTCTAGCATCGGCGTTTAGGACATCCCAACCCTGCTGTTTTAGCTTATGTTCTTCGTGAATTTTCTGTACCTTGTAATAGAGATTCTCATGATTCCCATTTTTGTGAGTCGTGTCAATTAGGCAAACATGTGCTTATTCCTTTTAGTTCATCTAGCTCTTCTAGCACTTATCCTTTCGAATTAATACATTGTGATCTATGGACATCCCCAATTTCAAGTGTTCCTGGCTTTAAATACTATCTTGTTATACTCGATGATTTTACACACTCTGCCTGGACCTTTCCTCTTCACAACAAATCCGATGTTCACACCCTCTTTCTCAATTTTCAGTGATATTTTTTTGTTCACAACAAATCCAGTGTGACAACGGTCGTGAATTTGGTAATCTTAAAAACCGTACTTTCTTCCTACAACATGGCATTCTTCTTCGTTTTTATTGTCCCTATACCTCTCCCCAAAATGGCAAAGCGGGACGGTCTCTTCGTACCCTCAACGACATTGTTGGCACCCTTCTTATTCAATCCTCCATTCCACCAAAATTCTGGGCAGAAGCTCTCCACACCGCTACCTTTCTTCTTAATATTCGCCCTTCCAAAGCTAACCCAAATACCACTCCCTATTTCTCACTTTTCTTGTGTCATCCCAACTATTCCGACATTCGTGTTTTTGGTAGTCTCTGCTTTCCGAATACCTCCGCTACCTGTACCAGCAAACTCTCTTCCCGATCTGTCCCGTGTGTCCTCTTAGGTTTTTCTGAAGAACACAAAGGATATCAATGTCTCGACCTGCACACCGGATGGGTACTTGTGTCTCGGCATGTTACCTTTGCTGAGCACATCTTTCCTTTTGCTCATACGTGGTTATATATGTCTTTGTGAAGAAATATATCTTCATGTTGATTACTTAAACTATAAATGATCACAGGGCCGGTCCTGAGATTTGAGGGGCTCGGGCCGAAAACAAAAACCGGGGCCCTTTATGCATCTTGCATGGTATGATTATTTTTAAACATAGGTTACTCTTAACTTTTTTTATCAATGGAGGGAGTGCAACCCAGCATGTCGACCTAGTTTCCTGATTTAGTTATATATGGTTATATTAATTCTATCAAAATATGTATGTGGCAACTGTGTGGCAGATTGCAAAACTACCAAACCACTCCTCAGCCACGCGATCCTGATTGCTCGCACCTCCTCCCTTTGCTCGCTCGCAAAACTGCATCTCCCGCACTTCTTTTTCCTGCTTCTGCTTCTTACTTCCCGCGCCGCCGCTCGCTGAGATCCCCCTCTCTACACGGCCCTGAGCCCCTGACCTAAACCACGTGGCTCGCCGGCAGTGTCTCCTTCCCCGAGCTCACTCATGGGGAGAGGGATGGGAAGTGGGCCTGACCCGTGGGGGTGGAGGCGGCATGCAGTGGTTGTTGAGCCAGCAAGGTTTTGGTTACCGGTCGAAATTTCGAGATTTCCCATGGTTACCGCGTATTTCCGTGCCCCTGGTAAATCCCGGTACCAAGCAAAAAATACCAGTTTTTTTGATTTTTTTGAATTTAAACACTCAATTTATAGTAAGGTACGTAGGATCTAATTGATGCCATGAGAGTTGGTTCTGGCGTGTTGGTAGCAACCTAGTTCCTGTTTTGAGAGGTCTCTGTGGTTCCAATGTTCGTTCATTCACTTATTTGAATTCAAAATTCAACTATAAAATTTGTTCGAAATATTCTCGGTATTTCTCGGTAACCGTGGTAACCGCGTTTATCAGTCCCCCTCGGTAAAAACGCCTCATTTGGTAACCAAAACCTTGTGAGCCAGCGACGTGGTTGTGTGGGGCACAACAGGGCGGATGCATCTCAGCAAATGAATTACGCTCGGGTGGATCGACGAATTTTCTCGCGTTCCGTTGATCGCCTGTCATCCAAGCCTTGCCGAAATCGATGACACATATAGCTACCTATCTGACAACAATGCATCTATATATCGTATGTATGCATGTGTGTTTGTGCACTTGCAGCAAGCCATGCGTACATGCAGAGGATTTGATTCCCCCCGAAAATGCAAACAATGGCGCACTAGCTATGATCGAGTTTTTCTTCAGACAACATGCATCAGTTAGTCTGAAGTTTTCCTTCAGACAGCAGCAGCTGGTGCAACACGTGGATTTCTTTCTTCCATTTGGTAGATCTTCATACTACTCCACTTACTAGGCCATCTTGATGGATGTCTCAAGCCGCTGCAACAGCAGTGCCAATAGTAGATTTGCAGTTGCAGTAGTCATGTCTCTGTCACTTAGGAGTACTATTTACTGCTCATGCATGCTCACTCGCTCACACATAAGCGGGTTAGCACTGGCAATGAAATTATTCGATCTCTGCATTCAACAGTTTGTGCACTAGTATATACGTACTACATAAACTCCAACATATATTTGTGCAACTCAGCTTCAGCATTAAAAACAAAACTGCAAATCCAACAAACTCTTCACTGGTTCTCTTTCTACCTAGCTTAACTTTTCAGTTAGTACAGCTGATTAATTTGCTCTTCTTCATCAGCCGATATCCGAGCGTCGCTTGGTCGCTCCTCTATCAAACCACCTCCATCGGCGGCCGCCGTCGTGGCCTTCAGCGCTAGCATCGTGCCCATATCCGACTATGCGTGTGAGCACGCTGTCCAATTTTGTTCCCTGTCTTGGCCGCATCATGCGTCGGCCCAGCTCCGCGCGCAAGCTGGCCTCCTCTGTCATCGGCCGCCACCTCTGCATGCCTGCACCTCCGCGCCCCTCTTGACTACCTAGCTGGCATCACCACCGCCGGTGTGCGGCAACAACATTGGAAGGAGCAGGAAGAGACTTCACTGCAAGGTTACATTACCTAGTAGGCTCGCGAAATGTTCGATAAAGTGCGTGTCTGGTTCTTCCTGGTGCAGATAGTAGTTGTGGTCAAAATTGACATATAACTTTTGGCCAAACAAGGTTTTTAATGCAGTGTAGGCTTGATAATTTGCATATTAGCATCATGATACCTTTTTGACTCAGGGTAAATAAATATTTGAAAATATACCTACGGTAATTTTGGTGTAATAGCATGGTAATATACGGATTGCAGACTTGATAACTTATGTCCAAAACATCACAATAACTTTTGACCTGGAAAAAAATATCGTTGAAACAATACTCTGGTAATTTATGTAAAAAAAAGATTTTTAAGCAACCAAGACCTGATAACTTACAAACAAAATCATGTTGATTTTTTGACCCGAGACTTTTTTGTTCGAAACATGCCCCGGTAATTTCTATGTAAATAACATGGTGATATAAACTCCAATAACTGATAACTTAGATACAAACATGGTAACTTTTTGACCCAGGATACTTTTTTTTGAAAAACATATCGTCACTACCTTATGTGTAAATAGTATGCTAATATACCTCCCACGTACTCGATAATTTAAGAACAAAACACCGCGGTAACATTAACCAAGGCATGAAAAAGATGTTCAAAAATATACTCGCAATAAATTTTATGAAAATAGCTTGCTAATATACGAACCGTTCACCTGATAACTTGCGTATAAACAACGCGGTAAATTTGACGAAGGGGGGAACAGTTATTGAAAAACATACCCTGGTAAATTTTATGTAAATAGCATGGTAATATAAGAATTTCATACTCATAACTTAAGTACAAACACCGCCGTGACATATTTGACCAAGGAGGAAAAAGTTGCTGAAAAATATAGCACCGTAACTTCTATATAAATAGCATGGTAATATAAGAATTTCATACCTGATAACTTAAGAACAAACAACGCAGTAACATTTTTGGCCAAGGAGGAAAAAGTTGCTGAAAAATATAGCACGTTAACTTCTATGTAAATTGCATGGTAATATAAGAATTCCATACCATTGATCGAGGAGGAAAAAGTTGCTAAAAAATATAGCACATTAAGTTCTATATAAAATTCCATACCTGATAACTTAAGTACAAACACCGCGGTAACATTTTTGAAGAAGGAGAAAAAAGTTCCGGAAAAATATAGCACGGTAATTTCTATGTAAATAGTATGGTAATATATGAACCTCACCTGATGAATTAAGTACAAACACCGCGGTAACATTTGACCAAGAGGGGAAAAATTGTTGAAATACATACTCGACAACTACTATGTAAACAGTACGGTAATATACGAACCTCATATCAGATAACTTAAGTACAAACACTATGGTGATTTGCATTTGAAAATGGAGGGAAGGGGACGCCGAGTTTCTGATGTTGGGGATCGTTGCAGAAATTAAAAAAATTCTACGCATCACCAAGATCAATCTATGGAGTAACTAGCAACAAGAGAGAGGGGAGTGCATCTTCGTACCATTGAAGATCGCGAGACAGAAGTATTGCAAGAATGCGGATGAGGTAGTTGTACTCGTAGCAATTCAGATCGCGGTGGATTCCGATCCTAGCGCCGAACAACGGCACCTCCGCGTTCAACCCATGTGCAGCCCGGTGACGTCTCCCGCGCCTTGATCCATCAAGGAGGAGGGAGAGGTTGAGGAAGAAGGCTCCAACAGCAGCACGACGACGTGGTGGTGATGGAGTGGCAGTTCTCCGGCAGGGCTTCGCCAAGCTCACGCGGAGGAGGAGAGGTGTTGGGGAGGGGAGGGGCTGCGCCTTGGATGTGGTGCTGCAGCCCTCCCTCCACCCCTCTATCTATAGGGAGAAGGGGGAAGGGGGCCGGCCCCTCTAGATGAGATCTAGAGGGGGGCGGCGGCCAAGGGGGAGGGGCTTGCCCCCCAAGCAAGGGGGGCGCCCCCTTTAGGGTTCCCCCCCAACCCTAGGCGCATGGGCCCTAGGGGGGGATGGCGCCCAGCCCACTTAGGGGCTGGTTCCCTTCCACCTACAGCCCATAAGGGCCTCCGGGGTAGGTGGACCCTCCCGGTGGACCCCCGGAACCCCTTCGGTGGCCCCGGTACAATACCGGCATACCCCCGAACACTTCTGGTGACCGTATGATGACTTCCCATATATAGATCTTCACCTCCGGACCATTCTGGAACTCCTCGTGACGTCCGGGATCTCATCCGGGACTCCGAACAACATTCGGTAATCACATACAAATCTTCCTTATAACCCTAGCGTCATCGAACCTTAAGTGTGTAGACCCTACGGGTTCGGGACTCATGCAGACATGGCCGAGACAGCTCTCTAGCCAATAACCAACAGCGGGATCTGGATACCCATGTTGGCTCCCACATGTTCCACGATGATCTCATCGGATGAACCACGATGTCGAGGATTCAAGCAATCCCGTATACAATTCCCTTTGTCAATCGGTACGTTACTTGCCCGAGATTCGATCGTCGGTATCCCAATACCTCGTTCAATCTCGTTACCGGCAAGTCACTTTACTCGTTCCGTAATGCATGATCCCGTGACTAACTACTTAGTCACATTGAGCTCATTATGATGATGCATTACCGAGTGGGCCCAGAGATACCTCTCTGTCATACGGAGTGACAAATCCCAGTCTCGATCCGTGCCAACCCAACAGACACTTTCGGAGATACCTGTAGTGCACCTTTATAGCCACCCAGTTACGTTGTGACGTTTGGTACACCCAAAGCATTCCTACGGTATTCGGGAGTTGCACGATCTCATGGTCTAAGGAAATGATACTTGACATTAGAAAAGCTTTAGCAAACGAACTACACGATCTAGTGCTATGCTTAGGATTGGGTCTTGTCCATCACATCATTCTCCTAATGATGTGATCCCGTTATCAATGACATCCAATGTCCATGATCAGGAAACCGTAACCATCTATTGATCAACGAGCTAGTCAACTAGAGGCTCACTAGGGACATGTTATGGTCTATGTGTTCACACATGTATTACGATTTCCGGATAACACAATTATGGCATGAACAATAGACAATTATCATGAACAAGGAAATATAATAATAACCATTTTATTACTGCCTCTAGGGCATATTTCCAACAGTCTCCCACTTGCACTAGAGTCAATAATCTAGTTACAGTGTGATGAATCGTACACCCATAGAGTTCTGGTGTTGATCATGTTTCGCCCGTGGAAGAGGTTTAGTCAACGGATCTGCGACATTCAAATCCGTATGCACTTTACAAATATCTATGTCTCCATTTTGAACATTTTCATGAATGGAGTTGAAGCGACACCTGATGTGCCTGGTCTTCTTGTGAAACCTGGGCTCCTTGGCCAGGGCAATAGCTCCAGTGTTGTCACAGAAGAGAGTCATCGGCCCCGATGCATTGGGAATAACTCCTAGGTCGGAAATGAACTCCTTCATCCAGATTGCTTCATGTGCTGCCTCCGAGGCTGCCATGTACTCCGCTTCACATGTAGATCCCGCCATGACGCTTTGCTTGCAACTGCACCAGCTGACTGCCCCACCATTCAAAATATACACGTATCCGGTTTGTGACTTAGAGTCATCCAGATCTGTGTCGAAGCTAGCATTGACGTAACCCTTTATGACGAGCTCTTCGTCACCTCCATAAACGAGAAACATATCCTTAGTCCTTTTCAGGTACTTCAGGATGTTCTTAACCGCTGTCCAGTGTTCCATGCCGGGATTACTTTGGTACCTTCCTACCTAACTTACGGCAAGGTTTACATCAGGTCTGGTACACAGCATGGCATACATAATAGATCCTATGGCCGAGGCATAGGGGATGACACTCATCTTTTCTTTATCTTCTGCCGTGGTCGGGCATTGAGCTGTGCTCAATCTCACACCTTGCAATACAGGTAAGAACCCCTTCTTGGACTGATCCATATTGAACTTCTTCAATATCTTATCTAGGTATGTGCTTTGTGAAAGACCTATGAGGCGTCTCGATCTATCTCTATAGATCTTGATGCCTAATATGTAAGCAGCTTCTCCAAGGTCCTTCATTGAAAAACACTTATTCAATTAGGCCTTTATGCTTTCCAAGAATTCTATATCATTTCCCATTTATAGTATGTCATCAACATATCATATGAGAAATGCTACGGAGCTCCCACTCACTTTCTTGTAAACACAGGCTTCTCCATAAGTCTGTGTAAACCCAAACGCTTTGATCATCTCATCAAAGCGAATGTTCCAACTCCGAGATGCCTGCGCCAGCCCATAGATTGAGCGCTGGAGCTTGCATACCTTGTCAGCATTCTTAGGATCGACAAAACCTTCCGGCTGCATCATATACAATTCTTCCTTAAGGAAGAAGTTAAGGAATGCCGTTTTGACGTTCATTTGCCATATTTCATAATCGTAGAATGCGGCAATTGCTAACATGATTCGGACGGACTTCAGCTTCGCTACGGGTGAGAAGGTCTCATCGTAGTCAACTCCTTGAACTTGTCGATAACCCTTCGCGACAAGTCGAGCTTTATAGATGGTAACATTTCCATCCGCGCCCGTCTTCTTCTTAAAGATCCATTTATTTTCTACCGCTCGCCGATCATCGGGCAAGTCTGTCAAAGCCCATACTTTGTTTTCATACATGGATCCTATCTCGGATTGCATGGCTTCAAGCCATTTGTTGGAATCTGGGCCTGCCATTGCTTCTTCATAGTTCGAAGGTTCACCGTTGTCCAACAACATGATTTCCATGACAGGGTTGCCGTACCACTCTGGTGCGGAACGTGTCCTTGTGGACCTACGACGTTCAGTGGTAACTTGATCATGGTCGTCATCATTAACTTCCTCTCTAGTCGGTGCAGGCACCACATAAACACTTTCTTGTGCTGCGCTACTTTCTGGTTCGAGAGGGGTCATCTCATCAAGTTCCACTTTCCTCCCACTTACTTCTTTCGAGAGAAACTCTTTCTCCAGAAAGGACCCGTTCTTGGCAACGTAGATCTTGCCTTCGGATCTGAGGTAGAAGGTATACCCAATGGTTTCCTTAGGGTATCCTATGAAGACGCATTTTTCCGACTTGGGTTCGAGATTTTCAGGTTGAAGTTTCTTGACATAAGCATCGCATCCCCAAACTTTAAGAAACGACAGCTTAGGTTTCTTTCCAAACCATAATTCATACGGTGTCCTCTCAACGGATTTCGACGGAGCCCTATTTAAAGTGAATGCGGCAGTCTCTAAAGCATAACCCCAAAATGATGGCGGTAGATCGGTAAGAGACATCATAGATCGCTGTTGGAAATATGCCCTAGAGGCAATAATAAAATGGTCATTATTATATTTCCTTGTTCATGATAATTGTCTATTGTTCATGCTATAATTGTGTTATCCGGAAATCGTAATACATGTGTGAATACATAGACCACAACATGTCCCTAGTGAGCCTCTAGTTGACTAGCTCGTTGATCAACAGATAGTCATGGTTTCCTGACTATGGACATTGGATGTCATTGATAACGGGATCACATCATTAGGAGAATGATGTGATGGACAAGACCCAATCCTAAGCATAGCACAAAGATCGTGTAGTTCGTTTGCTAGAGCTTTTCCAATGTCAAGTATCATTTCCTTAGACCATGAGATCGTGCAACTCCCGGATGCCGTAGGAGTGCTTTGGGTGTACCAAACGTCACAACGTAACTGAGTGACTATAAAGGTGCACTACGGGTATCTCCAAAAGTGTCTGTTGGGTTGGCATGGATCGAGACTGGGATTTGTCACTCCGTATGATGGAGAGGTATCTCTGGGCCCACTCGGTAATGCATCATCATAATGAGCTCAATGTGACCAAGTGTCTGGTCACGGGATCATGCATTACGGTACGAGTAAAGTGACTTGCCGGTAACGAGATTGAACGAGGTATTGGGATACCGATGATCGAATCTCGGGCAAGTAACGTACCGATTGACAAAGGGAATTGTATACTGGATTGATTGAATCCTCGACATCGTGGTTCATCCCAACATGTGGGAGCCAACATGGGTATCCAGATCCCGATGTTGGTTATTGACCGGAGAGTCGTCTCGGTCATGTCTACATGTCTCCCGAACCCGTAGGGTCTACACACTTAAGGTTCGGTGATGCTAGGGTTGTAGAGATATTAGTATGCGGAAACCCGAAAGTTGTTCGGAGTCCCGGATGAGATCCCGGACATCACGAGGAGTTCCGGAATGGTCCGGAGGTGAAGAATTATATATAGGAAATCCAGTTTCGGCCACCGGGAAAGTTTCGGGGGATATCGGTATTGTACCGGGACCACCGGAAGGGTCTCGGGGGTCCACCGGGTGGGGCCACCTGTCCCGGAGGGCCCCCTGGGCTGAAGTGGGGAGGGGAACCAGCCACTGGTGGGCTGGTGCGCCCCCCTTGGGCCTCCCCTACGCCTAGGGTTGGAAACCCTGGGGGTGGGGGTGGGGGCGCCACAGATGGGATCTCCAGGGGGTCGGCGCCCCCCAGGGCCCCTATAAATAGTGGGGGGAGGGAAGGCAGCCGCACCACAGCCCCTGGCGCCTCCCTCTCCCTCCCACGACACCTCTCCCTCCCGCTTGCGCTTGGCGAAGCCCGGCCAGGATCCCCGCTACTTCCACCACCACGCCATCGTGCTGCTGGATCTCCATCAACCTCTCCTTCCCCCTTGCTGGATCAAGAAGGAGGAGACGTCGCTGCTCCGTACCTGTGTTGAACGCGGAGGTGCCGACCATTTGGCGCTCGGTCATCGGTGATTTGGATCACGACGAGTACGACTCCATCAACCCCGTTCACTTGAACGCTTCCGCTCGCGATCTACAAGGGTATGTAGATGCACTCCTTTCCCCTCGTTGCTAGTAAACTCCATAGATGGATCTTGGTGATGCGTAGAAAATTTTAAAATTCTGCTACGATCCCCAACAATGGCATCATGAGCCAGGCCTATGCGTAGTTACTATGCACGAGTAGAACACAAAGCAGTTGTGGGCGTAGATGTTGTCAATTTTTCTTGCCAATACTCTTCTTATCTTGTTTCGGCGGTATTTGGGATGAAGCGGCCCGGACCGACCTTACACATACTCTTACGTGAGACAGGTTCCACCGACTGACATGCACAAGTTGCATAAGGTGGCTAGCGGGTGTCTGTCTCTCCCACTTTAGTCGGAACGGATTCGATGAAAAGGGTCCTTATGAAGGGTAAATAGAAATTGGCATATCATGTTGTGGTTTTACGTAGGTAAGAAACGTTCTTGCTAGAAACCTATAGAAGCCATGTAAAAACTTGCAACAACAATTAGAGGACGTCTAACTTGTTTTTGCAGCATGTGCCTTGTGATGTGATATGGCCAGAAGATGTGATGAATGATATATGTGATGTATGAGATTGATCATGTTCTTGTAATAGGAATCACGACTTGCATGTCGATGAGTATGACAACCGGCAGGAGCCATAGGAGTTGTCTTAATTTTTTGTATGACCTGCGTGTCATTCAATAACGCCATGTAAATTACTTCACTTTATTGCTAAACACGTTAGCCATAGAAGTAGAAGTAATCGTTGGCGTGACAACTTCATGGAGACACGATGATGGAGATCATGATGATGGAGATCATGGTGTCATGCCGGTGACGAAGATGATCATGGCGCCCCGAAGATGGAGATCAAAGGAGCAAAATGATATTGGCCATATCATGTCACTATTTGATTGCATGTGATGTTTATCATGTTTTACATCTTATTTGCTTAGAACGACGGCAGTAAGTAAGATGATCCCTTATAATAATTTCAAGAAAGTGTTCCCCCTAACTGTGCACCGTTGCGAAGGTTCGTTGTTTCGAAGCACCACGTGATGATCGGGTGTGATAGATTCTACCATTCGCATACAACGGGTGTTGACGAGCCTAGCATGTACAGACATGGCCTCGGAACACACGCAATACACTTAGGTTGACTTGACGAGCCTAGCATGTACATACATGGCCTCGGAACACGGAAGACCGAAAGGTCGAGCATGAGTCGTATAGAAGATACGATCAACATGAAGATGTTCGCCGATCTTAACTAGTCCGTCTCACGTGATGATCGGACACGGCCTAGTTGACTCGGATCATGTTTCACTTAGATGACTAGAGGGATGTCTATCTGAGTGGGAGTTCATTGAATAATTTGATTAGATGAACTTAATTATCATGAACTTAGTCTAAAATCTTTACAATATGTCTTGTAGATCAAATGGCCCACGTTGCCCTCAACTTCAACGCGTTCCTAGAGAAAACCAAGCTGAAAGATGATGGCAGCAACTATACGGACTGGGTCCGGAACCTGAGGATCATCCTCATAGCTGCCAAGAAAGATTATGTCCTAGAAGCACCGCTAGGTGAAGCACCCATCCCAGAGAACCAAGACGTTATGAACGCTTGGCAATCACGTGCTGATGATTACTCCCTCTTTCAGTGCGGCATGCTTTACAGCTTAGAACCGGGGCTCCAAAAGCGTTTTGAGAAACATGGAGCATATGAGATGTTCGAAGAGCTAAAATGGTTTTCCAAGCTCATGCCCGGGTCGAGAGATATGAAGTCTCCGACAAGTTCTTCAGTTGTAAAATGGAGGAAAATAGTTCTGTCAGTGAGCACATACTCAAAATGTCTGGGTTACACAACCGCTTGTCTCAGCTGGGAGTTAGTCTCCCGGATGACGCGGTCATTGACAGAATCCTTCAGTCGCTTCCACCAAGCTACAAGAGCTTTGTGATGAACTTCAATATGCAGGGGATGGAAAAGATCATTCCTGAGGTATATTCAATGCTGAAATCAGCGGAGGTGGAGATCAAAAGGAACATCAAGTGTTGATGGTGAATAAAACCACTAACTTCAAGAAAGGCAAGGGTAAGAAGAACTTCAAGAAGGACGGCAAGGGAGTTGCCGCGCCCGGCAAGCCAGTTGCCGGGAAGAAGTCAAAGAATGGACACAAGCCTGAGACTGAGTGCTTTTATTGCAAGGGAAGTGGTCACTGGAAGCGGAATTGCCCCAAATACTTAGCGGACAAGAAGGCCGGCAACACCAAAGGTATATGTGATATACATGTAATTAATGTGTACCTTACCAGTACTCGTAGTAGCTCCTGGGTATTTGATACCGGTGCGGTTGCTCATATTTGTAACTCAAAACAGGAGCTGCGGAATAAGCGGAGACTGGCGAAGGACGAGGTGACGATGCGCGTCGGGAATGGTTCCAAGGTCGATGTGATCGCCGTCGGCACGCTGCCTCTACATTTACCTACGGGATTAGTTTTAAACCTCGATAATTGTTATTTAGTGCCAGCTTTGAGCATGAACATTGTATTAGGATCTCGTTTAATTCGAGATGGCTACTCATTTAAATCCGAGAATAATGGTTGTTCTATTTATATGAGAGATATGTTTTATGGTCATGCCCCGCTGGTCAATGGTTTATTCTTAATGAATCTCGAACGTGATGTTACACATATTCATAGTGTGAATACCAAAAGATGTAAAGTTGATAATGATAGTCCCACATACTTGTGGCACTGCCGCCTTGGTCACATTGGTGTCAAACGCATGAAGAAGCTCCATGCAGATGGACTTTTGGAGTCTCTTGATTACGAATCATTTGACACGTGTGAACCATGCCTCATGGGTAAGATGACCAAGACTCCGTTCTCTAGAACAATGGAGCGAGCAACCAACTTATTGGAAATCATACGTACTGATGTGTGCGGTCCAATGAGTGTCGAGGCTCGCGGTGGCTATCGTTATGTTCTCACTCTCACTGATGACTTAAGTAGATATGGGTATGTCTACCTAATGAAACACAAGTCTGAAACCTTTGAAAAGTTCAAGGAATTTCAGAGTGAGGTTGAGAATCAACGTGACAGAAAATAAAGTTCCTACGATCAGATCGTGGGGGAGAATATTTAAGTCACGAATTTGGTACGCACTTAAGGAAATGTGGAATCGTTTCACAACTCACGCCGCCTGGAACACCTCAGCGAAATGGTGTGTCTGAATGTCGTAATCGCGATCTATTGGATATGGTGCGATCTATGATGTCTCTTACCGATCTACCGCTCTCATTTTGGGGCTATGCTTTAGAGACTGCCGCATTCACTTTAAATAGGGCTCCGTCGAAATCCGTTGAGACGACACCGTATGAATTATGGTTTGGGAAGAAACCTAAGCTGTCGTTTCTAAAAGTTTGGGGATGCGATGCTTATGTCAAGAAACTTCAACCTGAAAAGCTCGAACCCAAGTCGGAAAAATGCGTCTTCATAGGATACCCTAAGGAAACCATTGGGTATACCTTCTACCTCAGATCCGAAGGCAAAATCTTTGTTGCCAAGAACGGGTCCTTTCTGGAGAAAGAGTTTCTCTCGAAAGAAGTGAGTGGGAGGAAAGTGGAACTTGATGAGGTGATAGTCACCCCTTCCGAACCGGAAAGTAGCGCAGCGCAGGAAGATGTTCCTGTGGTGCCTACACCGACTGGGGAGGAAGTTAATGATGATGATCATGAAGCTTCGGATCAAGTTACTGCTGAACTTCGTAGGTCCACAAGGACACGTTCCGCACCAGAGTGGTACGGCAACCCTGTCATGGAAATCATGTTGTTAGACAACGGTGAACCTTCGAACTATGAAGAAGCGATGGCGGGCCCGGATTCCAACAAATGGCTTGAAGCCATGCAATCCGAGATAGGATCCATGTATGAAAACGAAGTATGGACTTTGACTGACTTGCCCGATGACCGGCGAGCCATAGAAAATAAATGGATCTTTAAGAAGAAGACAGACGCGGATGGTAATGTGACCATCTATAAGGCTCGACTTGTCGCTAAGGGTTATCGACAAGTTCAAGGGGTTGACTACGATGAGACTTTCTCACCGGTAGTGAAGCTGAAGTCCGTCCGAATCATGTTAGCAATTGCCGCATTCTATGATTATGAGATATGGCAAATGGACGTCAAAACGGCATTCCTTAACGGCTACCTTAAGGAAGAATCGTATATGATGCAGCCGGAAGGTTTTGTCGATCCTAAGAATGCTAACAAGGTATGCAAGCTCCAGCGCTCCATCTATGGGCTGGTGCAAGCATCTCGAGTTGGAACATTCGATTTGATGAGATGATCAAAGCGTTTGGGTTTACACAGACTTATGGAGAAGCCTGTGTTTACAAGAAAGTGAGTGGGAGCTCTGTAGCATTTCTCTTATTATATGTGGATGACATACTATTGATGGGAAATGATATAGAATTCTTGGAAAGTATAAAGGCCTACTTGAATATGTGTTTTTCAATGAAGGACCTTGGAGAAGCTGCTTATATATTAGGCATCAAGATCTATAGAGATAGATCAAGACGCCTCATTGGTCTTTCACAGAGTACGTACCTTGACAAGATATTGAAGAAGTTCAATATGGATCAGTCCAAGAAGGGGTTCTTGCCTGTATTGCAAGGTGTGCAATTGAGCACAGCTCAATGCCCGACCACGGCAGAAGATAGAGAAAAGATGAGTGTCATCCCCTATGCCTCAGCCATAGGGTCTATTATGTATGCCATGCTGTGTACCAGACCTGATGTAAACCTTGCCGTAAGTTTGGTAGGAAGGTACCAAAGTAATCCCGGCATGGAACACTGGACAGCGGTCAAGAATATCCTGAAGTACCTGAAGAGGACTAAGGATATGTTTCTCGTTTATGGAGGTGACGAAGAGCTCGTCGTAAAGGGTTACGTCGACGCTAGCTTCGACACAGATCTGGATGACTCGAAGTCACAAACCGGATACGTGTATATTTTGAATGGAGGGGCAGTAAGCTGGTGCGGTTGCAAGCAAAGCATCGTGGCGGGATCTACATGTGAAGCGGAGTACATGGCGGCCTCAGAGGCAGCGCAAGAAGCAATCTGGATGAAGGAGTTCATTACCGACCTAGGGGTGATTCACAATGCGTCGAGCCCGATGACTCTCTTCTGTGACAACACTGGAGCTATTGCCCTTGCCAAGGAGCCCAGGTTTCACAGGAAGACCAGGCATATCAAGCGTCGCTTCAACTCCATTCGTGAAAGTGTTCAAAATGGAGACATGGATATTTTTAAAGTACATACGGACCTGAATGTAGCAGATCCGTTGACTAAACCTCTCCCTAGAGCAAAACATGATCAACACCAGAACTCTATGGGTGTTCGATTCATCACAATGTAACTAGATTATTGACTCTAGTGCAAGTGGGAGACTGTTGGAAATATGCCCTAGAGGCAATAATAAAATGGTTATTATTATATTTCCTTGTTCATGATAATTGTCTATTGTTCATGCTATAATTGTGTTATCCGGAAATCGTAATACATGTGTGAATACATAGACCACAACATGTCCCTAGTGAGCCTCTAGTTGACTAGCTCGTTGATCAACAGATAGTCATGGTTTCCTGACTATGGACATTGGATGTCATTGATAACGGGATCACATCATTAGGAGAATGATGTGATGGACAAGACCCAATCCTAAGCATAGCACAAAGATCGTGTAGTTCATTTGCTAGAGCTTTTCCAATGTCAAGTATCATTTCCTTAGACCATGAGATCGTGCAACTCCCGGATGCCGTAGGAGTGCTTTGGGTGTGCCAAACGTCACAACGTAACTGGGTGACTATAAAGGTGCACTACGGGTATCTCCGAAAGTGTCTGTTGGGTTGGCATGGATCGAGACTGGGATTTGTCACTCCGTATGACGGAGAGGTATCTCTGGGCCCACTCGGTAATGCATCATCATAATGAGCTCAATGTGACGAAGTGTCTGGTCACGGGATCATGCATTACGGTATGAGTAAAGTGACTTGTCGGTAACAAGATTGAACGAGGTATTGGGATACCGACGATCGAATCTCGGGCAAGTAACGTACCGATTGACAAAGGGAATTGTATACGGGATTGATTGAATCCTCGACATCGTGGTTCATCCGATGAGATAATCGTGGAACATGTGGGAGCCAACATGGGTATCCAGATCCCGCTGTTGGTTATTGACCGGAGAGTCGTCTCGGTCATGTCTGCATGTCTCCCGAACCCGTAGGGTCTACACACTTAAGGTTCGGTGACGCTAGGGTTGTAGAGATATTAGTATGCGGAAACCCGAAAGTTGTTCGGAGTCCCGGATTAGATCCCGGACGTCACGAGGAGTTCCGGAATGGTCCGGAGGTGAAGAATTATATATAGGAAGTCCAGTTTCGGCCACCAGGAAAGTTTTGGGGGTTATCGGTATTGTACCGGGACCACCGGAAAGGTCCCGGGGGTCCACCGGGTGGGGCCACCTGTCCCGGAAGGCCCCATGGGCTGAAGTGGGGAGGGGAACCAGCCACTGGTGGGCTGGTGCGCCCCCCTTGGGCCTCCCCTGCGCCTAGGGTTGGAAACCCTGGGGGTGGGGGGCGCCCCACTTGGCTTGGGGGGCAAGCCACCCCCTTGGCCGCCCCCCCCTCAGATGGGATCTCCAGGGGGCCGGGGCCCCCCAGGGCCCCTATAAATAGTGTGGGGAGGGAAGGCAGCCGCACCACAGCCCCTGGCGCCTCCCTCTCCCTCCCGTGACACCTCTCCCTCCCGCTTGCGCTTGGCGAAGCCCTGCCGGGATCCCCGCTACTTCCACCACCACGCCATCGTGCTGCTGGATCTCCATCAACCTCTCCTTCCCCCTTGCTGGATCAATAAGGAGGAGACGTCGCTGCTCCGTACGTGTGTTGAACGCGGAGGTGCCGTCCGTTCGGCGCTCGGTCATCGGTGATTTGGATCACGACGAGTACGACTCCATCAACCCCGTTCACTTGAACGCTTCCGCTCGCGATCTACAAGGGTATGTAGATGCACTCCTTTCCCCTCGTTGCTAGTAAACTCCATAGATGGATCTTGGTGATGAGTAGAAAATTTTAAAATTCTGCTACGATCCCCAACAATCGCACCATATCCAATAGAGTGCGATTACGACGTTCGGACACACCATTACGCTGAGGTGTTCCAGGCGGCGTGAGTTGTGAAACAATTCCACATTTCCTTAAGTGTGTGCCAAATTCGTGAATCAAATATTCCCCTCCACGATCTGATCGTAAGAACTTTATTTTCCTGTCACGTTGATTCTCAACCTCACTCTGAAATTCCTTGAACTTTTCAAAGGTCTCGACTTGTGTTTCATTAAGTAGACATACCCATATCTACTCAAGTCATCAGTGAGGTGAGAACATAACAATAGCCACCGCGAGCCTCAACGCTCATTGGACCGCACACATCAGTATGTATGATTTCCAATAAGTTGGTTGCTCGCTCCATTGTTTCAGAGAACGGAGTCTTGGTCATTTTTCCCATGAGGCATGGTTCGCACGTGTCAAATGATTCATAATCAAGAGAATCCAAAAGTCCATCTGCATGGAGTTTCTTCATGCGTTTGACACCAATGTGACCAAGGCGGCAGTGCCACAAGTATGTGGGACTATCATTATCAACCTTACATTTCTTGGCATTCACACTATGAATATGTGTAACATCACGTTCGAGATTCATTAAGAATAAACCATTGACCAGCGGGGCATGACCATAAAACATATCTCTCATATAAATAGAACAACCATTATTCTCGGATTTAAATGGGTAGCCATCTCGCATCAAACGAGATCCAGATACAATGTTCATGCTCAAAGCTGGCACTAAATAACAATTATTGAGGTTTAAAACTAATCCCGTAGGTAAATGTAGAGGTAGCGTGCCGACAGCGATCACATCGACCTTGGAACCATTCCCGACGCGCATCGTCACCTCGTCCTTCGCCAGTCTCCGCTTATTCCGCAGCTCCTGCTTTGAGTTACAAATATGACACTAGTAGAAAAAGGGTCTAATGTGAAACTCATTAGTCCCGGTTTGTAATTGAAGCGGCACTAATGTGACCATTAGTGCCGGTTCCAATGGCTAGGCGGGCGGCGCTCATTAGTACCGGTTCGTGGCGAACCTTTAGTACCGGTTCGTGCCACCTACCGGTACTAAAGAGGGGGTCTTTAGTACCGGTTGGAGCCACCAACCGGTACTAAAGGTGGTGCGCTGCCACCCGCAGTGCACAATGTTTAGTCCCACCTCGCTAGTTCAGAGGAGCTCGCACCGGTTTATAAGCCCCGCCGCGGCTACCTTGTCGAGCTCCTCTCTAAGCAGGCCTTTGTGGGCCTATTGCAAGTCTTCTGCCCTGTGGGGCCTACTGGGCCGTACGGGCCTGCATCCTGGCCCAACTAGAGATTGGGTTTCTAGTCGTATGCAGGTCGTGCCGGCCCAGTAGGCAGGCTGTTTTTGCTTTATTTCAAAAAAAACCCTTACCAACCGGGACTAAAGGTCCCCTAGACCACGGCGCACCTCGTGCCACGTGGTGGGCCTTTGGTCCCGGTTCGTGTTGAACCGGGACTAAAGGGGGGGTACCTTTAGTCCTCACTCTTTAGTGCCGGTTCCAGAACCGGTACTAAAGGTCCGTTCAAACCGGTACTAAAAGTCGTCTTTCTACTAGTGTGAGCAACCGCACCGGTATCAAATACCCAGGAGCTACGACGAGCGCTGGTTAGGTACACATCAATAACATGTATATCACATATACCTTTGGTATTACCGGCCTTCTTATCCGCTAAGTACTTGGGGCAGTTCCGCTTCCAGTGACCGTTTCCCTTGCAATAAAAGCACTCAGTCTCAGGCTTGGGTCCATTCTTTGTCTTCTTCGCGACAGCTTGCTTACCGGGCGCGACAACTCCGTTGCCGTCTTTCTTGAAGTTCTTCTTACCCTTGCCTTTCTTGAACTTAGTGGTTTTATTCACCATCAACACTTGATGTTCCTTTTTGATCTCCACCTCCGCTGATTTCAGCATTGGATATACCTCAGGAATGGTCTTTTCCATCCCCTGCATATTGAAGTTCATCACAAAGCTCTTGTAGCTAGGTGGGAGCGACTGAAGGATTCTGTCAACGACCGCATCATCCGGGAGATTAACTCCCAGCTGAGATAAGAGGTTGTGCAACCCAGACATTTTGAGTATGTGCTCGCTGACAGAACTATTCTCCTCCATCTTACAACTGTAGAACTTGTCGGGGACTTCATATCTCTCAACCCGGGCATGAGCTTGGAAAACCATTTTCAGCTCTTGGAACATCTCATATGCTCCGTGCTGCTCGAAACGCTTTTGGAGCCCCGGTTCTAAGCTGTAAAGCATGCCGCACTGAACTAGGGAGTAATCATCAACACGTGTTTGTCAAGCGTTCATAACATCTTGGTTTGCTGGGACGGGTGCTTCACCTAGCGGTGCTTCAAGGACATATGCTTTCTTGGCAGCTATGAGGATGATCCTCAAGTTCCGGACCCAGTCCGTATAGTTGATACCATCGTCTTTCAGCTTGGTTTTCTCTAGGAACTTGTTGAAGTTGAGGTTGACATTAGCGTGGGCCATTTGATCTACAAGACATATTGTAAAGATTTTAGACTAAGTTCATGATAATTAAGTTCATCTAATCAAATTATTAATGAACTCCCACTCAGACAGACATCCCTCTAGTCATCTAAGTGATACATGATCCGAGTCAACTAGGCCGTGTCCGATCATCACGTGAGACGGACTAGTCATCATCGGTGAACATCTTCATGTTGATCGTATCTGCTATACGATTCATGTTCGACCTTTCGGTCTCTTGTGTTCCGAGGCCAAGTTTGTACATGCTAGGCTCGTCAAGTCAACCTAAGTGTATTGCGTGTGTAAATCTGGCTTACACCCGTTGTATGCGAACGTTAGAACCTATCACACCCGATCATCACGTGGTGCTTCGGAACAACGAACCTTCGCAACGGTGCACAGTTAGGGGGGACACTTTCTTGAATTTTTAGCGAGGGATCATCTTATTTATGCTACCGTCGTTCTAAGCAAATAAGATGTAAAACATGATAAACATCACATGCAATCAAATAGTGACATGATATGGCCAATATCATTTTGCTCCTTTTGATCTCCATCTTCGGGGCGCCATGTTCATCATCGTCACCGGCATGACACCATGATCTCCATCATCGTGTCTTCATGAAGTTGTCTCGCCAACTATTACTTCTACTACTATGGCTAACGGTTAGCAATAAACTAAATTAATTACATGATGTTTCAGTTGACAGCAGGTCATAAATAAATTAAGACAACTCCTAGGCTCCTGCCCGTTGTCACACTCATCGACATGCAAGTCGTGATTCCTATTACAAGAACATGATCAATCTCATACATCACATATATCATTCATCACATTCTTCTGGCCACATCACATCACATGACACATGCTGCAAAAACAAGTTAGACGTCCTCTAATTGTTGTTGCAAATTTTTTTATGTGGCTGCTATAGGTTTCTAGCAAGAACGTTTCTTACATACGCCAAAACCACAATGTGATATGCCAATTTCTATTTACCCTTCATAAGAACCCTTTTCATCGAATCCGATCCGACTAAAGTGGGAGAGACAGACACCCGCTAGCCACCTTATGCAACTAGTGCGTGTCAGTCGGTGGAACCTGTCTCACGTAAGCGTACGTGTAAGGTCGGTCCGGGCCGCTTCATCCCACGCTGCCGCCGAATCAAGATAAGACTAGTAACGGCAAGTAAATTGACAAAATCGACGCCCACAATAACTTGTGTTCTACTCGTGCATAGAAACTACGCATAGACATAGCTCAGGATGCCAATTTTGGGGATCGATGCAATTTTTTTTACGCATCACTAAGATCAATCTATGGAGTAACTAGCAACGAGAGAGAGGGGAGTGCATCTTCGTACCGTTGAAGATCGCGAGACGGAAGCGTTGCAAGAAAGCGGATGGGGGAGTCGTACTCGTAGCGATTCAGATCGCGGTGGATTCCGATCCTAGCGCCGAACAACGGCACCTCCGCGTTCAACACACGTGCAGCCTGGTGACGTCTCCCGCGCCTTGATCCAGTAAGGAGGAGGGAGAGGTTGAGGAAGAAGGCTCCAACAGCAGCACGACGGCGTGGTGGTGATGGAGTGGCAGTTCTCCGGCAGGGCTTCGCCAAGCTCACGCGGAGGAGGAGAGGTGTTGGGGAGGGGAGGGGCTGCGCCTTGGATGTGGTGCTGCAGCCCTCCCTCCACCCCTCTATTTATAGGGAGAAGGGGGATGGGGGCCGGCCCCTCTAGATGAGATCTAGAGGGGGGGCGGCGGCCAAGGGGGAGGGGCTTGGCCCCCAAGCAAGGGGGGCGCCCCCTTTAGGGTTCCCCCCCCCCAACCCTAGGCACATGGGCCCTAGGGGGGATGGCGCCCAGCCCACTTAGGGGCTGGTTCCCTTCCACCTACAGCCCATAAGGCCCTCCAGGGCAGGTGGACCCCCGGAACCCCTTCGGTGGCCCCGGTACAATACTGGCATACCCCCGAACACTTCCGGTAACCGTATGATGACTTCCCATATATAGATCTTCACCTCCGGACCATTCTAGAACTCCTCGTGACGTCCGGGATCTCATCCGGGACTCCGAAAAACATTCGGTAATCACATACAAATCTTCCTTATAACCCTAGCGTCATCGAACCTTAAGTGTGTAGACCCTACGGGTTCGGGACTCATGCAGACATGGCCGAGACAGCTCTCTAGCCAATAACCAACAGCGGGATCTGGATACCCATGTTCGCTCCCACATCTTCCACGATGATCTCATCAGATGAACCATGATGTCGAGGATTCAAGCAATCCCGTATACAATTCCCTTTGTCAATCGGTACGTTACTTGCCCGAGATTCGATCGTCGGTATCCCAATACCTTGTTCAATCTCGTTACCGGCAAGTCACTTTACTCGTTCCGTCATGCATGATCCCGTGACTAACTACTTAGTCACATTGAGCTCATTATGATGATGCATTACCGAGTGGGCCCAGAGATACCTCTCCGTCATACGGAGTGACAAATCCTAGTATCGATCCGTGCCAACCCAACAGACACTTTCGGAGATACCTGTAGTGCACCTTTATAGCCACCCAGCTACGTTGTGACGTTTGGTACACCCAAACCATTCCTGCGGTATCCGGGAGTTGCACGATCTCATGGTCTAAGGAAATGATACTTGACATTAGAAAAGCTTTAGGAAACGAACTACACGATCTAGTGCTATGCTTAGGATTGGGTCTTGTCCATCACATCATTCTCCTAATGATGTCATCCCGTTATCAATGACATCCAATGTCCATGGTCAGGAAACCGTAACCATCTATTGATCAACGAGCTATTCAACTAGAGGCTCACTAGGGACATGTTATGGTCTATGTGTTCACACATGTATTACGATTTCCGGATAACACAATTATAGCATGGACAATAGACAATTATCATGAACAAGGAAATATAATAATAACAATTTTATTATTGCCTCTAGGGCATATTTCGAACATGTGAACCATCTGAACCGGTGTAAAACGTCCAGAAAAAAAGTTTCAAATCCCGGACAAGTGAGTCTATCGGTTCGAATTTTCAGTTTCATTCGATCTCATCCCAGAAAGGTACAAGTAGTGTGCAAGTTGAAGGAAATCAATAATGTCGTGTAGCTCAGTTGGTGTTGCTAAATTAATTGTGGGAGGTTGTGGGTTCGATTCCCCTCCTATTCCTTTTTTTCGCTTTTTCCATACTGCAAGTGTGTGCGCAAAATCGGGACGGGCCCGCCCAGCGGGGGATCCGGTGGCCCAGAAAATCGGGAAAAGGGAGGGGTTCGTGAAAATCGGGAGAAGAAGGGATGGGTTTCGTGCGGCAGTAGGGGGTGATGGTTTTTGCAATCTGGCACATGGTTGCCAGTTATCACAGTCCTAATTCTATCTTACTCTAGATTTTGCCAAGGAAATTGCATGCATTGTGCATTTCACTATGTAGTTTGCCACACACACAAAAAAATTGAATAGTTCCTTATCGCCCGCAGCTAGAATTACTTTATAATTTACAACGCCAAAATTACTTTAGCCACCTAAATAAATTAAATCAACCATGCATTCTCTGATTAATTTCATCTCAACTATTATTATCATTAATTCATGGATCCTAGTCATTCTCTCCCCTCGTCTTTCATCCACCACCGACACAACTAGATTAATTGATCAGAAGGCCGGACAACTACATCCTACTCTTCTCCGCTAATTCACTAGCTACTGATTGTGCCGCTTTTTTTGCAAAAAGATTATGCCACTAAGTAGCAACCTATCTATCACGGAACCTAGCTAGCTCTGGGATGATGAATCAAGAAGATGCTTACCTGTTCTATTGTTCAAGACTGCCCGTCAGGATCGGGGGTGTTGTTACTCCTGTCCGACGAACACGAAATCACCGAGCCGCCGTTGGAGGAGGAAGCATGGGTGAGGACTCCGCAGGAGGACGCTGCAGCGGCGCGAGTCGGGCGTGATATGCGCCTAGGTTAGTTTTGAGGGTTTTGGTTTGCATCTAGATCGATTGCTCATGTCGTTGTTTGCGGGCCTACGCGTGGGAAATGGCAATTCCACTAATTAAGGGAAGGGAATCGCTGATTTACTTACCCATTTACTACACCTACACGTACAACGGTGTCACACCTAACCTGTGGTTAGTGTGCTCTAGAGCTCGCTGGTGGGCCCAGCCAGCTGGCCAGCCAAGTGGCGTGCGTGGGTGGTCTTAAAAGGGGCCGCCTGTGGCCGTGGGTGACATGCGTGTGTTGACAATTCTCTGTACTCAATCCTTCCTCTGCAATCAATTCCTCCTCCTTCCTCTCCAAGCCATTCCCCTCCCCTCGCTCGATCTAGATCCCATCTCCTCCCTCACTCTCTCGGGTGTTACAACTGGTATTCAAAGCCATAAATCCGTCGAAAAATTTTCTTCCTTGCTTGATTGGGAGTCAGTAACATCCACCGCGCCGGTGTGGTTTGCTCTGGCGAGCCGCACAAAATCCGTCGCGGGGTTCGACGCCCTTCCGAGCAGGACAACGACTCCTTCCAAGGCATCGGCGGCGACGCGGCAAGTTCTCGCCGCCATGGTCGAGGGGAACACCAACATAACCAAGATGCTAGAGACGCTGCGCGCCAAAATCGACGACCAGAAAGCGGCGCACGAGAAACAAATCAAGCTCCAGGCCGCCTTCAATGCTCAGATCTCGCAGGAGATGCGCGGCCTCTCGCGGCAGCTCGATCTGACCCAGGCGGATCTCGACCTCACGCGCAAGACGGTGGAAGGATCGGCCTCCCCGACAGGCTCGGTCACCACGCACCTTCACCAGCCCGTGCAACCGTAGCAGCAACCTCCACCGCCCCTCCTCCTCCACCGTCCCCGCGCCCCGTGCCAGATCCGGCGCGCCCGTCTTCGTCGCACACGCGTCTGGGCGACCACCGTCCACCTCTCCTACCGGTGCCGCCGCAGGGCAGATTCGTCGCCGCGGTGACCGCGTCTCCGCCGGGCTACCACACCAACGAGTACCACAAACCCCCGAAGCACAATTTTCCCAAGTTCGACGGCACGGCGCCATACTTGTGGCTGGATCGTTGCCTCGCCTACTTTGAGATCTACAAGGTGGCCGCCCACCACTGGGTCGCCACCACGGCGCTCTACATCGACGGCCAGGCCGCGCACTGGCTCCAAGCGTTCCGCCAGACGCATCGCAACATCACGTGGGACGTCTTCACTTCGACGATCCTGGAGGAGTTCGGCGCCGACGAGTTTGAGGTGATGATGCACAAGCTGCTGCAACTACGCCAAACAGGCACCGTCGCCGAGTACCGTGCCGCGTTCGACGAGCCGATGTACCACTTGCTCGCTCTCGATCCGCCGATCAACACCAAGTTCTTCATGATGCAGTTCCTCCTCGGCCTGAAGGACGAGTTGCGTGCCCCGATGCGACTCCAGGCACCCTCCAGTATCATGCGTGCCTCGGTGCTCGCGCGCATCCAAGAGGAAGAACTGGGCACGACCCGCGCGCGCCCCCGCATCACAACCACGGGTCGACCACCACCAACAGCAGCCGCAGCGGCACTTCCACATCGCGCCGTGGCCGCGCCGGTTCGCGTCCAAGGAGACGAGTACGCACGGGAGTGGCAGCTGCGCGATGTCCGTCGTGCGAACAACCTCTGTTTCAAGTGCGGGGATCGCTACTCCAGAGAGCATCGCTGCGCCCAGCCCGCGCAACTGTTCACTATCAACATAGGCGATCATGGTGAGGTGCTCTCGGACGACACCATCCACGCCCTGCAGCTGCTCGATGACCCGGGCCCGGTGGCGCAACCCCCTGCTCCGGCCGTGGACGCGCCAGAGTGTTGTCTCCTCTTGTCGCAGGCGCTCGACGACACGGATTCCACGACCACGATCAGGTTGTGCGCCCTCGTCGGAAACAAGGTCATGCTCCTGCTGCTCGACTCGGGCAGTACCCACAGCTTCGTCAACAAGGCGTTTGTCGATCGCCTCGGCCTCGCCACGGAAGAGATGCCGCCGATAGAGGTGCGCGCGGCCAACGGCGACAAGCTCACCTGCACGAGCATGGTGCCCGGCCTCAAGTGGTGGATGCAGGGCCACACCTTCGAGACGCCTATGCGCGAGCTGGAGATTGGATCGTATGATGGCATTCTAGGGATGGACTAGCTCGCCCAAAACAGTCCGATGACGTGCCACTGGCAGGACAAGTGGGTAAAGTTCCAGCACGACGGCGAAGAGTTCACACTGCGCGGTGTTCCCACCAAGCCGGCCACCACGCTCAAGGCCGTCGGGCCCGAGGAGCTGTGCAAGATAATCGCCGAAAACGATCTCTGGGCCATGGCCATGGTGGACACCTGCGGCCCCGCATCGCGTCCAGCTCGCAAATGTGCAACTCAAACCCTGCTCGCAGACCTGCTCGAGGAATTCGCCGACGTGTTCGCGGCACCGCATGTGCTCCCTCCTCATCGCCAGTACGACCACGTCGTCACGCTGGTGGAGGGCGCGGTCCCCGCGAACACGCGCCCATACCATTACTCGCCGCTGTAGAAAGACGAGATCGAGCGCCAGGTCAAGGAGATGCTGGACTCGGGCCTGATCACGCACAACGTCAGTCCCTACCACGCCAGTGTTTCTCGTGAAGAAGAAGGACGGCACCTGGCAATTCTGCGTCGACTATCGCCGGCTGAATGATGCCACCATTAAGAACAAGTTCCCTCTGCCCATCATCGACGAGCTCCTCGACGAATTGGCCGGCGCCGCGGTGTTCTCCAAGCTGGACTTGCGCGCTGGTTACCACCAGATCAGGATGCGCAAGGAGGACGAACCCAAGACGACGTTCAAGACGTACCACGGGCACTTTCAGTTCAGAGTCATGCCGTTCGGCCTCACGAACGCGCCGGCCACATTTCAGTGCCTGATGAACAACGTTTTCGGTAAGTATGTCCGCAAGTTTGTCATCATCTTTCTGGATGATATCCTTGTCTTCAGCGAGACCATGGAGGAGCACCTGGAGCATCTGCGCATCGTCTTCGAGCTGCTCCACGCGCACCAGCTCTACGTCAAGGAATCCAAGTGCACCTTCGCTGCTGACCACATCGACTACCTCGGCCACGTGATCTCGAAGGAGGGTGTGGCCACGGACAAGGAGAAGACGCAGGCCATGGAGCAGTGGCCGACGCCGACGAACGCCACGGAGCTGCGCGGCTTTCTCGGCCTCACGGGCTACTACAGAAAGTTCGTGCCGCACTACGACATCATCGCGAAGCCGCTCATGCAGCTGCTCACCAAGAAGGGATTCTCCTGGACCGATCAGGCGCAGATAGCGTTCGATACGCTCAAGCAGGTGATGGTCCCCACACCTGTTCTGGCGCTGCCGGACTTCGCGCGGCCGTTCACGATCGAGACGGACGCATGCGACACGGGCGTGGGCGCGGTGCTCACGCAGGATGGACACCCCGTGGCGTACTTCAGCAAGGCATTGGGCGTGCGCAATCAGAAGCTCTCCACCTATGAGAAGGAGTTCCTCACCGTGATGATGGCCGTTGACAAGTGGCGCCAGTACTTGCAGCGCGGCTCCTTCGACATCATCACAGATCACAAGTCACTCTGCAACCTCGGCGAACAGCACTTGGAGACAGAGCTCCAGCGCAAGGCCATGGCGAAACTGGTGGGGCTGCAATTTCATTTCCAATACAGAAGGGGACTGGACAACGGCGCCGCCGACGCACTCTCACGCGTGGGCAAGCAGTTTGAGGTGGCCGCGCTCTCCGCGTGCCAGCCAGCCTGGGTGCAGGAGGTGGCCAATTCCTACGTCACCGACGCCGACGCCCAAGAACGACTACAACAACTAGCGGTGCATAGTCCGGACGATCAAGGCTACGAGCTCTACCGCGGCATCATCCGGCGCCAAGGTCGCCTCTGGATTGGGGCCAATTCGGCTCTGCGCACCAAGCTCATCGCCGCGCTGCATTGCAGTGCGGTGGGCGGTCACTCCGGGTCCACCGCCACCTACCAGCACGTGTGCAAACACTTCGACTGGCGGGGCCTCAAGCGCGACGTCGCCGAGTTCGTGCAGCAGTGCACGGTGTGCCAGCAGGCCAAACACGAGCACGTCAAGCTGGCGGGTCTCCTGGCCCCGCTGCCCATTCCAGCAGCGCCCTGGGAGGACCTGACCATGGACTTTGTCGAAGGCTTGCCGCGCTCGGAGGGGTGCGACATGATCATGGTGGTCGTCGACCGCTTCACCAAATTCGCGCAATTGGTTCCCCTTCGCCATCCCTTCAATGCCCAGTAGGTGGCGCGTGCATTCTGGGAGAATGTGGTGAAGGTGCACCACATTCCTGCGTCCATCGTCTCCGACCGCGACAAGATTTTCACGAGCCACCTGTGGCGCGAGCTACTCGCTGGCGCAGGCACCAAGCTGCTCTACTCGACGGCGTATCACCCCCAGACAGACGGCCAGAGCGAGCGGGTGAACCAGTGCATGGAAATGTACCTTCGTTGCGCGGTTCACGACTCGCCGCACAAATGGCGCAGATGGCTGCCGATGGCCGAGTTCTGGTACAATTCGACATTCCATGCGTCGCTCAAGGGCACTCCCTTCAAGGCTCTCTATGGCAAGGAAGCCAACCTCGGCGCAATGGCGTCCTGGGCAGAGTCGGCGCCGTCCGACGAAGAGATGGACTGGGCGGCGCACACTGCGCACATTCGCGCCCAGTTGGAGCGAGCCCAGCGCCGGTTCAAGAAATATGCTGACCGCAACCGCACAAAGCGTCACTTCAAGACGGGTGAACAGGTGTTGCTCAAGCTCCAGCCTTACGCTCAACGTTCGGTGGTCAACCGCCCGTGCGCCAAGCTCGCCTTCAAGTACTTTGGCCCCTACAAGATCATTGAGGAGATCGGTGCGCTCGCGTACAAGCTCGACCTGCCGCCAGAAAGCCAAGTCCACCCCATCTTCCACGTTTCGCAGCTGAAGCCATTCACCCCCGACTTTACGCCGGTGTACGGCGAGCTGCCCAAGGTGCCGGACCTCTCCGTCGACACCCTCACACCTACGCGCATTCTGGACAGGCGCATGATGAAGCACGGCGACGCGCCGGTGGTGCAGCTCAAGGTGCAGTGGGGCACCGGCGACTCCGCGCCGACGACGTGGGAAGACTACGACGTGCTCCGCCACCATTTTCCGTCAGCACCGCTCTGGACGAAGGCAGAGGACGACAACGACACTGAAGAAGAAGAAGACACGTCTTAAGGAGGGAGGAATGTCACAACTAACATGTGGTTAGTGTGCTCTAGAGCTGGCTGGTGGGCCCAGCCAGTTGGCCAGCCAAGTGGCGTGCGTGGGTGGTGTTAAAAGGGGCCGCATGTGGCCGTGGGTGACATGCGTGTGTTGACAATTCTCTGTACTCAATCGTTCCTCTGCAATCAATTCCTCCTTCTTCCTCTCCAACCAATCCCCCTCCCCTCGCTCGATCTAGATCCCATCTCCTCCCTCGCTCTCTGGGTGTTACAAACGGTACAGGCATGTTGCATCTAAATTAGCGCAGGGTCAATTTTTTCTTGGGCCTAATACACATAGCACACATCCGTGGGGGCCCCTATGTTTCGGGGGCCCGGGGCGGCCGCCCCCCCTGCCCCCCCCATCAGGGCCGGGCCTGAATGATCATGTCGTTAGGTAATATTGCCTCAAGAAAAAATGTCGTTAGGTAATACAGTATATTGCAGTGCATGATACAGTTAACAACCACATCTGAACGTGATATAGGTTTAAGGGATCAACGCTTCAAGTGATGGGGATTTCCGTCGAAGAAGGTGAGTGGGCTATTGTTGGTGGGACAAGACAGTTCACTCTGGCAACCGGTGTCATCTACAAAAAGTTCCATGAACAAAAGGAGCGATGGTAACATCATAGAACTCACTGTCCATGGATTTTGTCCCATGCTGAAAGGTTCACAGGTGAGATGAATAACCAACATATACAACTACTTTTTGTCTTCACCTAAATCTTCATTAGTTTGTGTCCGCATACCTTTTATTCAAGAAAACATCACATAATTGTGTTATCATATTGTAGAGCCTCCCACAAAGGTTGGACCATGGGGTGGAAATGGAGGCTCAGGTAAAGACATTATCGAGGCACCAAGACGTCTAGAGAGCATCACAGTTAGCAGCGGCACTATTATTGATTCAATCAAATTTTCTTATGTCGACCAAGCTGGTCAGAAGCGCACTGTTGGGCCCTGTGGAGGTTCTGGAGGTAAACAAAATACGATCAGTGGACTCTTTTAATGAAATTTTATGTGATTTTCTCAGTTTCATATTTAAGCAACAAACACTTCTTTATTCTTTCGCAATGCAGTTCGTACTCAGCACTTCCGAGTTTCTGAAGGAAGTTTCTGGAACATTCGCCCTCTATGGCAGAGACAACCACAACATAATAACATCACTGAAATTTGTCACACACGTGAAGTCATACGGGCCTTTCGGACAAGCGAAGGGAACCACTTTCACCATACCCGTGCAAAAGACTAGCAGCATCGTGGGCTTCTTTGGACGTAGCGGGATATATCTCGACGCGCTTGCTGTCTATGTGCACCATCTCTAAGCTACTAGCTAGCGGCTAATGCTCTTATTTTCTGTGTGTATTTAGGAACTTGTGCCCATGTGTTCAACAGACTACCATACGTATTCGATGGACCGATCAGGTTGGATTTCGGATCAGCAAAAAACGCTTAATAAACTCTATTTATTAGGGAATGCGTAATTAACTCCATGGATAAATATGCATATATTGGGCACGCACGTAGTATCACGTATGCATGTCACCGCCGTAACAAAAGAGCTGCGTGCTCCTATGTGGACGGGGCTTGCCTGCTCCCCTCCACGTGCTCCCATCCGTACTCCCGTTCACACATTCCCCATCCGACGGTTCATCAAGCCTCCCAGAAAGTCAGTTTGAGCGATAGTGGTAACTACCGGCAATGATCTTGTCGTTCGCAGCCTGCTTTAAGATCCGAGCTAAGCACAGCTATTATTCCATCTTTTCTACTATACAAACCTAAATACTAGACCTAATACATCTATGGCCCCAACATTTGTCCTTGATATGGCAGGAATGGCAGCATTATGACCGCCCTCTCTGTCCCTCCCTCTCATATAAGTCCACCCTTTTATTTCACCTTGACTAAATTAAATCATCTACATCATTTGAAATATAAGTTTATTTTTGAAATAATTTATATATTTGAACTCCTAGGACCAAGACCTTTAGAACTAGACCAATGTTGGATACATTTCAAGCACGTTTAACTTTCAACATTTCAAATTCCATATGTTGAACAAACCTATTTCACTAGAAAAATTGTGAAGCAAACTTTTCAGTAAAAATATGTGAAACAAACGTTTTCCACACAAACTAAAAATGTGCAATTGAAATAGATGTGATTTTATGAAATTGATTGTTTTACAAATGTGTAACAGTTTATTTTAAAAGAGTGAAATGCGTTATTTAAAACATGTGTAATTAAAACAGATGTGATTTTTGTGAAACAATCTAGTGGAAAGTGAAATGTAGGTTCTGTATTGTGAAATAGTAATTATAGAAAGTGAAATTTAAATGTATCATTGTGAAATAGATGTCATTTCACAAATATGCAATTGAAATAGATGTGATTTTTTTAAACAAGGCAGTAGTATATTTCAGAATTGTGAAATAATAACTACCGAAAGTGAAACCTGTAATAATGAAATTGTAATGTACGATTGTGAAATTGATTATATAAAAATGTGAAATGTAGGTTTGATTTAAACGTGGTTGAAAAATATCCAAGATTGGTTTCATTTTAAAGATTTTGACGCAAGGAGTTCAAATATAAAAAAAGTTTCAAAAACAAATATATCATGTAAAAGATATGGATGCTTTAAGCTAGCCAAGGAGGAAAATAAGATTACTTTTATACAGCATGCAGTATAGCATACGACGTGAGCTGGCACAATCAGATTGGCTCTAGTGGTGCTGGTACCTACCAAGCTCCCCCCCCCCCCCCCCCCCCCTCCCTGATCCGGCTTGCCTGCTCCCTCCCCATGCTCCCATCCGTGCTCCCACTTCATCCTACGGCTGTCTTTTTCCCCTTTTCCTTTCTAATCTAATCATCCCCCCTCCCCCCCGGAGTTTAACGGGGTGGGGCCGGGCCTTATTTTGTTCCAATCAAATCAAACCACGTACGTGGGAGTACGGATGGGCGCACGCGCGGGGAGCAGGCAAGTCTCGTCCCCCCCCCCCCACCCCCTCCCCCCCCCACCCACCCCACGTCTATTTTTTGATCAGAATAAAGCGCAACCATTTTATTGCTTTTTCCCAACCAACGGGAGCCGTGCACCAAGACTGCATACGTCACTGACGTTGTGGCGTAGCAAGCGATCCACACGTCGATGCCGGAGGTAAGCTGAATCTGGCGATGACGACATACTCCCTCCGTCCGGTGAAGAGTGTATATCTAGCTTCAAAATTTGTCCACAAAATAGTGTACTTCTATCTTCATAACTTAAAATGATGTCTTGCACCTTTTCAATGCATTTTTTACTTAACTCTTCACCGGACGGAGGGAGTACTTGTTCACAACAGCTGGTGCCGGCGGTCATGGCGTCGATGTCGGAGGTGCCTTGAGCTAACCCAACAGCGGCACCTTGGGTCCTTCCGTCAATGCCGGAGGTGAATCTGACCGTCGCGCGTTCTAGAACAGCAATAAAGGCTGCACCCTGCTCGGCACGGGTGGTGGTACTTGCACAACCATGACACGCACAGAACCACTGATCGACGCCGTCCCAAGAGGATCGCGACTCCGATGAAGCCACCATTGCAGAGCCTGGAGTGTGCTTCACCATGCCATACGAGGAGCCCCGTGTGCGCATGAATAACATTAGGTTCAGCCGATGTGGTTCGCCGCCTCGTCATGTAGATGTCACCGACTAGTAGCTGCACACGGGTGACCTCCGAAGCCCGCAGACGTTAAGCATCTCGGAACACAGGAAGGGAACTCAGAAGACGATCGGCGCAGACTCAAAGACCACCCACGAGAAGTTACTATTGCCGTAATCTCTGATGTAAGCAGACAGATCCGGCCGGATGATCTCGTCCATCACCTCTACCGCCAGGACCGGAACCTAATCCGGGACGACCATGATCGTCGCCAAGTGGGGTCGAGCGGACTGATCCTCTAAGGTCGCGTCGACATAGTAGAACCCGCCCCCCTCCGCGCCGTACCCCTGGTAGGCGAGAGTCGAGGGGCACCGTGGCGGTGCCAGGCACTCGGACCGGAAGCGGGCAGTGCTCCGGCCTGGGCAGGAGCTCCACCGAAGCGACCTGCTCCGGCCCCCCACCTATCACTGATCGAGCTGCCACACCGGAAGTCTCACCAGGTCCCGATGGCCCAACACCGCCCGAGCATTTCTTCTTCTTATGCTTCTTCTTCCTTGCCTGAAACTCCGAAGGACCGGGTGCCTCAGCAGAATGGCGCGGCAGGGAGTAGCGCGACGACCCAGTCGCGTCATGACGCCAATCCCGCGAGTTTGCGCGAGCGGGAGCGGACCCACTAGAGCGATCGTAACCAGTGGAGGCCATGGTGTCATGGCCACCCGCCCCCCCCCCCCCCCCCCCCCCCCCCCCCCCCCCAGCTCTCCACCCGGCCCCCATCCGAAGAGCTAGGGGGTGGTCAGTTGTACGCTATGGGGTTTGACCAAACAGTTAGAAAAAAGAAGTAAAAAGAAGGTTCAATGAAGCAGCATGCACACATGTTGGCTGAGTGAAACACACACACGTACTGGCCGGCTGGATCAATACGATCCGTGGAGGGATAAGCATACAGGCTAACTAATCAGTTTGCCGACTCACGTAACACACAAGCATAATACGCCGGAATGCTAGCAGGCTGGCAGCCAATATTTTGGCGGACGAATTCATTGCCCTCAACTCACCCACGTATTGGCAAGAATTGCATGGGCAAACGCCGGTTGGGTTGGGCAATCCAAATATTTGGTGTCCAACCAAACAGCAGCCAAAGCTCATGGGCATGCCAATATTTTGGCAAGGCCAGCTTTGGCTCAAAACCAAAGACACCCTTAGCAAATCAAAAGAAAGCTGAGTGTCTATGAAAAAACTCAGCAGAGAGATAGCACTCGGCAAAGATATCATTTTGCCAAGTACATGTAGGATAGCACTCGGCAAAAAAAAAATTGTTACTAATGGCGCACCGTTTGTCTGGTGCGCCATTAGTGTCTTTCACACTAATGACGCACCATCATGGCGCCATTGCTATATAGCAATGGCGCACCACATGTCTGGTGCGCCATTAGTGGCCATTCCATCTATAGCCCTTTTCCTAGTAGTGAAAGTTCCATTACATCAGAGAATGCGTGGAAAAAGGGAAGGTGGAGATTGAGTATGCCAACACAAACGATTAGTTCACAGATATTCTGATAAAGTCACTTGGAAGGGGGGATTTCGAGGAGATGCGCAAGAGGCTTGGAGTAAAGGCAGTTGAGTAGCTATGATTATGTGTTTTGGGGGGTGAATGTGAGTCCTTGTAATCACATACAATAGTAGAGTCTTGAGTTTGTATAAGATAGCAAATGTATGAGGTTCATTCCAAGTCGTCTTAGCATAAATCTCTTAGAGATGAAAAGGAGTATAAACCTGATTGGTTTGCGATCATGGTCGCGGCATGTTGGGCAATTATCCTTGGTCGTGTTGGGCATGCTGTCGGGCCTTTGACCCATACTAGCATAGACAGCGCGGCGGCACGCCGCGCCCGTCGATACAACATATCTATATGGGGTGTGATGTTTATTTATGGTAAGTACTCTTAGGGTCGTGCTGATAGGATCACACAAAAATAAGATGAGATGGAAATAGATGTTGATACATGCATAAAATACCAACATAGGACGATATGATGAAAGCAAGTACATTTATTGCCATCATGCACGATACATGCTATACTAAACAGGAAAACACAATACCCGCGCGGCGGCACGCCGCGCCCCGTTGATACGATACTTGTGTGTATGTTATTTTTGGCACATGTGATGTAAATCTTAGTGTATATTGCTATATGGCATATGAATATTGCCTTGCGAATTCCTTCTGGTGAGAGGTCACCTGTTGGACTCCCATGTTGGATTGACAATATTTGGCCTGAATCCATTCTTGCGTCATAAATAGGCTTCTCTTTGCGACGACCTCAAAAGTTTGGTAGTTTTGGTCGTCGATGGCCACGTTGTAGCGTTACTTCTGCTATGTCGAGTGTTGTAGGTGGTGTACCGATGAATCCAGCTTCCTGTTGTTCATGCTGGGCTGGTTGACGTGGGAGGTCTACCATTACCCAGGCTTCTATGGCATCATGAGGTCGTGTCTAGGGGTCATAGCCATGGATCTGCAATTTGGCTTTGAGACTGACTACCTCACGTAGAATGCAGCGCGACATGTAGATTACTGATTATCCTTTATCATGCACAAATGTAAGTGATCATAACTTCGAAGATGTTACAAACATTTTCTCTTCAAAGTGCCAAGGAAATCATCAGTTCGTGAACAACAGCTATTCATTTTCTCATCGACTTGTACAAACGCAAATAGTACTCACTTTCTTACAAGCGATGACGCGAAGACACCCTAAAATGATGCACGTGGTTAAGAGTTAATTAGGAGGTATCCAGTATCTCATATCAAAGTCGTCGGAAAAGTCCCGGAGGCAGCTAATTAATCATGATTCTTCCATGGATGATGAAGGTCTCACGTCAAACAAACTAAGAAGACCTGAAGAGGGCAAGAAGGGACGTTTCTTTGTAGGATGAATACAGCTACAGTACAAACTGTATTTAGTGGTACAGTATGTACTGCATTACATAACTAAAAATAAACTAAGCATGCCTTCTTTCAGGTCAAGTTGTAGTGCCGCTGCCAACTACAGTCATCACCAGCAGCACCTGCTCCAAAGAACATCCGGTCAGTCTACAACATAACTGCATCGTATGGAATTAACAACCTATAGTGTGACATAGAATTTTTGAAGAACACATTTCCTCCAACAATTCACCTCCAACGCCACACAGTGTATTCCAGATTGAACCATGGGAGCAAAGCTTTGATGAATACATCAAATATTTCCTCCTCAATATCGACACCATTGAAAATCTATTGTGCAATTTCCTCATTAGATATGACCCCCATCATCTGCTAATTTTTTCATGCCCACATCCATGGCAAAACTCAGCACTGCACTCCTAATCTTTGGCACTACATGTTCATCAATTTTCTGCTAATCGAATACATGCCCTGAGAAAGAACACTTATACTCCCTCGGTCCGAAATTACTTACGGAGATGGCTCTTCACTTGGTCTGTCAGGCCTTCCACCTTCATCAGCTCCTTTTGATCTGCTTTGGAGTAGGAACTGCAATCATGTCAAGAAAACACAATCATGTAAGCCTCGATAATTTGATGCTTATGTCTCTATGAATGAAACTAATTGCTACTCCCTCCTTTCCGGTTTATAAGGCTCAATTCACAAATCTCACCAACCAAGGTAGATGGTGAGTGGTGGAATACTTTTTGTAGTTTGCAAAAGCACCCAATTAATGCTTTTGTTTTTCTCAAAAAAGTATGTTTACCAATGCATTAATTGCAATGCATGCATAAATTACATGCATTGGTCAATTTTCTCTTAATACTTGCATGCAATGATTTAATGCACCTTGGAATCTGAACATGTGATGGGGAACAACCAAATTGAGTCTTATAAAATGAAAAAACTAAAATTTTGAGATAAGCCCTACAAACCGAAAAGGAGGGAGTAGTTTGCTACATGTAGTACGTGTTCCTGATCTTATATCTAGAAATTGGAGAAAATTGTATTTCAGAAACTCTCCCCTTGGGGTCATCGAGTTGGTGCAGGGCAATGATGAACCGTCGGTGCAGCTCCGGCGATCAACAACACCACGCCTTCCTTGCTTGCCGCTACTTTTGTGCTTTGTGCTGCGAGCCTGCGACTGAGACTGGAGGCTAGGAAAAGGAACAGCCGGTGTCGGGCGGATGCAGCCCTCGCCGCTTCCTGCGCAATCCCACAAACTAACAGCGGCTTTCTTCAGCGTCGCCGCTAGCAGCAGCCACAGAGGTCTTGATATGTGCGCATCCCCACAGCCTTGTCATCCTTCCTCAAACTCGCCGGCGCAAACACCGGCGCGCTAGAGACAACCGCCAACACCAGATTTGTTATGTGAAGTTTTTCTGAAATAGGGCTTCACTTGCACAGTTGTACTACATAATTTGTAAAGCATGCAGATGGCAGTTCACTAATGAATCTTGAAGAGGAAAAAAGAACTCATGCACATCAATCAACAACAAATACCACTGAATTATTGTTTAGTGGGTCCATCCTCTTGAAAGTGAATGAGCACGCATCCGAGGAACCGAGGCGATGGTGAATATACCTGCAGCCGCTTGCATGGAGCTGCGCCGTTGCCCCACCGGTGAGGACTTAGTCGCGTCTCTTGGATGGGCGGCCGAACGGGGAACGAAAGCTGATGGTGACCGTCACACACCAGTGGAAAGGCGGCTCTCACACATGTCTGTCGCGGCCGCCGCCTAGTAGCCGGTGCAGGGCGAGGAGCGGACAGACCAGAGCATCGTCCATGGGTTGTCAAAGAGCGGCGGGAGTAGGTACCTGCGTGTCTGCACAAATCATGTACCTCTTCATCCTCTCGTGCTGCCGCTGGAGCTCCTGGTGCCTCGCCTCGTAGCCCCACCAGCCGAACAACACCTGCGAGCCTCTAGCAGAGGGACCCGACGCTGGCCGCCAAGGACGGCAGGTCCTTTGATGGGAAACGTTTGAGGTTGGCCTCCTCGGATGAAGGCTGCGACATCAGCAGTGGCTGCACCACCGCGGCCTTCCTGGCGCGCTTGGAGCGGCCCACGGAGCGGTTACGGCGCGAGGGGCGGAGCATGGCGATGATGTAGCAGCCGACTCTCTGTCGCATGGCGCTAGCTACAGGAGGAGGAGTTCCCGCGAGACGATTCTTATATATAGCCATGTACGGCGGTGGAGTGATCGCATGGGACCTTACGGAAAGGCGGTTGATGCATGCACCCAGAACCAACGTCGACAACGGCACCGTCTTAAGAAAAGAATCAACACTCGTGTCACGAACGCAGGACAGCCGCATGCAAACGAAGCCGGACCTACCACATGCAGCCTTCCAAAGAAACATACGTGATCAAATCAAACGCATGCACAACTGACATATGACAAAAGGAATGTCCGAGATATGCTGCAGACCGCGAATTCAACCATGGCCCACACAACACAGAAAACGCTAGACGAACCAATCAAGTAGATACGCACGTTCAGAAAATTTTGAACACAAACTTAGAGTCACCACGGGAATGTACGCGGTCATATCCCAATTTAATACACGTGCCACGAACCGGTTTACCACAGGGTCATTTTCAACCAAGTGGCGAGACGTAGAAGCAAATTCATCCCCAGATATAGGGGCTTGGGTATATAAAGTGAAATAAAAGATTTAAGAAGCTACGCATTAGAGCAGCACAAATTACTGTCCTTCTTCCTTATTTGATCTAGGTTAACCATTTCCTGATTCGATCCTAGAGGTAACCAGCATGTGTCCAAAATTATTGTAGGATCCCTACCACAGAACAAAGAGCTATTGTGTCCATTTTTGTAAGCAGTTCTATGATGAAGGATGTCTTTGTTACCACCACAACCTTATACTCGCCCTTTTATTTACCACATTCTCTAGTGAGAAATGGTGAGCACACAATAAGCTTACTGGAGACCTTGGGCCCTCCCTTTTGTCCAATTTTCCAAACCTGCATGAGAGTAGGAGGAGGACGAGGAGCAGGAACACGGATGACGAAACAATCTCCTTGAGATTTCCTATCAGGTTAATTGTTAGATGGTTGTAAAGAAAATTATGTAGAGAAGATATGATTCGACTCAATTCTTATAGTTGTCATCACGTCACATGCATCCCAAGCAAGACACGTATATAAGCAAATCACATCCCACATATAAAAACTGATACTTTTATTCATCACAACAAAGGTAATTAAGAAAGCCAGTTGGGTGGCTTGATAGGATCTTCTAGACGAGAGAAAAGTCTACTAGATCCCGTCCTGTTATTCAAATTGATTGAGAAATACACACCGGAAGTAAGAGCATTAGCCGCTAGCTAGTAGCTTAGAGAGGGTGCACGTAGACACCAAGCGCGTCGAGATATATCCCACTGCGTCCGAAGAAGCCCACGATGCTGCTATTCTTTTGCACGGGTATGGTGAAAGTGGTTCCCTTCGCTTGCCCGAAAGGCCCGTATGTCTTCACGTTGGTGACAAATTTCAGTGATGTTATTATGTTGTGGTTGTCTCTGCCATAAAGGCCGAACGTTCCAGAAACTTCCTTCACAAACTCAGAAGTGCCGAGTACGAACTGCATTGCGAAAGAATAAAGAAGTGTGTGTTGCTTACATATGAAACTGAGAAAATCACATAAAATTTTATTAAAAGAGTCCACTGACCGTATTTTGTTTTCCTCCGGAACCTCCCCAGGGTCCAACAGTGCACTTCTGACCAGCTTGGTCGACATAAGAAAATTTGATTGAATCAATGATAGTGCCGCTGCTAACTGTGATGCTCTCTAGATGTCTTGGTGCCTCTACGATGTCTTTATCTGAGCCTCCATTTCCACCCCATGGTCCAACCTTTGTGGGAAGGCTCTACAATATGATAACACAATTATGTGATATTTTCTTGAATAAAAGGGACGCGGACACAAACTAATGGAGATTTAGGTGAAGACAAAAAGTAGTTGTATATGTTGGTTATTCATCTCACCTGTGAACCTTTAAGCACGGGACAGAATCCATGGACAGTGAGCTCTATGATGTTACCGTCGCTCCTTTGCTCATGAAACTTTTTGTAGATGACACCGGTCGCCATAGCAAACTGTCCTGTCCCACCAACAATAGCCCACTCACCTTTTTCAACGGATATCCCCATCACTTGAAGCGTTGACCCCTTAAACCTATATCACGTTCACATATGGTTGGTAACTGTATCATGCACTCCAATATACAGTATTACCTAATGATATAATCATCTGTAGTTTAAGTAATCAACATGAACATATATTTCTTCACAAAGATATATATATATATAACCATGTATGAATGCATATGTGTACGTACCTTTCAACCTCGAATGTTATGCTGAAAGTATTCTGCCAGTTACCGGCATAGATATGCAGGCCTTGTGCACGCGCAACAACGGTGGCGCCGGGGCTGGGCCATCACATATCGGCCAGTTGTTAACGACGGTTGCACCCAAACCGGTAGTAACATTCGAGTCTATTATGCCTGACTGATTCTGGTTTGAACCAAGGGGAGTGTGGAAAAGGTACAGGCTGCGGAAGTTGAGCTCATTGCTCTCCACGAACGCGGCGCGGGGAGTTATCTGGAAATTGGCCATGGTGACTACTGAGTTGGGAGGGGCTCTGGTTCAAGGGATGTTGTAGGCTTATGAGATACTAGTAGATTGTTGTGTGTGAGAACTAGAAGGTTGGGAGTCGTATTTATAGATCGCTAGCTAGGGCCAATGCCAATGAGAGCATGTCTAGGCTTAGGCTTAGATGGAGCGAGACATCCCACGATGTTTTGTGCATGTGAGGATCAGCCATGTGCACCACGAAGACGCAGAACTGGTGGTGCTGACTCAGCCTTGTGCATCACGAGCACCTTTCTCACCGGCAACAGAAATAAAGGCACGTACGGGTAAGGCTGCATGCTGTCTTGACTAAGGACGTACACCTCGTGCATCACGAGCTCATGTGCTCTGTGCTCACAATCAGGATAAGATTATTCCTGCGAGGCCATCATCTGTATACAACGATCCTTAGGTACATCTTGCTAGTAATTTGGTACTCCCTCCGTCTGAAAATACTTGTCGAAGAAATGGATCCGGAAATACTTGTCGGAGAAATGGATCCAGGACGGAGGAAGTATATATGATTTAGTTTTAAAATGAAATTTCCCTCCGAATGGGAACTTGTGGAATCCTATGGGATGGACCTTGAAATGAAGGGCTGAAGTTGATTACTACATGTTCAAGAGAGATAGGGTCGTGCATTGCGCCTATTTTCAAACTTCAGAGCCCAAGTGTCTCATAAATTTTTGATTCTGAGTTTTTTTTGTTTTTTTTTTGAAAATTTCACATGATCATTGAGAACTACTATTTCTCAATAATAACCTTAATAATTATAAAACCCACTATCCCTTGGTAAATTTGATATTCATAATTCAGCCCGTTTGCGCATTTTAACATGGCATAATTAGGACAACGTTTGCTATTCTAGACTCGTGCATCACGAGAACCTGTCTAACCGACAAGAGAATCACTGCATCTCAGATCTGGTGGCAGTAAGAAATAAAGGCACGTACGGGTAACGCTGCAAGCGGTGTTGACTGAGGACGTGCACCTTGTGCATCACGAGCCCTCTCCGTTCAGTGCTCACAATCAGTACAAGATTCTTTTCAGGGAGGGAATCATTATTGTACAAATGTTGTTGCCGCTAACAAGGAAAGGAAAACATGCTGTTAGGCTTGTCGTACTTTTGTAAGTTGTGGAAATCCGATTGGATGAACCATGAAATGAAGGGCTGAAGATCATTACTATTACAGGTTCAAGAGAGATAGGGTCGCCCATCACGCCTTCCCATGTTTTCTAGTACTCCCTCTGTAAAGAAATATAAGAGCGTTCAGACCTAGTGGTCTGAACGCTCTTATATTTCTTTACGAAGGGAGTAGAATATAAAGTGTGAAGTATATATGGTGTGCCTATGTGAGAAAACAACAAAACAAAAATGTATTCTGATAATGATCGATATGTGTATGTGGCATCCTATGTAAGATACTCATCATGAGAGTATTATGGTTTAGCAAAATAAAAGCCCTCATATGAATTAAAGTACATGTCTGAAATTTCAATTAACAAATATAACTATTTGCAATATATGAGAAAACATTTGCACAACTTCATATAAAAATAGAAAAAAAAACTATGTTCTAAATATTTGCCTCTTGTATCGAGAGGTATTCATTTAATATTTTACCCAAAATGCGCATACATATTTTTCCCATCAAATTCATGTAAAAAATAGAGAAAAAAAACTATGCTCTAAATATTTTAAATTAAATTATTTTTCTTTTTTCATGTAAATACAAAACATATGCAAAAGAATAGTGTAAATTCATACTCCCTCTGTTCGAAAATATAAGATGTTTTGGATATTTTAATGTGGACTACATGGGGACTAATACAAGTGAACAAACATAATAAACACGTCTAAATACATCCACCTCGTGCTTCTGCTTCGTTGAGAGGCTCTCCCACAACACTCTAGAGCTCGCGGTCATAGCGGATGTGGTGCACGGAGAAGGAGTGCGCATCGTGTCAGGCATGGCCACGTTTAAATAGAAGATGATGGCCAGGCCAAGCAGCGAGCTATGCCAATGTGGGCACCAGAGAGAGTTTCGCGCCGGCGCGCCTGTGTAATGCTGGCAGGCAGACGGACATCCCATTTGAATCCGGGAGATAGTCGTGCGGTGCCGTGCTGTCCAGTCACGTCTCTTCGATATTGACAGATGTGGACACTGGGATGCGGCGCGGGCGACGCTCTTGGCCGGTGCACCGCTTCAATATTGGCTACAATGAGAGTTCACGTCCGCTCTAGGCCGGCATGAATGCGGCGCGGAGAGCCGAGGTGCGTTTGCGTGGGAGAGGGTGGGAGTGCGGGAAATGTTTTTGGGTTGGTCGGGGTGTTCTATATGGACTTGGCTGCTGTATGGATGCTCGCAAAGCCCCTGGTTTGCATCTAATTTGTAGGGCAACGAACAACCGCACTGGTCCGCAGACAGATGGGTGTCGCCTTGGATCGTAAAGTGCGTCCGGACCACTCGGTTCGGACGGTTGTAGGCGGGTTTTTTTGGCGGAGGATTTGAGGGTCTGCCGTGGAGATGCCCTTACTATACAATGGTCCTGACATGCATCTTGTCAATAGTAATTTGGTATATATGATTCAGTTTGAAAATGAAATTTCCCTCTAAATGGGAGCGCCCAGCACCCGAAAATGCGTACAGAAAAATAAAAAAATAAAATCCTGAGGGAGCGCCCAGCATGCAACATGTGGCGATGGCTAAGAGCAACTCTAGCAGACCCCGCATCGCCGGCCCGCAAAACGCGTTTGCAGTTCGCGCAAAACCACTTTTGCGGGCTAGCTCAGGCTGGCACAGATGCAGACCACCCAAACGGATCTGTAAAAAACTATATTCGTGGAATATACCTTTTTACGGGTCGGCTTTGCGGGGTCTGCTCTTTGCGCCGATGTATCCCGCATATCAGCGGCCTGCAATATATCAAATCCAACATAATTCAACAATCGAAAACAAACTGAATTATTCAACTCAAACATAATACAATAATCATCCGCATTACAAATAATTATTCAAATCACCGTAGCAAACTTAAATAATACAATACAAAACTTATCATGAATACAAATACAAATGAATGCAAAAATTAGTCACTGTCCAGCCCTTTGCCAATGGTGCTCAATGAGCTCCTCCTGAAGTTGAAAGTGTGTGTCTGCATTTTCAATCTCCTTGTATGTCTGAAGAAAAGCTCTAATGCGGTTTGGGTCTCTAGCTGGTTTGACACGGCTGCCCACATTGTCGTAAAAGAATTCTAAGTTCATTCCTCTCTCATCTTCAAGAATCATATTGTGCAGGATAACACAACATATCATGATGTTCTTCAAGGTTTTCTTATCCCAAAAATGAGCAGGACCACGGACAATGGCAAACCTAGATTGCAAAACACCGAATGCTCTTTCAATGTCTTTTCGGGCTGCCTCTTGCACCCTTGCAGATTCACATTGTTTTTTTTGTTTTGGCTTCTTTGATGCTCTTGACAAATGTGCACCAAGGAGGGTATATACCATCTGCAAGATAGTACCACTTTGTGTATTCATGCCCATTGATAGTGTAGTTGCAAGCATGAGCATCACCACTAGCAAGCCTAGCAAACAAATGAGACCGTTGCAACACATTGATATCATTGAGAGTGCCCGGCATACAAAAAAGCAATGCCAAATCCATAAATCCTCGGATGCTACGGCCTCTAGCACAATTGTTGCATCACGAGACTTTCCACAATACATTCCTTGCCAAGCCTTGGGGCAATTTTTCCAATTCCAATACATACAATCAATGCTACCTAGCATGCCAGGCCAACCTCTCCTCTCATTAGATGCCATCAATTTTTTTGTGTCATCTTCATTGGGTGCTCGAAGATACTCAGGACCAAAGACACGGACGATCACTTTTGCAAATCTACGCATAGACTCAATTGTGCTATCTTCACCAATGCGAAGATACTCATCGGCATAGTCAGCCGGAACGCCATATGCAACCACCCGCATAGTTGCGGAGATTTTTTGATATGCACTAAATCCCTTTAAGCCCGCGGCATTCCTTCTTTGAGTAAAATACCGACAATTTGCCTCGCAAGCTTGAACAAGTTTCACAAAGAGGGATCGGCGCATTCGGTACCTTCTCTGGAAGAGTTGCGGAGGATATGTAGGATTCTCCACGAAATAGTCTTGCATTAACATCTCATTCCCAAGATGGCAATTCCGAGGAATGCATAGACGCCCGACAGTCGATCCTCGCCTCCTCTTCTAGTGCTCACCTTCATGCTCCTTCAAGGCAAGCGCCATGACTAATGTTTGCTGCCGAAAGGTCGCAAGCATGATCTCAACATCCGAGTCGTCCGAATCGGATGAATCGGAGAGCAAGAACTTCTTGCACGGCCTCGGCTCCATCTACACGGATACCGGCGCGTGAATCAACTATACAGCTCGCAAAAATCACAAAAAGGGACTAACCGGTGGCGCCTGATCCCGGGCGGCGACGAGGGGGCGTGCTCGACGTTGGTCGATCCCTGGCGGCGGCGGCGACGAGGGGCGGCCCTTCTCGCCGGATCCGGGGGGGTCGGTGCAGCGGCTCGGCGCGGGAGGGTGTGGGCGGCCCCGCGGCCTGATTCCGCCCGCAGATATGGCCGGAATCGCCGCCGACGGGCGGGCGGAAGCAAGGGCGGGCGGCGGCGGAAGGAGGGGGGAAAGGCGCGCGGGGCTGAAATGTCCCTCCCGCCAACTGCTTCTCTATGATGCAGGGCACTGCAGCCACGAGGAGGAAACCCATGTTTTCCCGGGTTGGGGTCGGGATTTTGCCGCGCCCCTCAAAAAATTTTGCGGGCCATGGCAGAATGCGAGGTCTGGTCAGGTAGGTTTTTCAGCCCGTACCCGCATTTTGGCGGTTATTTTGCGGGTCGGGGGCGGATGCGGGGTCTGCTAGAGTGCTCTAAGAGTACGCCACACCCGACGAAAAGTGACCCTTGCAGGAGCCCGCAACAAGTACTGCTCACATGCATCATGTTCATCGGTCTTAGCAATGAATATTCTCAAAAATAAAACATATAGGTGGCCGGCCCATGAAGCCATTCGTGTGCCTCTCTATCTAAGGCGGGATGATTATTTTGTACATGGTTTCCAACCGGTTATATATATTTAATAGAATAATTATTGCAAAAATACAAAAAATATTGCAAAATAATGTATTGAAAAATAGTTATCCCAAAATTAAAAATAAATTCATTAATCTTAACAGAAATATTCACAACTCTAAAATGTTCATGAATTTTTTTTAAATGCTGATGAGTTAAAAAAACCTGAAGAAAGCAAAAATAAGATTATTTTATACTAAAAAGGCAAAAAAAGAAGAAAAATAAAAAATCAGAGAAAATAGAATAGAAGAAAAAAAAAACCTAAGAAATTGCCGGAAACTGCTCCCATATGAAAACTAACAGCACACTACTATCTTCGTCATAGTTTATTAGTCCCCCTCCTATTTTGGGTCAAACTTTAATATTTGATTTATAACTAGCAAAGCGCAAGTTGTATGGCACAAAAATAAGACATGGGGAATTTTCTTTCAAATATGAATCCAACAATATTAGTTTTGTGACATACAACTTATTTGCTAGTCAAATATATGGTCATAATTTGACAAAAAAACAAAAACAAAGAAGACCATTAAACTAGGACCGAGGTAGTACATGACAAGACGAAATGGCCCAACATAGTGATGAGAATAAACTGAAAGAAAAGTGGAATTCCTTTTGGCTCCCGGGCTTATCTACTCCCGACACCTGAGCCGACCAATTCTGTTAAGATGTGCACCAGCTATACCTGGCCATCTGTCGGGCCAGGTCGGGCTTCAGGCCTAGCCTACCAAAGCCCGATGCAGAAAATGTTGGGGAACGTAGCAGAAATTCAAAATTTTCTACGCATCACCAAGATCAATCTATGGAGTTTACTAGCAACAAGAGGGAAGGAGTGCATCTACATACCCTTGTAGATCGCGAGCGGAAGCGTTCAAGAGAACGGGGTTGATGGAGTCGTACTCGTCGTGATCCAAATCACCGATGATCATAGCGCCGAACGGACGGCACCTCCGCGTTCAACACACGTACGGAGCAGCGACGTCTCCTACTTCTTGATCCCGCAAGGGGGAGGAGAGATTGATGGAGACCCAGCAGCACGACGCCGTGGTGCTGGAAGTAGCGGGATTTCAACAGGGCTTCGCCAAGCGCTGCGGGAGGAGGGAGATGTGTCACGGGAGGGAGAGGGAGGCGCCAGTGCTTAGGTGTTGCTGCCCTCCCTCCCCCCCACTATATATAGGGCCAAGGGAGAGGGGGGGGCGCAGCCTTGGCCCTTCCTCCAAGGAAGGGTGCGGCCAGGGAGGAGTCCATCCTCCCCAAGGCACCTCGGAGGTGCCTTCCCCCTTTAGGACTCTCCCTTTATCTTATCTCTTGGCACATGGGCCTCTTGGGGCTGGTTCCCTTGGCCCATATAGGCCAAGGCGCACACCCCACAGCCCATGTGGCCCCCCCGGGGCATGTGGACCCCTTGGTGGACCCCCGGACCCCTTTCGGCACTCCCGGTACAATACCGATAATGCACGAAACCTTTCCGACGACCAAAACAAGACTTCCCATATATAAATCTTTACCTCCGGACCATTCCGGAACTCCTCGTGACGTCCGGGATCTCATCCGGGACTCCGAACAACTTTTGGGTTACCGCATACTAATATCTCTACAACCCTAGCGTCACCGAACCTTAAGTGTGTAGACCCTACGGGTTCGGGAGACACGCAGACATGACCGAGACGACTCTCTGGTCAATAACCAATAGCAGGATCTGGATACCCATGTTGGCTCCCACATGCTCCTCGATGATCTCATCGGATGAACCACGATGTCGAGGATTCAATCAATCCCGTATACAATTCCCTTTGTCAATCGGTATGTTACTTGCCCGAGATTCGATCGTCGGTATCCCGATACCTTGTTCAATCTCGTTACCGGCAAGTCTCTTTACTCGTTCCGTAACACATCATCCTTTATCAACTCTTTGGTCACATTGTGCACATTATGATGATGTCCTATCGAGTGGGCCCAGAGATACCTCTCCGTTTACATGGAGTGACAAATCCCAGTCTCGATTCGTGCCAACCCAACAGACACTTTCGGAGATACCTGTAGTGCACCTTTATAGCCACCCAGTTACGTTGTGACGTTTGGTACACCCAAAGCATTCCTACGGTATCCGGGAGTTGCACAATCTCATGGTCTAAGGAAATGATACTTGACATTAGAAAAGCTCTTAGCAAACGAACTACACGATCTTGTGCTAGGCTTAGGATTGGGTCTTGTCCATCACATCATTTACCTAATGATGTGATCCCGTTATCAACGACATCCAATGTCCATGGTCAGGAAACCGTAACCATCTATTGATCAACGAGCTAGTCAACTAGAGGCTTACTAGGGACATGGTGTTGTCTATGTATCCACACATGTATCTGAGTTTCCTATCAATACAATTCTAGCATGGATAATAAACGATTATCATGAACAAAGAAATATAATAATAACCAATTTATTATTGCCTCTAGGGCATATTTCCAACAGTCTCCCACTTGCACTAGAGTCAATAATCTAGTTCACATCACCATGTGATTAACACTCACAGGTCACATCACCATGTGACCAACATCTAAAGAGTTTACTAGAGTCAACAATCTAGTTCACATCACTATGTGATTAACACTCAATGAGTTCTGGTTTGATCATGTTATGCTTGTGAGAGAGGTTATTAGTCAACGGGTCTGAACCTTTCAGATCCGTGTGTGCTTTACGAATATCTATGTCATCTTGTGGATGCTACCACGTGCTACTTGGAGCCATTTCAAATAACTGCTCTACTATACGAATCTGGTTTACTACTCATAGTCATCCGGATTAGTGTCAAAGTTCGCATCGACGTAACCCTTTACGACGAACCCCTTTTGACCTCCATAATCGAGAAAATTCCTTAGTCCTCTAGATACTAAGGATAAGTTCGACCGCTGTCATGTGATCCATTCCCGGATCACTATTGTACCCCTTGACCAACTCATGGCAAGGCACACTTCATGTGCGGTACACAGCATAGCATACTGTAGAGCCTACGTATAAAGCATAGGGGACGACCTTCGTCCTTTCTCTCTCTTCTGCTGTGGTCAGGTCTTGAGTCTTACTCAATACTCACACCTTGTAACACAGCCAAGAACTCCTTCTTTGCTGATCTATTTTGAACTCTTTCAAAATCATGTCAAGGTGTGTGTTCTTTGAAAGTATCATCGGGCGTCTTGATCTATCTCTATAGATCTTGATGCCCAATATGTAAGCAGCTTTATCTAGGTCTTCCTTTGAAAAACTCCTTTCTAACAACCCTTTATGCTTTCCAGAAATTCTACATCATTTCGGATCAACAATATGTCATTCACATATACTTATCAGAAATGTTGTAGCGCTCCCACTCACTTTATTTGGAAATACAAGTTTCTCATAAACCTTGTATAAACCCAAAATCTTTGATCATCTCATCAAAGCATACATTCCAACTCCGAGATGCTTACTCCAGTCCTTAGAAGGATTGCTGGAGCATTGCATACTTGTTAGCATCTTTCAGGATTGACAAAACCTTCTGGTTGTATCACGAACAACCTTTCCTCAAGAAAATCGTCGAGGAAACAATGTTTTGATATCCTATCTGCAAGATTTCATAAATAATGCAGTAACTGCTAATACAATTTCGACAGACTCTTAGCATCGCTACGAGTGAGAAAGTCTCATCGTAGTCAACTCCTTGAACTTGTCGGAAAACATCTTAACGACAAGCCGAGCTTTCTTAATGGTGACACTTACCATCATTGTCTGTCTTCCTTTTAAAATCCATCTGCACCCAACAGCCTTACGACCATCAAGTATTTCTTCCAAAGTCTATACTTTGCTTTTATACATGGATCCTTTCTCGAATTTCATGGCCTCGAGCCATTCGTCGGAATCCGGGCCTACCATCGCTTCTCCATAGCTCGTAGGTTCATTGTTGTCTAGCAACATGACTTCCGAGACAGGATCACGCATTACACTGAAGTAGTACGCATCCTCGTCGTCCTACGAGGTTTGGTAGTGACTTGATCCAAAGTTTCATGATCACTGTCATAAGCTTCCACTTCAATTGGTGTAGGTGCCATAGGAACAACTTCCTGTGCCCTGCTACACACTAGTTGAAGTGACGGTTCAATAACCTCATCAAGTCTCTACCATCCTCCCACTCAATTCTTTCGAGAGAAACTTTTCCTCGAGAAAGGAACCGTTTCTAAAAGCAATTACTTTTGCTTCCAGATCTAAAATAGGAGGTATACCCAACTGTTTTGGGTATTCTTATGAAGATGCATTTATCCGCTTTGGGTTCGAGCTTATCAGCCTGAAACTTTTTCACATAAGCATCGCAGCCCCAAACTTTTAAGAAACGACAACTTAGGTTTCTCTAAACGGTGTCGTCTCAACGGAATTGCGTGGTGCCCTTTTAAAGTGAATGCGGTTGTCTCTAATGCCTAACCCATAAACGATAGTGGTAATTCGATAAGAGACATCATGGTATGCACCATATCCAATAGGGTGCAGTTATGATGTTCGGACACACCATCACACTGTGGTGTTCCAGGCGGTATTAATTGTGAAACACTTTCCATAATGTCTTAATTGTGTGCCAAACTCGTAACTCAGATACTCATCTCTATGATCATATCACAGACATTTTATCCTCTTGTCATGACGATCTTCAACTTCACTCTGAAATTACTTGAACCTTTCAATAATTCAGACTTGTGTTTCATCAAGTAAATACACTCAGCATCTACTCAAATCATCTGTGAAGTAAGAACATAACGATATCCACGGCATGCCTCAGCACTCATTGGACTGCACACATCAAAATGTATTACTTCCAACAAGTTGCTCTCTTGTTCCATCTTACTGAAAATGAGGCCTTTCAGTCATCTTGCCCATGTGGTATGATTTGCATGTCTCAAGTGATTCAAAATCAAGTGAGTCCAAACGATCTATCTGCATGGAGTTTCTTCATACCAATAGACATGGTTCGCATGTCTCAATCTTTTCAAAACGAGTGAGTCCAAAGATCCATCTACAGGGAGCTTCTTCATGCGTTTTATCCCAATATGACTCAAATAGCAGTGCCACAAGTATGTGGTACTATCATTACTTTTGGCATGAACATGTGTATCACTACGATCGAGATTCAATGAACCATTTATTTTAGGTGCAAGACCATTGAAGGTATTATTCAAATAAACAGAGTAACCATTATTCTCCTTAAATGAATAACCGTATTGCGATAAACATAATCCAATCATGCTCAACGCAAACACCAAATCTTGATGGTAGAGGGAGCATGCGATGCTTGATCACATCAACCTTGGAAACACTTCCAACACACATCGTCATCTCACCTTTAGCTAGTCTCCGTTTATTTCGCAGCTTTTATTTCGAGTAACTAACACTTAGCAACCGAACCGGTATCTAATACCCTGGTGCTGCTAGGAGTACTAGTAAAGTACACATTCATATAATGTATATCCAATATACTTCTGTCGACCTTGCCTGCCTTTTCATCTACCAAGTATCTAGGGTAGTTCTGCTTCAGTGACCGTTCCCCTCATTACAGAAGCACTTAGTCTCGGGTTTGGGTTCAACCTTGGGATTCTCCACTAGAGCGGCAAATGATTTGATGTTTCATGAAGTACCCCTTTTGCCCTTGCCCTTCTAGAAACTAGTGGTTTTACTAACCATCAACAATTGATGCTCCTATTTGATTTCTACTTTCGCGGTGTCAAACATCGCGAGTTGCTCAAGGATCATCATATCTATTATAGTTCATCACGAAGCTCTAATAGCTTGGTGGCAGTGACTATGGAGAACCATCACTATCTTATCTGGAAGATTAACTCCCACTCGATTCAAGCGATTGTAGTACTCAGACAATCTGAGCACATGCTCAACGATTGAGCTTTTCTCCCTCAGTTTGCAGGCTTAAGAAACTTGTCAGAGGTCTCTTACCTCTTGACGTGGGCACTAGTCTGAAATCCCAATTTCAATCTTCGGAACATCTCATATGTTCTGCGACGTTTCAAAACGTCTTTGGTGCCACAATTCTAAACCGTTAGCATTATGCACTGAACTATCACGTAGTCATCAAAACGTGTATGTCAGATGTTTCGCAACATCTACAGACGACGCTGAGGTTCAGCACACCGAGCGGTGCATTAAGGACATAAGCCTTCTGTGCAGCAATGAGGACAATCCTCAGTTTACGGACCCAGTCCGCACAATTGCTACTATCAACTTTCAACTAAATTTTCTCTAGGAACATATCTTAAACAGTAGAACTAAAGCGTGAGCTATGACATAATTTGCAAAGACCTTTTGACTATGTTCATGATAATTAAGTTCATCTGATTAATGAATGAACTCCCACTCAGATAGACATCCCTCTAGTCATCTGGGTGATACATGATCCGAGTCAAACTAGGCCGTGTCCGATCATCACGTGAGACGGACTAGTCATCATCGGTGAACATCTCCATGTTGATCGCATCTACTATACGACTCATGTTCGACCTTTCGATCTCTTGTGTTCCGAGGCCATGTTTGTACATGCTAGGCTCGTCAAGTCAACCTAAGTGTTTCGCATGTGTTCCGAGGCCATGTCTGTACATGCTAGGCTCGTCAACACCCGTTGTATTCGAACGTTAGAATTTATCACACCTGATCATCACGTGGTGCTTCGAAACAACGAACCTTCGCAACCGTGCACAGTTAGGGGGAACACGTCTCTTGAAATTTTAGTGAGGGATCATCTTATTTATGCTACCGTCGTTCTAAGCAAATAAGATGTAAACATGATAAACATCACATGCAAATCATAAAGTGACGTGATATGGCCAATATCATCTTGCGCCTTTTGATCTCCATCTTCGAGGCGCGGCATGATCACCTTCGTCACCGGCATGACACCATGATCTCCATCAGTGTGTCTTCATGAAGTTGTCTCGCCAACTATTACTTCTACTACTATGGCTAACGGTTAGCAATAAAGTAAAGTAATTACATGGTGTTTTTCATTGACACGTGGGTCATACAATAAATTAAGACAACTCCTATGGCTCCTGCCGGTTGTCATACTCATCGACATGCAAGTCGTGATTCCTTTTACAAGAACATGATCAATCTCATACATCACATATATCATTCATCACATCCTTTTGGCCATATCACATCACATAGCATACCCTGCAAAAACAAGTTAGGCGTCCTCTAATTGTTGTTGCATGTTTTACGTGGCTGCTATGGGATTCTAGCAAGAACGTTTCTTACCTACGCAAAAGCCACAACATGATATGCCAATTTCTATTTACCCTTCATAAGGACCCTTTTCATCGAATCCGATCCGACTAAAGTGGGAGAGACAGACACCCGCTAGCCACCTTATGCAACTAGTGCATGTCAGTCGGTGGAACCTGTCTCACGTAAGTGTACGTGTAAGGTCGGTCCGGGCCGCTTCATCCCACGATGCCGCCGAATCAAGATAAGACTAGTAACGGCAAGTAAATTGACAACATCGACGCCCACAACTACTTTGTGTTCTACTCGTGCATAGAAACTACGCATAGACCTGGCTCATGATGCCAATGTTGGGGAACGTAGCAGAAATTCAAAATTTTCTACGCATCACCAAGATCAATCTATGGAGTTTACTAGCAACGAGAGGGAAGGAGTGCATCTACATACCCTTGTAGATCGCGAGCGGAAGCGTTCAAGAGAACGGGGTTGATGGAGTCGTACTCGTCGTGATCCAAATCACCGATGATCCTAGCGCCGAACGGATGGCACCTCCGCGTTCAACACACGTACGGAGCAGCGACGTCTCCTCCTTCTTGATCCAGCAAGGGGGGAGGAGAGATTGATGGAGATCCAGCAGCACGACGGCGTGGTGGTGGAAGTAGCGGGATTCCAACAGGGCTTCGCCAAGCGCTACGGGAGGAGGGAGATGTGTCACGGGAGGGAGAGGGAGGCACCAGGGCTTAGGTGTTGCTGCCCTCACTCCCCCCCACTATATATAGGGCCAAGGGAGAGGGGGGGCGCAGCCTTGACCCTTCCTCCAAGGAAGGGTGCGGCCAGGGAGGAGTCCATCCTCCCCAAGGCACCTCGGAGGTGCCTTCCCCCTTTAGGACTCTCCCTTTATCTTATCTCTTGGCGCATGGGCCTCTTGGGGCTGGTTCCCTTGGCCCATATAGGCCAAGGCGCACACCCCACAGCCCATGTGGCCCCCCCGGGGCATGTGGACCCCTTGGTGGACCCCCGGACCCCTTCGGCACTCCCGGTACAATACCGATAATGCGCGAAACCTTTCCGGCGACCAAAACAAGACTTCCCATATATAAATCTTTACCTCCGGACCATTCCGGAACTCCTCGTGACGTCCGGGATCTCATCCGGGACTCCGAACAACTTTCGGGTTACCGCATACTAATATCTCTACAACCCTAGCGTCACCGAACCTTAAGTGTGTAGACCCTACGGGTTCGGGAGACACGCAGACATGACCAAGACGACTCTCCGGTCAATAACCAACAGCGGGATCTGGATACCCATGTTGGCTCCCACATGCTCCTCGATGATCTCATCGGATGAACCACGATGTCGAGGATTCAATCAATCCCGTGTACAATTCCCTTTGTCAATCGGTATGTTACTTACCCGAGATTCGATCATCGGTATCCCGATACCTTGTTCAATATCGTTACCGGCAAGTCTCTTTACTCGTTCCGTAACACATCATCCCGTGATCAACTCCTTGGTCACATTGTGCACATTATGATGATGTCCTACTGAGTGGGCCCAGAGATACCTCTCCGTTTACACGGAGTGACAAATCCCAGTCTCGATTCGTGCCAACCCAACAGACACTTTCGGAGATACCTGTAGTGCACCTTTATAGCCACCCAGTTACGTTGTGACGTTTGGTACACCCAAAGCATTCCTACGGTATCCGGGAGTTGCACAATCTCATGGTCTAAGGAAATGATACTTGACATTAGAAAAGCTCTTAGCAAACGAACTACACGATCTTGTGCTAGGCTTAGGATTGGGTCTTGTCCATCACATCATTCTCCTAATGATGTGATCCCGTTATCAACGAAATCCAATGTCCATGGTCAGGAAACCGTAACCAGCTATTTATCAACGAGCTAGTCAACTAGAGGCTTACTAGGGACATGGTGTTGTCTATGTATCCACACATGTATCTGAGTTTCCTATCAATACAATTCTAGCATGGATAATAAACGATTGTCATGAACAAGGAAATATAATAATAACCAATTTATTATTGCCTCTAGGGCATATTTCCAACAGAAAACCTAGGCCCGAGCCCGGCCCGGCCGTCAGTCCTACAAATCAGGCCCATCACTCAAAAAGCCCGTCGGGCCTCGAGCCATGGGCCGGGCCTCTTCCTTAAACTGCGAATACGACGGGCCTGAGACCGGCCTAGACCGGCCGTCGGGCTCAAAATCTAGGCCCGACCCATGGGCAACCTCGAGCCAGGCCAGGTATAGCACCAGTCGTTGCACCTCAAAGATCACTATGTTAATCTATATTTATATTATTATAAACATATCTAAAGGGCAGATCCAACTAATCTTGACCATCAAACCAGGTCAATTCAACGACCCACCCCGACGAGTGCTCAACATGTCTAGCATGCGAATAATATCATATAAAATATCAATATTAACACTAATCACATAATTAATATGCAAATAATATCCTACATAATATTTACGTGCAATTAATATACTACTTACTATCAACTAACCTACCTAATGTCATATACTGCAATTTATATAATGTCTAATATCAACGTGCATTGCACCTACACATCTATTAGTTTGAAGAAACACGGTAAAACCGGTTGTAGCGCCAAAACTGACAACATGATGTGGGACGAGACAAGCAGAACTGGTCTGGCAAACACAACAATTGGTATGTGGTTTGTACGACAATGCTAGTATTGTATTCTTTCCTAGGAGCGCAGAACAGAAATTCCATGATAGTAATACTTAGAATATCATGGCAAATATTATTTTGTACAAGAACCAATAAATGGTTGAATGGTTAGGAGGGCTATTGTACTCCTAGCCCAACAGGGATCAAACCACATTTTTCCTCTATAGTGAGGCGTATGTGCTGACTTCGTCAATCTCAATACCCGCGTTTGTGTTTGTACTATGTTTTCAAAAAAGAATTCCCTACATAGAGCAAGGAATAGGGGCACGGGAATAACAACTACCGTAACATTTACTTGTTTTAAAAATCATCAGAATTTTTGAAGTAACAAATAAAAAACATGTACTTGTTTTTAATATTATGTAAACATTTACTTAATTTTAATCTGTCAAAAGAAAACAGAAAAACAGGCTCAATCCCGGAACGGGACCATGTGTGCGCCTAGGCTGTCCCTCGCAATGGGCCGAGCCGCACTGCGGCGCGCAGAATTTGTGGAGGCAACGCGCCAAAAAAAATGGAGGGGGCAGAGGAGGGGCGGAGCGCCGCCGGCCACACCAACATCTCGTCGACCACGGGAGGGGCGGCGCGGCTACACCAAGATCTCGGCGACCACAAGAGGGGCGGCGCGTCTCCACTGCCTTCTAGCCACACGGGCGGTCCGGCAACTCCAGATTTTCCGCGGCGACTCCTCCAGCGACCACGACGGTGACCCCTTTTTCCTTTTCAATCCCGGTTTAACTCCTGATTCGGCTCCCCTCCTGGCTCTCTTGTAGGGCGTTCGTCATGGTGGTTTTCTGCTCCCTCTCGGGCTCTGGGTACTCTTCCCTTGCCTATGCAAACCGAGTCCGGCTGGGAGTCAGCCCGAGGCTCTCACTTCATAAATAAGAGGAGGGATTCGAAGACCTCTCATTTCATCGCCAGGTTAGATCTGGATACGCATTGCCATCTCCTTGCCCTTCCGTTTGTCTATAAATTTCAACTCCTGTACTGGCAACCTCGTGACCATCATCAGAATCAAAAATTCAATCTTTAGATCCAGTTAGAGCCGGAAGATCGATTGGAGAAAACATGTCTAAGCGTCAGCACTCGCACCTCGATGTCGACCGCACCGGGAAAAGGCCGCGTCGTGTGCCAAAGAAGCACCTCTACCTGGTGTTGGATGATTGGCACAAGGGTTTCAGCATCCACAGGATCGACATCGACGCCTTGCAGGACACCACCACCGACCTGCACCATGGGTTCTCTGACCCCGCTGCTCTCCGGTTAGCCGCACCGGTAAAACGTCTTCACATGGAGTTCGCCGCCATGGGCAGCGACATCTTCATCACCACCAACCCATGCTGTCCACACACTCCCGCCCTCGTGTTCGACACCGAGACGGCTGGGCTCACCATGGGCCCCCGCCCAACGGTTCGACTCATCGACACGACCACCTTCACTGTGGCTGCCGGTGGCATGCTGTACGCGTTGACGCATCGCCATGTCCACGAGCAGCACTCTTTCGAGGCCATGTCGTGGGCGCCAATGGACAAGGACGAGCCGTGGCCGAGCCCAACCATGAGGTGGTCCTGGAAAAGTGTGCCCTCGCCGCCACCATTCGCCATGGATGACGTGATCACCTCTTACGCGCTGCACCCGGACGGGCACACCATATTCATGTCTGCGCATGACATACGCTATCATCATCTTCCAAAGGGCACCTTCTCCTTCGACACCAGGACTTCCGAGTGGAGGTTGCATGGGGATTGGGCTCTACCGTTCCAAGGACAAGCCTACTACGACAACGGGCTAGACGCATGGGTCGGGCTTCATAAGGACGGGTATATCTGCTCCTGTGAAGTCGCCTCCCGCAGCAGCACAAGTGCGGTGGAGCCGGAGTGGAAGGTGACCAAGGAGAAGCTGTTCCACAAGGACCCGGAGAGGCGGCTGGCATTTGCGAGGCCCAGTCTCGCGTACATGGGCGACGGCAGCTTTTGCCTTGTGGAGTCTGTGCTACGCGAGGGAGTGGAGTTTAAGTGTGCCTTTGGTGACCGTGATGGCTGTGTGCTCCACATGAGCACGTTTGGTCTTAAGTATGATCGTAGGGGAGAACTGCAAACCACGCGCCACCACACTAACTCCTTTGTAGTGTCTAAGCATCTCCAGACAGTTTCTCCTGTAGTGTTCTGGATGTAGAGCTATTCGTTGACATGTTTTATGCAAACCATGTCCGAGAGTAAAGTAAGCTATGTATTATATGTGGCAGTATAAAGAGAAATAAAAAAGAAGTCCACTTCTCTTGGCATTTTTGGGGAACATTAGTGATTATTTTTGCATATCTGTTCTTGATGATCACACATTACAAAAACTAAAAGTGGGGCTGTCTTTTGCTCCTGCAATAACACTATGTTAAATATGGATGGTGAAATTCTATTGTAATATCATAATAGACACTGAAATTATTTTCTTATTTTGAAGAAACATGGCAGAAGCTCTGCCTTTCCATTAAGGAGAAATTAGAGTTTTCTTACGGCAAAATTAAATCATCTATGAGTACACAAAAAAGAAGTAAATGGTGGCAAATCTGTTAAGTATTGCCAATCCCAGTTCTGGCAAAAATTGGAAAACTTGTGCAGCTAATAGTGTCTAGTCATATATGTTCACGAAGAAAGAAACAAATAACAATCAGGTTAGTATATGGTGATTAACAACTTCATCAAATGACTCTGTATGGCGCAAGGCTATGGTTATTTTTTAAGACAATTCATTGTGCTTCTACCCATGTTAGTAGTATATATGTAGCTTGTATTTTTGCATCTCTAAACCTATGGTTGTTTACTACCAAGCCTATTTGGCAGAGCAGCTATGCTTGTACATCTGATTTTATCTTCTATATCTAAACTTATTTTGGAATGAAGGGAGTATATTTTTCTGCACATGCATGCTTCCACATTACCTGTTGATTTGGGGTTCAAACAATGATGTCTTTTCTATCCGAGTGGGTAGAACCACCGAGGCAAAACCATGAAAAGAAATAAAGATATATGTTCTTGTGTCTATGATGGGACGATGGTTCAGAGTTGTTCTTTTCTTTTGACATCTTTTCAGTTCTATTCTTTGATATATATCTATGTCTCTTATGTCATTCTATTGTATTTTTATTTCTTTTCAGTTTCTAATTCAGTAGCTTGCTTGCAATGCATGTACTTGTTACCTCTGCTTTTGCCTTGTGGAGTTTGCGCTACGCGAGGGAGTGGATTTTTAAGTGCGCCTTTGGTGACCGTGATGGCTGTGTGCTCCACATGAGCACGTTTGGTCTTAAGTATGATCGTAGGGGAGAACTGCAAACCACGCGCCACCACACTAACTCCTATGTAGTGTCTAAGCATCTCCAGACATTTTCTCCTGTAGTGTTCTGGATGTAAAGCTGTTTGACATGTTTTATGCAAACCATGTTCGAGTAATGTAAGCTATGTATTATTATATGTGGGCACTATAAAGAGAAATAAAAAGGAAGTCCACTTCTCTTGGCATTTTTGTGGAACATGAGTGATTGTTTTTGCATATCTGTTCTTGAAAGCACAGTTATGTTTGCATCTCTAAACCATGTTAGTAGTATGTAGTTGTATATTTGCATCTCTAAACCTATGGTTGTTTACTACCAAGCCTATTTGGCAGAGCAGCTATGTTTGTACATCTGATTTTATCTTCTATATCTACACTTACTTTGGAACGGAGGGAGTATATTTTTCTGCACATGCATGCTTCCACATCACCTATTGATTTGGGGTTCAAAAAATCATGTCTTTTCTATCTGAGTGGGTAGAACCACCGAGGCAAAACCATGAAAAGAATTGAAGATATATGTTCTTGTGTCTATGATGGGACGATGGTTCAGAGTTGTTCTTTTAGATAAGCTTGGGGCTCCTCTGTTTTGATATGTAGCACTCTAGTAATTTAAATGATTCAAGTTCCTGAACCACAGTGTATTGCTAAAACCACGTTAACTTTGTACTACCTTTAGTGCAAAGTTGTACTAAGTTTGAGACACTTATTTTGGGATGGAGGGAGTGTACAACAACTATGCACTGAATGATCTGACCTATATTATATACATGTTGAGGAAGAAAATAGGGTATATATACTTGCTTCTATTCTGCTGCTGGGCAACTAACTTAACTGGCGAACATGAAAGGCACACAGCAACTGATGGTACCAGAAAATTTCATTGGCTGCTACACAGGCCAGGTGTTTGCTCTGCTGCTAGTTAAACACTTCAACTACAGCAGGTCAGGGCTAGCCATGTGTGCGTGCGTGTTTTTTCCTCTGTAGGATTTTAACCTCGGATGAAATTCCATGGTTCGGTGGTCCGGTCGTAGTTTCTGATGCAGACCGCACATCCATCAAAAGCCACAATGCAACTCAACTTTTATTTCTCTTGCTTGGTTTCACTAAGATGCGTTATTGCAAGCTATTCATCGTTTTTCAGTTTTGAGCTATGAGAAGATTACTTATTTCCTATATTGTAGCTATAACAGTTTTCAGTGTTCCATCTTTCTAGTCTCCTATGTTGACCAGAGACATAGTGTTGAATCAATTGTGTGATCTCTTTTTCTATGTTCCCAGGACTACCCAATACAAGTAAAGCAATTTGTTCGATCAGTCAACAGTTAGTGAATAAGGATGTTGATTAATGTGAGGGATTCACTTGCTGCTCAATATGAACTTGCCTAATAAGTGATTGCACTGTAAGTTCCTCGCTCTGAGACTGATCTGTTATGTGTTTCAGCAACTGTTGGTAGCTAGTCTTAGTCATGATGTTGCTTTGTTTTGTAGATGAACCACTCGTGGACAACGAGAAACAAGTAGCTGCGGTTCGCCCAATATGCCTCCAAGCCATACACTGTGTAGTACTGCAAGAAGAAGCAAAATGACAAATTGCCTAGCAGAATTGTAGCCTGGAGCTAGGTGGTAATTCTGAAGCCTGTCCCCTCATGGCGTTGCTCAGACTTGAATTGCTGCGGTAAGTAGATGCATCCAGTGACGTCCTATTCATTATTTTTTTCAGTTATGAGCTATGAGAAGATTACCTTTTTTTTAGCTATTACAGTTTTCAGTCACTGTTCAAAGTTTCTAGTCTCCTGTACTGAATATAATAGAGACACACAGTTTTCAGTGTTCCATCAGTTCTGTGATTTTCTATTTTTATGTGCCAATCACTACTGAATACAAGTAAAATCGATTTTGTTCTGATCATTGAACAGTGAATCAAGATGGTGATCAATGCCGAGGATTTACTTGCTGCTCAACTATTTACATGTGAAGCTTGGCTAACTAGTGGTGGAACTGTAAGTACTCACTCTGACTTGTCTACTATGTATTCCAGTCAAACATCATGTAGTGTTGGCAGCTAGTCTCGAATCTGACGTTGCTTTCCTTTGTAGATCAACAACTCAAGGACTGAGAAAGTAGCCGTGGTTCGCCCAGTATGAAGTTTTGTATACCTGGAAGTAAGTCTCAATGATGCCACGACCTGAGACCAGCAGGGCCGTCTGTAGTGTTTAATTGTTTTGATTTGTCAGTAGGAGTAGTAGTATGAAGGATTTGGACGTTGGTCTACTTTGGCCTGTGTGATGTTGGTCCACAAATCGAATGGGTTTGTGCTGTTTTTCATGGGCGTTGATTGGAGTCTCAACCTGGAAGCTCGAGTTTTGTAGATAGTTAATGATGAACCACCAACAGTGTAGGATGGAGGACTTGTTGGGCATCTCTAGCTGTGTTGTATTGCCCAGGTAGTGAGTGACTGAACGGTTCTTGGGTCAGAACCAAGGCAACAGTGGTCTCTGTGCTTTGTGTAGTACATGTATAGAGAGGTCTTTCCCTGTTGTTGGTCTCTTCTTCCTTTTAGTAGTCGCATTTAATTTTGACTGCACGGCCACTTTCTTTCTTGGAGCCAAATCACATCATAAGTAGGACAGCTTAAGTAAAATGCAGACCGCTGTGTGCTAGCTATAAGCTACTTTAATAAGAGCTACTCTACTCTACTCTTTCCTGCATTCCTTTGATGCATTACATTGCTTGTGCAGTAGACTGATCATTTTTTGTTTGTTTTATTTCCACCCACATTGCATTCCTCAGGGAGTATACATCCGTTGAACGTATCGGACATGACGGAAAAGCATGACGACGGTCATTTTCTCCTACAGGCTGTGGTCTTGCCAAGCGCCTCAAGCAGGGCACTGCAGCAGAAGAAGATATCTTATATGATATGTCGGGTTGATATAAGTTATTATGGGTGGGTCAACTTTGAACATAAGAATGGGCTCGAGAGATATCTTATATCAGTTATAACAGAATAACCAACTTTTATGCTTCTGCAGTATGGACTGAACTGGGAGAAGAAAGCAGTTAAATAGCCCAATTTTAAATAAATGTCTTATGTGAAGCTGAGATGAAAGGGGTAAGGGGTCAAAGTTGCTAGCATTGGACTCCTAAATCAGGTACATTTCTTGAGCTATTCAAACTTCACACCGTTGTTTCTTCATCATCAGTTCACATGATTGTGACTACTGTTGGTGAAAGTACATGTGCTTAGGAAAACTCTGGAGATACTACTAGCTCAATAGACATGGTTGCTCACAATTATGTACTTCCAACAGGCCCAGATCGAGCCTGATTAAGCCTCGCGCCCGCTTGCTGGGGCGCACACGGCTTGAGCCGTGAGTTCCTTGTTTCTAGCTGGAGGTCAGTGCCCGCGGCGCCAAAGCCCCATCGTTGAAGCCAATTTGATCACACTGCCTGGGGCCTGGGCTGCGCCTGCTTCTGCGAGCAGTTTAGTTCGCTGTCTATTGAACATTGTACTGTGTGTTTTTACATGCTAGCTAGTGCCAATGCCACCGTCGGTTTGGGGGCTGTTTTTCTTGGATTTCCCTCAGTGTTGTTGCTTGATCACAAAAAACTGAGCTTAAATAGTTTTGACGATGCAAAGGTTGGATGCAGATTCTTTCTTTCTTTCAACGTATGCAGAGAGATTTCTACTGCTGGGTGTATGTATTATTATATAATGTATCAGACCCCGAGTTTGCATTTTGCTGTGCAGAAGGAAGGAAGGGCGCCTGCCTTGTTTGCATATCTCCGGAAGGAAATGCTCTGCTCCAAAAAAGGAGGATCATATTTCTCTGTTTATTTTTCGTTGAGCGCCGGTGTTGGTCTTGTCGTGTTAAAGTTTGCATTGTATTGTATTGTGTGGCCGACTTAATAAGTAAACAAAAGAGAGACGTTGGCTGGTTGGCCCATAATTGAACCTGAATGTCTATTTGCATTCTGACTTTGAGCATGTTCATATGTATCAACTGGTGCCATTGTAGATGGAGAGTTGTGGATTTCCTTGTTTGATTGCTGAGAAACGAAAATGCACTCACTCATATAATCTTAACTTGTGCCATTGTCTATATTGTTGACAAAGGCCAGTTGTTGCAGTGGATAAGCCATTCGCTTGAAATGCCCTATCCTACACCATGTGGTCAGTTCTTTAAATTTTGTAGATGAAGCAGTGACAAAGTTTCGTTGAATTGCAGCAACAAGCCTCACAGCTTAAACACACATCTCTAAATTGACCGGGTGATCTCTAAGGCAGATTTTTGTGGTCTTTTCACCATGTTTCCTCCTGGACTTGTTCCGCAAACATTATCTCTGTTTGCTGATGATGTTATCCTTTTTGTGCGGGCTTCCCCGGTGGATGTTCAGGTCGTGAACTCTTTGTTGGAAATCCTTAAAGGGGCTTCTGGACTGAGTTGTAATTTATCCAAAAGTTCAAGCTCACCCATCCTATGTGATGATTATCTAGCCACATTCTGTTGCAATATGCTCGGCTGTAGGCTCACTCACTGAACTGCAAAAGGGCTAGTAAAGAGGACCTTCAAAGATTATTATTGGACATCATAAGGTCGCGTCTTGCATCGTGGCGGTCTACAATGTTAACGCAGAGTGGTCATCTTGTGTTGGTCCAGTCTGTCCTAACCTGCATTTCAATCTTCAACCTGATTCTCTTGACCCTCCTCCTTGGGTGTTCAAGAAAATCGACAAGATTTGCAGGGCCTTCCTTTGGAAGGGCTCTGAAGTTGTTGGAGGGCACTGCCCTGCAAAATGGGATATTGTTTGCAGGGCCTAACCGAGCTTTCTTCCAAGGAGTTCCTTTATGTGCCTTGGCAAATGCAATCTGGAAGGTGATCATCTTCTGGAGTCTTGTTCTCTTCCTCGAAACCAGGCGCTCTATTACTCCCTCCCTCTTGTTCCTGCCGCCTGCCATCCATCGGCCTCCCCATCGTGTCACGCGGATCGACCTCCCATCTGATGTCTCTGCGCGTTTCTCGCCTGCCCTCCTCTCTCTATTTATCTCAATCTAGTCCCTCATCCCCGCGTTCCCCTTCCTCTCCATCTGCTCCTCACCTTGCCTCATCTACAACGCATGCATACATGGAGACCCAAAGTTGTGCCATGCCGCTCCGATGATGCACCTTGCCTGCAGCAACACTGATCACCCATGTCATGTCGTGGTCAACAGAGCTTGTGGGTTTGATTTGCCATCTCGCGGTAAGAGTGCACCCTTTTGATCTGCCAGATGGCATGTCTCTCGCGTGACGTGTCTGGCGACGCGGTTGGCGAACCCGACACGCTACGGTGGTCGGCGTGGTTTGCCGTCGACCTCAGGTCGGTGACGTCTCCCAAGTACCACCGGGGCGTGGTGGTGTTCTGCCCGCACCCTGCGACGGTGCATCTCATCGACGAGCGGGGATGCACGGTCGATGTACACTCGGGGGGAGGGATCGTTCTGACCCCGGGGGCTACGGTCGCGTTCCCCTGCCACGTTGCGCACATCGAGGAGGAGATCACCGGCGGGGACGACGCCTCAGGAGCCGGCGAAGGAGGTAATGCGGCTGGTGGGAGAGCAATTGCGGTGGGTTGGGGATTAAATTCGAAGGGGGTCGCTCAGATTCCCCCTCATCCCCCACTTTCTCTCCCGCACGCCTCATCTACTGCTCTGCTTGCTCGAGTCCGCGGCGACGATGGTGGAGATCGACAAAGAGAAGATGCAAAGGTTCGCAGGCAGGGATGCGCGTTTGCGAGTCCGGCTGAGGGAGATCGGGGCGTGGTACATGAGCAAGCGCGAGATGTATGCGGAGGCGATTGTAGAGAATCTGACGGTGGCGGTGTTGGAAATATGCCCTAGAGGCAATAATAAATGGTTATTATTATATTTCTTTGTTCATGGTAATTGTCTATTATTCATGCTATAATTGTATTGTCCGGAAATCGTAATACATGTGTGAATACATAGACCACAACCTGTCCCTAGTAAGCCTCTAGTTGACTAGCTCGTTGATCAACAGATAGTCATGGTTTCCTGACTATGGACATTGGATGTCATTGATAACGGGATCACATCATTAGGAGAATGATGTGATGGACAAGACCCAATCCTAAGCATAGCATAAAAGATCGTGTAGTTTCGTTTGCTAGAGCTTTTCCAATGTCAAGTATCTTTTCCTTAGACCATGAGATCATGCAACTCCCGGATACCGTAGGAGTGCTTTGGGTGTGCCAAACGTCACAACATAACTGGGTGACTATAAAGGTGCATTACGGGTATCTCCGAAAGTGTCTGTTGGGTTGGCACGGATCGAGACTGGGATTTGTCACTCCGTGTGACGGAGAGGTATCTCTGGGCCCACTCGGTAATGCATCATCATAATGAGCTCAATGTGACTAAGGCGTTAGTCACGGGATCATGCATTGCGGTACGCGTAAAGAGACTTGCCGGTAACGAGATTGAACTAGGTATTGGGATACCGACGATCGAATCTCGGGCAAGTAACATACCGATTGACAAAGGGAATTGCATACGGATTGATTGAATCCTCGACACCGTGGTTCATCCGATGAGATCATCGTGGAGCATGTGGGAGCCAACATGGGTATCCAGATCCCGCTGTTGGTTATTGACCGGAGAGGCATCTCGGTCATGTCTGCATGTCTCCCGAACCCGTAGGGTCTACACACTTAAGGTCCGGTGACGCTAGGGTTGTAGAGATATATGTATGCGGAAACCCGAAAGTTGTTCGGAGTCCCGGATGAGATCCCGGACGTCACGAGAGGTTCCGGAATGGTCCGGAGGTAAAGATTTATATATGGGAAGTCTTATTTTGGTCGCCGGAAAAGTTTCGCGCTTTATCAGTATTGTACCGGGAGTGCCGAAAGGGGTCCGGGGGTCCACCAAGGGGGTCCACCAGCCCCGGGGGGCCACATGGGCTGTAAGGGGTGCGCCTTGGCCTATATGGGCCCAGGGCACCAGCCCCAAGAGGCCCATGCGCAAGAGATAAGAAAAAAGGGAGAGTCCTAAAGGGGGAAGGCACCTCCGAGGTGCCTTGGGGGGGAAGGACTCCCCCCTGGCCGCACCCTTCCTTGGAGGAAGGGGCAAGGCTGCGCCCCCCCTCTCCCTTGGCCCTATATATAGTGGGGGAAGGGAGGGCAGCATGATCTAAGCCTTGGGCGCCTCCCTCCTCCCCTGCAACACCTCTCTTTCTTTCGCAGAAGCTTGCGAAGCCCTGCCGGAGAGCCGCTACATCCACCACCACGCCGTCGTGCTATTGGATCTCCATCAACCTCTCCTTCCCCCTTGCTGGATCAAGAAGGAGGAGACGTCGCTGCACCGTACGTGTGTTGAACGCGGAGGTGCCGTCCGTTCGGCACTCGGTCATCGGTGATTTGGATCACGGCGAGTACGACTCCGTCATCCACGTTCATTGGAACGCTTCCGCTCGCGATCTACAAGGGTATGTAGATCCACTCCTTTCCCCTCGTTGCTAGTATACTCCATAGATGCATCTTGGTGAGCGTAGGAAATTTTTTAATTATGCTATGATTCCCAACAGTGGCATCATGAGCCAGGTCTATGCGTAGTTACTATGCATGAGTAGAACACAAAGCAGTTGTGGGCGTTGAGTTTGCCAATTCTTCTTGCCGCTACTAGTCTTTTCTTGTTTCGGCGGCATTGTAGGATGAAGCGGCCCGGACCGACCTTACACATACTCTTACGTGAGACGGGTTCCACCGACTGACATGCACAAGTTGCATAAGGTGGCTAGCGGGTGTCTGTCTCTCCTACTTTAGTCGGAACGGATTCGATGAAAAGGGTCCTTATGAAGGGTAAATAGAAATTGGCAAATCACGTTGTGGTCATACGTAGGTAAGAAACGTTCTTGCTAGAAACCTACAAACCACGTAAAAACTTGCAACAACAATTAGAGGACGTCTAACTTGTTTTTGCAGCAAGTGCTATGTGATGTGATATGGCCAGAAGATGTGATGAATGATATATGTGATGTATGAGATTGATCATATTCTTGTAATAGGAATCACGACTTGCATGTCAATGATTATGACAACCGGCAGGGGCCATAGGAGTTGTCTTTATTATTTTGTATGACCTGCGTGTCATTGAATAACGCCATGTAAATTACTTTACTTTATTGCTAAGCGCGTTAGCCATAGAAGTAGAAGTAATCGTTGGCGTGACCACTTCATGAAGACACAATGATGGAGATCATGATGATGGAGATCATGGTGTCATGCCGGTGACAAAGATGATCATGGTGCCCCGAAGATGGAGATCAAAGGAGCATAATGATATTGGCCATATCATGTCACTATTTGATTGCATGTGATGTTTATCACGTTTTTGCATCTTATTTGCTTAGAACGACGGTAGCAAGTAGGATGATCCCTTATAATAATTTCAAGAAAGTGTTCACCCTAACTGTGCACCGTTGCAAAGGTTCGTCGTTTCGAAGCACCACGTGATGATCGGGTGTGATAGATTCTTACGTTCGAATACAACGGGTGTTGACGAGCCTAGCATGTACAGACATGGCCTCGGAACACGGAGGACTGAAAGGTCGAGCATGAGTCGTATAGAAGATACGATCAACATGGAGATGTTCACCGATCTTGACTAGTCCGTCTCACGTGATGATCGGACACGGCCTAGTTAAACTCGGATCATGTTTCACTTAGATGACTAGAGGGATGTCTATCTGAGTGGGAGTTCATAATCAGATGAACTTCATTATCATGAACATAGTCAAATAGGTATTTGCAAATTATGTCATAGCTTGCGCTTTAGTTCTACTGGTTAAGATATATTCCTAGAGAAAATTTAGTTGAAAGTTGGTAGTAGCAATTATGCGGACTGGGTCCGTAAACTGAGGATTGTCCTCATTGCTGCACAGAAGGCTTATGTCCTTAATGCACCGCTCGGTGTGCTGAACCTCAGCGTCGTCTGTAGATGTTACGAAACATCTGACATACACGTTTTGATGACTACGTGATAGTTCAGTGCGGTTTAGAATTGTGGCACCAAAGACGTTTCGAAACGTCGCAGAACATGTGAGATGTTCCGAAGACTGAAATTGGGATTTCAGACTAGTGCCCACGTCAAGAGGTATGAGACCTCTGACAAGTTTCTTAAGCCTGCAAACGTAGGGAGAAAAGCTCAATCGTTGAGCGTGTGCTCAGATAGTCTGAGTGCCACAATCGCTTGAATCGAGTGGGAGTTAATCTCCCAGATGAGATAGTGATAGTTCTCCATAGTCACTGCCACCAAGCTAGTAGAGCTTCGTGATGAACTATAACATATCAAGGATAATCATGATGATCCTTGAGCTATTCGCGATGTTTGACACCGCGAGAGTAGAAATCAAGAAGGAGCATCAATTGTTGATGGTTAGTAAAACCACTAGTTTAAGAAGGGCAAGGGCAAAAGGGATACTTCATGAAACAGCAAGTCGTTTGCTGCTCTAGTGAAGAATCCCAAGGTTGAACCCAAACCCGAGACTAGGTGCTTCTGTAATGAGAGGAACGGTCACTGAAGCAGTACTACCCTAGATACTTGGTAGATGAGAAGGCAGGCAAGGTCGACAGAAGTATATTGGATATACGTTATATGAATGTGTACTTTACTAGTACTCCTAGCAGCACCAGGGTATTAGATACTGGTTCGGTTGCTAAGTGTTAGTAACTCGAAATAAAAGCTGCGGAATAAACGGAGACTAGCTAAAGGTGAGATGACGATGTGCGTTGGAAGTGTTTCCAAGGTTGATGTGATCAAGCATCGCATGCTCCCTCTACTATCGAGATTTGGTGTGTGCTTTGAACATGATTGGATTATGTTTATCGCAAAACGGTTATTCATTTAAGGAGAATAATGGTTACTCTGTTTATTTGAATAATACCTTCAATGGTCTTGCACCTAAAATGAATCTCGATCGTAGTCATACACATGTTCATGCCAAAAAAGATATAAGATAGTAATGATAGTACCACATACTTGTGGCACTGCCACTTGAGTCATATTGGTGTAGAACGCATGAAGAAGCTCCATGTAGGTGGATCTTTGGACTCACTCATTTTTGAAAAGATTGAGACATGCGAACCATGTCTATTGGTATATATGCATGAAGAAACTCCATACAGATGGATCGTTTGGACTCACCTGATTATGAATCACTTGAGACATGCAAATCATACCACATGGGCAAAATGACTGAAAGTCCTCGTTTTCAGTAAGATGGAACAAGAGAGCAACTTATTGGAAGTAATACATTTTGATGTACGCAGTCCAATGAGTGCTGAGGCATGCAGTGGATATCGTTATGTTCTTACTTCACAGATGATTTGAGTAGATGCTGAAGGTATTTACTTGATGAAACACTAGTCTGAATTATTGAAAGGTTCAAGTAATTTTAGAGTGAAGTTGAAGATCGTCGTGACAAGAGGATAAAATGTCTGTGATATGATCATAGAGATGAGTATCTGAGATACGAGTTTGGCACACATTTGAGACATTGTGGAAGATGTTTCACAATTAATACCGCCTGGAACACCATAGTGTGATGGTGTGTCCGAACATCATAACTGCACCCTATTGGATATGGTGCATATCATGATGTTTCTTATCAAATTACCACTATCGTTTATGGGTTAGGCATTAGAGACAACCGCATTCACTTTAAAAGGGGCACCACGCAATTCCGTTGAGATGACACCGTTTATAGAAACCTAAGATGTCGTTTCTTAAAAGTTTGGGGCTGCGATGCTTATGTGAAAAAGTTTCAAGCTGATAAGCTCGAACCCAAAGAGGATAAATGCATCTTCATAGAATACCCAAAAACAGTTGGGTATACCTCCTATTTCAGATCTGGAAGCAAAAGTAATTGCTTCTAGAAATGAGTCCTTTCTCGAGGAAAAGTTTCTCTCGAAAGAATTGAGTGGGAGGATGGTGGAGACTTGATAAGGTTATTGAACCGTCGCTTCAACTAGTGTGTAGCAGGGCACAGGAAGTTGTTCCTGTGGCACCTACACCAATTGAAGTGGAAGCTTATGATAGTGATCATGAAACTTCGGATCAAGTCACTACCAAACCTCGTAGGACGACGAGGATGCGCACTACTTCAGAGTAATGCGTGATCCTGTCTTGGAAGTCATGTTGCTAGACAACAATGAACCTACGAGCTATGGAGAAGCGGTGGTGGGCCCATATTCCGACGAATGGCTCGAGGCCATGAAATCCGAGATAGAATCCATGTATCAGAACAAAGCATGGACTTTGGTGAACTTGCCCGATGATCGGCAAGCCATTGAGATAAATGGATCTTTAAGAAGAAGACGGACATGGACGGTAATGTTACCTTCTATGAAGCTCGACTTGTGGCAAAGAGTATTTTCACAAGTTCAAGGAGTTGACTACGATGAGTTTTTCTCATCCGTAGCGATGCTTAGGTCCGTCGGAATCATGTTAGCATTAGCTACATTTATGAAATCTGGCAGATGGATGTCAAAACAAGTTTGCTTACCAGTTTTCGTAAGGAAAGGTTGTATGTGATACAATCAGAAAGGTTTTGTCGATCCTAAGGATGCTAAAAGGTATGCTAGCTCCAGCGATCCTTCCATGGATCAGAGCAAGCATCTCGGAGTCAGAATATACGCTTTGATGGGGTGATCAAAGTTTTTGGGTTTATACAAAGTTTGTTAGAAACTTGTATTTACAATAAAGTGAGTGGGAGCGCTACAACATTTCTGATAAGTATATGTGAATGACATATTGTTGATCCGAAATGATGTAAAATTTCTGGAAAGCATAAAGGGTTGTTTGAAAGGAGTTTTTTTTCAAAGGAAGACCTGGATAAAGCTACTTACATATTGGGCATCAAGATCCATAGAGATAGATCAAGACGCCTGATGATACTTTCAAAAGACAGCACACCTTGACATGATTTTGAAAGAGTTCAAAATAGATCAGCAAAGAAGGAGTTCTTGGCTGTGTTACAAGGTGTGAGTATTGAGTGAGACTCAAGACCTGACCACAGCAGAAGATAGAGAAAGGACGAAGGTCGTCCCCTATGCTTTAGACATAGGCTCTATAGTATGCTATGTTGTGTACCGCACATGTAGTGTGCCTTGCCATGAGTTGGTCAAGAGGGTACAATGGTGATCGGGGAAAGGATCTCATGACAGCGGTCGAACTTATCCTTAGCACCTAGTGGATTAAGGAATTTTCTCGATTATGGAGGTGGAAAGGAGTTCGTCGTAAAGGGTTACGTCGATGCGAACTTTGACACTAATCCGGATGACTCTGAGTAGTAAACCGGATTCGTATAGTAGAGCAATTATTTGAAATGGCTCCAAATAGCGCGTGGTAGCATCCACAAGATGACATAGATGTTCGTAAAGCACACGGTTCTGAAAGGTTCAGACCCGTTGACTAATAACCTCTCTCACAAGCATAACATGACCAAACCAGAACACATTGAGTGATAATCACATAGTGATGTGAACTAGATTGTTGACTCTAGTAAACTCTTTAGATGTTGGTCACATGGTGATGTGACCAGTGAGTGTTAATCACATGGTGATGTGAACTAGATTATTGACTCTAGTGCAAGTGGGAGACTGTTGGAAATATGCCCTAGAGGCAATAATAAATGGTTATTATTATATTTCTTTGTTCATGGTAATTGTCTATTATTCATGCTATAATTGTATTGTCCGGAAATCGTAATACATGTGTGAATACATAGACCACAACCTGTCCCTAGTAAGCCTCTAGTTGACTAGCTCGTTGATCAACAGATAGTCATGGTTTCCTGACTATGGACATTGGATGTCATTGATAGCGGGATCACATCATTAGGAGAATGATGTGATGGACAAGACCCAATCCTAAGCATAGCATAAAAGATCGTGTAGTTTCGTTTGCTAGAGCTTTTCCAATGTCAAGTATCTTTTCCTTAGACCATGAGATCGTGCAACTCCCGGATACCGTAGGAGTGCTTTGGGTGTGCCAAACGTCACAACGTAACTGGGTGACTATAAAGGTGCATTACAGGTATCTCCGAAAGTGTCTGTTGGGTTGGCACGGATCGAGACTGGGATTTGTCACTCCGTGTGACGGAGAGGTATCTCTGGGCCCACTCGGTAATGCATCATCATAATGAGCTCAATGTGACTAAGGCGTTAGTCACGGGATCATGCATTGCGGTACGCGTAAAGAGACTTGCCGGTAACGAGATTGAACGAGGTATTGGGATACCGACGATCGAATCTCGGGCAAGTAACATACCGATTGACAAAGGGAATTGCATACGGATTGATTGAATCCTCGACACCGTGGTTCATCCGATGAGATCATCGTGGAGCATGTGGGAGCCAACATGGGTATCCAGATCCCGCTGTTGGTTATTGACCGGAGAGGCGTCTCGGTCATGTCTGCATGTCTCCCGAACCCATAGGGTCTACACACTTAAGGTCCGGTGACGCTAGGGTTGTAGAGATATATGTATGCGGAAACCCGAAAGTTGTTCGGAGTCCCGGATGAGATCCCGGACGTCACGAGAGGTTCCGGAATGGTCCGGAGGTAAAGATTTATATATGGGAAGTCTTATTTTGGTCGCCGGAAAAGTTTCGCGCTTTATCGGTATTGTACTGGGAGTGCCGAAAGGGGTCCGGGGGTCCACCAGCCCCGGGGGGCCACATGGGCTTTAAGGGGTGCACCTTTGCCTATATGGGCCAAGGGCACCAGCCCCAAGAGGCCCATGCGCAAGAGAGAAGAAAAAAGGGAGAGTCCTAAAGGGGGAAGGCACCTCCGAGGTGCCTTGGGGGGGAAGGACTCCCCCCTGGCCGCACCCTTCCTTGGAGGAAGGGGCAAGGCTGCGCCCCCCTCTCCCTTGGCCCTATATATAGTGGGGGAAGGGAGGGCAGCATGATCTAAGCCTTGGGCGCCTCCCTCCTCCCCTGCAACACCTCTCTCTCTTTCGCAGAAGCTTGCGAAGCCCTGCCGGAGAGCCGCTACATCCACCACCACGCCGTCGTGCTGTTGGATCTCCATCAACCTCTCCTTCCCCCTTGCTGGATCAAGAAGGAGGAGACGTCGCTGCACCATACGTGTGTTGAACGCGGAGGTGCCGTCCGTTCGGCACTCGGTCATCGGTGATTTGGATCACGACGAGTACGACTCCGTCATCCACGTTCATTGGAACGCTTCCGCTCGCGATCTACAAGGGTATGTAGATCCACTCCTTTCCCCTCGTTGCTAGTATACTCCATAGATGCATCTTGGTGAGCGTAGGAATTTTTTTAATTATGCTACAATTCCCAACAGGCGGAGGAGAGATCGCTGTTCGGACGCGGTGGACGCAAACATCCACTGCAGGTGCTTCTGTGGGCGGCGGATCAGGCGAATTCGCCGGTGAGATCTGTGGCGAGGAAGTGGCTGGCCTTCGCCATCTTCGCGGCCGCAAATCTCGCCCCGCCAATGAGGGAATCGGCGCTTCGACCTCGCGAGGGGGTCCTGGCTCTCCCTGCTCCAGGGTTGGCCATGGCTCAGATCGTGATCCACGAAGATCCGGTGGGTTAGGCGTCGCAGGTGGTGGTGGAGGCGCCGCGCCGCTCTGCCCGACTCGCTCCAGCCCCTCCAACTCCGGAGCCTCGCCGCTCTGCACGCCTCGCCGGGAACAACTTCTGAATCCCTCGCTAGTCAGCAACCACTTTTGGTGGCTGGCTAGTGAGGATTCAGATGATGATCCTGACGAGGATATCGCCGTTTCAGGTACTGTCTGCTCTCCTGTACTCAAATACTTGACGCATACTCATGATTCTGAGGGTAGTCAGGGCAAAATTGATACACAACACCAAATTAGGCGTGTCAATCGTAGGATGGAGAAGAAGATGAACAATTATATTCAAAGCCTTTTGATAAAAAATGAAGTAAAAAATGATAAAAGGCAGAGAATTAGAAATCAGACTGAACATCAAGAATTTTTCACTCACATTGATTCCCCTAGTTGGGGGAGATTTCACAATGAAAAAATGGATATGGCTTTGATAAAAATTAAAATAAGGTAACCAAAGTCTAGGATTTAGCCAGATTCCCTGAATACCTATCTGATATTGATACTGAGTCTGGAGACACAAAAGTTAATGAGGGAAGAATTGATAATAGAGATATGATTCTCTGTGATGATATGATAATTGACAAAGACATAGGGGTGGACAAAATCCCAGAAAATTTTATGTTAGAAGAAGTGATGGAGGAAATTCAGAATGATAAAAAAGGGCATGAATCAGGGGAAGAAAATATGAAAGTGACATGGATGGATTATGGGAAAAGGGGGGAGGTTGGTCAGATGGGCCTCGCAGGAACATGGCCCAGGGAGTGGTGAATAAAAAGGGCCCAGAAAAAGGAGGGGTTGGTGTGGACCTATATAAAGGGGGAATCCCACCCTCCATCCTAGAACCTGACTTCCTCCACCTCCCAAACCCTAGCAAAATTTCAGCGGCGACAAGCTGGGGGGAGAGCGTCAAGAAGAGAGAAAACCTCTGGGAAGGAGAAGAAACCATGGCAGGCAGGCAGGAGAATTGGAGACCAAGACCAGGGAGAGGAGCCAATCCAGGAGGAAGAGGTAACTTCTATGGCAGATCTGAAAGTTTTGGGAGAGGATTTAACAGGCAAGATGAGAGAGAGCTTGATGGATATGGCTGGAGAAACAGAGAGGGGAGCTTCAGAGGGGGATCAGGGACTAATAGCAGTGGCTCTGGTGGGGAAGGGACTTCCACGGGGAATGGCAGAGATGGAGACAACAAACTTGGAAGGTTTACATCAGACAGAAGTGGAAAACAGCAAGAGAGATCTCAAGCTGGGATGGGTGAGACTGGACATGGAAGTGGGTTTGCGGCTAATAATTCAAATCTGCAACAGATGGGGGTACAGGGAGGGCCTATCCAGATGGCAGGGGGTTTCTCAATGATGAGCAACACCAACTTTCCATAGATAGTGCCAGTATGAATGGGCTTGGGCAGTTTGGTTTTATGCCACAAGAACAAATGGCACAGCAATATCAATTTCTTCTTTCCAATATGCCAAAACAGGAAGTTCTGCAGACTCAAGGGGGGCAAGAGTGGAAGGATCTAAAGAGACAACAAAAAAGAAAGAAACAGGAAATTCCAAAGAACTTTTCTGTGTCAAGTGCAAAGAACAGGGACACATGAAGAGTGACTGCAAAAACAAGATTTTCTGTGTGGTATGCCAGAGGCCATCTCACAATACTAAAGAATGTACTGTGTTGAAACAAGTCAAACCAGTTGCCAAGTATGTCAGGGGTTTGGGATGCCTTTTGGTTCAGAACACTAAGGATATTGTAGCTGCTGAACACATAAATCCCATGGCTTTGGTTACTGTGCATGAAGGACAGTTGAATGATACCACTGTGGCCTATGGTTTCAGCAAGATGTTTGACTGGGGGTGGACTTGGAGAGCCAAATTTCAGAGCCCAAAAACTTTCCCGATGAGATTTCCCAGTAAGGCCAAGCTGGTGGAGCTTAAAAACTTTGGCAAGTTCACCCTGCTTGGCATAGGAGCTATGGTGGAGGTGGATTTTTGGAGTCCTGATGATAAAAGCAAAAGGGAAACTTCACTCATTTTGGATTAAGATGTGGGGAGTCCCTGATACTCTGAGACATTACCTGGGTGCATGTGAAATTGGTTCAGCTCTGGGGCCAGTGGTTGAGGTGGATGTAGAACACATATATTCCAAGGAAGAAATCAGGGTGAAAGTGGGAGTGAGAGACCTGCACAAGATCCCTGCTGGCACTGAAATAACTACAAAAGACTTGCTACTTTATGACATTGGCTTTGAGTTTGATTCTATTGCAGAACAGGGGTGGTACAAGTTTGATGAGGGGAATAAAAGGAAAATATTTGATTATCTTGACCTGGAAAATTCTGAAACACAGAGAGAGAATGATATGCAGAAGAAGAGCAAACAATCTGAGTCTGGAAAATTAAATGTCAGTCTGGGGAGCTTGGGATTGAAACGATATGAACAAGTGGTGCTCAAAACAGGTGACATGGCCCAAAAAAGTGAGATAGCTAAGAAAAAGACAGAGGCAGTAATAGGTAGAGACATTCAGGGTGAAGAAGGAAGTTTGAGGGTGAGATTACAAAAGGCAGAGGAATTAGCAGCCAGGCAGACTGCACAACTCATGTTGGAAGAAAAAAAGAGGAAAGAAATGGATATCATAAGGAAAACACTAGAAAAGGAGGTTCAGAGACATCATGAACTGTTGCAAATCAATTTGAAAGTAAATGAAGAGGTGAGGGGGTCACAGTCAGGAGAAAAACACTGAAAATGAAGATGAAAGAGAGGATACTAAGGAGGGAGCAGCAGCAGAAGACAAGCAGGTGGAGGGGGAGGAAATGACAGACCTTGAGCTGATGGATCAGGCTGTTGGCCTGGGCTATATGGAGCCAGTGGATTATACTGCTAGCCAGGAAACTAATACCTTTGGAACAAAGGTAAAAAAAAGCTAAGAAAGGAGAATTGGAATCCCTATAGGAAGAGGAACTAAGGAGATGCACTAGATTGAAAGGCAAAGAAGACCGCAAGATCACTGAGCTGGCAAAAGAGAGAGTGGCTCAGAAGAACAATTATGGTGAGTCCGCACCCTCTGATATTATTTCTAAATCTAATAGTCTCCTTCAAAAGATTGCTGAGGGGGTGGGAATTAATTTGGGGAACAAACCTGACATAATTAACCATAATTTGGAGTTAATAAAAATGGGTGAACAGGATAGAATTGATATGTGGTTAGCAAATTATAACAAAAATCAAAAGCAAACCTCTCTGTCTGAGGAGCTTGATATTATTGATACTGGGGAACACACTTTAGAAGATTTATTAGATCAAGGGGAAAATGAGAGAGAAGAGGAGGAGGAAGATGACTGGGAACTTCTGAGAGGACTTTTCTCATCAAAAAAAGGGGAAAAAAGAGGCAAAACTACCAGAGGTTCTCGAGTTAAAACTGCCTCTGCAGTTAAGGCCCTAGAATCTTCTAGTAAGAAAAAGAAGAAAAAGAAGAAAAAGAAGATGAGAGGTATCTTTTGGAATATGAGAGGATTTGGGGGAGATATCAAAAAAAGATTCCTTAGGGGAATGATTATGGATATGAAGGTGGATTTCTTAGGCTTACAAGAGACCATGAGAGAACAATTCTCTAGGAATGATTTACAGCAACTTTGTGCTGGTAGGGATTTTCAATGGCATTTCACTCCAGCTAGGGGGAAATCTGGTGGTCTCTTGTTAGGGGTTACTATACCACATTAGATGTGATCTCACAAGATGAGGGGGACTATCATATTAAGATGACAGTCCAAGATGTTAAAACTAGGCTAATTTGGGACCTAGTGGTGATTTATGGAGATGCACAACCAGAAAGAAAAGCAATCTTTCTTGCCGAGCTATCCAGGGTTTTTCAGAAATGTGTACACCCCATCTTGATTGGACGTGACTTTAATATTATTAGAAAATCCAGTGAGAAAAACAAACCAGGGTCCCCTGGACATTGGAGTTTCCTGTTCAATGCCACTTTGGAACAAGCTGGGGTAAGAGAACTTGATATGAATGGGAGACAATTCACATGGGGGAATAATTTGCCTATTCCTACCTTTGAAAAACTAGATAGAATTCTCTGTAGTACAGAGTGGGAAGAGGCTTATCCTCTAACCCAAGTTACAGCTCTGACTAGAGAAAAAACTAATCATACTCCTCTTTTCCTGGATTCTGGGGACTTTCAAAAATCCGATCCAATTTTCAGATTTGAAAATGCCTGGTTCCTGAGGGAAGGTATTGATGAAATTGTCCAGAAGGTCTGGAATGACCCAAATATTAAAGGAGACAGCATAGATAGATTGCTGGGGAAATTTACAAATCTTAGACCTAAACTTAAAGGATGGAATGGAAATATGAATGCTTGGTATGTGGAGTTAAAAAAAGATATTCTAATGAAACTGGATATTATTGATAAACACTATGAGGTGAATGGCCTTACAGTTGCTGATAGAAAGGAACAAATTGAGCTGAGAGCTCAACTTGATAGACTCCTTAAACAGGAGGAGACCAAATGGAGGCAGAGAGCCAAAATAGATGAGATACTGGAAGGAGATAGCAACACTAAATTCTTCCATGCCAAGGCAAATGGAAGGCTGAGAAGAAATAGAATCAACAGATTAGAACAGGATGAGGGGGTGATAGAGGGGGAAAAGAATCTCATAGATTATATTACTACTTTCTACAAAACCCTGTTTGGCTCCCCTTATAACTCTTCTGTCTCTTTAAATATTGACAACCCAGCTAAGATTCAGGAGAGATATCTTCTCTCTAGAGGAAATCAAGAAGGTTGTCTTTAAAATGGCACACAATAAATCACCAGGGGCGGATGGTTTTACAACTGAGTTTTATCAGCACTACTGGGATTTGGTGAAACATGACCTCAAAGCTTTACTAGATGACTTTGCCAGTAGGAAAACTGATATAAGTAGATTAAACTATGGGATCATAACTCTAGTCCCAAAAGGAAAGGATGCTAATAAAATACAAAAATTCAGACCAATTCACTTGCTGAATGTTTGCTTTAAAATCATTACAAAGGTGTTAATGAACAAGCTAAATTTGGTAGCTGCTGATGTTATTTCTCCTGTCCAGACTGCTTTTGTAAAAGGCAGATTTTTCTTATCATGGAAGGGTTCCTAATCCTTCATGAAGCTTTGAACAATATTAAAAAGAAAAAGCAAAGCGCTCTGCTATTGAAAATTGATTTTGAAAAGGCTTATGACAAAATAAAATGGTCCTTTTCATTTCAAATGTTTAGATTGAAAGGATTCCCAGATAAATGGGTAGACTGGGTAACGGAAACTATTAGAGGGGGAAAAGTCTGTGTCAAAGTTAATGAGAATTTAGGAAAATATTTTCCTACTCACAAAGGATTGAGACAGGGGGATTCCCTGTCCCCTCTTAACTTTGATCTGGCTACTGATGCCCTAGCAATTATGTTAGATAATGCTAGAAAAAATGGTCTGGTGAAAGGGGTTCTGAATGAATATATTCCAAATGGGATTAATATGTTACAATATGCAGATGATACTATCTTCTTGTTACAAGATGATATAGAGAGTGCACACAACCTGAAATTTATTCTGTGCCTTTTTGAACAAATGTCTGGGTTGAAGATTAACTTTCACAAAAGTGAGCTTTTCCTATTTGGGGGAGCCATAGATAAAAAGGAGGAATATGCAAAAAAGAATCACATGTCCAGTAGGTGCCTTGCCTATGAAATATCTAGGACTGCCTATAGATAAAAAAAGAATTTGCAATAAACTATGGAAGCCTCCTGAGAACAAAATGGAGAGGAAATGTGAAACCTGGCTAGGCAGATTGCTTGCTAGCGCAGGGAGGGTTACATTGATCCAGTCGTCTTTGACGGGCATACCTTATTTTATGATGTCCTTTTATGGGCTTCCCATAGGGGTGAAGAAACGCATGGGTTTCTTTAGAGCCAGACTATTATGGCAAGATAATGACCAAAAAAAGAAATATCAATTAGTTAAGTGGTCTGAGGTGTGCAGGCCGAAAGATATGGGGGGGGGGTTAGGAATTCAAAACCTCACACATATGAACAAAGCTTTACTGTGTAAATGGTGGTGGAAGCTGTACACAACTGAGGGGTTGTGGCAAGATATTATTTGGAAGAAATATGTTAAGAATAAAAACCTGGGTAGTGTACTTGCGAAACAGGGAGACTCCCAGTTCTGGAGGGAGATATTGAAACATAGAGAACATTTTGTCTCTTTGTGTAAGTTTACGGTTGGAAAAGGGGATAAAGTACGCTTTTGGGAAGATTGGTGGATTGGATCTGCTCCACTCAGTAAAAACTTCCCTAGACTGTATGGGTTATGTTTTGATAAAAAGAAAACAGTTAAGGAGGTGTTAGATAATAGTTTAGATACTATTCATTTTAGAAGAACTCTGACAGGAGATTCTAGAGAGCTATGGGAACATATTAAAGAAGTCTGTAGCTCGGTAACCTTAAATGATGACAAAGATGAGGTGAAATGTACATTGACCAAAAAAGGGGTATACACTGTAAAATCCTTTTATAGACATCTGATAGAAAATGGTATCAGATACCCACACCTTTACATGTGGAGAATCAAAATGCCACCCAGAATCAAGGTGTTCATGTGGTTGGCTCTTAGGAATAGTATACTTACTAAAGACAATCTACTTCGCAGGGGATGGAAGGGGGATGATAAATGTCCCTTTTGTGGACATAAAGAAAATATAAATCACCTTTTCTTATCTTGTTCAGTTGCTAGATTGTTATGGAACATCTTGAAATGTGCTTTCAATTTGAGAAACATTCCAGAAAATCTTGACATGGTAATGAGAACCTGGGTGAAGACTTTTGGAAAAGATGAAAAGGGTTTGGTTATGATAGGCATCTCAGCGATCTGCTGGACCATTTGGAAGCTGAGAAATAGCATTATTTTTGATAATAACAGGGTGAATGACCCTTGTATAACTGTTAACCTGCTTCTTAAAAATTTGAATGATTGGAATGTTTTGCAGACAAATCCCGTAAGAAGTAAGATGATGGAGGCTGGAGTGAAACAAGTGGGTGAGGTGGCTGGAGAAGTGTTCAAAGCAGCTCATGGATGGCACCTGAAGACTAGGAGAATTCTGGGGTGACCAGTGTCAACCTACTTTCGGGACAAAATTCTAATGCTGCGAAGAACAACTGCTTCAACTGCGAGCTTGCTCTCCTTGTTTTCCAGTCTGCCTTTAGTCTTTTGATCCTAAGACATTAATAATGATATATGCCTTAAAAAACATGTTTCCTTACCAGGGCTGGGTCTTGCTTTGAGCCCAGGCTTTGGATCCTCCTGTAGGTTGCTACCCCGAGGATAAATGGGGGGGAAAGGGATGGCTTTCCTCCCCCCTCAGTGGGGTGGTGAAAACCGCGTAGGGGAGGAGTTTATGTTGCAACTTTAGTTTTTTTCGCTTTCTCTGGTAAGACATGGTGATTTCTTTTAATGGAAATCGGAGAGAATGCTCTCTTTTATCCAAAAAAAAGAGTGCACCCTTTTTCTCGATCTAACCTGCACTCTTCAAAGACAAAAATCTTGGGATATATGGCACTACTCAAACTGATGAATTTTCTTCCTTGTGATGTAGTACATGGTTCTACTCCCTCCTTTCCTAAATATAAGTCTTTTTAGAGATTTCAAATGGACTACACCACATACGGATGTATATAGACATATTTTAGAGTGTAGATTCACTCATTTTGCTTCGTATGTAGTCATTTGTTGAAATCTCTAGAAAGACAAATATTTAGGAACAGAGGGAGTAGTTAATTAGGGGACATGCAGCCAGGCAGAGATGAATTCGTCAGACAACGGCTAGCTACCTAGCAGGATATGGATTGAGGTATGTTCCTGTTGAGGATGGATTACATGTTTGTTTACCTATACATTTATTGTAAGGGGGGTCCACTAATGGGGAACCTATTAACCGGTTTACAGAAATAGCTAAAGCAATTTGCCAGAGATGTACTTTTAGTGATGTTTATTGGCGACTTACACTATGTATTTCAGTGTAACTAGTATTTGTTTTAATACTAAACAAGTTTTCGATCACAGTAAGTAGATGAGGAACTGTATAGTTATGTGTGTTTTCTGCTGCTACTGCTATAAGTGACCTAAGCAATATCTGAATTTGTTTTAAGACTACCGCTTCTGCCGTCGAACTATTGTTGTTGATGCTATACTCTGTTGTTGACGTTATAGTTAGGTGCGTTTCCTGCTGCTATAAGTTACTCCTTCTGCTACTGTATGTCACTGTTGCTGCTAGTGTTGCCGATGCTATACTAGTGCAGCTGTTACTCCTTTTGCTGTTGTATGTCACTGCTGCTGCTAGTGTTGCTGATGCTATACTAGTGCAGCTGTTTGCCTTTACACTGAACTTTCCTCTGATGCTATACTATTGCTATTGTTGTTTGGCTGAAAACTCTATCCAGTCGACTCTAAAGTAGAGACTCCCATAAGAGAGGGAATATACATACACATCTTTTGGGCCCGTTTTACTTGCTATTCATGCAATGTTCCCACTTGATCTTAGGTTGTGCTTCCTGGGTAATAAAGAAATAAAACATTATTACCAACTGTTCAGCTCATTCTTTTAGAATAAGAGGTGATGTATCATGAGATCAACTTATTAGTGAATGTCCAGTTCTTTTCTTTGTGTTAGAATATATAGGAAATCTCGGTGTTTGATGAGAACAAATTTGATGTTTTAGTGTAGTCATCAAATTTGCCAATTTTTGGTTGTGCGCTACAGTTGATGGGATCATTTGTTTTGATCTTATATTGTGGCAATATTTTGGTTTGCCAACACTCGGATTGGTGAAAACAAAATTATTGTATCTTATTATAGGGTCGTTGACTTGTTGTGCATGTAGATGGAAGTCGGCGGTGGTCCTTCGTTCCATGTGAAACACGCAAAAAAATGTAGAAGGGATGGTCGTGCGGAGCGATTTTGTAGCGCCATTGTGTATGTTGCGACGCATTATGCTGCCGAAATTTTCGGTGAGGATTCGTGCGACCTCGTTTAAATTTTTTTGATCAAAAGGGGTCCCCCCCGCCCCATTTTTTATAAAAACGGAGCAATGCAAGTCATCAAGACTGTTACAAGCAACCGGGACTGCCAGAAGTAGCAGACCAGAGAACAGGAAAGAGCTACATCCCCTAAGCGATTTTTTAAAGCAGACCGGACTGAACCAAAGTTACCAAAAGGAAAACCTAAAGTCTTATGAGGCCATGCAAGGCAAGATATAAGTCATCAACTGAGACGTGGCAGAAGTAGGATGAAGGGGGAGATCTCTGCATCTTTATTCCCTCCATCATCACTCCGAGTGAGCCTTTAGCGTTCCACCTCGGTTCTTCTTCGCGCACGCTCTCAGGCCCAGGCCCATGCAATCCTGAGCAGCTCTCCTCTTCGCCGATCCAGAAGTTGAAGACATCTTCTCAGTAGGACCGATTGGTCGCCTCCGCAAAGGATCTTCCATTGATGTAGCGATGTGCTGATCCTTGCCAAGATTGCACAGGTGCTTGTCCATGGTATACCCTGAAAACACATATCGTTACGCATAGTGCAAATGCTCGAAATGGTAGCAACACAGGCAATATTGACAACAGATTCTTATTATTCACATTCCAGAAAGAGGACAATTCAGCCATGTTATTAGGGATAATGAACTCAAAAGAGTCAGCCACATCACTCCAAACCTGTCTGGCAACTACACATTCAAAGAAAAGGTGGCAGACTGATTCCTCCTCATCACAGTATAAGCATTTTAAGTAATCCACCGACCTTCTTTTGTTCAAATTATCTCTGGTGAGAATTTTATTATTAAAAGCTAGCCACAAAAAGACTAGATACCTGTGGGGTACAACAATCTTCCAAAAAAAATTCCAGACAGGAGTAGAAACCCCACCCCAGTTAATCATGGAATAAAAGGATTTGACCGAGTATGTCCCTGATGTTTCTAACAACCAAACAGGTTGGTCCTCCTCGTTAGTTAGGGTTTTGGTAGAGATGACTCGGATCAGGTCACGCCATCTCTCCATAAATTCAATCCCCACACATCTACTGAAAGTAAGTTTTAGATTGAGGCCATCCCACACCTCTGAAACTGAACACTGTTGCTGTTGGCAGATTTCATAAACCTCCCAAAATTGTGTTTTCAGGGAAGAATCCCCCACCCAGGTGTCGTCCCAGAAGCTAATTTTGTCACCATTTCCTAAGTTCCATTTAAAAAAATGTCTTATCCCTTCAAAATCCCAAGTAACACCCTTCCAGAAAGGTGACCCCATTCTCTGTTTGGACCACAACAGATTAGGTTTATTGGTTCGATACTTATGATCTACCAATCTAACCCAATCTTTATCACTATCCATGAAATATCTTTTAGCCCAAGAAGCCAGCAAAGCCATGTTAAATTCTCTTAGATTGGGTACCCCCAAACCACCAAAATCTTTTTTCTGTGAAATTAGGCCCCAGTTAGCAAGATGGTATTTATGGTCATCCCCCAGATTTCCCCAGAAGAAATGAGCCATCTGTGAAGTGATAGCATTAATTGCCCACTTAGGAAATTTAATGACAGACATCAAATACATAGGTATACTAGCAATACAGGCTTTGAGGAGGACCAACTTTGCCTCACAGCTAAGTAGTCTCCCCTTACAACCACAAATTCTTTTAATAATCTTATCTATGATGTACTAGATATCTTCCCTCCTCAGCTTTAGGTAGTGTAGAGGAACCCCAAGATATTTAAGGGGGAAATCCCCCAACTTACAGCAGAAAATTTGGGATAAAAGTTTAGCATCATCTTCATTCATATTAATTGGAACCACTTCACACTTGTCATAATTAATTTTTAACCCAGACAGGTTTTCAAAACAAGCTAGTAGCCATTTTAAGTTTCTAACATACTCAGGTTTGGGATTTAGGAAAAGGATTGTGTCATCAGCGTACTGCAAACATATCAGCCCCTGTGGGATGATATGGGGAACAATCCCAGCAATTATGTTATTGTTGACAACTTTAACCAGCATACGAGAAAATACATCAGCTACCAAGTTGAAAAGCATCGGGGAGCTTGGGTCTCCTTGTTTTAGCCCCTTCCCCCCTACAAAGTAAGGGCCTAGGACATCATTAATCTTGACACTGAAAGAGCTTTGTAGCAAAATTGAGAGGTTCCACCGAATCCATTTAGCTCCAAAGCCCCTAGATGTTAACATTTCTACTAGGAAATCCCAGTTTACACGGTCGTAGGCTTTTTCATAATCCAACTTAAGCACAATCCCAGGGTCTCTTGATTTGTGTACTTCATGTATGGCCTCATGGGCAGTAACCACACTTTCAAGGATAAACCTACCTCTCACAAAAGCAGACTGGCATGGTGACAAAAGCCTATGGCCCACTGGGCCAACCCTATTTGTCATAGCTTTACTAAAGATTTTCACAGAGCAGTTACTTAAACAAATGGGCCTGAATTTCCTCATCTCTGTGGCATCTGGTTCTTTAGGAATAAGAGTAACAATAGAGTAATTTAGTCTTTGGATATCCAAAACCACATTTTCAAAATCCTTCACCAGAGCCATAAAATCCCCTTTGATAACCTCCCAAAAGTGTTGATAGAACAGAAATGAGAGGCCATCAGGACCAGGGGCCCCATTAGCATAGGAGCTCATAATAGCTTCCTTAATTTCCTCTTCTGAAAATGGCCTCTCAAGCATGGTGTTCTCTGTATCTGTTACCAGCTCTTCCTCAGACCAAAAATGGTCATCTAAATGAACATTGGGTCTGGGTTCATATCCAAAGAGATTTTTATAAAAATTGGTAACAACTTCCAGCATGTCATGAGTGGAGTATACAGGTCCATCTGGACCTTCCAAAATGGATAGCTGGTTTTTCCTCCTCCGTTGGTTGGCAACAGCATGAAAATATGCTGTATTCCTATCTCCCTCTTTGATCTTCCTATCTCTAGATCTCTGCCACATGGCAGTTTCCTCTTTTTTCCAAATCTCCTCAAGTTCTCCCCTAATTTGTTTCATCCTGAGGATATCCCCAGCATCAGCTCTATTTTGCTCAGAAAAGACATCCAAGATATCAAACTCCTGAAGTAAATCCTTCTTTTTTTTCTTCATAGCAGCTTCCAGGTTAATACTCCAACCTTTAACAAGTTTCCTAAATAACTTGGTTTTAAATTGCCAGGTCCTAATAGCTGTTGTAAATGGTGAAGGTGTGGCCCAAATCTTCTCTACCAAGGCTTGAAAATCGGGTTGCCCAAGCCACCACTTTTCAAATTTGAAAGGTCTGGCTGGGTTACACATACCTACACCAGAGTCTAGCAAAATTGGGGCATGATCACTTCCCACCCTAGGTAGAGCACACAATGTGGTGAGAGGGAAGTGACAGTCCCAATCAGTGGCAGAGAAAACTCTGTCAATAGTGGCAAAAATAGGGTTGTCCTGATTGTTACTCCAGGTAAAAACCCTGTTGGATAGCTTATATTCCATTAGACCCCACTTTTTTATCCAATCATTGAATAGGAATGCCCAGGAAGTATTAATATTGCCAGAGGTTTTCTCCTTGGCCTCCCTGATCAAGTTAAAGCCCCCCCCCCCCCCCCAAACAGAGCAGGATAACATAGGCCATCCATACATTCATGTAATTCAGCAATAAAGTCTAGCTTGTCTACAGCATAAGCTGTCCCATACACCACAATCAGGTGCCAGCAGATTTATTTTTCAAAGATAAAATAATACAGTATTTCTTAATACTAACATCCAGGATCTCAAAGCAAGTGGTGTTAGTACCCACAAGGATACCCCCAGTAGAGCCAACTGCTGGCAGAATATTCCACTCATAAGGAGTGGAACCAGCTAGAGTATTGAGGAAAGAGTCAGATAGGCTTTCCCTCTTAATTTCTTGAAAACCTAAAAAAACAGGTTTATACTTGTGAACTAGGTCAGACAGTTACTGTAATTTCCCTTTTTGGCCTAAACCTCTAATGTTCCAAAAGATACCAATCATGGAATTTTAAAAGGATGTGTTAGATTAAAAAGTCCACCTCTCACAGCATCCCCTGAGTCACCCATAACACCAGCAGCGCCCCCTAGTGTGTTTGTGCAGGGAATTTCTTTTTTTGGAGTATAAACTCCAGCATAATCATTAATCTCAGAGTCTAAATTGTCAGGCAGAGAAATTTCAAGGTTATGAGAAGCAAACATAAGGCATTTTTCAGTCTCACTTCTAATAATATCACTAATAATCTGGGTTTTTTTCATGTCATTATCACCAATCTTAATATTAACTGCAGAAGCATAAACCTCTAAAATAGATGTTGATTCAGTAGTGAAAGACTTACTTTTAAAAGTAGGGGGAATTTCCAGGTTTTTCTTCCTTTTGTAAGCAGCAACTTTCTCCATGATGTTCTGCCTGCTGTGAACCCTAGCACTTTGTCTTGGAGCAACAATTGGCCCCCACTTGTTCTTGGTTGTTGTTTTTTCACTCAGAGCCAACTTCTCCATGAGCCCCAGCATCTTCAGTCCACTGGCCACCGGGCCTGCAAAGGAGCCCATCTCTTCTTCTGATTCAGCAGCATCACTGGCAGTATCAGATGCAGAATCTTCCAATTCTTCTAGCAGACCAGAGCAATAGGCTTTTTGAGCAGACATGGGGGAAGCGGCAGTAGCAGCTTCACCTGAAGGCATAGCAGACGAACTGACATCATTGTTGTTGCTGCTGGGAGTGCCCAGGGTCTTGATCGCCTCAGAAAAGGGTATGGGAGAGCACATGCTCTGAGTTTTAGTTTCTTCCTCGGGTTTCTTGTCACTTTTCACAGGATATACACATGCCTCTAGCAGAGCAGCAGGATGGAAGGTAGCACCATCATCATTTGCTTTTTTTCCAACTGGGGTTTTTGAAGCCCTGTTGGCCAGATCCAGGTCATCGATGGGCTCTTCTCCATCATCCAGGATGTCTTTGTCCAGTTCCTCATCATCATTTGCTTTGTTGTCATCGTCCACAGCGATGTCAGTAGGTCCATTGTCATCATTAGGATCATCAGCCCCTATCTGGTCAAAACCCTCCACTATAAATGACAAGATATATAGTTTTTTCCTCATCTCCATGATCCATTCAAATGGGATCTTGGCTGGGTCTCTGCATGCAATCTTGACTCTCACCTTCTCATAGAAACTCTTCATTAAGCCGTTCCAATCCACATCAACCAAGATTCCAAAGCAAGATGCAATCTGTGATAGGACCTTCCATGTGCACCATTTAGATGAGAGCCCCTCAATAATCACCCAAGCTTCAGTAAGTTCGCTGAATGGGTCGATTGCACCGGTCCACTTCTCAACAGACACAGAAACTCCATCGATAGGCAAGTCGAAAGCAGGAAACTCAATCAACTCTTCCACATCTTTCCAGGGTGGGAATCTGACCAGGAACTTTTTCTCTATCAATGGCCTGATCTGCCATGTCGATTGCTTGTTCTTGCAAAATATACCAGACAAGTTCTTAACCAGATCAGACTTGTTGATTTCGCCTTTCATAACCCATACTTCACCACAGTTTCTGAAATTAAGCCAACTCGCTTCACGACCCACCGGAGCGTCGATGTGATAGAATCCCAGACCCAAAGCAGAGCTGCCGAAGAAAGTGGCAACTGGGTGAGGTTGCGCCTAGGCCGCGCAATTGTTGACATTGTGTCCCTCCAGGCCACAGATGAAGCAGATCTTCTTCTGGATGCAATTGCCAACGTAGTGACCAGGACCTCCACAGGTAAAGCACACCATGTCCTTGTATCGCTCGTCGAAGATCTGCACCGGTGGGGTGGGAGGGATTGGTGGTGGAGGTGCTGTCACCACCGCCTGCGCAAGGGGGCCAGCCCCTTTGCCAGGCGCGGCAGCAGCACGCCCCCCCCCCCCCCCCCCGGCGGCTTGACGACGCCCCGGGTTCTTCTGTGGAGCCGGAGCACGTTGTTTCAGCCCCCCAGTCGGTGCATTCTTGTCTGCCATGACCGCCTGAGCAAAGGATTTAGATCCACCCCCAATCCCCTCTCTGATGATCTTGAGCTGCGTCGGGGGAGGATCAAACGGGCGGAGATGCTTGATCGGGAAGAGATCAGATGGAGAGAAACAGCCGGATCGAGCTAGATCTTTCCGGAGCCATCCTAGAGTGGTGGTGGGTTTGTTGGGTGGGAGAGGGCGAGGTTGGTGACGGCGGGGGGAGGGAATGGACCAGAGCTGTCCAAAAACCCTAGCGATAGTCTCATCTGCGTCGTCGTGAACAGAAGGCGTAATCGCCAGAGGCGTTTTCACCCTCCCACACCTGATTGGTGGGAGCGACGTGGCAACAGGGCCCACGCCAATCTGACTGCGTGGTCTCTGTCGCACCACAAGGGAACAATCCCCCAACTCCGGCAACCTGGACCTCGCCGCCGACGACAAATCTTGATTCGCCGAGCACAAGCTCTGTTTAATCCCCATCGATTTTAATCCCATCATCGGCTGCGAGATCGTAAGACATACTTGTTTCCTTGGGATACAAATCCCCTCCCGTAACCTTGAACGAGCAACCAGTGGAACCTCGCCGCGTTCTCCGAACCACGGCGGCTCCAGCGTGTCGCGGCGAGGCAGTGGAGTCGCCCCACCCGTCTCCCTTCTCATGCGCTCGGCGGGATCACGCCCAGGATGCATTCCCAGCGGAGGGCACACCGTGGCTCTTCTGATTTTGCTTCCGCCCTCACCCAGATCACGAATTCGGCCGGCGGGGAGGACGGAAACGGGGGCATCCTCGCCCTCTCCTCCAGCATGGCCTCCTCGTAGATTTGCCGCGCCAGATTCCTTTGTTCCGCATCCGCCCTCCTTCAATGAATCTCGGCGACCTTCGCGGCCGCAGATAGCGCCACCGGATCGGTCACCGCCGCCACCGCCTGGTCGGCCACCTTCCACTCCTGCACGCACTGGATCCACTCGAAACTGGCGTCCCGGATCCTGGTCGCGCGCTCCGCCCACCCCCTGGCCCTGGTCGCCATGAGCACCGCCTGTGGGATTGGGGAAATCAATCGTAGGATCTCGCGCGTGGTCGGCGCAGGCTGCTGGGGTGGGGGAGGCGTGGGCGCAGGCAGCGCCAGCACCCCTCGCCGGCGTGGTTCGATCTGAGGTGGTGGTGGCTATGGCGGGGGGAAGGTGCGGCGTCGCGAGAACGAGAGCGAGGGGCATGCGGGCCTCTCAAAGTCACTTCCTCCTTGCTACGTTTCCTAGTCGACCTGGTTTAATTTTTTAAGGGAAATCGAGTAATTTAGTTAATGTTCTAATCTCATTGAGCTGGTGCAACCTTAGTGGTTCACCGGCATTTACATCTCATGGGCGCTCCTGGAGGTGTTCGAAGCGCATACCATCCTACATGAACTCTACGACCAGGTGCTTCCCTCAACGTTGTCGTGGTGCACCTCTTTTGCGTCCTCAACCAGCAACACAATTTGCTCATGGGTGCAACTTGGCTCGACATTCATGTCTTTCATGACCTTGTGTACGTCGACCTTGGAGTAAACAAATTCACCTCCCAATAGAATTCTCGATTGCACAACATGTGTGTGCAGGCGTTAGGACGAGGAGAAATATGGAGCTAGCCCCAAGTCCCTGTTTTATTAGACAAAAGGACATACGCATACTTGAGGGCAATGATGGACAACACACCAGAGGAACGAACCCATTGTTAGCTTCACACAAAGGCAGACTTCCTCGTGGAACCATTTGCCCATCGCCGAAGAGACCCCCGCTCTCTTGCCCTAGCTAGAAGGGCGCCGACCCGTTGGACGACGATGTGCTCACCAGAGCACGAATGAGACCTAGAAACCAGCCGCCAAGAAAGAAAAATATTGAGCCGGGCAACCGTCCCTGCCACACCATGCCGATCGAAAGCAACACCATCGACGTGGTCCTTGGTCAACACCCCGACTACCAGCTGGAGTTACCAAGATCACGAGACGACGCCTCTAAGGAGGGAACAAGACGATAGAGTCGCATATTCAAGAAAAAGACGATAGAGTCGCTATACCAGTGTCCCCCCATTCTAGAAGGACACGTGTCGATGTCAGGCCACTGATAGGCTTCTCAAAATAGGGTAAAGCAACCTTGCTACTTGCCTGGTGTCAAAACCAATTCAAACACCTTATATAGTCTATAATTCTAATTTTCTTACGTAACAATACACTAGAAAAGTATTTGAAGATGTTTTTGTTAGACAAATATGCATCTGAGTCTGCAACTAAGATATTTAAGGATATCAACAACCCCTATATTTACATAATGGAAATGTAGTATATTAATCCACAAGGACACGCCATATTGTTTTTATTTAAGAAAAAAACATAAGGTTTGCTATAAATACAATTTTTGTAAAAAGTATTTTCAATTCTCAATAATAAACATTAGAAATTAACTATATAAACACCATATCCTAATATGTGTTAATGTTGTTAGGTGGATATATATGCTAACTAAGAAAAAAGAAGAAATATACTAGTAAGATCATTGGTTGTCAACGAATTATAATTAAGGAAATATAAAAGTTTAGCATAAATATTATTTATTTTATCTTGCTCGATCCTTGAAACGAGGGGTGGGATGAATCTGTGCCCTCATTAGTTTGAGGAACTTTATCTACGTTTAATAAAATGGTTGTGTGATAATGTGATGCAAAGGCCGGGGTAATTCCCTTTTCAAAAAATAACTAGGTCTTTGCTGGCGCGTGTCGCCGCGCCCGTCTATGTTTACAATAGAAGGATAGGATTTTCATATATACATGAGAAAAATGAAGTTGTAATAGATAGTAGGGAAAAACTTTTTTCCCTAGGTCTGATGATCTTAGAGTTGAACATGAAAACACACATTGTTGCACATGAGCATTCACATTTTAGTACTTCAATACATTTTAGGGTTTTGATAATAATCGTAGATTGTATAGATCTACATGTACATATCAAGAAAGTGGCTTCTATGAATACGATGTAAGAGTACTTCTCAGGCTCACCTGGAACAGCTCGAAGCATCAATCAAGGCGTGATCTCCAGTTTTTTGTTCAGATGGTCATGAAAGATTATCCAAGGTTACCGTGTGATTTGCAAAGGGCATTGTATGATGGAGGCTACCTATCTGAAGTTGAACTGCCGCTAGTAGTAGCGGTTGGTAAATGTACAGAAAAATCTTAGCGAACTCATTAGCGTCTCTGTTTGTACATGATACAGTTGGTTTTAACAGAAATTGTGTCTCTGTTTGTACATGCTACAGTTGGTTTTACCACAAACAGTAAAGTTCAACATTGGTGTAAATTGTTTCCTCGGAAACATGCTCAATGTGCATGGCCAATTACTTTTCTCAGGAGCATGTTTGGTATGTTGGGAACAGTTTTATTTGGAACGGGTGCATTGCTTGGCCAGACATTCTTCCAGGATTGTTTTTATTGGTAGCTCACCTTGTCATCACTCCGCGCTTACTATATTTATTTGTGTGTAATCCCATGTGATGACACTACGTGCCTTATGTGAGCTGCTTGATGATAACATGGAATTACTCGTGCTTGTACCGGTTTATATATATAATGTAGCTGACTTGTGTGGTATTCAGTTAAGTTTGGGTGTTCTGTACATGTAAATTCAGTTAAAGTTGCTCCTGCATGTGGTAGTTGCTAAAGGGCCACAGCATGTAGAAGGCATCTCTAGCTGATCCAGGATGGTGCCATTGAACAATTGGGGTTGTGAATTGCAGTTAAGTTTGGTGTCCCATTCATAAGCCAGTGGCTGTTTTAAGCAAGGGAAAGGGTAATGTGTTTGTGAGATGAGGTTGAAAACTGAATAAATTTGCATATCTGTTGCAGATGTTGTCTGTGGATTTTGTTTGGGCGATCGACCCAGCGTTCGAGGCGTGGGCCGGTCTGTTTAGCGTTTCAGCGATCCCGTTTTTGGAACCTTCTATGGTGTGTCTAGCCGGTTTCTTTTTTTCGGTTTTAGGAGCCTTCTAGGAGGTTCCTGAACTGGGTTTCATTTTTTCTTTTCCTTCCCTTTTTTTTATTTTCTATTTTATTTTATTTCCTTTTTTCATTCCTTTCATATTTCTATTTTTTACAATTTATTTTTTGTATTTCAACAAATGTTCTGAAATTTTAAAAATGTTCGCATTTTTCAAGTTTTGTCCACTTTTTAAAGGATGTTCCTATTTTTCAATTTTGTTCAGAAATTCCAAGAAAGTATAGAATTTCAAATTTTGTTTGCATCTGTTGATAAAATGTTTGAAAATTCTAAAACGTTTGAATGTCAAAAAATCTTCGCATTTTAAAATTTGTTCACAAACTAAAAAAATGTTCAAGAACTTCAAAACAAACGATCCCATTTATAAAATTTGTTCTCCCATTAAAGAAATGTTCATGATTCAAAATTTGTTCACAAATTCAAAAAAATCTCATTTTTAAATTTTATTCACAAATTCAAAAATGTTCTAGAAATTCAAAAAATGTTCCTATTTTCCGTCTTTGTTTTCAAATTCAAAAAATACTACCGTTTCGGGTTCACAAATTTTAAAAAGTTCATGTTAAAAAATTTGAAAATTCAAAAAATGTATTGAGTTTTTGTAAAATTATTCATAATTTTTAAAAATGGTCATGTTTTTTAAAAACTTGTTTTTCAAAAACTGTTTTGAGTTTTCAAAAAAAAGTTTTCTGCCTAATTAAGTAATTGTCTTCCTAATTGAAAAATAGCTACTTCTAATTATATTTAGGCCTAATTAACAGCCTCATTATTAATGAATCAATTTTCAAATTTAGTTGGTGCGAATAAATCCCTATTTAACTGGATCTAATTAATTGCACATGTAATTAACTGCTTATCAAATTAATTGCATTAATGTGATCATTTTTATTTAGCCGAAATGGAGGCGATGCTACCAACTCACCATGACGTACAACTCTGTGTCGATTCTGATAGTATACCGAGTACAAAATAATAGGTTAGTCAGAGAAGAATGAAATAGGAAAAATGAAACCAAAAAACGAAACATAAAAAAAAATGAAAAATAAAAAACACGGGCACACATCAAATGTGTCGGGCAACTTTGATTATAGTTGATGTTTTGGTAAGTTTTGATTTGATTTGGTTATGAGTAGTAGAAGTCAATGAAAGTTTGAGTTTAGTTGGGATTTTCTTAAGATTTCATTTGAATGAGTTAATGGGTGACGTTGTTTTGGGAAAGTGTCGATTTGATTGAGTTAATGCACACGTCAAATGTGCCGGGCAACTTTGATTATAGTTGATGTTTTGATAAGTTTTGATTTGATTTGGTTATGAGTAGTAGAAGGCAATGGAAGTTTGGATTTAGATGAGATTTTCTTAAGATTTGATTTGAATGTGTTAATGCATGACATTGTTTTGGGAAAGTGCCGATTTCATTGAGTTAATGCACACGTGAAATTTGCCGGCCCAAATTGGTTGCTCTTGGTTGCTAAAGGTCGCCTGTAAGACGCTCGCGAACGTAATATATGATTGGTGAGACATGAGGCGAGACTACCAACTTCTCCTTTAGGAGTATAGAGATGATGCATAATTTATAGTTGAACTATAAGTTTGTAACATAGGAACACTCCTTTGGCACGGATAAGAATAAACGAATGCATATTTAGATTTCTATAATGGAGAATGTAAAGTGCAATGACCAAGAAAATGCATATATTTAGATAATGGAGAGAACCAAAAGAATTAGATAATTGATACCATGCCGACCTTCATGGAGGTAGAAGGCTTGGCGGGGGAAGGCTTATGGTGCCAAAGGCTCGTCTTTCGAATTATACTCCCTCCGTTTCTAAATATAAGTCTTTCTAGAGATTTCACTGCGGATTATATACGGAGTAAAATGAGTGAATCTATACTCTAAAGTACGTCTATATATATCCGTACGTAGTCCGCATTAAAATCTCTATAAAAAGACTTATATTTAGGTACGGAGAGAGTATATATTTATATTAACATATTACCCTTTGTGAAGAAAAGTTGAACAAGAGACTTGTCAGATTGTTCGCACAGGGAAGAAACACCTGGGGTGCTGGAGGCCGGCACCTGTTGACCGCAGCTAGCCAAGTGTAGATTTTGCTGCCAGAGGTTTGGGGGTGCCTGAACCATATCGATACCATAGAAGAGGGTGTTGCACGACGATTTGAGCGAGTGAGAGATATCTCTGTCCCATCTTCCTTGGGCCAGAGGCTCTGATCTTCAATCACCAGCAATCTGAGAGCCGAACGCCTGAAACAAGCCTGCTTGTGATAAGTACATCTATACTTATAGGTTATCCGATCCATCAGTACTGGAATCAGCATTACTAACTGACTTTAGGTGCAACAGGAATTAGTACTCTGACAGAGTGACCATAAAAACTAAGAATTTAGACCTTCAAAAAAAAAAACTAAGAATATAGCTCATATAAGCAACGTTTGAACAAATGTGCTTTGAGAATTTCCAAGCTGTAATACCAGATAACACAATTCATGGATGTCAGATACAGAAACTATGAAACTGAATCCAGATAATACTGAACTTACCCTTATGAGGATGGATCAATCTGAATATCTAGGGAAACACAGACCAATAACAGTATGTTCTTATATCAGTAAAAACTGAAGGCAGCGTGGGGGGTCAATTACAACATGGAAAGTAAACCAAGGCAGCCGTCGTATTTACACCCTCTGTCCACTAATGTAAGACGTTTTGGCCAAAACGTCTTACATTAGTGAAGAGAGGTAATAGTTGGCAAATGAAGGACAACAACCACATCATCAAAATAAACTACTACTAGTAACTCTGTATGTATGTGTGCGTGCATGCACACTTGTGCTAAAGAAACTAAATAACTGCACACTGAACCTGCTATAGGGTCCATCAACATGGTCGTTTCTTCTCTTTCGTGTAACGTTTAACACCTACATGGATAGACTGAACAAAATAAGACAACTACAGTATTTTAGAGTACAACAATATTACCAACTGAATGACAAAAGCTACTACTTTCATGTACCCATTTGTCATACTAACAATAGAACACACAAATGAGATTGTTACTTTTGTCTATACAGATTATCTGCAGCAAGGGATTCAATGTTATTTTAATGCATAAGAAGCTGAATAGACTTGTTTGCAGAGCCAGTGCCATTTCTCTTCCTACACTACTGCCTTGATTTTTACGAATATAAACTTGGTAATCACCAAATATACACTGAAAATATATGGAGAAAAAAGAACTATTAAATAATTGGACGCATCAAGCATCAGAGAGGAAAACAGATATGAGTAATTAGTACAAAGTTTTTCTTTTTGGTGAAAAACGAATTTTAATTCTCAATCCCTGACTCCAAACTATGTTCAAAACCATGTTCACCCCAATTATGAAGAACTTCAACTGTAATTGTCGAACAAAATAGATTATATAAAACAATTAAAGCCTGATCTCTGATAATCCAGAGAACAAAGAGAGGGGGAGGTTCGAGAACTACTAACTCCAGCAACAGCATACTTACATCCATATATCTAAGCCAGGGAACAAATCCTAATACATGAGATTTTCATTTCAGAGCATAAGAAAGTGCACAGCAAATTAGTATATCCCAAGTTCCCAACCAATGGACTCATAGCGTGATAGTTTTTTTTTTATGTTTGGACAGATTTAAGTGTTTGACAATGGATTATGTCTACTGTGAATTAAAGGCAGGATCTTCTGTTAGACATGCATTGGAATTTAAAATGCATGGTCCAGAGTAGATTATTAGCAACCAAAAAATGAAAGTAACTCACGCATGGTGCTGTCGGAATTGTCGTGGATGCGTATAGTTGAACAAAAGGACACAACATCGTAATATTTTGATGGTTAAATAGGAAGAGTGGATATTTAGTTAAAGATTCAAGGAATATACAGAGGCAACTAAGATAAAATCATATTTCCTGGATTAACATAATCAATTATTAATTTGCCGTGCTCTTATGGAAGATACCTACGGAATAACGGCTTGAACAGCTCAGCTTAACTTATAAAAAGCACCACCTATGTTGCCTGTAGGGCTTTGCTCTCCAACAGCACCTCCACTGCCAACATAGAGCTGGCAAGCAAACTATCTTTATCATATTTTGTCTCTGCTGCGTCGATTGCTACAATGAACCGCCACTTGGCAATTCAGAGATACACAGTTGGCTACTCCAAAGAGTGTCAGGTTCGTGATTTAAATAAACTGTGTAGACCAATTGAAGCCTAAAAACTTGATAAAGAAAAGAAAAGGGTTAAATTGTCTCCCTGAATCATATCATCATTGGCACTCAAACATATATGAAATGAAATACAGAAAACTGAACTGATAACTCACTGTTGAGTTTATATTTTGCAGCTTAAACCCGCATCCCTGTCCATGTACAAAATAAACAAAAGAGTATGCAGCCTATTCACAAAATAAACAAAAGTATATGGGGAATGGAGTTTAATCAAACACAGACCAAACAGGAATGGTAATTGGCCGAAATCACAATATTAAAAAATTTGGTACACCAACAATCGAAGATCCAGTAAATCATTAATAAAGTGATATATCAAACATAATTAGTTTGAGTGAGTGGATGTCAAATAATACAATTCATGGATGCCAGATACAGAAACTACAAAACCAAAAACAGAGAGTCATGGTTTGATGAATCCTCTCGACGCAATGGACAATACTTAACTTATCCTTATGGGGATGAATAAATCTGAATATTAGGAAATTATAGACTAATAAAAGTGTTTGTTGTATCTGCAAACTGAAGGTAATGTGTTGGGTCAATTATGAGAGTAAACCAACACTGGTTGGTAAGTAAACGGTAACAATAACACAATAAAGAAACGCTATGAACTATGTATGTGTGTGTGTATGGATGCACACTTGTGCTAAACAAATTTAAAAACTTCACACTGAACCTTCTATATGATCCATCAACACGGCCGTAAGCTTCAAAAGAAAAAAAAACCGCACTGTTCAACTCTTCATGATTGAGGCCAAACCTGCCATTGGCCACCCAATTTTTTGAAAAGAAAATAAACCAGCAAACAAGCAGAAATGTGAAAATGAGAATATCAAAGAGAAGATAAGGAAAGAGGATGATCTGTACCAACCATGGAACAACCATCTCAAATTGCTGCCTGATCTCTGTGTGTTGCCCATACCAGATCCAGTGGCACCATCGCCTGGTTGAGCTGGGCACGAGCCGTTCCTACACGAGAAACTGAGCCACTACATATGAAGAGCATTGGGCACTGTGGTCCATGTAGAAATGAGAAAGAGTTAAAATGCCCTTCTCAAATGCTCAGATGCTCTGGGGTTCAGATCTGCAATCAAAGCCATAGGTGTTAAAGTACCACATCTCCACCCTCTTACTTGACGGGCTGACATTCTGGATGAAGCTATTTCTAACCTGGAGGCGGATGCTGTTATAACTTTTGGTGTGTGATTCTATCTTATGGGTTAATAGAAAAAAAGGGGTTGTAAGTTGCAAGAAAGGATGCTTCCTGGTCTACTGTTCCTCGGAAATAACTTATGCCCAAGGCCATTGTTAAGTTGTTACTGCATTTAAATCAATCTACCATGTCATGCAAACAACTTGACAGCCGACACTATGCCGTTTCTAACTGCTTTTTGTTCTTTGTTCGTCCAATCTATAAGAGGAGAGCATATGAGCCATTCTTTCATTTTTTAGCTCACTGGCCATCCGCTGGCAATTTCGGGCTTTATACTGAAAAGAGATCTGCAACAACATTGGAAAGCTTGGGTTCGATCCAATCCTATCTCCTTATGCATGAACATATAAGGTAGTAGTACATAAGGATCTTGAGAAAACATGTTAGTCACGTATAACAGAGGTACTGCGTTCAAGGTTTTATTCTACCAATCTATCCATGCCATTAATCCTGCTTCCCTGCCATTGTTTTTCTGATGACTATACCTCAGGAGAGATGACTAGACACTTCCCTGCCACTAATCCTGAAACAAGATGTAGTGACTAGACACAGGGATCATATAACTCTTAGTTGCGAAAGAATGATCATGGCAGTTAGATACAGGATTATCTAATCTTTGGAGGAAAAAAAAATAAACACTTCTTTAATTGCACCACCTTTTCTAATCACTGTCAATCGTGATATCACAAGCAGCAAAAGTACAGCGCTTCTAGTTCTTGAAACATGTGACCAACTCTGCGCTCAGGTTCAAGAAAATTGCAAAAGGGAACCAACTTCTTTTTATTTCTCCTCGTAGTGTGACATATCACAGCAACTTACATCAAGATTACAAAGCAGGGCTTGCATAAAACAAGCAAAACACTTCTTAATTACATCCAGAACACTACAGGAGAAAAGGACAGGATATGCTTAGACACTACATAAGAGTTAGAGCAGTGGCGCGTGGTTTGCAGCTCTCCCCTGTGATCATACTTAAGCCCAAACGTGCTCATATGGAGCACGCAACAATCGACGATGCATGTAGGCTCCACTCCCTCGCGCTGCACACAATCGACAAGGCAAAAGTTGCTGTTGCCCATGTACGCGAGAGTGGCCCTTGTTGCTGCCAGCCGCCGCTCCGGGACTTTGAGGAACAACTTCTCCTTCGCAATCTTACAATATGGCTGCACAGCACTTTCGCGGCTGCGGGAGGCAACTTCACAGGCACAAATGTACCCGTCTTTACGGAGCCCAATCCATGCGTCTAGCTCGCTGTCGTAGTAGCCTTGCCCTTGGAAAGGCAGAGCCCAATCCCCATGCCACCTCCACTCAGAACGCTTGGTGTTGAATGAGAAGGTACCCTTTGGAACATGTTGATAAAGACTGTCGTGTGCAGACATGAATATGGTGTGCCCGTCCGGGTGCAGCGCGTAAGAGGAAATTATATCATCCATGGCAAAATGGCGGTGGCGATGGCACCCTTTTCCAGGACCAGTCCATGGCTGGCCGTGGATCACACATCTCATCGCTCCCCGTGGCTGCCCATGACATGGCCTCAAAAGAGTGCTGCTCGCCGGCATGGCGAGATGTCGATGCATACAACGTATCACCGGTGGCCACAGAGATGTCAATGCCACCAAGCAGTGAACGTGGTAGGCTTGGCCCGATGGTGATTCCCGCTATCTCGGTATCATATACGAGGATGGGAGTCTGTGGACAGTGTGGGTTGGTGGCGATGAAGATGCTGTTACCAAAGGCCGTGAAGCTCATGCCAAGATGGCGTACTGGCACGGGAAACCGGAGGACGGGAGGGTCAGGGAACCCAAACTGCACGTCGCTGGTGCAGGTATCTTGCAAAGTGTCGGCATCAACCTTGTAGATGCTGAAGCCCGTGTCCCAATCATCCAGCACCAGGTAGAGGTGCTTCTTGGGCGCACGCCGCGGCCTTTTTCCGGTGCGGTCGCCGTCCAGTTGCGAGTGCTGACGCTTAGACATGTCTCCTCCTATCGATCTTCCCGCACTAACTGGATCTAAAGATTGAATTTTTGATTCTGATGGAGGTTACGAGGTTGCCAGTAGAGGAGAAGAAATTTATAGAGAAACGGAAGGGCAAGGAGGAGGCGACAATGGGAATCCAGATCTAACCTGGGGATGTGAGAGGGCTTCGAATCCCTCCCTCCTCTTATTTATGAAGAAGAAGTAGGCTGACTCCCAGCCGGGCTCGGATTGCAGATAGGCAATGGCAGAGTACCTAGCTAGAGCCCGAGTCGGAAGGAGCAGAACCACCATGGCGAGCGCAGTACTCCACAAGAGAGCCACAATGGAGCTAGGGTTGGGGGAGGGGGCCGAATCAAGAGTGAAATCGGGAAGTGAAAGGAAAATAGGGGTCACCGCCTCACCGGAGTTGCCGCGCCGTGGTGGCCGGAGTCGTCGCCGCCGCTCTCGTGCTCCAGGCGCCCGTGGACTGCTTGAGTTGCCGGGCCGCCCGTATGGCTAGAAATAAGGCAGTTGAGACGCGCCGCCCCTCCCGTGGTCGCCGAAATCTTGGTGTGGTCGCGCCGCCCCTCCCGTGGTCGCCGAAATGTTGATGTGGCCGGCGGCGCTCCGCCCCTCCTCTGCTTCCCCTCCTTTCTTTGCGCGTCTGTTATTCTCTTTCAGGCAACTTTTTTTTTAGGCAAACTCCGAAACTTTTATTACGACGTCACAATGTTTACATGAACGAAAGAGAGTCCGTTCGGCTGTCCCAACCAAACATGTTGGCCAGCCAGAAGAGATAAAGCATGCTTCGCGAGCTTATGAGCCTCGATATTCGAGCTCCTAAATTCGTGCCAAAAATTACACAAAAGGAAATTTGATCTATGCTCTATTATTTCATGTATGATCGCACCATATACTGTTGGATTGTTGTCTTGGATGTCTTCGACCACCACCTTTGAGTCGGACGCCACTTGTATAGTTGAGACATGCAGATCATCCGCAAGGGCCAACGCCTCCCTAATCGCCATGCATTCAAGAGTGGCCGGATCGGAAATGCCTTAAAAAACCACAGCTGATGCTCCCAGAAAAAGGCCAGCAGAGTCTCTTGATATTGCCGCTACGGAACCGTGTCTCCTTCCCCTCCCCACAGCAGCGTCTACATTCAGTTTTTTCCGCCATGATGGTGGAGGAATCCAGCTCGTCAGACAAGGAGTAGGATTGCCACCCTGCCTCAGATTAACAGATTTGATAGCTTCAAGTTCCCTCATATAAGACTGAATAAACGCATGTACCTGAAAGGGACTTTGGTATATTTGCTCGTAGATCGCCTTTCGGCGGGCTCCCCACAAAGCCCAGAGTGTTACCACGAGAGTAGTGAAGTTCTCATGGGATAGCGCCTGGTGCATGGCAGAGAGCCACCTCTTCGCGTCACCTTCTTCGTTCCTACTCAGTGCATCGATGATATGTTCACAGGACAAAGCCCAAGTACTCCGGGATACAGTGCAGTCTAGCAAAGTGTGTCTCCAAGTGTCTTCCCCTCCGCAAAGGACGCACGCTGGCGTGTCCGTCATGTTCCAATGATGCAAGAGTGCCGCGGTTGGAGTGGTGCTCTTTGCAAATCTCCATAGGAAAATCTTAAGCTTCGATGGTACTTTAAGCCCCCATAGATTGGTCCAGATCTCACTATCAGCCTGTGAGTGAGAAGACCCCCCTTGCTCATATAACCAAGCTTCTCTGCTTAGTTTCTTCTGGTGGATCATGTGGTAAGCAGTTCTAACCGAGAAAATGCCCCGTCTGTCCTCGCTCCATGCCCAAAAATCCTCAATCTGTCTAGTGCAGAGAGGAATCTGCAAAATAGTTTCCGCATCGATTGGAATGAATGTTGCTCGGACCAGTTGTTCATTCCAAGAGCAAGTGGTGCTGTTTATAAGTTCAGACACTTTGTGAGGTGGGTGTTGGACCAGAGATGTTAATGGTCGCTTCATGTGTGTGCGGGGTAGCCAATTATCGTGTCAGATGTCCGTGGTTTCACCGTTTCCAATTCTTCTCACAAGTCCCTGCACCATGATATCTCGCCCATCCAGGATTGCCCGCCAAATTTGTGATGGATGATTTCCAAGACTTGCTTCAAAAAGAGAGGCATCAGGGAAGTAAACCCCCTTCAGAATGCGAGCGCTCAAAGATGTGGGGTTTTGAAGCATCCTCCATGCCTTCTTCGACAGTAAGGCAAGATTGAAAATCTCCAAATCCCTGAAACCGAGGCCGCCTAGATGCTTTGACTTTGTCATCTCGTCCCAGGCTATCCAGTTTGGTTTGTGTTTCCCCTGCTTGCTCCCCCACCAAAACTGTCTGATCAGGGAGGTAATATTCTCGCATAAACCTCGTGGGAGGCGGAAACAAGACATAGAAAAAACCGGTATAGACTGTGCCACCGATTTGATAAGTACTTCCTTGCCCGCTGAAGATAATAGTTTCTCCATCCACCCTCTGATTTTCTCCCACACACGATCTCTCAGATATCTGAAAGTGCCATTCTTTGAATGCCCAACATCAGTAGGCATCCCCAAGTACCTGTCACTGAGCGATTCATTCTGAACGTTTAATGTGTTCTTGATACTATCTCTCATAACTTGTGGACATCCTTTACTAAAGAAAATAGAGGATTTCTCATTATTTATCCGTTGTCCAGATTGTTGGGAATCGTAGCATAATTTAAAATTTTCCTACGCTCACCAAGATGCATCTATGGAGTCTACTAGCAACGAGGGGAAAGGAGTGGATCTACATACCCTTGTAGATCGCGAGCGGAAGCGTTCCAATGAACGTGGATGACGGAGTCGTACTCGCCGTGATCCAAATCACCGATGACCGAGTGCCGAACGGACGGCACCTCCGCGTTCAACACACGTACGGTGCAGCGACGTCTCCTCCTTTCTTGATCCAGCAAGGGGGGAGGAGAGGTTGATGGAGATCCAACAGCACGACGGTGTGGTGGTGGATGTAGCGGCTCTCCGGCAGGGCTTCACCGAGCTTCTGCGCGAGAGAGAGAGGTGTTGCAGGGGAGGAGGGAGGCGCCAAAGGCTGTAGTGTGCTGCCCTCCCTCCCCCCCTTTATATAGGCCCCCAAGGGGGGTGCGCAGCCCTTGGAGATGGGATCTCCAAGGGGGGGGGCGGCGGCCAAGGGGGGAAGGGGTTGCCTTGCCCCCCAAGGCAAGGGGAAACTCCCCCCCCTTAGGGTTCCCAACCCTAGGCGCATGGGGGGGAGGCCCAAAGTGGCGCCCCAGCCCATTAGGGGCTGGTTCCCCTCCACTTTCAGCCCACGGGGCCCTCCGGGACAGGTGGCCCCACCCGGTGGACCCCCGGGACCCTTCCGGTGGTCCCGGTACAATACCGATAACCCCCGAAACTTTCCCGGTGGCCAAAACTGGACTTCCTATATATAATTCTTCACCTCCGGACCATTCCGGAACCTCTCGTGACGTCCGGGATCTCATCCGGGACTCCGAACAACTTTCTGGTTTCCGCATACATATATCTCTACAACCCTAGCGTCACCGGACCTTAAGTGTGTAGACCCTACGGGTTCGGGAGACATGCAGACATGACCGAGACGCCTCTCCGGTCAATAACCAACAGCGGGATCTGGATACCCATGTTGGCTCCCACATGTTCCACGATGATATCATCGGGTGAACCACGGTATCGAGGATTCAATCAATCCGTATGCAATTCCCTTTGTCAATCGGTATGTTACTTGCCCGAGATTCGATCGTCGGTATCCCAATACCTTGTTCAATCTCGTTACCGGCAAGTCTCTTTACTCGTACCGCAATGCATGATCCCGTGACTAACGCCTTAGTCACATTGAGCTCATTATGATGATGCATTACCGAGTGGGCCCAGAGATACCTCTCCGTTTACACGGAGTGACAAATCCCAGTCTCGATCCGTGCCAACCCAACAGACACTTTCGGAGATACCCGTAATGCACCTTTATAGTCACCCAGTTACGTTGTGACGTTTGGCACACCCAAAGCACTCCTACGGTATCCGGGAGTTGCACGATCTCATGGTCTAAGGAAAAGATACTTGACATTGGAAAAGCTCTAGCAAACGAAACTACACGATCTTTTATGCTATGCTTAAGTTGGGTCTTGTCCATCACATCATTCTCCTAATGATGTGATCCCGTTATCAATGACATCCTATGTCCATAGTCAGGAAACCATGACTATCTGTTGATCAACGAGCTAGTCAACTAGAGGCTTACTAGGGACAGGTTGTGGTCTATGTATTCACACATGTATTACGATTTCCGGACAATACAATTATAGCATGAATAAAAGACTATTATCATGAACACAGAAATATAATAATAACCATTTATTATTGCCTCTAGGGCATATTTCCAACAGTCTCCCACTTGCACTAGAGTCAATAATCTAGTTACATTGTGATGAATCGAACACCCATTGCGTCCTGGTGTTGATCATGTTTTGCCCTAGGGAGAGGTTTAGTCAACGGATCTGCTACATTCAGGTCCGTGTGTACTTTACAAATATCTATGTCTCCATTTTGAACACTTTCACGAATGGAGTTGAAGCGACGCTTGATATACCTGGTCTTCCTGTGAAACCTGGGCTCCTTCGCAAGGGCAATAGCTCCAGTGTTGTCACATAAGAGAGTCATTGGGCCCGACGCATTGGGAATCACCCCTAGGTCGGTAATGAACTCCTTTATCCAGACTGCTTCCTGTGCTGCCTCCGAGGCTGCCATGTATTCCGCTTCACATGTAGATCCCGCCACGACGCTTTGCTTGCAACTGCACCAGCTTACTGCTCCTCTATTCAAAATATACACGTATCCGGTCTGTGACTTCGAGTCATCCGGATCTGTGTCGAAGCTAGCGTCGACGTAACCCTTTACGACGAGCTCTTCGTCACCTCCATAAACGAGAAACATATCCTTAGTCCTCTTCAGGTACTTCAGGATATTCTTGACCGCTGTCCAGTGTTCCTTGCCGGGATTACTTTGGTACCTTCCTACCAAACTTACGGCAAGGTTTACATCAGGTCTGGTACACAGCATGACATACATAATAGACCCTATGGCCGAGGCATAGGGGATGACACTCATCTCTTCTATATCTTCTGCCGTGGTCGGGCATTGAGCCGTGCTCAATTGCACACCTTGCAATACAGGCAAGAACCCCTTCTTGGACTGATCCATACTGAACTTCTTCAATATCTTGTCAAGGTATGTACTCTGTGAAAGACCAATGAGGCGTCTTGATCTATCTCTATAGATCTTGATGCCTAATATATAAGCAGCTTCTCCAAGGTCCTTCATTGAAAAACATTTATTCAAATAGGCCTTTATACTTTCCAAGAATTCTATATCATTTCCCATCAATAATATGTCATCCACATATAATATGAGAAATGCTACAGAGCTCCCACTCACTTTCTTGTAAACACAGGCTTCTCCATAAGTCTGTGTAAACCCAAACGCTTTGATCATCTCATCAAAGCGAATGTTCCAACTCCGAGATGCTTGCACCAGCCCATAGATTGAGCGCTGGAGCTTGCATACTTTGTTAGCATTCTTAGGATCGACAAAACCTTCCGGCTGCATCATATACAACTCTTCCTTAAGGAAGCCGTTAAGGAATGCCGTTTTGACGTCCATCTGCCATATCTCATAATCATAGTATGCGGCAATTGCTAACATGATTCGGACGGACTTCAGCTTCGCTACGGGTGAGAAAGTCTCATCGTAGTCAACCCCTTGAACTTGCCGATAACCCTTAGCGACAAGTCGAGCTTTGTAGATGGTCACATTACCATCTGCGTCCGTCTTCTTCTTAAAGATCCATTTGTTTTCTATGGCTCGCCGCTCATCGGGCAAGTCAGTCAAAGTCCATACTTTGTTTTCATACATGGATTCTATCTCGGATTTCATGGCTTCTAGCCATTTGTCGGAATCCGGGCCCGCCATCGCTTCTTCATAGTTCGAAGGTTCACCGTTGTCTAACAACATGATTTCCAGGACAGGGTTGCCGTACCACTCTGGTGCGGAACGTGTCCTTGTGGACCTACGAAGTTCAGTGGCAACTTGATCCGAAGCTTCATGATCATCATCATTAACTTCCTGCCCCGTCGGTGTAGGCACCACAGGAACATTTTCCCGCGCTGCGCTATTTTCCGACTCGGAAGGGGTGACTATCACCTCATCAAGTTCCACTTTCCTCCCACTCAATTCTTTCGAGAGAAACTCCTTCTCTAGAAAGGACCCGTTCTTGGCAACGAAGATCTTGCCTTCGGATCTGAGGTAGAAGGTGTACCCAATAGTTTCCTTAGGGTATCCTATGAAGACGCATTTTTCCGATTTGGGTTCGAGCTTTTCAGGTTGAAGTTTCTTGACATAAGCATCGCATCCCCAAACTTTTAGAAACGACAGCTTAGGTTTCTTCCCAAACCATAATTCATACGGTGTCGTCTCAACGGATTTAGACGGTGCCCTATTTAAAGTGAACGCGGCAGTCTCTAAAGCATAACCCCAAAATGAGAGCGGTAAATCGGTAAGAGACATCATAGATCGCACCATATCCAATAGAGTGCGATTACGACGTTCGGACACACCATTTCTCTGAGGTGTTCCAGGCGGCGTGAGTTGTGAAACTATTCCACATTTCCTTAAGTGTGTACCAAATTCGTGACTTAAATATTCTCCACCACGATCTGATCGTAAGAATTTTATTTTCCTGTCACGTTGATTCTCGACTTCACTCTGAAATTCCTTGAACTTTTCAAAGGTTTCAGACTTGTGTTTCATTAGGTAGACATACCCATATCTACTTAAGTCATCAGTGAGAGTGAGAACATAACGATATCCTCCGCGAGCCTCAACACTCATTGGACCACACACATCGGTATGTATGATTTCCAATAAGTTGGTTGCTCGCTCCATTGTTCCGGAGAACGGAGTCTTGGTCATCTTACCCATGAGGCATGGTTCGCACGTGTCAAATGATTCGTAATCAAGAGACTCCAAAAGTCCATCTGCATGGAGCTTCTTCATGCGCTTGACACCAATGTGACCAAGGCGGCAGTGCCACAAGTATGTGGGACTATCGTTATCAACTTTACATCTTTTGGTATTTACACTATGAACATGTGTAGCATCACGTTCGAGATTCATCAAGAATAAACCATTGACCAGCGGGGCATGACCATAAAACATATCTCTCAAATAAATAGAACAACCATTATTCTCAGATTTAAATGAGTAGCCATCTCGAATTAAAAGAGATCCAGATACAATGTTCATGCTCAAAGCTGGCACTAAATAACAATTATTGAGGTTTATAACTAATCCCGTGGGTAGATGCAGAGGTAGCGTGCCGACGGCGATCACATCGACCTTGGAACCATTCCCGACGCGCATCGTTACCTCGTCTTTTGCCAGTCTCCGTTTATTCCGTAGTTCCTGATTTGAGTTACAAATATGAGCAACCGCACCGGTATCAAATACCCAGGAGCTACTACGAGTACTGGTAAGGTACACATCAATTACTTGTATATCACATATACCTTGGGTGTTGCCGGCCTTCTTCTTGTCCGCTAAATATTTGGGGCAGTTCCGCTTCCAGTGACCACTTCCCTTGCAATAAAAGCACTCAGTCTCGGGCTTGGGTCCATTCTTTGACTTCTTCCCGGTAACTGGCTTACCGGGCGCGGCAACTCCCTTGCCGTCCTTCTTGAAGTTCTTCTTACCCTTGCCCTTCTTGAACTTAGTGGTTTTATTCACCATCAACACTTGATGTTCCTTTTTGATCTCCCCTTCCGCTGATTTTAGCATTGAATATACCTCGGGAATGGTCTTTTCCATCCCCTGCATATTGTAGTTCATCACAAAGCTCTTGTAGCTTGGTGGAAGCGACTGGAGGATTCTGTCAATGACCGCGTCATCCGGGAGATTAACTCCCAGCTGAGACAAGCGGTTGTGCAACCCAGACATTCTGAGTATGTGCTCACTAACAGAACTGTTCTCCTCCATTTTACAGCTGAAGAACTTGTCGGAGACATCATATCTCTCGACCCGGGCATGAGCTTGAAAAACCAGTTTCAGCTCCTCGAACATCTCGTATGCTCCATGTTTCTCAAAACGCTTTTGGAGACCCGGTTCTAAGCTGTAAAGCATGCCGCACTGAACGAGGGAGTAATCATCAGCACGCTGCTGCCAAGCATTCATAACGTCTTGGTTCTCAGGGATTGGTGCTTCACCTAGCGGTGCTTCTAAGACATAATCTTTCTTGGCAACTATGAGGATGAGCCTCAGGTTCCGGACCCAGTCCGTATAGTTGCTGCCATCATCTTTCAGCTTGGTTTTCTCTAGGAACGCGTTGAAATTGAGGACAACGTGGGCCATTTGATCTACAATACATAGTGTAAAGATTTTTTAGACTAAGTTCATGATAATTAAGTTCATATAATCAAATTATTTAATGAACTCCCACTCAGATAGACATCCCTCTAGTTATCTAAGTGAAACATGATCCGAACTCAACTAGGCCGTGTCCGATCATCACGTGAGACGGACTAGTCAAGATCGGTGAACATCTCCATGTTGATCGTATCTTCTATACGACTCATGCTCGACCTTTCGGTTCTCCGTGTTCCGAGGCCATGTCTGTACATGCTAGGCTCGTCAAGTCAACCTAAGTGTATTGCGTGTGTTCCGAGGCCATGTCTGTACATGCTAGGCTCGTCAACACCCGTTGTATGCGAACGTAAGAATCTATCACACCCGATCATCACGTGGTGCTTCGAAACGACGAACCTTCGCAACGGTGCACAGTTAGGGTGAACACTTTCTTGAAATTATTATAAGGGATCATCCTACTTGCTACCGTCGTACTAAGCAAATAAGATGCAAAAACATGATAAACATCACATGCAATCAAATAGTGACATGATATGGTCAATATCATCATGCTCCTTTGATCTCCATCTTCGGGGCACCATGATCATCTTCGTCACCGGCACGACACCATGATCTCCATCATCATGATCTCCATCATTGTGTCTTCATGAAGTTGTCACGCCAACGATTACTTCTACTTCTATGGCTAACCGTTTAGCAACAAAGTAAAGTAAATTACATGGCGTTATTCAATGACACGCAGGTCATGCAAAATAATAAAGACAACTCCTATGGCTCCTGCCGGTTGTCATACTCATCGACATGCAAGTCGTGATTCCTATTACAAGAATATGATCAATCTCATACATCACATATATCATTCATCACATCTTCTGGCCATATCATATCACATATATCACTTGCTGCAAAAACAAGTTAGACGTCCTCTAATTGTTGTTGCAAGTTTTTTTACGTGGTTTGTAGGTTTCTAGCAAGAACGATTTCTTACCTACGTATGACCACAACGTGATTTGCCAATTTCTATTTATCCTTCATAAGGACCCTTTTCATCGAATCCGTTCCGACTAAAGTAGGAGAGACAGACACCCGCTAGCCACCTTATGCAACTAGTGCATGTCAGTCGGTGGAACCTGTCTCACGTAAGCGTACGTGTAAGGTCGGTCCGGGCCGCTTCATCCTACAATGCCGCCGAAACAAGAAATGACTAGTAGCGGCAAGAAGAATTGGCAACATCAACGCCCACAACTTCTTTGTGTTCTACTCGTGCATAGTAACTACGCATAGGCCTGGCTCTGATACCACTGTTGGGAATCGTAGCATAATTTAAAATTTTCCTACGCTCACCAAGATGCATCTATGGAGTCTACTAGCAACGAGGGGAAAGGAGTGGATCTACATACCCTTGTAGATCGCGAGCGGAAGCGTTCCAATGAACGTGGATGACGGAGTCGTACTCGCCGTGATCCAAATCACCGATGACCGAGTGCCGAACGGACGGCACCTCCGCGTTCAACACACGTACGGTGCAGCGACGTTTCCTCCTTTCTTGATCCAGCAAGGGGGGAGGAGAGGTTGATGGAGATCCAACAGCACGACGGTGTGGTGGTGGATGTAGCGGCTCTCCGGCAGGGCTTCACCGAGCTTCTGCGCGAGAGAGAGAGGTGTTGCAGGGGAGGAGGGAGGCGCCAAAGGCTGTAGTGTGCTGCCCTCCCTCCCCCCCTTTATATAGGCCCCCAAGGGGGGTGCGCAGCCCTTGGAGATGGGATCTCCAAGGGGGGGGGCGGCGGCCAAGGGGGGAAGGGGTTGCCTTGCCCCCCAAGGCAAGGGGAAACTCCCCCCCTTAGGGTTCCCAACCCTAGGCGCATGGGGGGGAGGCCCAAAGTGGCGCCCCAGCCCATTAGGGGCTGGTTCCCCTCCACTTTCAGCCCACGGGGCCCTCCGGGACAGGTGGCCCCACCCGGTGGACCCCCGGGACCCTTCCGGTGGTCCCGGTACAATACCGATAACCCCCGAAACTTTCCCGGTGGCCAAAACTGGACTTCCTATATATAATTCTTCACCTCCGGACCATTCCGGAACCTCTCGTGACGTCCGGGATCTCATCCGGGACTCCGAACAACTTTCGGGTTTCCGCATACATATATCTCTACAACCCTAGCGTCACCGGACCTTAAGTGTGTAGACCCTACGGGTTCGGGAGACATGCAGACATGACCGAGACGCCTCTCCGGTCAATAACCAACAGCGGGATCTGGATACCCATGTTGGCTCCCACATGTTCCACGATGATATCATCGGGTGAACCACGGTGTCGAGGATTCAATCAATCCGTATGCAATTCCCTTTGTCAATCGGTATGTTACTTGCCCGAGATTCGATCGTCGGTATCCCAATACCTTGTTCAATCTCGTTACCGGCAAGTCTCTTTACTCGTACCGCAATGCATGATCCCGTGACTAACGCCTTAGTCACATTGAGCTCATTATGATGATGCATTACCGAGTGGGCCCAGAGATACCTCTCCGTTTACACGGAGTGACAAATCCCAGTCTCGATCCGTGCCAACCCAACAGACACTTTCGGAGATACCCGTAATGCACCTTTATAGTCACCCAGTTACGTTGTGACGTTTGGCACACCCAAAGCACTCCTACGGTATCCGGGAGTTGCACGATCTCATGGTCTAAGGAAAAGATACTTGACATTGGAAAAGCTCTAGCAAACGAAACTACACGATCTTTTATGCTATGCTTAAGTTGGGTCTTGTCCATCACATCATTCTCCTAATGATGTGATCCCGTTATCAATGACATCCTATGTCCATAGTCAGGAAACCATGACTATCTGTTGATCAACGAGCTAGTCAACTAGAGGCTTACTAGGGACAGGTTGTGGTCTATGTATTCACACATGTATTACGATTTCCGGACAATACAATTATAGCATGAATAAAAGACTATTATCATGAACACAGAAATATAATAATAACCATTTATTATTGCCTCTAGGGCATATTTCCAACACAGATGCCACACAGTAACTTTCCAGCAAGTTTGATACTGCAACAGCCCCTTCAACACTCGATTTAAACATCAGCAGGCTGTCATCAGCAAAAAGGAGATGGTTCACGGCTGGCGCCGTGGCTGCCACCTTGATCCCTTCTAGCTGAGACGATGAGGAACTGGATTTCAGTAGGCACGAAAGGCCCTCTGCTGCGATTAAAAAGAGATATGGGGATATCGGATCTCCCTGCCGAATACCTCTGGATGGGTTGAAAGTGTCAAGCCTCTCACCATTAAAAAGAACTGAAAATGACACTGACCGCACCATGTTCATTACTATCTGAACCCAAGATGGGGCAAAACCAAGCTTTATCATCATCGCCTGTAGATAATCCCACTCTAATCTGTCGTATGCCTTCATCATATCGAGTTTAAGCGCACAGAAACTGTTAACCTTGGCCTTGCTGCGTTTCATAAAGTGAAGACACTCATAAGCACTGATGATATTGTCTGTCATATGCCTGCCTGGCACAAAGGCTGATTGTTCCTCTGAAATGATGTCCGGAAGAATCATCTTCAATCTGTTCGCAATCACCTTCGACGCAATCTTATATAATACATTACATAAACTGATTGGTCGGAACTGAGTTAACATAGTAGGGTTCATTACCTTAGGGATGAGAACCAGGACCGTATCATTGATGCTTTCCGGACTCTCCTCTCCCCGAATAATCCTGAGAACCGCCTCCGTTACCTCGGCATCGCAAAGATCCCAGTGGTGTTGATAGAAGTGAGCTGGAAAACCATCGGGCCCCGGTGCCTTGGTCGGAAACATCTGAAAAAGGGCTGTCTTTACTTCCTCTCCCTTGTAAGGTGCGACCAGTAACTCATTCATCTCCACTGTAACCTTGGTTGGTACACAATTTAGGACAGCTTCCATGTTGTTTACCCCTTCTGATGTATACAAGGTTTTATAAAAATCATGCACCATTGCTTTAAGCTCGTCTGGGTCATTTGTCAAGACTCCAAGGGAGTTTTGTAGGGCCTTGATCATATTCTTCTTTCTTCGGATGCTTGCTCTCATGTGGAAAAACTTTGTGTTTTTGTCGCCGGACGTTAGCCACTCAATCCGTGAACGCTGCCTCCATAATATTTCTTCCCCATGGTATAGTTCAACTATATTTTCGTTTATCTTGAGCTCGACGTGTGACGGAGCCCTTCGGCTTGGATCAGCCCGCAACTTCTCAAGCTCCGTTTTCAGCTTTTTAATCTCCTTTCGAACGTTTCCAAAAGTCTCATTGTTCCATCGTCCCAAGTCATGGGATATAGCTTGCAGTTTAGCCCGAAGATCATCCACTCTATTGCTGATTCCACCATCCGCCCATGCTGCGCTGATAGTGTCTCTCCAAGATTCATGGCCTTCCACATTACTTCATACCGGAAAGGTTTCGGCTGCCTGCTCCACGGCTGCTCTCTGTTCAAACACAGCATAATGGGGCAGTGGTCAGAGATGCTGCCGTCAGGTGTGTCAGATCCGCAAGAGGAAACATTGCACGCCAATCAGCATTGGCTAGGGCACGATCCAGCCGGACCCTAGTGTAGGATCCCCCCCTCACTTTCTTTTCAAAGGTCCAGAAACGACCAACATAACCAACATCTAGCAACATGCACACGTCCACCGCATCACAGAAATTCTGTATCTGCGCATTGCTCCTTTGTCCAACTCCTTCATGCTCATCGGGACGTAGAACTTCATGAAAATCACCAAGGCAAAGCCAAGGTAGACTGCTCGAAGTGCTAATGTTTTTCAAAGTGTCCCAAGTTTTATATCGAAGGTGTGTTTGCGCTTCTCCATAAACCACCGTAGCTCTCCAAGGCTCAAAACCTACCTCCTCAACAGAACAATCAACATGGTAGTCCGAGTAACCAAGGATTTCCAATTTTATTTCATTGTTCCAGAAAATGCCAATACCTCCACTTCTACCACGACTATCAACCGCAAAACTATTATCATAGCTAAAAGTGCCTGCTAACGCTTCTACCCTCGAGCCTTCTAACTGAGTTTCCACAATACATAAGAGGGTAGGGGCAAATTTGTTCGCGAACTCGCGCACCTCTCGAACTGTCGCGGCTTTGCCCGCGCCCCGACAGTTCCAACATAGCGCACTCATTGGGCCTGGCGGTGCTCCTAGAAGGAGCCCGCAAAATTCTTCACTTTTGATGTTGTACCCTCGGAATCCTCCTCCGATTTCTTGGTTCTCTTCAGATCTCTGGACGGTGGTGGGCTAACAGCCGCCAATGCTACTGGCGCAATTGCCAGCGGGTTCACAGTCCCACCTGCAGTTTCAGAACTTGAAGGCGTGGTAACTCTGGCTCCCAGCTCGGCTCCCGCATTCCTCATTCTGTTCCAGTCCTCCATCTCCGCATCGCTGGCCCCCCTGCTCGGGTCTCCCACTTGATTTGCGTTATGAACATATTGATCTGTCGTATCACCCCGGCCTCCCCCTGAACGGGGGCTGAAACGGCCCCCTAATCGGCCTCCTCTCCGTCCACCTCTCTGGCTGCGGCCTTCTCCCGGTCCACGACCTGAACGCATGGCCCAGCTGGCTCGGAGATCCTTGAATACAAGTGCTGATGGAGGATGGATGCCATTGCCGTGTTCCTTATATAAGTGACCTAGCATGCCACAAACCGCGCACCAGTCCGGTAGCTTTTCGTACTTGACTCTGTATATCTGCCTCTTCCCATCTCTTATCATAGATACCGCATCCTTGAGGGGTTTATGGACATTGATGCTGACCCAAACTCGATGAAAATTGCCCACAAAGTCATGTGAGTTCGGTTCTGAGAAAAGAACTTCTCCCACTTTTGCTGCCAACGGAGCTACCAGATGAGCATACAGCTCTGGGACATCATGGATTTGTATCCATATCTTGATTGTCTCCAACTTTACAGTGGAAGGCTTTGAGATTCCGTCATACGGCAGCATGATCACCGCGTCCCCCCTGAAGTTCCAAGGGCCCTCGTTCATTACTCTCTCCCAATCACCAAGGCAAGTGAATTGGACAGTATACATGTTATCCTCCAGAGGTTTGAACTTAGCCTCCTGCGCGATGTCCCAAGCCGATCTCATGTTTCTGTAAAACCAAGTCTGGCTGTAGCTCTTTGTGGTGTTAACCCTAGCTAGGGCAACCCATCTCGGCCCCTCCGGCGGCGCAGCTTGCTCGTCGAAGATCACATCATCCAGATCCTCCTCTCTCAGCCCCAGCTCTTGCATCATCTTCTCAACTTCAGTGATCCCCGAAGAACTTGAGTCCCCGGAATTCGCCATTGGATCTCTCACCCGAAAAGAAAACAGATCGGGTTTGGTGTGGGAACCCTAACTTCCGCCGCTCCCTCCCTCGACGCGGACGTATAGACAGCCCTGGTGGCCACCCCCCAGCGCAACACCGGCGGGAGAAGGGGTTGATCGGCGGTAGGGGAGCAATCCTCAACGGCGGCGAAAATCGCCCCGGGAGAAAACTAGAAACCCTAACTAGAGGGAAAAGCTTGTAACGAGCGCGGATAGTTCACTAATTGCCTGCGTATGTTATTTCTCTTTCAGGCACCTGAAACGCGGCAGTGCGGCTCGGCCCGTTCCGAGGTATAGCACAGAGCGCACACATGGGCCATTCCGGGATTGAGCCTATTTTTTGACAGATTTAAATTCCTCTTACAAAGACAGATTTGAATAAACAAAAATATATATATATATATATATATATATATATATATGAAGAAAGTTCACCAAATTTTAGAAATATATCAATATTTTTCTAAAAACATTAAGGATTTTTTTATGAATTTGGGAAAAGTTTAAAAAATTAAAATGATTGAATTTTAGTAAATTCATAAATTTACAAAAATCTTCCTGATAATCAATATACACATAATTTTAAAAAGTTCTTCATTACAGCATATTTAAAATTACTTGAGATTATTTAAATAAATATTTACATATTTTGGAAATGTGAATGATTTTTTAAAAATAAATCCAATTTTTAAAACTATTGATTTTTTTAAAAAGGTTATCTCATCTCATATTATAAAAAGTTCATGTATAAAAATATAGAAACAAAAAATAGACAAAAATACGAATAAGAACACACAAAAAAGCATAAATGCGGTATAAAAAATCGATGAAAAATTTGTTAGAAAAAATAATGAAACCACAGCACCCCGCAGGGTTCACGCACATCCCCACTATTCTCCACGCTCTGCATGGAATAATATTTGCCCTAATCTTCTAAGCACTACTATCATGGATTTCCTATCCCTTACTCCTACAAAGTACTTGCGGGTAGTCGTTGAACAACATGTATTATCTGTGTAGCTCTCAGATCATGTTGTTTGGACCCTTAATTATCAATCACATAGCTAGTTTAACAAATAACGACATATAAAATAGGCACAAATGAATCCCCTACATCTCCCACACATATGGGCATTACTCACGCATATAAGAAGAATGACCAACAAACACAAATATCAAATAGGGGAAAGCCATATCGATGATACTACAAATTATCGCAATAATATGAATCATCAATGTGATTTTAATCTCTGATACAGTATGAATAGGTGTGATGTGAAGAAAGCCGAAATGGATCTAAGTGAAGTTTTTCTCTTCCGAATCTCTTCTGCAGTGTTCAGATGGCGATTGTGATGTCTTCCTCCTCTATTCTCTTATGTCTCCCTTTACAGAAGTTATTTTTATAGATGAGAGGGAGGTGGAGGCGCATGTACGACAGATGGCGCTCGTAGTAGGAACCGTCTTCTCTCCTAGTGCGCCAGATGAAGTTTTGCTTAACAGGGAAATTGTCCCCCACTGTCCCATTTGTTTGGATATTTATCCATTTCCCAAAAGTGTTTTGACCTACACAACAAGTAAGGAAACAATGTTGCTTCATTCTCGGAGTATGTCGTTAGTAAAAAGGCAAGAGCCGTCAAAAACCGATCAAAATATCCAATTGAAAGTGTCAATTTATGGAGCCATCACTTGCCATTCTTAAAAAATAGGAAGTAATTTCACTCCTTTTCCCCTTAGAAAAAGGGTTATACGATACTCCCTCCGTCTCGGTTTATAGGGCATGCACGTAGTTCTAGGTCATCCATTTTGACTAACTAAATATGAGTTATATGTCACAAAAAGTATACCATTGGATTCTTAAGCGGATGTAGTTTCTAAACATATGTTTTTCATCACATATAATACATATATAGCTAGTTAAATTCTCAACCTAGAACGACGTGCATGCCCTGTAAACCGAGACGGAGGAAGTACATCTTACTACCGGGGAAATGGTGTAGTATAAGTTTCATTCAACGCTTGATTTAGATGGCACTCTAAAGTTGGGTTGTTCCGTTTAATTTCATTTTTAAGGGCAATTGAGTAACTTAGTTAATAGTCTAGTAACTAACTATGTTCAACTCGTGTGCATTTGGCATAGCTGTTGACTTTGGATGGCACTCCAAAGTTGTGTTGTTCAGTTTAATTTTTTAGGGCAATCTAGTAATTTAGTTATTTGTCTAATCTCTAAGCTCCGATCTGCTCATCTGCGTGTGTCATACGCCAACCACCGTGAACTGTCATTGAGCCAGTGCGACCTCAGTAGTTCGTCGGCATTGACATCTCCTGGGCACTCCTCGAGGTGTTCGAAGCGCACACCATCCGACATGAACTCAACGTGTGCATGCAGGCGTTAGGACGGGGAGAAGTATGGAGCTAGCCCCGTAGTTCATGTTTTATTAGATAAAAGGACATAGGCTCGGAGTTAAATTAATGACACCCTTATACAAGAACAAATACGAGAACCACAAAACACAAGACAACACGACCCGCCACGACGGACAGATACATAGTATTGCGGGGACTAGCAGATGAACACTACAGCCGGCTACATGCAAGCAATGTATACCAAGAAGGAACCCAGCCTATAAAGGTCAAATTTAAACTAAAACCATGACACTTATTTTGGATCGAATGGTGTACCTTTGTATACTAATATAAGATGTCTTGCATTAGCGTACAGAGGGAGTACCATTTCTTAATGGTAGACATAACAAAGGCAGATCCTATTGATAAATGGTCGAAGGAAGGTAAAATTCCCACCAAGAATTTAGCAAGCATCTACGTCAACCACAAATATAGGCTACTGACATGGGTAGAACCACAATGGATTAACTTTAAAAAGAACCATAGCCTTGCACGTACAGAGTCATTTGATGAAGCTGTTTACCACCATATACTGACCTAATGCTGTTTGTAGTTTTCTTCAAGAACATATTCCAATTTTTTCCAGAACTGGGCCTGGCAATTACTCAATAGGTTTGTAACAGTTACTTCTTTTGTGTATTCATCATAGGTAATTTAATTTTCCTGCAGCAAAACTGTAATTTCTCCGTAATGTAAAGGCGGAGCTTCTGCTATATACGTTTCTTCAAAATAAGAAGTAATTAACAAACTGATATTAGAATAGATTTCACCATCCATATTTAACACAGTGTTATTGCAGGAGCAAAAGACAGCCCCACTTTTAGTTTTTGTAACGTGTGATCATCACTGTGCTTTCAAGAACAGATATGCAAAAACAATCACTCATGTTCCACAAAAATGCCAAGAGAAGTGGACTTCTTTTTTATTTCTCTTTATACTGCCCACATATAATACATAGCGTACATTACTCTCGGACATGGGCCTCGCGTAGCACAGACTCCACAAGGAAAAAGCTGCCGTCGCCCATGTACGCGAGACTGGGCCTCGCAAATGCCAGCCGCCTCTCCGGGTCCTTGTGGAACAGTTTCTCCTTGGCCACCTTTCACTCCGGCTCCACCGCACTTGTGCCGCTGCGGGAGGCGACTTTCACCAGTAGAAAAAGGCCCATTTATGCCGGTTTAGAAGCATTCAATAACGCAAACGATAAAATTATAAATATCGTGTGCAATAGCAACGCTTTCACAAACAATTTAACGGAAAAAATTGTGTGTGATGTACCTGTGAACGGAAACGTTTTCCTTGGAACGACTGTATGAGATGTACATACGAACGGAAACGTATAGCGGGGACTGACTGTGTGGGATGTACTTGCGACCGGAAACAATTTCGCCGTATAATTGTATTTTTTAGCTCTATTGTACGTATTTCCGTATTTAAGCGCTCGCCGGTCGCACACGACCTCATTTTGCCGAGTGTGTGTACCAGGAGGACATATCCCCAACGATTTCTGGGTCGTGTGGGATGGACCCCCCATCGCCCACACTCACTTGGCGACGGTTCCAAATGCCGTCGCGAAAAGGGGTTTTAAACCGTTTGTTTAGGACCGATGCGCACCAGTGGCCTGCGCTGGGAAACCCAACCTTTCACGCAACGGAGCCTGCCGTGCCTCGTGTTTGTCCTGGGTGCTCAGGATTTCCGAGGGCCTTTGTGAGCTCGCCGTTCTCTCTATCGGGAACGAACGTCCCTTGCTACGCTGCGGCGATATACTTCTGAAGATTCTTGACCGGTATTTCAAGTTGCTCGTCTGTCCAAACACACTTCCCTGTTTCAGGGTCCAAGGTTCCCCCAACCCCGAAGAACCAAGTCCTTGAACGGTCTGGCCAGTTCAATGTCTCAGGTTCGACCCCTTTATCAAGCAGGTCATTCTCAGCCTTGTCCCACAATGGCCGGGCTTTGAGGTAGCCACCTGAACCCGTGCGATGGTGATGCTCCTTGTAGGCCATTTATCTTGTTTGTCGCTGACATCTTCTTACTCTTCTCCGATGTCTTGTAGGCCACAAATGCGGGCCAGTGATATCTTATCTTCTCAAATCTGCCGGTGAATTCTGGAGTCTTCCCTTTGTCGACAAACTTTGTGTTCAACTCTTTCTTCCACCTCCTGAAAAGATCTGCCATCTTCTTAAGAGCATGACCCTTGACCCATGGCTCTTTAACTGGCTTATCCGGATCCTCCTCTGGCGGTAGGGTGAAATTTGCCTTCAACGCAGTCCAAAGATCATCTTTCTGTCTATCGTTGACATAAGACACTTGAGGGTCTTCGTTCTTAGGCTTATTCCATTGATGGATTGCTGATCGGGATCATGTCCCTAGCAAGAAACCCGCACTGAGCAGAAAATGCTTCCTTGGTACGGCTAGGTTCAATTGGTTGGCCATCGCCCGCGATTGCTGTGATCGTGAACCTTTCATCCTGGCGCAACCTTTTCTTCGGGCCTCGTCTCGTTACCGAAGTTTGGCTCGATCCAGAGGGCTAGAAAATAAGAAAGAAGAGAGTTAATATGTGTACATACCAAAACAATTAATGCATCAATTAGCTAGTTAGCACATGCTTAATTAATATATATACCTCGCCGGACTTTGCAACAGCTCCTTCCTCCGTTCGGTCACCGGAGCCGTCATCATGGTCTCCTTCTTGCACCGGCATTCGGTCACCGGAGCCATCATGATCATGTCCTTCCACCTCCATTGTTCGATCACCGGAGCCTGCTTCACCCTCTCCTTCCAGACCATCGGTGTCGTTGAGATACGACAAGACATCACCTCCGCCGAGGATTATGTCCCCCAACAACTATTCTGCTTCGAAGTCTCGGTCCTCCATAGTTTCTGCAAATATTACAGCATGGCAATTAATATACAAACGGGACAGATGGATATATTAGTGGCAAAACGTAGACCTACCTAGCTCGACGCTTCTATGGTTTGGGGTGGCCTCGACAACGCTTCTAGGGTTTGGGGTGGCTTCGACAACGCTTCTAGGGTTTGGGGTGGTGTCGGTTCTATATCCGGTGTATCTCGTAGTAGGGGTCCTAAGCTAGGCGTCTTGGAGCGATGGTAACATGGACACGGGATTTTACCCAGCTTCGGGCTCTCTCGAAGAGATAATACCCTACATGCTGCTTTTGATTGTATTCATATGGGTGTAGTACAGAGTACATGTATCTACCAAGAGATTGTAGTAATGAATATGAGATGATCTATTGACTAGCCTGGCCTCGGTTTATATAACACCGGAGGCCTAGGGTTTAGGAGAGTCCTCGTCTTGGGCGCCAAGTCTTGTGGAATATTCCTTGTATGCGGCATGGGCTGTCCGAAGTGGCCCATAATAGAACCGCCACGAGGGTCCTCGGCCCGATCCTCCTGGTCGGGAGATGACGTGGTGAGTACCCCCTAGTCCAGGACACCATCAGTAGCCCCCTGAACCGGTCTTCAAGTTAGGGATGCTCCTCGATTCTTCCGAACTGTTCTGCGGTCGTCGGTCTTGAAAACTGGTTCAACAAATCTTCCCATCTTCGATCTTGAGAATTTTCGAAGTGGATCCGAAGCGTTAATATGTCGGGTATCCGAGGAGCCCCTTTAAGTTCGGCCTTTATCAATGCCTTGTTATTTTTACGCCCACCTCGGGTTTGAAGTTGTTCCCGGGCGGCAGCGTCCTCTTGCGTCCGAGCTCCAACGTCGGACTGCATTCAAGGTATCTTTTGCAGCCGAGCACCAACGCCGGACCGCTTCCGAGCTCCAACGCCGGAATGTATCTGAGCTCCAACGTCGTACTGTATCTGAGATCCAATGTCGGACTATGTCCAAGCTCCAACGTCGGACTGTATCCGAGCTCCAACACCGGACTATGTCCAAGCTCCAACGTCGGACTGTGTCCGAGCTCTAACGCCGGACTATATCCTGAAGGAAATACGCCCTAGAGGCAATAATAAGGTTGTTATTTATATTTCCTTATATCATGATAAATGTTTATTATTCATGCTAGAATTGTATTAACCGGAAACTTAGTACATGTATGAATACATAGACAAACAGAGTGTCACTAGTATGCCTCTACTTGACTAGCTCGTTGAATCGAAGATGGTTAAGTTTCCTAGCCATAGATATGAGTTGTCATTTGATTAACGGGATCAATGATGTGATTGACTTGACCCATTCCGTTAGCTTAGCACTTGATCGTTTAGTATGTTGCTATTACTTTCTTCATGACTTATACATGTTCCTATGACTATGAGATTATGCAACTCCCGAATACCGGAGGAACACTTTGTGTGCTACCAAACGTCACAACATAACTGGGTGATTATAAAGGTGCTCTACAGGTGTCTCCGATGGTACTTGTTGAGTTGGCATAGATCAAGATTAGGATTTGTCACTCCGATTGTCGGAGAGGTATCTCTAGGCCCTCTCGGTAATGCACATTGCTACGTCTCCAACGTATCTATAATTTTTGATTGTTCCATGCTATATTATATTCTGTTTTGGACATTATTGGGCTTTATTATACACTTTTATATTATTTTTGGGACTAACCTATTAACTGGAGGCCCAGCCCAGAATTGCTGTTTTTTGCCTATTTCAGAGTTTCGCAGAAAAAGAATCTCAAATGGAGTCCAAACGGAATGAAACCTTCGGGAATGTGATTTTCGGAACGAACGTGATCCAGAGAACTTGGACCCTACGTCAAGACATCAACCAGGAGGCCACGAGGTAGGGGGGCACGCCTACCCCCTAGGCGCGCCCTCCACCCTCGTGGGCCCCCTGTTGCTCCACCGAGGTACTCCTTCCTCCTATATATACCTACGTACCCCCAAACTACCAGATACGGAGCCAAAAACCTAATTCCACCGCCGCAACCTTCTGTACTCGTGAGATCCCATCTTGGGGCCTGTTCCGGAGCTCCGCTGGAGGGGGCATCGATCACGGAGGGCTTCTACATCAACACCATAGCCTCTCCGATGATGTGTGAGTAGTTTACCTCAGACCTTCGGGTCCATAGTTATTAGCTAGATGGCTTCTTCTCTCTTTTTGGATCTCAATACAATGTTCTCCCCCTCTCTCGTGGATATCTATTCGATGTAATCTTTTTTTGCCGTGTGTTTGTTGAGACCGATGAATTGTGGGTTTATGATCAAGTTTATCTATGAACAATATTTGAATCTTCTCTGAATTGTTTTATGTATGATTGGTTATCTTTGAAAGTCTCTTCGAATTATCAGTTTGGTTTGGCCTACTAGATTGATCTTTCTTGCAATGGGAGAAGTGCTTAGCTTTGGGTTCAATCTTGCGGTGTCCTTTCCCAGTGACAGTAGGGGCAACAAGGCACGTATTGTATTGTTGCCATCGAGGATAACAAGATGGGGTTTATATCATATTGCATGAGTTTATCCCTCTACATCATGTCATCTTGCTTAAGGCGTTACTCTATTCTTATGAACTTAATACTCTAGATGCATGCTGGATAGCGATCGATGTGTGGAGTAATAGTAGTAGATGCAGGCAGGAGTCGGTCTACTTGTCTTGGACGTGATGCCTATATACATGATCATACCTAGATATTCTCATAACTATGCTCAATTTTGTCAATTGCTCAACAGTAATTTGTTCACCCACCGTAATACTTATGCTCTTGAGAGAAGCCACTAGTGAAACTACGGCCCCCGGGTCTATTTTCCATCATATTAATCTTCCAACACTTAGCTATTTCTGTTGCCTTTTTATTTTGCTTTTATTTTACTTTGCATCTTTATCATAAAAATACCAAAAATATTATCCTATCATATCTATCAGTTCTCACTCTCGTAAGTGACCGTGTACAGATTGACAACCCCTTATCGCGTTGGTTGCGAGGATTTATTTGTTTGTGTAGGTGCGAGGGACTCGTGCGTGGCCTCCTACTGGATTGATACCTTGGTTCTCAAAAACTGAGGGAAATACTTACGCTACTTTGTTGCACCACCCTTTCCTCTTCAAGGGAAAACCAACACAGTGCTCAAGAGGTAGCAAGAAGGATTTCTGGCACCGTTGCCGGGGAGTCTACGCAAAAGTCAACATACCAAGTACCCATCACAAACCCTTATCTCCCACATTACATTATTTGCCATTTGCCTCTCGTTTTCCTCTCCTCCACTTCACCCTTGCCGTTTTATTCGCCTCTCTCTTTTTCTTTGCTCCTCGCACTTTCTGCCGTTATGTCTGAAATTGGGGAAACTATTGTCAATATGGACAATAGTAATGACATGGAAAATTCGGATGCTCCTGCTGAAGAACCCCCTACCTTACATACAAAAAATTCCGAATTGGTAGTGGTAATATTATTGGAAAAGGAGTTATCCAAGATTTCTTTACTTGTGCCGGTGCTTTGCCTTCTATGGGTAGTTCTATTGTTCATAGAACTAGTAGTCTTGCGGACGCTATCGCCATGCTTGTAGTTGAACTTGAAAGACAATTTATGCACATGCATCCCTGCATACAGAGGATTTTCCTAGAATTTTCGAACATTGAGCATTCTTCTGTTAAGCATGCTGCTACTATCTTTTTGGCTCATGAGTTCAGATTTATTATAAAAGAGGCCAAAGAAATCTTTGCGCGTTATAGGGTGGACGCTGGACGTCCTCCCATAGAAACTATCTTATTTGATCAAGAGGAAATAATGCGTTTTCAATCTCTAAACTATGTTGCTTTTAATGAAAACCTTAGAAAAAAAGGTTCCTACCAATATTCTAGTTGATAGAATTTCTGAACTTAATGATGATTTTGCTATTCGAAATAATGAGCTAGGATATTCTCTCAAATATAGGCTCACCAAGTTCTGTCAAAAGAATGCCTATAATGATGAATTGGTTGTGCAATATGAAGGGCCAAAGGAGGAACCTATACCTCCTAAGGTTGATCTTGGGGATTTTTGTCCCATTAAATTTAGCCCTTTTGATTACTTTTGCTTGCCACAAAGTAAGCTTGCTGCCGAACATAGAGAGTAAGAAATGAGTTTTAATGATCCATCTTATTATTATGGCAGTACCTAGATCTATCCTTGCTTTTATGCCTAGCTAGGGGCGTTAAACGATAGCGCTTGTTGGGAGGCAACCCAATTTTATTTTTAGTTTTTTTTGCTTTTTGCTTCTGTTTAGGAATAAATGTTTGATCTAGCCTCTGGTTAGATGTGTTTTTATGTTTTAATTAGCGTTTGTGCCAAGTTTAACCTATAGGATCTTCTTGGATGATAGTTATTTGATCTTGCTGTAAATTCCAGAAACTTTCTGTTCACGAAAATAATTGTTAAAAATCACCATAACGTGATAAAATATTGATTCCAATTGCTGCTGATCAATAAACAAATTTTCTAGCTCGTCCTATTTTGTCTTAATTTTTGGAGTTCCAGAAGTTTGCGTTAGTTACAGATTACTACAGACTGTTCTGTTTTTGACAGATTCTGTTTTTCGTGTGTTGTTTGCTTATTTTGATGAATCTATTGCTAGTAAAATAGTTTATAAACCATAGAGAAGTTGGAATACAGTAGGCTTAACACCAATATAAATAAAGAATGAGTTCATTACAGTACCTTGAAGTGGTCTTTTGTTTTCTTTCGCTAACGGAGCTTACGAGATTTTCTGCTGAGTTTTGTGTTGTGAAGTTTTCAAGTTTTGGGTGAAAGATTTGATGGATTATGGAACAAGGAGTGGCAAGAGCCTAAGCTTGGGGATTCCCATGGCACCCCAAGATAATCTAAGGACACCTAAAAGCCAAAGCTTGGGGATGCCCCGGAAGGCATCCTCTCTTTCGTCTACTTCAATCGGTAACTTTACTTGGAGCTATATTTTTATTCACCACATAATATGTGTTTTGCTTGGAGCGTCTTGTATTATTTGAGTCTTTATTTGTTAGTTTAACACAATCATCCTTGCTGTACACACCTTTTGAGAGAGTCACACTTGATTCAGAATTTATTAGAATACTCTATGTGCTTCACTTATATTTTTTGAGCTATATAGTTTTGCTCTAGTGCTTCACTTATATCTTTTAGAGCATGGTGGTGGATTTGTTTTATAGAAACTATTGATCTCTCATGCTTCACTTAGATTATTTTTAGAGTCTTAAAATAGCATGGCAATTTGCTTTAAATAATATCATGAGAAATTTGATGCTTGATAATTGTTTTGAGATATAAAGGTGGTAATATCATAGTTGTGCTAGTTGAGTAATTGTGGAATTGAAAAATACATGTGTTGAAGTTTGTGATTCCCGTAGCATGCACGTATGGTGAACCGTTATGTAACGAAGTCGGAGCATGAAGTATTTGTTGATTGTCTTCCTTTGTGTGGCGGTCGGGATCGCGCGATGGTTAACTCCTACCAACCCTTCCCCTAGGAGCATGCGTAGTAGTACTTTGCTTCGAGGGCTAATAAATTTTTGCAATAAGTATATGAGTTCTTTATGACTAATGTGAGTCCATGGATTATACGCACACTTACCTTTCCGCAATTTTCTAGCCTCTTCGGTACCGCGCATTGCCCTTTCTCACCTTGAGAGTTGGTGCAAACTTCGCCGGTGCATCCAAACCCCGTGATATGATATGCTCTATCACACATAAACCTCCTTATATCTTCCTCAAAACAGCCACCATACCTACCAATCATGGCATTTCCATAGCCATTCCGAGATATATTGCCATGCAACTTTCCACCGTTTCATTTATCATGACATACTCAATTATTGTCATATTGCTTTGCATGATCATGTAGTTGACATTGTATTTGTGGCAAAGACACCGTTCATAATTCTTTCATACATGTCGCTCTTGATTCATTGCATATCCCGGTACACCGCCGGAGGCATTCATATAGAGTCATATTTTGTTCTAAGTATTGAGTTGTAATTCATGAGTTGTAAGTAAATAAAAGTGTGATGATCATCATTATTAGAGCATTGTCCCAAGTGAGGAAAGGATGATGGAGACTATGATTCCCCCACAAGTCGGGATGAGACTCCGGACTAAAAAAAAGAGGCCATAAAAGAAGAAGAGAAAAGGCACCCAAAAAATGATGAGAGAAAAAGAGAGAAGGGACAATGTTACTATCCTTTTTCCACACTTGTGCTTCAAAGTAGTACCGTGATCTTCATAATAGAGAGTCTCTCATTTTGTCACTTTCATATACTAGTGGGTAATTTCATTATAGAACTTGGCTTGTATATTCCAATGGTGGGCTTCCTCAAATGTCCGAGGTCTTCGTGAGCAAGCAAGTTGGATGCACACCCACTTAGTTTCTTTTTGAGCTTTCATACGCTTATAGCTCTAGTGCATCCGTTGCATGGAAATCCCTACTCCTCGCATTAACATAAATTGATGGGCATCTCCATAGCCCATTGATTAGCCTCGTTGATGTGAGACTTTCTCCTTTTTTGTCTTCCCACATAACCCCTACCATTATACCTTATTCCACCATAGTGTTATATCCATGGCTTGCGCTCATGTATTGCGTAAGAGTTGAAAAGGCTGAAGCGCGTTAAAAGTATGAACCAAATGCTTGGCCAAAACCGGGGTCGTACATGATATGAATATTTTGTGTGGGGAAGATGGAGCACAGCCAGACTATATGATTTTGTTGGGATAACTTGCTTTGGCTATGTTATTTTGATAAGACATAATTGCTTAGTTAGTATGCTTGAAGTATTATTGTTTTTATGTCAACATTAAACTTTTATCTTGAATCATTTCAAATCTGAACATTCATGCCACAATAAGAAGAATTATATTGAAATTATGCCAAGTAGCATTCCACATCTAAAATTCTGTTTTTATCATTTACCTACTCGAGGACGAGCAGGAATTAAGCTTGGGGATGCTTCATATGTCTCCAACGTATCTATAATTTTTGATTGTTCCATGCTATATTATATTCTGTTTTGGACATTATTGGGCTTTATTATACACTTTTATATTATTTTTGGGACTACCATATTAACCGGAGGCCCAGCCCAGAATTGCTGTTTTTTGCCTATTTCAGAGTTTCGCAGAAAAAGAATATCAAACGAAGTCCAAACGGAATTAAACCTTCGGGAACGTGATTTTCGGAACGAACATGATCCAGAGGACTTGGACCCTACGTCAAGACATCAACCAGGAGGCCACGAGGTAGGGGGCCGCGCCTACCCCCCCTGGGCGCGCCCTCCACCCTCGTGAGCCCCCTGTTGCTCCACCGACGTACTCCTTCCTCCTATATATACCTACGTACCCCCAAACTACCAGATACGGAGCCAAAAACCTAATTCCACCGCCGCAACCTTCTGTACCCGTGAGATCTCATCTTGGGGCTTGTTCCGGAGCTCCGCCGAAGGGGGCATCGATCATGGAGGGCTTCTACATCAACACCATAGCCTCTCCGATGATGTGTGAGTAGTTTACCTCAGACCTTCGGGTCCATAGTTATTAGCTAGATGGCTTCTTCTCTCTTTTTGGATCTCAATACAATGTTCTCCCCCTCTCTCGTGGAGATCTATTCGATGTAATCTTTTTTTGCGGTGTGTTTATTGAGGCCGATGAATTGTGGGTTTATGATCAAGTTTATCTATGAACAATATTTGAATCTTCTCTGAATTCTTTTATGTATGATTGGTTATCTTTGCAAGTCTCTTCGAATTATCAGTTTGGTTTGGCCTACTAGATTGATCTTTCTTGCAATGGGAGAAGTGCTTAGCTTTGGGTTCAATCTTGCGGTGTCCTTTCCCAGTGACAGTAGGGGCAGCAAGGCACGTATTGTATTGTTGCCATCGAGGATAACAAGATGGGGTTTATATCATATTGCATGAGTTTATCCCTCTACATCATGTCATCTTGCTTAAGGCGTTACTCTGTTCTTATGAACTTAATACTCTAAATGCATGCTGGATAGCGGTCGATGTGTGGAGTAGTAGTAGTAGATGCAGGCAGGAGTCGGTCTACTTGTCTCGGACATGATGCCTATATACATGATCATACCTAGATATTTCATAACTATGCTCAATTCTGTCAATTGCTCAACAGTAATTTGTTCACCCACCGTAATACTTATGCTCTTGAGAGAAGCCACTAGTGAAACCTATGGCCCTCAGGTCTATTTTCCATCATATTAATCTTCCTACACTTAGCTATTTCCGTTGCCTTTTTATTTTTCTTTTATTTCACTTTGCATCTTTATCATAAAAATACCAAAAATATTATCCTATCATATCTATCAGTTCTCACTCTCGTAAGTGACCGTGTAGGGATTGACAACCCCTTATCACGTTGGTTGCGAGGATTTATTTGTTTGTGTAGGTGCGAGGGACTCGTGCGTGGCCTCCTACTGGATTGATACCTTGGTTCTCAAAAACTGAGGGAAATACTTACACTACTTTGCTGCACCACCCTTTGCTCTTTAAGGGAAAACCAACGCAATGCTCAACAGGTAGCACACATCACTATAAGCCTTGGAAGCAATGTGACTAATGAGTTAGTTGCGGGATGATGCATTACGGAACGAGGAAAGAGACTTGCCGGTAACAAGATTGAACTTGGTATTGAGATACCAACGATCGAATCTCGGGCAAGTAACATACTGATGACAAAGGGAACAACGTATGTTGTTATGCGGTTTGACCGATAAAGATCTTTGTAGAATATGTGGGAGCCAATATGAGCATTTAGGTTCCGCTATTGGTTATTGACCGGAAACGTGTCTCGGTCATGTCTACATAGTTCTCGAACCCGTAGGGTCCGCACGCTTAACGTTCGGTGACGATCGGTATTATGAGTTTATGTGTTTTGATGTACTGAAGGTAGTTCGGAGTCCCAGATGAGATCGGGGACATGACGACGAGTCTCGAAATGGTCGAGACGTAAAGATCGATATATTGGACGACTATATTCGTGTTGGAAATATGCCCTAGAGGCAATAATAAAATGGTTATTATTGTATTTCCTTGTTCATGATAATTGTCTATTGTTCATGCTATAATTGTATTAAGTGGAAACCGTAATACATGTGTGAATACATAGACCACAATATGTCCCTAGTAAGCCTCTAGTTGACTAGCTCGTTGATCAATAGATGGTTATGGTTTCCTGACCATGGACATTGGATGTCATTGATAACGGGATCACATCATTAGGAGAATGATGTGATCGACAAGACCCAATCCTAAGCATAGCACAAGATCGTGTAGTTCGTTTGCTAAGAGCTTTTCTAATGTCAAGTATCGTTTCCTTAGACCATGAGATTGTGCAACTCCCGGATACCGTAGGAATGCTTTGGGTGTACCAAACGTCACAACGTAACTGGGTGGCTATAAAGGTGCACTGCAGGTATCTCCGAAAGTGTCTGTTGGGTTGGCACGAATCGAGACTGGGATTTGTCACTCCGTATGACGGAGAGGTATCTCCGGGCCCACTCGGTAATGCATCATCATAATGACCTCAATGTGACTAATGAGTTAGCCACGGGATCATGCGTTACGGAACGAGTAAAGAGAGTTGCCGGTAACAAGATTGAACGAGGTATGGGGATACCGACGATCGAATCTCGGGCAAGTAACATACCGATAGACAAAAGGAATTGAATACGGGATTGATTGAATCCTCGACATCGTGGTTCATCCGATGAGATCATCGTGGAACATGTGGGAGCCAATACGGGTATCCAGATCCCGCTATTGGTTATTGGCCGGAGAGGTATCTCGGTCATGTCTGCATGGTTCCCGAACCCGTAGGGTCTACCCACTTAAGGTTCGGTGACGCTAGAGTTGTTATGGGAAATAGTATGTGGTTACCGAAGGTTGTTCGGAGTCCCGGATGAGATCCCGGACATGACGAGGAGCTCCGGAATTGTCCGGAGGTGAAGATCGGTATATTGGACGAAGGGTACTGGAGTCCGGAATTGTTCCGGGGGTACCAGGCTATGGCCAGCATGTCCGAAAGGCGTTTCGGAGGCCCCAGCAAGCGTTGGGGGGCCTTATGGGCCAAGGGGAAGGGGCAAACCAGCCCACTAAGGGGCTGTGCGCCCCTCCCAACCCCTCTCACGTAACCAGAAGTGGGGGCGCCACCCATAGGGCAGCCGCCCCTCCCGGCTTGGGGGGCAAGTTTCCTAGAGGGTGGGGGCGCCCAAACCCATCTAGGGTTTCCCCTGGCCGCCGCCTCCTCCTCTAGATCCATCTAGAGGGGCCGGCCCCCTCTCCCCTTCCCCCTATATATAGTGAGGGGGTGGGAGGGCAGCCACACCCTTCCCTTGGCGCAGCCCTCTCCTACTCCAACTCCTCCTCCTCCTCCGTAGTGCTTAGCGAAGCCCTGCCGGAGAACCACGAGCTCCATTGCCACCACGCCGTCGTGCTGCTGGAGTTCTCCCTCAACTTCTCCTCTCCCCTTGCTGGATCAAGAAGGAGGAGACGTCCCCGGGTTGTACGTGTGTTGAACACGGAGGCGCCGTCCGTTCGGCGCTAGATCGGATCATCCGCGGTTTGAATCGTCGCGAGTACGACTCCATCAACCGCGTTCTTGTAATGCTTCCGCTTAGCGATCTTCAAGGGTATGAAGATGCACTCCCTCTCTCTCGTTTCTAGCATCTCCTAGATTGATCTTGGTGACACGTAGGAAAATTTTGAATTATTGCTACGTTACCCAACAATTCGGACATCAGAAAGGTTTCGAGTGATTCGGGTATTTTTCGGAGTACCGGGGAGTTACGGGAATACGGGGGAAGAAGTATTGGGCCTCATGGGCCAAGTGGTGGAAGAGAGGAGGCAGGACAAGGCAGGGCGCGCGGCCCCCCTAGCCCAAACCGAATTGGACTAGGGGGCGGCCCCCCTTTCCTCCTTTCCTCCCTCTCCTTCCTTCTCCCTCCCTTCTTCTTGGTGGACTCCTACTAGGACTTGGAGTCCTAGTAGGACTCCACACTTGGGCGCGCTAGGGCCGGCCGGCCTCCCCTCCTTTCCTCCTTTATATACTGAGGCAAGGGGAACCCCATAGACACACAAGTTGATCAGTTGATCTTTTAGCCGTGTGCGGTGCCCCCCTCCACCATAATCCACGTCGGTCATATCGTAGCGGTGCTTAGGCGAAGCCCTGCGTCGGTAGCATCATCATCACCGTCACCACGCCGTCGTGCTGAATGAACTCTCCCTCGAAGCTCTGCTGGATCGTGAGTTCGAGGGACGTCATCGAGCTGAACGTGTGCTGAACTCGAAGGTGCCATGCGTTCGGTACTTGGATCGGTCGGACCGTGAAGACGTACGACTACATCAACCGCGTTGTCATAACGCTTCCGCTTTCGGTCTACGAGGGTACGTGGACAACACTCTCCGCTCTCGTTGCTATGCATCGCCATGATCTTGCGTGTGCGTAGGAATTTTTTTGAAATTACTACGTTCCCCAACAGTGGCATCCGAGCCAGGTTTATGCGTAGATGTTATATGCACGAGTAGAACACAAGTGAGTTGTGGGCGATACAAGTCATACTGCATACCAGCATGTCATACTTTGGTTCGGCGGTATTGTTGGATGAAGCGGCCGGGACCGACATTACGCGTATGCTTACGCGAGACTGGTTCTACCGACGTGCTTCGCACACAGGTGGCTGGCGGGTGTCTGTTTCTCCAACTTTAGTTGAATCGAGTGTGGCTACGCCCGGTCCTTGTGAAGGTTAAAACAACACATACTTGACAAAATATCGTTGTGGTTTTGATGCGTAGGTAAGAACGGTTCTTGCTCAGCCCGTAGCAGCCACGTAAAACTTGCAACAACAAAGTAGAGGACGTCTAACTTGTTTTTGCAGGGCATGCTGTGATGTGATATGGTCAAGACATGATGCTAAATTTTATTGTATGAGATGATCATGTTTTGTAACCGAGTTATCGGCAACTGGCAGGAGCCATAGGTTGCCACTTTATTGTATGAAATGCAATCGCCATGTAATTGCTTTACTTTACCACTAAGCGATAGCGATAGTTGTAGAAGCAATAGTTGGCGAAACGACAACGATGCTACGATGGAGATCAAGGTGTTGCGCCGGTGACGATGGTGGTCATGACGGTGCTTTGGAGATGGATACCAAAGGCACAAGATGATGATGGCCATATCATATCACTTATATTGATTGCATGTGATGTTTATCTTTTATGCATCTTATTTTGCTTAGATCGACGGTAGCATTATAAGATGATCTCTCACTAAAAATTTCAAGGTACAAGTGTTCTCCCTGAGTATGCACCGTTGCGAAAGTTCGTCGTGCCGAGACACCACGTGATGATCGGGTGTGATAAGCTCAACGTTCTTGTAGAATAGGTGCAAGCCAGTTTTGCACACGCAGAATACTCGGGTTAAACTTGACGAGCCTAGCATATGCAGATATGGCCTCGGAACACTGAGACCGAAAGGTCGAACGTGAATCATATAGTAGATATGATCAACATAGTGATGTTCACCATTGAAAACTACTCCATTTCACGTGATGATCGGTTATGGTTTAGTTGATTTGGATCACGTGATCACTTCGATGATAAGAGAGATGTCTATCTAAGTGGGAGTTCTTAAGTAATATGATTAATTGAACTTAAATATATCATGAACTTAGTACCTGATAGTATTTTGCTTGTCTATGTTGTTGTAGATAGATGGCCCGTGCTGTTGTTCCGTTGAATTTTAATGCGTTCCTTGAGAAAGCAAAGTTGAAAGATGATGGTAGCAATTACACGGACTGGGTCCGTAACTTGAGGATTATCCTCATTGCTGCACAGAAGAATTACGTCCTGGAAGCACTGCTAGGTGTACCACCCGCGTCGGCAACTGCAGACATTGTGAATGCCTGGCAGTCGCGTGTTGATGACTACTCGATAGTTCAGTGTGCCATGCTTTATGTCTTAGAACCGGGACTTCAACGACGTTTTGAACGTCATGGAGCATATGAGATGTTCCAGGAGTTGAAGTTAATATTTCAAGCAAATGCCCGGATTGAGAGATATGAAGTCTCCAATAAGTTCTACAGCTGCAAAATGGAGGAGAATAGTTCTGTCAGTGAACATATACTCAGAATGTCTGGGTACTGCAATCACTTGATTCAACTGGGAGTTAATCTTCCGGATGATAGTGTCATTGACAGAATTCTTCAATTACTGCCACCAAGCTACAAGAGCTTCGTGATGAACTATAATATGCAAGGGATAGATAAGACAATTCTCGAGCTCTTCGCAGTGCTAAAGGATGCGGAGATAGAAATCAAGAAGGAGCATCAAGTGTTGATGGTCAACAAGACCACCAGTTTCAAGAAAAATGGTAAAGGGAAGAAGAAGGGGAACTTCAAAAAGAACGGCAAACAAGTTGCTGCTCAGGAGAAGAAACCCAAGTCTAGACCCAAGCCTGAAACTGAGTGCTTCTACTGCAAAGGAAATGGTCACTGGAAGTGGAACTGCCCTAGATACTTGGCGGATAAGAAGGATGGCAAAGTGAACAAAGGTATATTGGATATACATGTTATTGATGTGTACTTTACTAGTGTTTATAGCAACCTCTCGGCATTTGATACTGGTTTAGTTGCTAAGAGTAGTAACTCAGAACGGGAGTTGTAGAATGAACAGAAACTAGTTAAGGGCGAGGTGACGATGTGTGTTGGAAGTAGTTCCAAGATTGATATGATCATCATCGCACACTCCCTATACTTTCGGGATTAGTGTTGAACCTAAATAAGTGTTATTTGGTGTTTGCGTTGAGCATGAATATGATTTGATTATGTTTATTGCAATACGGTTATTCATTTAAGTTAGAGAATAATTGTTGTTCTGTTTACATGAATAAAACCTTCTATGGTCATACACCCAATGAAAATGGTTTGTTGGATCTCGATCGTAGTGATACACATATTCATAATATTGAAGCCAAAAGATGCAAAGTTAATAATGATAGTGCACCTTATTTGTGGCACTGCCATTTAGGTCATATTGGTGTAAAGCGCATGAAGAAACTCCATACTGATGGGATTTTGGAATCACTTGATTATGAATCACTTGATGCTTGTGAACCATACCTTATGGGCAAGATGACGAAGACTCCGTTCTCCGGAACAATGGAGCGAGCAACTGACTTATTGGAAATAATACATACTGATGTATGCGATCTGATGAGTGTTGAGGCTCGCGGCGGGTATCATTATTTTCTGACCTTCACAGATGATTTGAGCAGATATGGGTATATCTACTTGATGAAACATAAGTGTGAAACATTTGAAAAGTTCATATAATTTCAGAGTGAAGTGAAAAATCATCGTAACAAGAAAATAAAGTTTCTACGATCTGATCGTGGAGGAGAATATTTGAGTTACGAGTTTGGTCTTCATTTGAAACAATGCGGAATAGTTTCGCAACTCACGCCACCTGGAACACCACATCATAATGGTGTGTCCGAACATCATAATCGTACTTTATTAGATATGGTGCAATCTATGATGTCTCTTACCGATTTAACACTATCGTTTTGGGGTTATGCATTAGAGACAGCTGCATTCACGTTAAATAGGGCACCATCTAAATCCATTTGAGACGACACCATATCAACTGTGGTTTGGCAAGAAACCAAAGTTGTCGTTTCTTAAAGTTTGGGGTTGCGATGCTTATGTGAAAAAGTTTCATCCTGATAAGCTCAAAACCCAAATCGGAGAAATGTGTCTTCATAGGATACCCAAAGGAGATAGTTGGGTACACCTTCTATCTCAGATCCGAAGGCAAGACATTCGTTGCTAAGAATGGATCCTTTCTAGAGAAGGAGTTTCTCTCGAAAGAAGTGAGTGGGAGGAAAGTAGGACTTGATGAGGTAACTGTACCTGCTCCCTTATTAGAAAGTAGTTCATCACAGAAATCTGTTCCTGTGACTCCTACACCAATTAGTAAGGAAGAGAATTATGATGATCATGTAACTTCAGATCAAGTTACTACCGAACCTCGTAGGTCAACCAGAGTTAGATGCGCACCAGAGTGGTACGGTAATCCTGTTCTGGAGGTCATGTTACTTGACCATGACAAACCTACGAACTATGAGGAAGCAATGATGAGCCGAGATTCCATGAAATGGCTTGAGGGCCATGAAATCTGTGATGGGATCCATGTATGAGAACAAAGTGTGGAGTTTGATTGACTTGCCCGATGATCGGCAAGCCATAGAAAATAAATGGATCTTCAAGAGGAAGATGGACGCTGATAGTAGTGTTACTATCTACAAAGCTAGACTTGTTGAAAAAGATTTTGACAAAGTTCAAGGTGTTGACTACGATGAGATTTTCTCACTCATAGCGATGCTTAAGTCTGTCCAATCATGTTAGCAAATTGCCACATTTTATGAAATCTGGCAAAAGGATGTCAAAACTACATTCCTTAACGGATTTCTTAAAGAAGAGTTGTATATGATGCAACCAGAAGGTTTTGTCGATCCTAACGGTGCTAGCAAAATGTGCAAGCTCCAACCATCCATCTATGGACTGGTGCAAGCATCTCGGAGTTGGAATATACGCTTTGATGAGTTGATCAAAGCATATAGTTTTATACAGACTTGCGGTGAAGCCTGTATTTACAAGAAAGTGAGTGGGAGCACTACAAAATTTCTGATAAGTATATGTGAATGACATATTGTTGATCGGAAATAATGTAGAATTTTCTGGAAAGCATAAAGGAGTATTTGAAAGGAGTTTTTCAAAGAAAGACCTCAGTGAAGTTGCTTACATATTGAGCATCAAGATCTACAGAGATAGATCAAGACTCTTGATAAGTTTTTTCAATGAGTACATACCTTGACAAGTTTTTGAAGTAGTTCAAAATGGAACAGTCAAAGAAAGAGTTCTTGCCTGTGTTGCAAGGTGTGAAGTTGAATAAGACTCAAAGCCCGACTACAGCAGAAAATAGAAAGAGAATGAAAGTCATTCCCTATGCCTCAGCCATAGGTTCTATAAAGTATGCCATGCTGTGTACCAGACCTATTGTATACCCTGCCCTAAGTTTGGCAAGGAAGTACAATTTTGATCTAGGAGTAGATCACTAGACAACGGTCAAAATTATCATTAGAGGACTAAGGAAATATTTTTCGGTTATGGAGGTGATAAGGGTTCATCGTAAAGAGTTACGTCGATGCAAGCTTTAACACCGATCTGGATGACTCTAAGTCACAATCCAGATACATATTGAAAGTGGGAGAAATTAGCTAAAGTAGCTCCATGCAGAGCATTGTAGATATAGAAATTTGCAAAATACATATGGATCTGAATTTGGTAGACACATTGACTAAACTTCTCTCACAAGCAAAACATGATCACACCTTAGTACTCTTTGGGTGTTAATCACATGGCGATGTGAACTAGATTACTGACTCTAGTAAACCCTTTGAGTGTTGGACACATGGCGATGAAAACTATGGATATTAATCACATGGTGATGTGAACTATTGGTGTTAAATCACATGGCGATGTGAACTAGATTATCGACTCTAGTGCAAGTGGGAGACTGAAGGAAATATGCCCTAGAGGCAATAATAAGGTTGTTATTTATTTTCCTTATATCATGATAAGTGTTTATTATTCATGCTAGAATTGTATTAACCGGAAACTTAGTACATGTGTGAATACATAGACAAACAGAGTGTCACTAGTATGCTTCTACTTGACTAGCTCGTTGAATCAAAGATGGTTAAGTTTCCTAGCCATAGACAGGAGTTGTCATTTGATTAATGGGATCACATCATTAGAGAATGATGTGACTGACTTGTCCCATTCCGTTAGCTTAGCACTTGATCGTTTAGTATGTTGCTATTGCTTTCTTCATGACTTATACACGTTCCTATGACTATGAGATTATGCAAGTCCCAAATACCGTAGGAACACTTTGTGTGCTACCAAACGTCACAACGTAACTGGGTGATTATAAAGGTGCTCTACAGGTGTCTCCGATGGTACTTGTTGAGTTGGCACAGATCAAGATTAGGGTTTGTCACTCCGATTGTCGCAGAGGTATCTCTGGGCCCTCTCGGTAATGCACATCACTATAAGCCTTGGAAGCAATGTGACTAATGAGTTAGTTGCGGGATGATTCATTACGGAACGAGTAAGGAGACTTGCCGGTAACGAGATTGAACTAGGTATTGAGATACCAACGATCGAATCTCGGGCAAGTAACATACCGATGACAAAGGGAACAACGTATGTTGTTATGCGGTTTGACTGATAAAGATCTTCGTAGAATATGTGGGAGCCAATATGAGCATTTAGGTTCCGCTATTGGTTATTGACCGGAAACGTGTCTCGGTCATGTCTACATAGTTCTCGAACCCGTAGGGTCCGCACGCTTAACGTTCGGTGACGATCGGTATTATGAGTTTATGTGTTTTGATGTACCGAAGGTAGTTCGGAGTCCCGGATGAGATCGGGGACATGACGAGGAGTCTCGAAATGGTCGAGACGTAAAGATCGATATATTGGACGACTATATTCGGACATCGGAAAGGTTCCGAGTGATTCGGGTATTTTTCGGAGTACCAGGGAGTTACGGGAATACGGGGGAAGAAGTATTGGGCCTCATGGGCCAAGTGGTGGAAGAGAGGAGGCAGGACAAGGCAGGGCGCGCGACCCCCCTAGCCCAAACCGAATTGGACTAGGGGGCCGACCCCCCTTTCCTCCCTCTCCTTCCTTCTCCCTCCCTTCCTATTGTTGGACTCCTACTAGGACTTGGAGTCTTAGTAGGACTCCACACTTGGGCGCGCCTCTAGGGCCGGCCGGCCTCCCCTCTTCTCCTCCTTTATATAGTGAGGCAAGGGGCACCCCATAGACACACAAGTTGGTCAGTTGATCTTTTAGCCGTGTGCGGTGCCCCCCTCCACCATAATCCACCTCGGTCATATCGTAGCGGTGCTTAGGTGAAGCCCTGCGTCGTAGCATCATCATCACCGTCATCGCGCCGTCGTGCTGACGGAACTCTCCCTCGAAGCTCTGCTGGATCGTGAGTTCGAGGGACGTCATCGAGCTGAATGTGTGCTGAACTCGGAGGTGCCGTGCGTTCGGTACTTGGATCGGTCGGACCGTGAAGACGTACGACTACATCAACCGCGTTGTCATAATGCTTCCGCTTTCGGTCTACAAGGGTACGTGGACAACACTCTCACCTCTCGTTGCTATGCATCACCATGATCTTGCGTGTGCGCAGGAATTGTTTTGAAATTACTACATTCCCCAACTTATCCAGGTGTCATAAATCACCTTGGTTCAAAAAAGTTGAAGGAGTTTAGCCGAGCTTAATGCCGGAAATGCCCTCTATGGAGCCAGCCACTGGTGCCCGAGCTTTATGCTGGACTGCTTCCGAGGTGGTGCACCACCCCGACTGCAGGCCGTTTTTTTGTCAATATTTTGATTGGTGCAATTTATTCTCTGCCGAGATATATAGCCAGTAGCCCTCAAGGTGTGTATCGGTCTAAAACCCGAGATGCACGTGAAGGATGACATAAGACCACTGATCCCAGTAGCCCCTGAGACTCAGATTGATTCGCAAAATCGGCCTGAGGATCAACTCCTAGCTCGGCAGAATACTTCGGGACACAAAAAGCGGTGTGCAAAGTCCTCGAGACTCAGGTTGGGTGCGGCCGACCAACCTGAGGATCATAATCTCCTCGAAAGCTATATTGCACTTAAATTTTCTACATTGGATTATCCATGCAGTAGCCCCCGAGAATTGGGTTAGGAAAAATGGCCGACCCTAGGATCGTACCTCCTCGGGAACAAGTTCAACTGTCATGTATGTTTTCACAATACCGAGGTGGAGTTCAGCAGGAAAGATGCCGAACTATAGTTTTAGAAAAGAGTTTCACGCCGAACACCTCAACCAAGAGAATGTCCCGCTTCCTGAAACATAAAATAGGTGAAAGATGTTATAAGCTCAAAAAAGGCCAACAAACATGCGTAAAAAACTTTACGTCTAGATTGGATCAAGCTGTTTTGGTGCCAATATGAATTTGGTCTTAAAATTGTACTTTCGTCGTGGTTTGACATGACACATCTAATCTCTAGACTTCAAGTGGGTCAGCCCTCGACTTCAACCTCCCTATCCCGAAGGCGGAGTGTTTCTCAGGCCAGTTTAGTGAACTAAACGCGAGCGACTTTAGAGAGAAACCAGGCTACCCGGCTATTGATCATACACCTGAGTCGAGAAAGGAGTGGTAGAAAAAGACTGTGCAGCGACTAATAAAAAAGGCTCATACTAATTCAAGAGCCCCAAAGCGACTTGGGTAAAAGAATTTTATGTATAATGATTGTATGTATCGAAGTACTTATATCATATCTGTGTTCACCCGAACTTTAAACGCGTCTTAACCGACCGTCGGCTTCTCCCTCTTCGGTCAAGGGCCGAAAAGTGCTACGTACTCCACCTGTAGAGAATATCAACGGTGTTTCCGATAACCAGGCAATCAGGCCATAGGGCTGTAACAGACAAAGCGCGCTCAGGGAACTTATGCTATATTACTGACGAAGTGTAAGAAGCATCTTCGAAGAAAATAGTACCCCCACCGATACCTTTCTTCGGTTGCTCATTGCTACTATGAGACTTGTGCAATAGATTTTTTGTACTCATGAGTTCCGTTGTGTGCCGACCATGATTGAAAACAATAAGAGCGCTAGCTTTCGGCTTCACCCAGTCTGAGATCCGAGCTCGGATGACCCGATCGTGACAATCGCAGAGGTGCTTCCTTTACTCCCTAGCCGAACAATCGGGAACGTAGGGGTAAACACAGGAGCAAGGCAACACAGTTTGCGGAACACTTAACTCAACATGGTGCATATTGTGGCATAATACACAAACAAGGAACGAAGCCATACAAGTATAATCATATGCAAGAGGAAAGGCTTCATAAAGGAAGCCCCCAAGTAAACGGGGTATTTGAATTTGTGTGTCACAAACAAAGTTTTGACAATCACAAACAACTTTTTGCCAAAAAAGTATAATGCTTGGTCGAACCGAACAAAATTTAAAACTGAAAGTTTTTTAGCATGAAAGCGACTTAGCTGGTTAATGTGCTCGGTGTTGATGATGAGGTTCGGACTTATGGCGGGACGAAGACATAGTCCTCGGCTTGGCCGAGGTCCCAGCCCTCAAGCCGGTTCCAAAGTGTCCGAGAAAAAAGCTCGGCTTGACGAAGTGGCGACATAGCGCGGTTGATGTGTTGAGGAGCAGCCCCCGGTCCAGCCGAGTTAACGAAGTTGGTCGGCTGATGATGCCGGAGTCCCCGGAGTAGGTTTGATGAAGAGATGGCAAAACTCCCGGTCCAGCCGAGGTGACGCGGTAGGTCGGTAAGGCGACTACGGAAACCCCATGTCAGCACGTCAGTACGCTAGAGTGACAGCGCTGCCGACCGAGTCATTTACATGTGCACAGAAAATAGTGCAAGCCGGAGATAATAATAATAATTAAAAAATCGTTGCATAATTAATAATTTATGCAAAGTGAGTAATAAAAGAAATATGGCCCTTGCGCCGAACACTCGATGAGGTAGAGCTCTCTCAGCGATGCCGAAGTTCCAGAGGCAACCGAACATGTCGGTATGACAATTCAACCAACAAAGTGATCACGAGAGCCAATTTATGCCGATTGGGACGACGACGCCGGCTTGTCGAAGTGACCGCGTGACGCAGTTGAAGTCGATGACCTAATCCGGATGTAGCCATAGGAGTGAGAGAACTACCCCAAAGTAACTGCTTAATTAAATAATATAAAGTGAGAAAGGAAAAAAGAAGGTCAAATCTCCATGTGGTTGCGCCGAGCCGAACTCTCGCCGGCCTCGATGGGCATCGTCGCGCCAGGTAATACGCGGTGTAAGTCAATTGCCTGCACAGATAAAATAGTGCAAGGCCAGAGATGATAATATATATGTTTTTTATATAAAAAAATCTTCTACTTAATTAACTTAAGTAAAGTAGATAATTAAAAAAATATGGCCTGAACGCCGAGGTCGTCTCGATAGAATGGCCGCGGACATGCTGACACAGGGACGCGCGCTCAGGCGACGCCGCAACTTGATCGATGCAGGCAGGACGACAACGTCAGCCCACAGAGTTGACCGCGTGATGCAGTCGAAGTTGATTACCTGCACACATAGAATAGTGCAAACAAATAATAATAATAATTGAGAAAAAATGCATAATTAATTTGTGCGAAGTGAATAAGTTTGGTAAATATGGCCTGGGCGCCGGGGTCGGCTCGATGGCGTGACGGTGTTGTGGCACGGCGATGTCGACACAGGTCAGCCAGCCTAGGTCGCGGTGAGAGGCTGGCCAGACCGACAATACGTACAAGCGTCGGTAGAATACCTCTGCAAAAATAACGCAGTGCGGACAAACAGAAAATATTTTGCATAATAATTTTATGTACTGAACAAATGTGTAGTTAGGCAAAATAAAACCTGTTCGACAATAACGACCATAGCAAAGTGAACGGTGCGATCCGTACAGAACAAGTACAAACCAGTACCAGAGATAGACTGAAGTTGGTCTTTACGTGGAGTAGTAGTATCCGGACTACTATAATTCAACGACCAAATTTAGGGAGCCGTGCTATGAAACTAGTAGCCCCTTGGGTTAGTACACTTTGGTTTCGGTAGAGAAACACTAGCGTCCAGCGATTGACTAGGTTTCTGAATTAAAAAAGAATAGAATAAACAAACAAGGAAGGAATCTCCCCTGGATGGCCGCTGAGCAAAGCTCATGTCGGACTCGTGTGCGTTGCCGCTCGTGGGACGTAGTCCGACGTGGCTCCTTGACCGTAGCGCCGCGTGATGAAAATTTTCTCTTTCCGTCGACCTTCTCTGGCCTTCTGCATGCGTGCCCGGCTGCCCACATCTCCAATACTTTTACGGCGCGGATCTGGTATACTGCCAGACGCCGGACACTTTTTCCTGATCTAGGTTTGACTGCGAATCAGGTAGCACGAGGCAGCACCCATAATTTTGCAAAAAAGATGGTTTACGTAGAACAGATCTAAGTGAAAAAATATCACCTGATCACCCATCGATCCATGACGATCACCCAGCAGGCTCTCAATGAAAGCACCAATGTCGGTTCTATATCCGGCGTATCTCGTAGTAGGGGTCCTAAGCTAGGCGTCTTGGAGCGATGGTAACATGGACACGGGATTTTACCCAGCTTCGGGCTCTCTCAAAGAGATAATACCCTACATGCAGCTTTTGATTGTATTCATATGGGTGTAGTACAGAGTACATGTATCTACCACGAGATTGTAGTAATGAATATGAGATGATCTATTGACTAGCCTGGCCTCGGTTTATATAACACACCGGAGGCCTAGGGTTTAGGAGAGTCCTCGTCTTGGGCGCTAAGTCTTGTGGAATCTTCCTTGTATGCGGCATGGGCTGTCCGAAGTGACCCATAATAGAACCGCCACGGAGGTCCTCGGCCCGATCCACCTGGTCGGGAGATGACGTGGTGAGTACCCCCTAGTCTAGGACACCGTCAGGTGGCCTCGACAATGCTTCTAGGGTTTGGGCCGGACCGCCTCTCTCATGAATGTCCGACGTCCGGACCGACAAAGGATTGAACAAAATGACGCCATTCTGCATGTGCAGAAAATGGTCCCTATTTTTTCTGATCTCATCTACCCTTCTATATGTCACGTTGTCTAGTGTCAAAGATTCAACAAAACCATGGCTTCATCGTTAGCCGGAAGTAACAGGCGCATGATGGTATGAGGCTCTCCAAAATTATTTTGGAACGGAGTCCTGATAGGATAATTCGCTTTTCGGTACGAAGTTCAGCAAGAGCCTTTCGAATATCGCTATTTGGATGGCTTTGCTGAACTTCGTACCAAAAGGCGAATTATCCTATCAGGACTCCGTTCCGAAACAATTTTGGAGAGCTTCATAGCATCATGCGCCTTTTACTTCCGGCCAATCCATGGATTTCTTCAATACTTTGACACAAGAGAACATGCACATATAGAATGGTAGATGAGATCAGGAGAAATATGGATCAACTTAATTATGCATATCCATAATGGGGGCATTCTTGATAAATCTATTATAAATCTCAAGAAAGTTTGTCGGGTAGGGGCGGGAGGGGGTAGGAGACTGACATCGTTTTTTTCTAGGGTTTGGGTATCCTCGAGAGTTGGTCAAGCGAGAGGGGGTTGATCGACGTCCCCCTCTCGACCCCTCGGCGATCCTTGACCCCTCGATGACATCGCTTCTAGGGTTCGGGGTGGCCTCGATAACGCTTCTAGGGTTTGGGCCGGACCGCCTCTCTCATGAATGTCCGACGTCCGGACCGACAAGGGATTTAACAAAATGACGCCATTCTGGATGTGCAGAAAATGGTCCCTATTTTTCCTGATCTCATCTACCCTTCTATTTGTCACGTTGTCTAGTGTCAAAGGATTCAAGAAAACCATGGCTTCATCATTAGCCGGAAGTAACAGGCGCATGATGGTATGAAGCTCTCCAAAATTATTTTGGAACGGAGTCCTGACAGGATAATTCGCTTATTGGTACGAAGTTCAGCAAGAGCCTTTCGAATATCGCTATTTGGATGGCCTTTGCTGAACTTCATACCAAAAAAGAATTATCCTATCAGGACTCCGTTCTAAAATAATTTTGGAGAGCTTCTTACCATCATGCGCCTGTTACTCTCGGCCAATTATGAAACCATGGATTTCTACAATACTTTGGCACAAGACAACGTGCAAATATAGAATGGTAGATGAGATCAAAAAAAATATGGATCAACTTAATTATGCACATCCATAATGGGGGCATTCTTGATAAATCTCTTATAAATCTCGAGAGTTTGTCGGGTAGGGGCGGGAGGGGGTAGGAGACTGATACGTCTCCAACGTATCTATAATTTTTTATTGTTCCATGCTGTTTTATTATCAATCTTGGATGTTTTATAATCATTTTATATCATTTTTTGGTACTAACCTATTGACATAGTGCCCAATGCCAGTTGCTGTTTTTTGCATGTTTATTACATTGCAGGAAATCAATATCAAACAGAGTCAAAATGCCCCGAAACTTTTTAGAAATTTTGTATGGGCCAAAAGAAGGAAGATGCGCCCTGGTTGCACCTGGGGGCTGCCCCGAGGAGGGGACAACCCACCAGGGCGCGCCAGGAGGCCCTGGCGCGCCCTGGTGGGTTGTGCCCATCTCGGGCACCCCCCCGGACCGCCTCTTTGGTCTATAAATACCCCAAAAATCCACAAACCCTAGGGGAGTCGACGAAATATTCATCCAGCCGCCGCCGTGTCCAAAACCACCAGATCCAATCTAGACACCATCACGGAGGGGTTCACCACTTCCATTGGTGCCTCTCCGATGATGCGTGAGTAGTTCTTTGTAGACCTTCGGGTCCATAGTTAGTAGCTAGATGGCTTTCTCTCTCTCGCTAAATTCTCAATGCGATGGTCTCTTGGAGATCCATATGATGTAACTCTTTTTGTGGTGTGTTTGTTGGGATCTGATGAACTTCGAGTTTATGATAAGTTATATCTTTTTATATCCATGAAAGTTATTTGAGTTTCTTTGATCTCTTATATGCATGATCTCTTATAGCCTCGTATTTCTTCTCCGATATTTGGGTTTTGTTTGGCCAACTTGATCTATTTATCTTGCAATGGGAAGAGGTGCCCGGTAGTGGGTTCGATCTTACGGTGCTTGATCCCAGTGACAGAAAGGGAACCGACACATATGTATCATTGCTACTAAGGATAAAAAGACGAGATCTATTTCTACTGCCATATAGATAAACAGATCTTGTCTACATCATGTCATTGTTCTTATTGCATTACTCCATTTTTCCATGAACTTAATACACTAGATGCATGCTGGATAGCGGTCGATGTGTGGAGTAATAGTAGTAGATGCAGGCAGGAGTCGGTCTACTAATCTTGGACGTGATGCCTATGTAATGATCATTGCCTGGATATCGTCATAATTATTTTAAGTTCTATCAATTGCCCAACAGTAATTTGTTTACCCACCGTTTGCTATTTTTCTCGAGAGAAGCCACTAGTGAAACCTACGGCCCCCGGGTCTTCTTTCTCATATATTTGCCTTGCGATCCACTTTTCCTTTGCGTTTTTATTCAGATCTATTAAACCAAAAAATACAAAAATATCTTGCTGCACTTTATTTTATTTGCGATCTATTATTTCAATCTATTACAATTTTCTCCCGTCAACTAGCCATTTCCGGCGCTGTTACCCGGACGGGATTGACAACCCCTTTAACACGTCGGGTTGTGAGTGGTTGTTATTTGTGTGCAGGGGCTGTTTACGTTGTGTTGCTTGGTTCTCTTACTGGTTCGATACCTTGGTTTCATAACTGAGGGAAATACCTACCGTCGCTGTGCTACATCATCCTCTCCTCTTGGGGGAAATACCGACGTAGTCCTAGCTGACATCATCAAAGGAATTTCTGGCGCCGTTGCCGGGGAGGATCAAGTCAAGATAGTCTCCCGGCCACGCACCATTTCTGGCGCCGTTGCGGGGGAGGATGTTCAACTCAACCAGGTTTCTAATCACAAATCTCATCTCCTTTCAATTTACATTATTTGCCATTTGCCTCTCGTTTTCCTCTCCCCCACTTCACAAAAATTTGCCATTTTATTCGCCTTTCTTTTTCACCGCTCTCTTGTCTTTAGTCCCGATGGCTAGCATCCCTACTCCTCCTTTGTCACCAGATTTTGAAGTTCTTTACTTCAAGCAAAGACAAGAAGAAAATCTGAAAGATGCCTGGTATAGGCTTATGGAATCGTATCGTGTTTCCAATCTAAAGGGGGATGCTAAGGTTTTACTTCGTAATTTTTACACAGGATTAGCTTTGCATCATAGACAACTTATTGATTTTGCCGCTAAAGGAAATTTTATTGAGCTTGATGCAAACGCTGCCTATGAAATTTTGGAAGGAATTTTGGGAATTCCTCCCCAAAAGAAGGGGTTTTCCTTTACCCCAGAGGGAGTTCAAATGTTGGACAAACTTGGTGATTTGCATACACATATGGTTGAAATACAGAAATATTATGAACCCCTCAAGCACCTCAATGGTAGTATCAATCGCATGAATACTTTGATTACTCTTTGCAACAAGCGATTGGATATTTTGGATCTTAAAATGGTTTCTTTTCCGGAGAATTTAAGGAGGCGTAAAGAGCCTCCCGGGTTTGAGAAAACCCTTACAAAAGTTGCCAAAACATCAGAGGACAAAACTTAGATCCTTGCCTTACGCCTAGCTAAGGGCGTAAAACTACAACGCTTATTGGGAGGCAACCCAATGAATAAAATTTATGTTTGCTTTTTGCTTTCTGTTCTTGTGTGTTTACACAATTATGTCGCTGGTATGATTGTGTTTTTTATGTTTTAATTAGTGTTTGTGCCAAGTAAAGCCTTTAGGATCTTCTTGGGTGGTAGTTGTTTGATCTTGCTGAAAAGGACAGAAACTTTGTGCTCATGAAAATAATTGTTAAAAATCACCAGAACGTGCTAAAATGCCAATTCTCTTTGTAGTAGATCAATAAAAAAATTACCCTAGTTTTGCTAATTTTTCAGAATTTTTTTGAGTTACATAAGTATTTGTCAATGACAGATTACTACATACTGTTCTGTTTTGACAGATTCTGTTTTCTTTGTGTTGTGTGCTTATTTTGATGGCTCTATGGTTTTCTTTGATGAGTTTTTGCCATAAAAAAGTTGGAATACAGTAGATATAATACAAAAACAAAATATGAATTGGTTTGATACAACACTTATAGTAGTGGTTTGCTTTCTTATACTAACGGATCTCACGAAGGTTTTATTGAGTTTTGTGTGATTGAAGTTTTCAAGTTTTGAGTTATCTTACGATGGATGAAGGAAGGATGTAAGAGCCTAAGCTTGGGGATGCCCCAGCATCCCAAGCAATTATCCAAGAATGAGCAACCAACTAAGCTTGGGGATGCCCCCGAGTGGAATCCCCTCTTTCTTCCAACAACTATCGGTATTTTACTCGAGGCTATATTTTTATTCGTCACATGATATGTGTTTTGCTTGGAGCGTCTTGTATGATATGTGTCTTTGCTTGCTTTATTTTGTGTTTTAAGTCATCAATCCTTGCTGGACACACCTATTTGAGAAAGCCAAAATTATATCATGACTTGTTAGAATTGCTCTTTATGCTTCACTTAAATCTTTTATGAGCTAGGACTTGCTCTAGTGCTTCACTTATATCTTTTTGAGCACGGTGTGCTTTGTTATTTTTGAAGAAATGCTCTCTTACTTCACTTTGATTTATTTGAGAGTTAGTAAAATTTTAAAGAAATTCTCTCTTGCTTCACGTAAATTATTTTGAGAGAAAGAAAATTTGTTATGCTCATGATCTTCACTTATATTTGTTTGAGCTTATGAAAAGCAACACATGAAACTTAGTCCCAAAGTGATAGATATCCAAGAAGGATAAAGTAAAAAAATGTCATGAAGATAATTGGACAAAATAAACTTGATTCTTAGTAATAGTTTTGAGACATGATGATGTGATATGTGAGTTATGTTGATGAGTAATTGTGCTCTAGTAAGAATATTGGTGTTAAGGTTTGTGATTCCCTCTGCATGCACGAAAGTCAATAATCATGCAATGAAAATTATATCCTACTTGTGGTGCATTATTCGGTGTTACTTATGCTTAATGCTTGCTTACGAAATTATTCGTTTCTTTGTTGGTCGTTTCTCAATCTTTTTGCTAGCCTTCATTTTGCACTAAGTATGATCTCTACTTGTGCATCCAAAATCCTTTAAACCAGTTTTGCCATATGACTCCACTATACCTACCTATATGCGGTATGCTTTAGCCGTTCTAAGCAAATTTGCATGTCCCATCTCGAATTTTCAAAATAAACTTCTCTTATGTGTGTTTGTTTTGCTCACGGAACGGTAACAGGTGGCTAATATTTTCCATGCTGGATGTGTTATTCTCACGATGAGTGTTTATTCACTTGTCATTGCACGAGATTAAGGCAAAGGTTTTAGGGATTCCCAGTCCCAAAATGGAAAAATTAATTTACTTTATGTTGTCAAATAATAAATTCCTTGGGAAGTGTTGGTATGGAGGGCAACCGTGGATACGGCTAGCCATGGAAAGTGAAAGTATGGTAGAAAAAGGAATAAACTTATTTTCTGTTTGGGAACCGCCTATGGCATATCTAGCATGGAAAGTGTTCGTAGCTCTACTTCGTTTTCGTTGGTGGGATGGATACACCTCCCAAAATGTTTTTATCTCAAATTTTTCGCTTTGAGCTCTGGCACCTCTACAAATCCCTACTTCCCTCTGCGAAGGGCCTTTCTTTTACTTTATGCAATTTTTATTTTTGAATTTGAGTCTCCATCTTCTCTTACAAAAGCACCAACTAAGAGGCAATATGATGATGAGTAACTATTGGGTATAGCTAGTATTGAAATGTGTTTCATGAATGGATCAATGTTTGAGCATGTTGGGCTAGGGATAACTTGTTTTAGCATTGATATTTTGAAAGACATGGTTGCTTGTTGATATGCTTGAGTATCTAAATTATCATGTCAAAACTAGACTATTGTTTTGAATCACATGAAAGTCCAAATGTCCATGCTATGAAGAAAAGAATTTGATATGACTTGATGAACAACACTCCACATCAAAAATTCTGTTTTTATCACTTACCTACTCGAGGACGAGCAGGAGTTAAGCTTGGAGATGCTGATATGTCTCCAACGTAACTATAATTTTTGATTGTTCCATGTTGTTTTCTTATCAATATTGGATGTTTTATAATCATTTTATATCATTTTTTGGTACTAACCTATTGACATAGTGCCCACTGCCAGTTGCTGTTTTCTGCATATTTTTTACATTGCAGGAAATCAATATCAAACGGAGTCCAAATGCCCTGAAACTTTTTAGAGATTTTTTATGGGCCAAAAGAAGGAAGATGGGCCCTGGTTGCACCTGGGGGCTGTCCCGAGGAGGGGACAACCCACCAGGGCGCGCCAGGAGGCCCTGGCGCGCCCTGGTGGGTTGTGCCCACCTCAAGCACCCCCCCCGGATCGCCTCTTTGCTCTATAAATACCCCCAGAATCCACAAACCCTAGGGGAGTTGATGAAATATTCATCCAGCCGCCGCAGAGTCTAGAACCACCAGATCCAATCTAGACACCATCACGGAGGGGTTCACCACTTCCAGTGGTGCCTCTCCGATGATGCGTGAGTAGTTCTTTGTAGACCTTCGGGTCCGTTGTTAGTAGCTAGATGGCTTTCTCTCTCTCGCTAAATTCTCAATGCGATGGTCTCTTGGAGATCCATATGATGTAACTCTTTTTGTGGTGTGTTTGTTGGGATCTGATGAACTTCGAGTTTATGATAAGTTATATCTTTTTATATCCATGAAAGTTATTTGAGTTTCTTTGATCTCTTATATGCATGATCTCTTATAGCCTCGTATTTCTTCTCCGATATTTGGGTTTTGTTTGGCCAACTTGATCTATTTATCTTGCAATGGGAAGAGGTGCCTGGTAGTGGGTTCGATCTTACGGTGCTTGATCCCAGTGACAGAAAGGGAACCGACACGTATGTATCATTGCTACTAAGGATAAAAAGACGAGATCCATTTCTACTGCCATATAGATAAACAGATCTTGTCTACATCATGTCATCGTTCTTATTGCATTACTCCGTTTTTCCATGAACTTAATACACTAGATGCATGCTGGATAGCGGTCGATGTGTGGAGTAATAATAGTAGATGCAGGCAGGAGTCGGTCTACTAATCTTGGACGTGATGCCTATGTAATGATCATTGCCTGGATATCATCATAATTATTTGAAGTTCTATCAATTACCCAAAAGTAATTTGTTTACCCACCGTTTGCTATTTTTCTCGAGAGAAGCCACTAGTGAAACCTACGGCCCCGGGTATTCTTTCTCATATATTTGCCTTGCGATCTACTTTTCCTGTGCATTTTATTCAGATCTATTAAACCAAAAAACACAAAAATATCTTGCTGCACTTTATTTTATTTGCGACCTATTATTTCAATCTATTACAATTTTCTCCCATCAACTAGCCATTTCTGGCGCCGTTACCCGGAATGGATTGACAACCCCTTTAACACGTCTGGTTGCGAGTGGTTGTTATTTGTGTGCAGGGGTTGTTTACGTTGTGTTGCTTGGTTCTCCTACTGGCTCGATACCTTGGTTTTATAACTGAGGGAAATACCTACCGTCGTTGTGCTACATCATCCTCTCCTCTTGGGGGAAATACCAACGTAGTCCTAACTGACATCATCAGAGACCGACATCGTTTTTTCTAGGGTTTGGGTGTCCTCGAGAGTTGGTCGAGCGAGAGGGGGGGTGCTCCCGTGGTCTGAGTTATCGGGGAGGGGGTATATCGACCCCCCCCCCCACCCTCATGTCAAAGTTATCGGGGAGGGGGTATATCGACAATGACGACATACATACATGGGAAAATAATGTTATCGGGGAGGGGGTATGTCGACCCCACCCCTCATGTCGAAGTTATCGGGGATGGGGTATATCGACAACGACATACCCGATAGAAAATAAGAAGAGGAAGAAGAAGAAAAAAGAGGAGAAGAAGAAGGAATAGAGGAGAAGATCGAAAAAAAGAAGAAAAAAAGAGGAGAAGAAGAAAAAATAGAATAATATATTGTTCAATTTTTTTCTTCTTCTCCTCTTTTTTCTTCTTCTTTTTCATCTTCTTATTTATTTCTCCTCTTCTTTCTCTCCTCTTCTTCTCCTTCTTCCTCTTCTTATTTTCCTTTTTCCTCTCCTTCTTTTTCTTCTAAATATGAACATATACATAAATTACTTTGATCATACACAATTTTCCTATACATAGACAATATGAACATATACATAAATTGACAAAGAAAATTTTATGAACAAAAAAATCATAAAAATTCTATGAACAAATTACAATAGAAAAAAATCATAAAAATTCTATGAACAAAATTACAACAGAAAAAATCATAAAAATTCTATGAAAAAATTGGACATATTCTTTGCATATGAACATACAAACATTTGCATATTCTGAAATAATATCACCAAAAAAATCTATGAACAGAAAAAAATTCTAACTTTTGCATTTTCTTTGCATATGAACATACATACATCATCATCATCATATCATCATCATCATCATCGTCTGCTACAAATAAAAAACATCTATGAACAGGGGTCGTACGTCGTCGGCGTCGGGGCGGGCGGCGGCGTGGGGGGCGGGCACGCGGCAGCGTTGGGGCGCGGGGGGGGGACGTGGAGAGGAGGGGGAATGGCGAGGTGAGGCTCACAGTGGCGAGGTCGGGGCAGGGCTCGGCGCGCGACGGCGACGTCCGGGCAGGCCGCGGCGAGGTCGAGGAAAAATCGGCGATGGTGTGGTCGGGGCAGGGCGCGTCAAGGTCGGGGCAGGTTGCGGCGAGGCCAGGGCAGGCAGGGGCGACGGCGACGGCAGACGGGGGCAGGGCAGCCAGGCGGCGTCGATGACCTCGGCGTCGTCGGGCACAAACTAACGATGGAAATATTAAAAAATGCTAAGTGTTGCTTATATAGCAAAGGCTTTGGTCCCGGTTCGTGGCACAAACCGGGACCAACGGTGGTTACCCCCCTTTGGTCCCGGTTTGTGCCACCAACCGGGACCAAAGGTCTCTTTTCAGCAGCCCAAAAAGGGCGGGAAGCAGAGGCCTTTGGTCCCGGTTGATAGCACCAACCGGGACTAAAGGGAGGCATTGGTCCTGGTTGGTACCATGAACCGGTACCAATGCCACCCTTTAGCCCCGGTTGGTGCTACCAACCGGGACCAAAGGCCTTGTGCTGCCCGCGCCCAAATGTTTAGTCCCACCTTGCTAGTTGAGAGGAGCTCGGAGTGGTTTATAAGCCCCACTGCGGCTGTGAAGGAAATATGCCCTAGAGGCAATAATAAAGTTATTATTTATTTCCTTATATCATGATAAATTTTTATTATTCATGCTAGAATTGTATTAACCGGAAACATGATACATGTGTGAATACATAGACAAAAAGAGTGTCATTAGTATGCCTCTACTTGACTAGCTCGTTGATCAAAGATGGTTATGTTTCCTAGCCATTGACATGAGTTGTCATTTGATTAACGGGATCACATCATTAGGAGAATGATGTGATTGACCTGACCCATTCCGTTAGCTTAGCACTCGATCGTTTAGTATGTTGCTATTGCTTTCTTCATGACTTATACATGTTCCTATGACTATGAGATTATGCAACTCCCGTTTACCGGAGGAACACTTTGTGTGCTACCAAACATCACAACGTAACTGGGTGATTATAAAGGTGCTCTACAGGTGTCTCCGAAGGTACTTGTTGGGTTGGCGTATTTTGAGATTAGGATTTGTCACTCCGATTGTCGGAGAGGTATCTCTGGGCCCTCTCGGTAATACACATCACTTAAGCCTTGCAAGCATTGCAACTAATGAGTTTGTTGCGAGATGATGTATTACAGAACGAGTAAAGAGACTTGCCGGTAACGAGATTGAACTAGGTATTGAGATACCGACGATCGAATCTCGGGCTAGTAACATACCGATGACAAAGGGAATAACGTATGTTGTTATGCGGTCTGACCGATAAAGATCTTCGTAAAATATGTGGGAGCCAATATGACCATCCAGGTTCCGCTATTGGTTATTGACCGGAGATGTGTCTCGCTCATGTCTACATAGTTCTCGAACCCGTAGGGTCCGCACGCTTAATGTTTCGATGATAGTTATATTATGAGTTTATATGTTTTGATGTACCAAAGGTTGTTCGGAGTCCCGGATGTGATCACGGACATGACGAGGAGTCTCGAAATGGTCGAGACATAAAGATTGATATATTGGAAGCCTATGTTTGGATATCGAGTGTTCCGGGTGAAATCGGGCTTTTACCGGAGTACCGGGAGGTTACCGGAACCCCCCGGCAACATAATGGGCCTTAGTGGGCCTAGGTGGAAGAGAGGATAGGCGGCTAGGGCTGGGCCGCGTGCCCCTCCCCCCTAGTCCGAATAGGACAAGGAGAAGGGGGCGGCGCCCCCCTTCCTTCTTCTCCCTCTCCTCTTTCCGCCCTCCCAAGTCCTAATCCAACTAGGAAAAGGGGGGAGTCCTACTCCCGGTGGGAGTAGGACTCCTCCTAGCGCGCCCCAAGGCTGGCCGCACCTCTCCCCCTTTGATCCTTTATATACGGGGGCAGGGGGGCACCCCATAGACACAACAATTGATCGTTTGATCTTTTAGCCGTGTGCGGTGCCCCCTCCACCATAATCCACCTCGATAATATCGTAGAGGTGCTTAGGCGAAGCCCTGCGTCGGTAGAACATCATCATCGTCACCACGCCGTCATGCTGACGAAACTCTCCCTCAACACTCGGCTGGATCGGAGTTCGAGGGACGTCATCGAGCTGAACGTGTGCTGAACTCGGAGGTGTCGTACGTTCGGTACTTGATCGGTCGGATCGTGAAGACGTACGACTACATCAACCGCGTTGTATTAACGCTTCCGCTTTCGGTCTACGAGGGTACGTGGACAACACTCTCCCCTCTCGTTGCTATGCATCACCATGATCTTGCGTGTGCGTAGGAATTTTTTTGAAATTACTACGTTCCCCAACAGTGGCATCCGAGCCTGGTTTTATGCGTTGATGTTATATGCACGAGTAGAACACAAGTGAGTTGTGGGTGATATAAGTCGTACTGCTTACCAGCATGTCATACTTTGGTTCGGCGGTATTGTTGGATGAAGCGGCCCGGACCGACATTACGCGTACGCTTACGCGAGACTGGTTCTTCCGACGTGCTTTGCACAGAGGTGGCTGGCGGGTGTCAGTTTCTCCAACTTTTGTTGAACCGAGTGTGGCTACGCCCGGTCCTTGCGAAGGTTAAAACAGCACCAACTTGACAAACTATCGTTGTGGTTTTGATGCGTAGGTAAGAACGGTTCTTGCTAAGCCCGTAGCAGCCACGTAAAACTTGCAACAACAAAGTAGAGGACGTCTAACTTGTTTTTGCAGGGCTTGTTGTGATGTGATATGGTCAAGACATGATGCTAAATTTTATTGTATGAGATGATCATGTTTTGTAACCGAGTTATCGGCAACTGGCAGGAGCCATATCGTTGTCGCTTTATTGTATGCAATGCAATCGCCCTGTAATGCTTTACTTTATCACTAAGCGGTAGCGATAGTCGTAGAAGCATAAGATTGGTGAGACGACAACGATGGTACGATGGAGATCAAGGTGTCGCGCCGGTGACGATGGTGATCATGACGGTGCTTCGGAGATGGAGATCACAAGGACAAGATGATGATGGCCATATCATATCACTTATATTGATTGCATGTGATGTTTATCTTTTATGCATCTTATCTTGCTTTGATTGACGGTAGCATTATAAGATGGTCCCTCACTAAATTATCAAAGTATAAGTGTTCTCCCTGAGTATGCACCGTTGCGAAAGTTCTTCGTGCTGAGACACCACGTGATGATCGGGTGTGATAGGCTCTATGTCAATACAACGGGTGCAAAACAGTTGCACACGCGGAAGACTCAGGTTAAGCTTGACGAGCCTAGCATATAACAGATATGGCCTCGGAACATGGAGACCGAAAGGTCGAGCGTGAATCATATAGTAGATATGATCAACATAGTGATGTTCACCATTGAAACTACTCCATCTCACGTGATGATCGGACATGGTTTAGTTGATATGGATCACGTGATCACTTAGAAGATTAGAGGGATGTCTATCTAAGTGGGAGTTCTTAAGTAATATGATTAATTGAACTTAAATTTATCATGAACTTAGTCCTGATAGTATTTTGCAAATTATGTTGTAGATCAATAGCTCGCGTTGTTGCTTCCCTATGTTTATTTTGATATGTTCCTAGAGAAAAATTATGTTGAAAGATGTTAGTAGCAATGATGCGGATTGGATCCGTGATCTGAGGATTATCCTCATTGCTGCACAGAAGAATTATGTCCTTGATGCAGCGCTAGGTGACAGACCTATTGCAGGAGCAAATGCAAACGTTATGAACGTTTGGCTAGCTCAATATGATGACTACTTGATAGTTTAGTGCACCGTGCTTAAAGGCTTAGAATCGGGACTTCAAAGACGTTTTGAACATCATGGACCATATGAGATGTTCCAGGAGTTGAAGTTAATATTTCAAGCAAATACCCGAGTTGAGAGATATGAAGTCTCCAATAAGTTCTATAGCTAAAAGATGGAGGAGAATAGCTCAAGCAGTGAGCATGTGCTCAGATTGTCTGGGTACTTAAAACGCTTGAATCAAGTGGGAGTTAATCTTCCAGATAAAATAGTGATTGACAGAATTCTCTAGTCACCATCACCAAGTTAGTAAAACTTCGTGATGAACTATAGTATGCAAGGGATGACGAAAGTAATTCCCGAGCTCTTCGTGATGCTGAAATCGACGAAGGTAGAAATCAAGAAAAACATCAAGTGTTGATGGTTGACGAGACAACTAGTTTCAAGAAAAGGGCAAAGGGAAGAAGGGGAACTTCAAGAAGAACGGCAAGCAAGTTGCTGCTCAAGTAAAGAAACCTAAGTCTGGTCCTAAGCCTGAGACTAAGTGCTTCTACTGCAAAGGGACTGGTCACTGGAAGCGGAACTACCCCAAGTATTTGGTGGATAAGAAGGATGGCAAATGAACAAAGGTATATTGGATATACATGTTATTGATGTGTACTTTACTAGTGTTTATAGCAACCCCTCGGCATTTGATACTGGTTCAGTTGCTAAGAGTAGTAACTCGAAACGGGAGTTGCAGAATAAACAGAGACTAGTAAAAGGCGAGGTGACGATGTGTGTTGGAAGTGGTTCCAAGATTGATATGATCATCATCGTACACTCCCTATACTTTTGGGATTAGTGTTGAAACTAAATAAGTGTTATTTGGTGTTTGCGTTGAACATGAATATGATTTGATCATGTTTGTTGCAATACGGTTATTCATTTAAATTAGAGAATAATTGTTGTTCTGTTTACATGAATAAAACCTTCTATGGTCATACACCCAATAAAATGGTTTGTTGGATCTCGATCGTAGTGATACACATATTCATAATAATGAAGCCAAAAGATGCAAAGTTAATAATGATAGTGCAACTTATTTGTGGCACTGCCGTTTAGGTCATATTGGTGTAAAGCGCATGAAGAAACTCCATACTGATGGGATTTTGGAATCACTTGATTATGAATCACTTGATGCTTGCGAACCGTGCCTCATGGGCAAGATGACTAAAACGCCGTTCTCCGGAACAATGGAGCAAGCAACTGGCTTATTGGAAATAATACATACTGATGTATGCGATCCGATGAATATTGAGGCTCGTAGCAGGTATCATTATTTTCTGACCTTCACAGATGATTTGAGCAGATATGGGTATATCAACTTAATGAAACAGCAGTCTGAAACATTTGAAAAGTTCATATAATTTTCAGAGTGAAGTGGAAAATCATCGTAACAAGAAAATAAAGTTTCTACGATCTGATCGTGGAGAAGAGTATTTGAGTTACGAGTTTGGCCTTCAGTTAAAACAATGTGAAATAGTTTCACTACTCACGCCACCTGGAACACCACAATGTAATGGTGTGTCCGAACATCGTAACCGTACTTTATTAGATATGGTGCGATATATGATGTCTCTTACCGATCTACCACTATTGTTTTGGGGTTATGCATTAGAGACAGCTGCATTCACGTTAAATAGGGTACCATCTAAATCCGTTGAGACGACATCTTATGAACTATGGTTTGGCAACAAACCAAAGTTGTCGTTTCTTAAAGTTTGGGGTTGCGATGCTTATGTGAAAAAGTTTCATCCTGATAAGCTCAAACCCAAATCGGAGAAATGTGTCTTCATTGGATACCCAAAGGAGACAGTTGGGTACACCTTCTATCACAGATCCGAAGGCAAGACATTTGTTGCTAAGAATGGATCCTTTCTAGAGAAGGAGTTTCTCTCGAAAGAAGTGAGTGGGAGGAAAGTAGAACTTGATGAGGTAATTGTACCTGCTCCCTTATTGGAAAGTAGTTCATTGCAGAAACCAGTTTCTGTGACGCCTATACCAATTAGTGAGGAAGTTAATGATGATGATCATGGAACTTCAGATCAAGTTATTACTGAACCTCGTAGGTCAACCAGAGTAAGATCCGCACCAGAGTGGTACGGTAATCCTGTTCTGGAGGTTATGTTACTAGACCATGACGAACCTACGAACTATGAAGAAGCGATGGTGAGCCCAGATTCCGCAAAATGGCTTGAGGCCATGAAATCTGAGATCCATGTATGAGAACAAAGTATGGACTTTGATTGACTTGCCCAATGATCGGCGAGCCATTGAGATTAAATGAATCTTCAAGAGGAAGACGGACGCTGATACTAGTGTTACTATCTACAAAGCTAGAATTGTCGCAAAAGATTTTCGACAAGTTTAAGGTGTTGACTACGATGAGAGTTTCTCACTCGTATCTATGCTTAAGTCTGTCCGAATCATGTTAGCAATTGCCACATTTTATGAAATCTGTCATATGGATAAACAAAACTGCATTCCTTAATGGATTTATTAAAGAAGAGTTGTATATGATGCAACTAGAAGGTTTTGTCAATCCTAAAGGTGCTAACAAAATATGCAAGCTCCAGCAATCCATCTATGGACTGGTGCAAGCATCTCGGAGTTGGAATATACGCTTTGATGAGTTGATCAAAGGATATTGTTTTATACAGACTTGCGGTGAAGCCTGTATTTACAAGAAAGTGAGTGGGAGCACTACAGCATTTATGATAAGTATATGTGAATGACATATTGTTGATCGGAAATAATGTAGAATTATTCTGCAAAGCATAAAGGAGTGTTTGAAAGGAGTTTTTCAAAGAAAGACCTCGGTGAAGCTGCTTACATATTGAGCATCAAGATTTATAGAGATAAATCAAGACGCTTGATAAGTTTTTTCAATGAGTACATACCTTGACAAGATTTTGAAGTAGTTCAAAATGGAACAGTCAAAGAAAGAGTTCTTGCTTGTATTGCAAAGTATAAAGTTGAGTAAAGACTCAAAACCCGACCACAGCAGAAAAAAAAGAAAAGAATGAAAGTCATTTCCTATGCCTCAGTCATAGGTTCTATAAAGTATGCTATGCTGTGTACCAGACCTATTGTGTACCTCACCATGATTTTGGCAAGAGGGTACAATAATGATCAAGGAGTAGATCACTGGACAGCGGTCAAAATTATCCTTAGTGGAATAAGGAAATATTTCTCGGTTATGGAGGTGAAAAAAGGTTCGTCGTAAAGAGTTACGTCGATGCAAGTTTTGACACAGATCTGGATGACTCTAAGTCTCGATCTAGATACATATTAAAAGTGGGAGCAATTAGCTAGAGTAGCTCCATGCAGAGCATTGTAGACATAGAAATTTGCAAAATACTTACGGATCGGAATGTGACTGACCCGTTGACTAAAATTATCTCATAAGCAAAACATGATCACACCTTAGTACTCTTTGAGTGTTAATCACATAGCGATGTGAACTAGATTATTGACTCTAGTAAACCCTTTGGGTGTTGGTCACATGACGATGTGAACTATGGGTGTTAATCACATGGTGATGTGAACTATTGATGTTAAATCACATGGCGATGTGAACTAGATTATTGATTGTAGTGCAAGTGGGAGACTGAAGGAAATATGCCCTAGAGGCAATAATAAAGTTATTATTTATTTCCTTATATCATGATAAATGTATATTATTCATACTAGAATTGTATTAACCGGAAACATGATACATGTGTGAATACATAGACAAAAAGAGTGTCACTAGTATGCCTCTACTTGACTAGCTCGTTGATCAAAGATGGTTATGTTTCCTAGCCATTGACATGAGTTGTCATTTGATTAACGGGATCACATCATTAGGAGAATGATGTGATTGACCTGACCCATTCCGTTAGCTTAGCACTCGATCGTTTAGTATGTTGTTATTGCTTTCTTCATGACTTATACATGTTCCTATGACTATGAGATTATGCAACTCCCGTTTACCGGAGCAACACTTTGTGTGCTACCAAACGTCACAACGTAACTGGGTGATTATAAAGGTGCTCTACAGGTGTCTCCGAAGGTACTTGTTGGGTTGGCGTATTTCGAGATTAGGATTTGTCACTCCGATTGTCGGAGAGGTATCTCTGGGCCCTCTCGGTAATAAACATCACTTAAGCCTTGCAAGCATTGCAACTAATGAGTTTGTTGCGAGATGATGTATTACAGAACGAGTAAAGAGACTTGCCCGTAACGAGATTGAACTAGGTATTGAGATACCGACGATCGAATCTCGGGCTAGTAACATATCGATGACAAAGGGAACAACGTATGTTGTTGTGCGGTCTGACCGATAAAGATCTTCGTAGAATATGTGGGAGCCAATATGAGCATCCAGGTTCCGCTATTGGTTATTGACCGGAGACGTGTCTCGGTCATGTCTACATAGTTCTCGAACCCGTAGGGTCCGCACGCTTAACGTTTCGATGACAGTTATATTATGAGTTTATATGTTTTCATGTACCGAAGGTTGTTCGGAGTCCCGGATGTGATCACGGACATGGCGAGGAGTCTCGAAATGGTCGAGACATAAAGATTGATATATTGGAAGCCTATGTTTGGATATCGAAAGTGTTCCGGGTGAAATCGGGATTTTACCGGAGTACCGAGAGGTTACCGGAACCCCCCGGCAACATAATGGACCTTAGTGGGCCTAGGTGGAAGAGAGGAGAGGCGCCTAGGGCTGGGCCACGCGCCCCTCCCCCCTAGTCGGAATAGGACAAGGAGAAGGGGGCGGCGCCCCCCTTCCTTCTTCTCCCTCTCCTCTTTCCCCCCTCCCAAGTCCTAATCCAACTAGGAAAAGGGGGGAGTCCTACTCCCGGTGGGAGTAGGACTCCTCCTTGCACGCCCCAAGGCTGGCCGCACCTCTCCCCCTTTGATCCTTTATATACGGGGGCAGGGGGCACCCCATAGACACAACAATTGATCGTTTGATCTTTTAGCCGTGTGTGGTGCCCCCTCCATCATAATCCACCTCGATAATATCGTAGCGGTGCTTAGGCGAAGCCCTGCGTCGGTAGAACATCATCATCGTCGCCACGCCGTCGTGCTGACAAAACTCTCCCTCAACACTGGGCTGGATCGGAGTTCGAGGGACGTCATCGAGCTGAACGTGTGCTGAACTCGGAGGTGTCGTACGTTCGGTACTTGATCGGTCGGATCGTGAAGACGTACGACTACATCAACTGTGTTGTATTAACGCTTCCGCTTTCGGTCTACGAGGGTACGTGGACAACACTCTCCCCTCTCGTTGTTATGCATCACCATGATCTTGCGTGTGCGTAGGAAATTTTTTGAAATTACTACGTTCCCCAACAGGCTGCCCTCTCGAGCTCATCTCAAATGCAGGCTTACTGGGCCTAATCACACACTATGCTGCCTCTGGGCCTACTGGGCCTTCTGCGGGCCTGAATCCTGGCCCATGGTTGGGTTTCTAGTCGTATTCAGGCCTTGGTGGCCCAGTAGGTGGCATTTTTTTTTAGTTTTTTAGTTTTCTTTTTTTGCTTTATTTATTTTATTTTGTTTCTACTTACAGCAAAATACTTACTGTTTTTTAGTGATTCTTTTTTGCTTTTAGGTAATAAAAATTATAAAGTTTCTGTTAGTGTCCTTAGTTTTCCAATTTGAATAGTTTAAATTTGAATTTTCTGCAATTTGTGTGAATCACTAGTTTGTGAATAAATTTACTATAAAAATAGATTTTTTATTGATTCTTTTTCCTGTTATTTAATATTATCGTGTTTTATCATTATATTAAATTTGGTAATTTTTAGGTTATTTGAAATATCTGTTTTAATCAAAAACAGATTTTGTTATTTTAGTTTGCTATTAAAGTTTCAAACAAAAAATTTCTTTATGAAAAATCTTTTTGCTATTAATGTTTTGAACAAAAAATACTTTGATAATTTTAGTTGCATAAATTTTATATAATTTTAGTTTCAAAAATACTAGAGGTTTATAAAGATTTTTAGTTGATTCCTTTTGCTATTAGAGTTTCATTAAAGTTTTCTAGTTCATTCCTTTTGCTATTAGAGTTTCATTAAAGTTTTCTAGTTCATTATTTTTGCTATTAGAGTTTCATAAAAGTTTTCTAGCTCATTCTTTTTTATATTACTTCATTTTTTGAGCTAAATGACCCTAAAATTGTAAAGCACTCCATATGAACTCTGAAGAGGTTGAAAATTGGCATGGTATCATCATTTCATCCAGTTAGCATGTGCTAAAAATTTGAGAGGGTTACTAGAAAAACTAGACGCACTTCGTGTGCAAAACGGACAATCTCTTTCGAAGTATGAGGGTTTCAGACAAAAACTCGTCTGTTACAAAGGGGTTTCATTTTTTTAATTTATTTGACCTCCAGACTTTTTGTGTGTTCAAAATACACCATTCAAAGCCACATCATCAATTTTCAACCCTTTCTGACTTCATTTGTTATTTTTCATGCATTTACTGATTTTTTGAGCTATATGGCCCTGAAATTGAAAAGCACTTCAAATGAACTCTGATGAGGTTGAAAATTGGCATGGTGTCATCATTTCACCCACTTAGCATGTGCTAAAAAGTTGCGAGGGTTACGGCAAAAACTGGATGCACTTCGTGTACAAATGGACAATCTCTTTCGAAGTATCAGGGTTTCAAACGAAAACTCATCTGTTACAAAGGGATTTCATTTTTTTGAACTTATTTGAACTCCAGACTTTTTGTGTGTTCAAAATGCACCATTTAAAGCCACATCATCAATTTTCAACCCTTTCTGACTTCATTTGTTATTTTTCATGCATTTACTGATTTTTTGAGCTATATGGCCCTGAAATTGAAAAGCACTTCAAATGAACTCTGATGAGGTTGAAAATTGGCATGGTGTCATCATTTCACCCACTTAGCATGTGCTAAAAAGTTGCGAGGGTTACGGCAAAAACTGGATGCACTTCGTGTACAAATGGACAATCTCTTTCGAAGTATCAGGGTTTCAAACGAAAACTCATCTGTTACAAAGGGATTTCATTTTTTTGAACTTATTTGAACTCCAGACTTTTTGTGTGTTCAAAATGCACCATTTAAAGCCACATCATCAATTTTCAACCCTTTCTGACTTCATTTGTTATTTTTCATGCATTTACTGATTTTTTAAGCTATATGACCCTGAAATTGAAAAGCACTTCAAATGAACTCTGAAGAGGTTGAAAATTGGCATGGTGTCATCATTTCACCCACTTAGCATGTGCTAAAAAGTTGCGAGGGTTACGGCAAAAACTGGATGCACTTCGTGTACAAATGGACAATCTCTTTCGAAGTATCAGGGTTTCAAACGAAAACTCATCTGTTACAAAGGGATTTCATTTTTTTGAACTTATTTGAACTCCAGACTTTTTGTGTGTTCAAAATGCACCATTTAAAGCCACATCATTTTTTTTCAACCCTTTCTGACTTCATTTGTTATTTGTCATGCATTTACTGATTTTTTGAGCTATATGGCCCTGAAATTGAAAAGCACTTCAAATGAACTCTGAAGAGGTTGAAAATTGGCATGGTGTCATCATTTCACCCACTTAGCATGTGCTAAAACGTTGCGAGGGTTACGGCAAAAACTGGATGCACTTCGTGTACAAATGGACAATCTCTTTCGAAGTATCAGGGTTTCAAACGAAAACTCATCTGTTACAAAGGGATTTCATTTTTTTGAACTTATTTGAACTCCAGACTTTTTGTGTGTTCAAAATGCACCATTTAAAGCCACATCATCAATTTTCAACCCTTTCTGACTTCATTTGTTATTTTTCATGCATTTACTGATTTTTTAAGCTATATGACCCTGAAATTGAAAAGCACTTCAAATGAACTCTGAAGAGGTTGAAAATTGGCATGGTGTCATCATTTCACCCACTTAGCATGTGCTAAAAAGTTGCGAGGGTTACGGCAAAAACTGGATGCACTTCGTGTACAAATGGACAATCTCTTTCGAAGTATCAGGGTTTCAAACGAAAACTCATCTGTTACAAAGGGATTTCATTTTTTTGAACTTATTTGAACTCCAGACTTTTTGTGTGTTCAAAATGCACCATTCAAAGCCACATCATCAATTTTCAACCCTTTCTGACTTCATTTGTTATTTGTCATGCATTTACTGATTTTTTGAGCTATATGACCCTGAAATTGAAAAGCACTTCAAATGAACTCTGAAGAGGTTGAAAATTGCCATGGTATAATCATTTCACCCACATAGCATGCACTAAAAAGTTGAGAGGGTTATGGAAAAAAATGGATGCACTTCGTGTACAAAACGGACAATCTTTTTTGAAGTATCAGGGTTTCATACAGAAACTCGTGTCTTACAAAAGGCATTTCATTTATTCACATGTAACTGCAGTGATATTCTATATCAAAGGCATCCTCATAATAGTTGTGGAGAGAAAGTCTTCACTTTTTATTCGCTTGTGTCCTTTGCTTATTGCGCCATAACCATGGATATTCTTCATCGCTTAACAGGGTGCTTGGGTCAGCCTTGACTTTGAAGGGAGGAATTTCATGAAACTTTTCATAATCTTCAGACATGTCTATCTTGCCCTTCAATCCCATGATGTGTCTTTTTCCTGAAAGAACTATGTGGCGCTTTGGCTCATCATATGATGTATTCGCTTCCTTATCTTTTCTTTTTCTCGGTTTGGTAGACATGTCCTTCACATAGAAAAACTAGACGCACTTCGTGTACAAAACGGACAATCTCTTTCGAAGTATGAGGGTTTCAGACAAAAACTCGTCTGTTACAAAGGGATTTCATTTTTTTTACTTATTTGAACTCCAGACTTTTTGTGTGTTCAAAATGCACCATTCAAAGCCACATCATCAATTTTCAACCCTTTCTGACTTCATTTGTTATTTTTCATGCATTTACTGATTTTTTTGAGCTATATGGCCCTGAAATTGAAAATCACTTCAAATGAACTCTGATGAGGTTGAAAATTGGCATGGTGTCATCATTTCACCCACATAGCATGTGCTACAAAGTTGGGAGGGTTACGGCCAAAACTGGATGCACTTCGTGTACAAAACGGATAATCTCTTTCGAAGTATCAGGGTTTCAAACAAAAACTCGTCTGTTACAAAGGAATTTCATTTTTTTGAACTTATTTGAACTCTAGACTTTTTGTGTGTTCAAAATGCACCATTTAAAGCCACATCATCAATTTTCAACCCTTTCTGACTTCATTTGTTATTTTTCATGCATTTACTGATTTTTTGAGCTATATGACCCTGAAATTGAAAAGCACTTCAAATGAACTCTGAAGAGGTTGAAAATTGGCATGGTGTCATCATTTCACCCACTTAGCATGTGCTAAAAAGTTGCGAGGGTTACGGCAAAAACTGGATGCACTTCGTGTACAAAATGGACAATCTCTTTCGAAGTATCAGGGTTTCAAACGAAAACTCATCTGGTACAAAGGGATTTCATTTTTTTGAACTTATTTGAACTCCAGACTTTTTGTGTGTTCAAAATGCACCATTCAAAGCCACATCATCAATTTTCAACCCTTTCTGACTTCATTTGTTATTTTTCATAAATTTACTGATTTTTTTTAGCTATATGACCCTGAAATTGAAAAGCACTTCAAATGAACTCTGAAGAGGTTGAAAATTTCCATGGTATAATCATTTCACCCACATAGCATGCACTAAAAAGTTGAGAGGGTTATGGCAAAAAATGGATGCACTTCGTGTACAGAACGGACAATCTCTTTCGAAGTATCAGGGTTTCATACAGAAACTCGTCTGTTACAAAAGGAATTTCATTTATTCACATGTAACTGCAGTGATATTCTATATCAAAGGCATCATCATAATAGTTGTGGAGAGAAAGTCTTCACTTTTTATTCGCTTGTGTCCTTTGCTTATTGCGCCGTAACCATGGATATTCTTCATCGCTTAACAGGGTGCTTGGGTCAGCCTTGACTTTGAAGGGAGGAATTTCATGAAACTTTTCATAATCTTCAGACATGTCTATCTTGCCCTTCAATCCCATGATGTGTCTTTTTCCTGAAAGAACTATGTGGCGCTTTGGCTCATCGTATTATGTATTCGCTTCCTTATCTTTTCTTTTTCTCGGTTTGGTAGACATGTCCTTCACATAGAAAACCTGCGCCACATCATTGGCTAGAACGAATGGTTCGTCTGTGTACCCAAGATTGTTCAGATCCACTGTTGTCATTCCGTACTGTGGGTCTACATGTACGCTGCCTCCTGATAGATTGACCCATTTGCACTTAAACAAAGGGACTTTAAAATCATGTCCGTAGTCAAGTTCCCATATGTCCACTATGTAACCATAATATGTGTCCTTTCCCCTCTTGGTTACTGCATCAAAGCGGACACCGCTGTTTTGGTTGGTGCTCTTTTGATCTTGGGCGATCGTGTAAAATGTATTCCCATTTATCTAGTATCCTTTGTAAGTCAATACAGTCGAAGATGGTCCCCTGGACAACAAGTACATCTCATCAGAAATAGTGTTGTCACCTTTGAGACGTGTTTCCAACCAACTGCCGAAAGTCCTGATGTGTTCAAATGTAATCCAGTCGTCACACTGCTCCGGGTGTTTGGAGCGCAGAATGTTCTTGTGTTCATCGACATACGGGGTCACCAAGGTAGAGTTCTGTAGAACTGTGTAGTGTGCTTGAGATCAAGAATGCCCGTCCCTACATATTATTGAGTCCCCTCCGAGCGTGCCTTTTCCAGTCAGTTTCCCCTCGTACCGCGATTGAGGGAGACCAATCTTCTTAAGGCCAGGAATGAAGTCAACACAAAACCCAATGACATCCTCTGTTTGATGGCCCATGGAGATGCTTCCTTCTGGCCTAGCGCGGTTACGGACATATTTCTTTAGGACTCCCATGAACCTCTCAAAGGGGAACATATTGTGTAGAAATACAGGGCCCAGAATGACAATCTCGTCAGCTAGATGAACTAGGACGTGCGTCATGATATTGAAGAAGGATGGTGGGAACACCAGCTCGAAACTGACAAGACATTGCGCCACATCACTCCTTAGCCTTGGTAGGATTTCTAGATCGATCACCTTCTGAGAGATTGCATTGAGGAATGCACATAGCTTCACAATGGCTAATCGAACGTTTTCCGGTAGAAGCCCCCTCAATGCAACCGGAAGCAATTGCGTCATAATCACGTGGCAGTCACGAGACTTTAGGTTCTGAAACTTTTTCTCTGCCATATTTATTATTCCCTTTATATTTGACGAGAAGCCAGAGGGGACCTTCATACTGAGCAGGCATTCAAAGAAGATTTCCTTCTCTTCTTTGGCAAGAGCGTAGATGGCAGGACCTTCATACTGCTTTTGAGGCATGCCATCTTTTTCGTGAAAACATTGCAGGTCCTCCCGTGCCTCCGGTGTATCTTTTGTCTTCCCATACACGCCCAAGAAGCCTAGCAGGTTCAGGCAAAGGTTCTTCGTCACGTGCATCACGTTGATTGAAGAGCGGACCTCTAGGTCTTTCCAGTAGGGTAGATCCCAAAATATAGATTTCTTCTTCCACACGGGTGCGCGTCCCTTAGCGTCATTCGGAACAGATAGTCCGCCGGGACCCTTTCCAAAGATTACGTGTAAATCATTGACCATAGCAAGTACATGATCACCGGTACGCATGGCCGGCTTCTTCCGGTGATCTGCCTCGCCTTTGAAATGCTTGCCTTTCTTTTGACATTGATGGTTGGTCAGAAGAAACCGACGATGCCCTAGGTACACATTCTTCCTGCATTTGTCCAGGTATATACTTTCGGTGTCAGCTAAACAGTGCGTGCATGCGTGGTATCCCTTGTTTGTCTGTCCTGAAAGGTTACTGAGAGCAGGCCAATCATTGATGGTTACAAACAGCAATGCATGCAGGTCAAATTCCTCCTGTCTGTGCTCATCCCACACACGTACACCGTTTCCATTCCATAGCTATAAAAGTTCTTCAACTAATGGCCTTAGGTACACATCAATGTCGTTGCCGGGTTGCTTAGGGCCTTGGATGAGTACTGGCATCATAATGAACTTCTGCTTCATGCACAGCCAAGGAGGAGGGTTATAGATACATAAAGTCACGGGCCAGGTGCTGTGATTGCTGCTCTTCTCCCCAAAAGGATTAATGCCATCCGCGCTTAAACCAAACCATACGTTCCTTGCGTGACCTGCAAACTCCTTCCAGTACTTTCTCTCGATTTTTCTCCACTGCGACCCGTCAGTGGGTGCTCTCAACTTCCCATCTTTCTTACGGTCCTCTCTGTGCCATCGCATCAACTTGGCATGCTCTTTGTTTCTGAACAGATGTTTCAACCGTGGTATTATAGGAGCATACCACATCACCTTCGTAGGAACCCTCTTCCTGGGGCGCTTGCCGTCAACATCACCAGGGTCATCTCGTCTGATCTTATACCGCAATGCACCGCATACTGGGCATGTGTTCAAATCCTCGTACGCACCGCGGTAGAGGATGTAGTCATTAGGGCATGCATGTATCTTCTGCACCTCCAATCCTAGAGGGCATACGACCTTCTTTGCTTCCTACGTACTGTCGAGAAATTCGTTATCCTTTGGAAGCTTCTTCTTCAATATTTTTAGTAGCTTCTCAAATCCTTTGTCAGGCACAACATTCTCTGCCTTCCACTGCAGCAATTCCAGTAGGGTACCGAGCTTTGTGTTGTCATCTTCGCAATTGGGATACAACCCTTTTTTGTGATCCTCTAACATGCGATCGAACTTCAGCTTCTCTTTTTCACTTTCGCACTATCTCTTTGCATCAACAATGACCCGGCGGAGATCATCATCGGGCACATCGTCTGGTTCCTCTTGATCTTCAGCTTCCCCCGTTGCAGCATCACTGTATCCAGGGCGCACATAGTTGTCATCACCCTCTTCTTCTTCGTTGTCTTCCATCATAACCCCTATTTCTCCGTGCTTGCTCCAAACATTTTAGTGTGGCATGAAACCCTTATAAAGCAGGTGGCTGTGAAGGATTTTCCGGTCAGAGTAAGACTTCGTATTCCCACATATAGGGCATGGACAACACACAAAACCATTCTGCTTGTTTGCCTCAGCCACTTCGAGAAAATTATGCACGCCTTTAATGTACTCGGAGATGTGTCTGTCACCGTACATCCATTGCCAGTTCATCTGCGTGCATTATATATAATTAAGTGTGTCAAAAACCATTACAGAACATCATGAATAGATAAGTGACCAAATTAATAGAAGTTCATCATCACATTAAAACCAAAGTACATACATAGTTCTCATTGAACAACATATAGCTCTCCAGAGCATCTAATTAAACCATACATTGAAACTATGTAAAACATTTCAATGCAACAACAAATGCGATCATAATCGCAACCAAGGTAACAATTGATCCAACGGCATAATGATACCAAGCCTCGGTATGAATGGCATATTTTCTAATTTTTCTAATCTTCAAGCGCATTGCATCCATCTTGATCTTGTGATCATCGACGACATCCGCAACATGCAACTCCAATATCATCTTCTCCTCCTCATTTTTTTTAAATTTTTCCTTCAAGTAATTGTTTTCTTCTTCAACTAAATTTAACCTCTCGACAATAGGGTCGGTTGGAACTTCGGGTTCACATACCTCCTAGATAAAAAAATCTATGTCACGTTGGTCGGCATAATCGTCATAAACAATAAATGAACCAAATAGCTATAAAATATAATATATACCACATCCGAATCATAGACAGGACGAGGGCCGACGGGGGTGGATACCAAAACCATCGCACTATATAATAACAAACAATAATAAAAGTAAGAAAATGCGATCATAATCGCAACCAAGATAACAATTGATCTAAATCATACAAGTAAGAATTTTTTTTATTTTAGAAAGAAGATAAGAACAAGAGGCTCACCAGGGTGGTGCCGGCGACGAGATCGGCGCAGGCGATCAACGGCGGTGAAGACGGGGACGGGACGGGACGTACCGTTAAACCTAGACAAATCTTGAGGAAAATGGAGGTTGGAGGTCGAGCTTGGAGAGGAGAAAGCTTAAGTAGTGTGGCTCGGACATTTCATCGAACACCTCATGTGCATAAGAGGTGAGCTAGAGCACCACAAAGCCCTCCCCTCGCCGGCCAGAAAAAACAGAGCAGTGGAGTGCTCTGCTCGCGGGCGGGGGGTATATACAGCCACCTCATTGGTCTCGGTTCGTGGCTGAAACCGAGACTGAAGGCCTCCCTTTGGTCCCGGTTCCAGCCACGAATCGGCACCAATGGATGTGGGCCAGGAGCGAGGCCCATTGGTCCCGGTTCGTGTCTGGAACCGGGACCAAAGGGTCCAGACGAACCGGGACCAATGCCCCACGAGGCCCGGCCGGCCCCCTGGGCTCACGAACCGGGACGTATGCCCCATGGGTCCCGGTTCATGACTGAACCGAGACTAACGGGCTGGACAGGCCTGGACCAAAGCCCTGTTTTCTACTAGTGTTCATAGGAGTAGATGTACCCATCCTTATGAAGCCCGACCCATGCGTCTAGGCCATTGCTTGTCCTTGGAATGGTAGAGTCCAATCCCCATGCAACCTCCACTCGGAAGTCCTGGTGTCGAAGGAGAAGGTGCCCTTTGGGAGATGATGATAGCATATGTCGTGCGCGGACATGAATATGGTGTGCCCGTCCGGGTGCAGCACGTAAGAGGTGATCATGTCGTCCATGGCTAATGGTGGCGGTGAGGGCACGCTTTTCCAGGACCACCTCGTGGTTGGGCTCGGCCACGGCTCGTTCTTGTCCATTGGAGCCCACGACATGGCCTCGAAAGAGTGCTGCTCATGGACATGGCAATGTGTCAACGTGTACAACATGCCGCCGGCGGCCACGGTGAAGGTGGTCGTGTCGATGAGTCGAACCGGTGGGCGGGGACCCATGGTGAGCCCAGCCGTCTCGGTGTCGAACACGAGGGCGGGAGTGTGCGGACAGCATGGGTTGGTGGTGATGAAGATGTCGCTGCCCATGGCAGCGAAGTCCATGTGAAGACGTTTTACCGGTGCAGCTAACCGGAGAGCAGCAAGGTCTGGGAACCCATGGTGCAGGTCGGTGGTGGTGTCCTGTAAGGCGTCGGCATCGATCTTGTGGATGTTGAAGCCCTTGTGCCAATCATCCAGCACCAGGTAGAGGTGCTTCTTTGGCACATGCAGCGGCTTTTTTCCGGTGCGGTCGACATTGGGTTCAGAGTGGTGACGCTTAGACATGACTCCTCCGATCGATCTTCCGGCCCTAACTGGATCTAAAGATTGAATTTTTGATTGTGATGATGGTTACGAGCAGGGTTGCCAGTAGAGGAGAAGAAATTTATAGACAAAGGAAGGGTAAGGAGGCGACAGATCTAACCTGGGGATGTGAGAGGGCTTCGAATCCCTCCCTCCTCTTACTTATGAAGAAGAAGTGGGAGCCTGGGGCTGACTCCCAGCCGAACTCAGATTGCAGATAGGCAATGGCAGAGTACCTAGAGCCCGAGTCGGAAGGAGCGGACCACCATGATTTTTTGAGACAATCTTCTTCTTCTTCAGGCGCCTGAAATTCGGTTCGTCCGAAATCACTAATTAAGGAGTACTCGTTGCAAAGAACACTCCATCTTCCCAGGTCATGACAAGTGGCGCACATGCAGCGCGTCACTTGTCGCAACCTGAGAGTTGTCCCTTTTTTCGTACATTCGTTTATTCAAAACGTTTTATCTCTTAAACCGTGTGTCCAAATCTCAAACCGTTTTCACCATTGGATTCCTCGCCTCGAGATCTTCAAAACTAGATCCCATGTTGATAGGTTTTGACGAACTTTTTTTCACGAAAAAAACTGGACGAAAAAACCAAACCGGGAGCACGGTTTTTTCCCTTTCCGAAAGAGGCACGCCCGTGGCTCTCGCGAAATCACAACCGTGCCTCTCGTGGAAGCAAAACCGTGACTCTCGTGGAAAGAAAAAAAAACAGAAAACGCGTTTTTTTTCCTTTCCGAAAGAGGCACGCTCGTGACTCTCGCGAAAGCACAACCGTGCCTCTAGCAAAAGCAAAACCGTGACTCTCGCGAAAGAAAAAAACAAAATACGCGTATTTTTTCCCTTTCCGAGAGGCACGGCCGTGACTCTCGCAAAAGCACAACCGTGCCTCTCGCGGAAGCAAAACCGTGACTCTCGCGAAAGAAAAAAAAACAGAAAACGCGTTTTGTTTTTCCCTTTCCGAGAGGCACAGCCGTGACTCTCACGAAAGCACAACCATGCCTCTCGCGGAAGTAAAACCGTGACTGTCGCGAAAGAAAAAAAGTGTTTTTTTCGTTTCCGAAAGGCACGGCCGTGACTCTCGCTAAAGCACAACCGTGCCTCTCGCGAAAAAAACGTGACTTTTCACGAAAAAAAAAGTAAACGCGTTTTTTCGCGCAAATTTTTTTTTTCAAATTTTGGTGGAAGCGCTAAGGAAGACCGGGGAAAAACCAAAACATCCAAAAAAACCGGGAAAACCCCGTTTAAAAAGCCGAAAATGCGTGCGGAAAAATAAAAAAACAAAATCTAGAGGGAGCGTCTAGAGCGCGACACGTGGCGAATGGCTGAGAGCGCGCCAAGTGGCGCTGATCGTTGCGAGGCTCCTGAAGGAGCGCTCGTTAACTAGTTGCTCCCCGGTTCGTCTCCACTCGATTTTGCCTCCTGTCCGCGGCATTGCGGCTCGGCCCATTCCGAGGGATAGCCTGCCCAGGCGCACACATGGGCCCGTTCCGGGGTTGAACCGGATTATTTTTACATATTTAGATAAATTCTCTAATTGTGTCAAAAAAAGATAAATTCTCTAATTGTCTCAAAAAGATAAATTCTCTAAATTCGCTCAAAAAAGATGAATTTTCAAAAATATCCCCAAAAAATCTCAAAAAAACTTCACTAAAACAAATAATCCCTCTCTAAAAGTAGTGATCTAAACACTCTTATATTTCTTTACGGAGGGTACATTGGTTGTCCAGAGCGAGATCAAGATACTACCTCCGTCCTGGTTTATTAGTTTCCATTGTAACTTGTGCTAAATTTTGACCAAAGATTTAATTGATAAAATGTTAGTGCATGTCAACAAAAGTTATATTGTTGGATTCGTATTTGAACATAGTTTTCGATGATATATTTTTTGGTGACATGCATAAACATTTCATTAGTTAAATTTAGGACGCCGATATCCACCACACCTGTGGCATAATAGGCATTCGCCCACACACCATGTGTGGCATGAACAGGGGGCAGCCCACACGGACTTGCCACATATGGTCGAACAAATAGGTGCCATGTGTGTTTACCTAGTTGCCACGTATGGTAAATCACAATTGCCATGTATGTTTATCTGATTGCCACGTACGCGCAACTGCAGTTGCCGTCTAGCAAATCTCTACTCCTAATGTCTCAGTTGGTAGTCTCCGTTCCAGGTTTATTTTCGTCCCACCTCACCTGGTTTTTTGGTACCTATTTTGGTACCTCCTCCCACCTCACGCTGACCAGACACTAGCCGAAAAAACCACGTACCGAGTCCTCCACCAGCCCCCGCGCTCTTTAGGACGAAGAAAAAATCTACGACGATTGACCAGCGATAAAAAAACCTACAAAAAATAACCAGCGAAAAAAAAACCCCGGACGTACGAGCGAAGTCGCATGCCCTCGAGCGAGAACGACTCGCACGCTAGACTCCCTGCCCTCGTTCGTCGCCGCCTTCATCCCTTCGCCTCCGCCGCCCTTCATCCCTTCGCCGCCGCACTCGGTCTCACATCAAAGGCGCCCCACTCGCGGGAGAGGATGAGCTGATCTCCATGGCCAGATGAGGGAGGAATACGGGTGACGGGATGGATTTGGATCTCAAGGCGGGGAGGCCAACGTAGCCGCCCCTAGCGCGTCGAGCGAAAGCGAGGGATTTGGATCTCATGGATTTGGCTGCGTCGACCAGCAGAGGACCGCCGCCGGCTTGGCTCCTCCACCACAAAGCAACCTCCTTCCACCCCGTAGCCGCCGCCCAAAACCCTAGCAATCGAGCCCCACCCATGGCGCCCTAGGTCAGATCCCCTTCCTTCTTCTTTTTCCTCTGGTTTTCTTCCTTGTTCCTGTGATGTGTGAGTGAGTGAGTGATGTGCAGGCGGCTTCTTCTTCCTCTGACCCCTGCGTGTCTCTCTCTTCCCTTGTCTCTAGGTGGTACAGCGGCCAGAGGAGAGGAGAGGAGGTGGAGCAGCCATCGCCTGGACGTGAGGTGAGCTTCCCCCATCCAATCTTATCTACCCCCACCACCAGGTGGCTCACAATATCTATCACCTGCAGCAGCATCTTGTGCATGCATCCATTGAGGACGTGAGGTGCACACCACATTTTGGTTCAGTTTTTCCCTTCTTTATTATAATTATGCCAAGGACATCTTATGCCTTACAGTAGTATTCAGATTCTCAAGTTTGTTTATTTATTTTTAGTGCAATACTGCTCTCCTGTCTGCAGGAGATTGGAGGAGAAAATATCAGAAATCGGAAACATGACGTTTTGGATCAGTTCTGGATCATTTTCTTTTTTGGTTCAGTTTATATAAGTGGTTGTTGTTTTATGTTGCTGCTAGCCATCAGAAAACGAGTTCACAGTAGGTTTCCATCCTTACAATTCATTTTGTGTTGCTCTGAACTGAAAAAATAGAGGGGATATTGTTGTGCCTAGAGTGAAGTTCACAGTAGGTTTGGCATCAATCGAGCAAACTTTGTTACAGTTTTTAGTGGATGTTGTATGTATTACATTTTTGCTTTTTCTAAAACCACATGTATCCAATAATCTGATTGCTTTTCTTTGTATGAGCACCAGTTTCTGAGCTTTCCCTCCACTATTTTTTCCTCTCTCTCTCTTTCTCTCTCTCTCACTCAATCTCAACTTGGCAAGCGATGGCAGCGGTGAATGGGCAGCGCGGGCGTCGAGCAGGATCATGGGGGAGCAGGGGAGGCCAGAGGCTGCTCACCATATACATCGCCATCCATAGCCGCCCTCGTCCGCCAAGAAGCTGAGGAGGGAGGCTGACCTCCAGTGACCACTCTGCACCGCTCTGGACGACACCCTCCCCCACCAGGTTCATCCTCCTAATTCGTTTTAATCATCCCAATTTTTTTGTCTTACCACAGTTAAGAAATACGATTCATGTTTGCTATTGCATTTGGAGCTCCATCCTTACAACTTATGGATAATATGAATACATCAAGGTGTTTTGGTTCTCCCCATTCTGTATGTTCGCAATGGAGTGTATATATTGTTGATTTATGTCATGGTGATTGAATTTGATTGCAGAGAGAAAGTGCAAAAGCTATGGGCAATCCTATATGACTGGCGCCATCAGTAAGGATTTATTTAAAGCTAGCTTACTGTTGGGTCTAAGCCAAGTTTATTTCTTTCGCAGATTTATTCACCTTATTGGCACGGTGGGGTTAATATATATACATCAATTTTGAGCATCAGCAACGCATGAAGCTTGCTTCTGAGGCTACAACATACTTTGCAATCCCCCTGTGAAACATACTTTTGTCACTATGCACATATGGTTATTCGAACGAATTGATTTCGATTAGACTATCTTTTTCCTAATTACTTGTTATATGATGTTCTTTACTATTCAGAGGTTGTTGAAGGGAGATGGGGCTCTTCTGGCCCCTTTGGTGCAAAAGCACAAGCAACAGCATCTACAGCTGACCACTCATAGCCTAGGATGTCTTGCAGATTTGATCTATTTTGGATAGAGTACATGGAATCAAACCACAAGTAATCAATTTGCTATATTCACGTGATTAGCTATAAGGAATTTATTACCTCTGTTTTATTTGCAGGATACCCAAGCAGTGCGTACAAATTGTAGTGGTGCTTGTAGCTTATCATCAATCTGCCATTATTATTTGTATGTATGTGTTCAAAACGACCACCTAGAGATTCTTGATTTGCTCCTGGCTGCACCGTTGGGTTTCTCGCGGCTTTGTTTCGTTTGAGTTCTATTGTTCAAAACTGAATTTGTTGATGCTTAGAGTTTGGACTGGTCCGTTTGATACGTCTGCACTCGTGATGCGGAACATTTTCCAACATAGTGTGGGTTCAGAAGTGAGGAAAACAATTGGCTTGCAGGGTTCAGGCTACTTTCTTGTGCTTGTTTTGCCTTGTGATTACTTGAAACTGCAACCTGCAGGTTGAATGGGCGCTTTATATTTTAGGGCGGAAGACTGAAGCAAAGAAAACTGCGGCTCTTTAGTATATCTTCAGATTTGCGGCTCTTTGAGCTGTGGTACATTTGATTCGAGACCCGGATGAGGTCGGTTAAATTAGGATTAAAGTCCGCACAATAACTAGGAACACTGAACAAGCAAGGCTATTCAGATGAAGTCTGCACTTAATACTATAGGTTTCTTTTTGGGCTCTTGTACAGCTTCGCTAGCATCATGAATTAATTGTGGGATATGATGCACAGTAGTAGCTTCTTCTGTTTATTTTAGAAATCTTAGTTTATAGGTTTCCTTTTCGTCTCTTGTACTAATGTTCAGGGTAATGGAAATCTTGTATGATAATCTGCACATAGTTGATACTAACAACAGAATGATGACATGTTTGTTTTTGGGCATAAAGTTATGTGCTGATCCTCTTGCATTTGGATTCCGGTCTTACCCTGACTATGCGGATATGCTATTCTAGGTTGGTTTTACGTTTCTTATTGGAAGAGTGAGATGCCCAGGACAGAATCCAGTTTGTATCAACGCCTCATTGGTAAGCACGCTCAGGTTTAATGTTACTGCAATTTCCTCCCTAATTTCAGCCCTAGGAACTATACCAGATCATCATAAGGGTGTGTGAACTCGCACCTGGTCTTGATGCTATTTTTGCTGCATGGTAGTCATTATTTTCTTATGTCTTGCCTGATGACCTCTTAAGTTCCTATTTTATTTTATTTCTCTTAAGAGTGGTGTCTCTTGCAGAATAGAATCATGTAGATTCTGCTTCATACAAGCTTCATAAAGAAATAGTTTTAAGGGAGGACTTCAAAGAGTATTTTGCCAAATTTGGTAAAGTGCGGGTAAATTGATTTTTGGTTGTCCTTTTTCTTTACAATTGGTTCTCATACTATTACTTGCAATGTTTGTTTACATACTATCCACCACCGTCTTCGCCCCATCTTAGCTTCTCCTCATCTCCACTCTCTCTCGTCGGCTAGGGATGGAGGGCAGTCAGCATCCACCTCGAGGCAGAGGGGTGGGCAGAAGGACGGTCGGTGTTCAACTCTCTACGGTTCAAAACCAAGTCCATCCAAGCCTCAAAGTATAAAGAAGGCGCCTAGACACTCGATGGGTGGTGTAAACCGTAGGGTGTCCATTGGTGGAGCCACGATGCAAGCATCCAAAACAGACATATTGTATACGAAGAATGTTCATGCTGCCAAGAGAAGTGAAGACATTGCCCATTTGTCCCCTGGTAAGCATCTATCAAGTTTGAGAGCTATTTGTTGTGCTACATATATATCTTTGCTACAAGTCTCGAGATTTACGTGGGTGGAGTATCAGAAAATTAGGGAACCAGTTTCTGACATAAACTCTCTGTAAAACACTGTATATTCAATATTCAGACATAGAAGCCTTGCTGTGGTAGAGATCACATCAATTAGAGATAAGGGAACTTCTTAATCATGCTTTAATTTCTTAAACAAACAAGTTTTCTTATAATTTATATCCAACCATATTTAGTGGGTTTTAACTATAGTTAATTTCTGACAACCAGGCTGGTGTTACACTTTTGTTCATAATAGAAAAGGTTGTTGCTACATTTGCATCCAATCCAACAATGAATTAAAAAGCGTGCATGTTATTTGGTTATTGGCCTTTGTAATTAAAAGAATCATGTTTATGCATTTAAGAAAAGGATATGTGCATGGTACTGAACAATGAGAAAAACACTGTTGACCATATCTCAAATCAAGTTATTTGGTGTATTTCAGGGTGGGCGTGTAACTAGAGAACAAAACACTATGGCGGCAAATGAGACTATCGAACCGAACTGATTGTACTGAAAACTAGGACCTAAACTTGTGCTGCTGGCCAACCTTTTCTTCAGGGAATGCCAAGATATTCGCCAAACAAAGCCATAGGATGGTATGTTCAAACATACACCTTTTACTCATCATGACATGATATTGTATTCTGTTGTGCCCTTACTCCTTTTCTATCTCCCGACAATACTTTCAGGTGCTATACACAGAGGACAACCTATCAGGTGAGAATCGATTCGTGGCTCTTTCTCTTTTTTGAACTGGTCGTTATGTGGTTCTTGGGGACTCGCACTCTGTTTTGTTTCTTTTTTTACCTCCTATTTATGGGCTCCCTTCTGTTAGGGAGTCCACTAATGACCAGATGGGTATCTTGTCGCTCATCTACAGCAAGTCGGGCTCCAGTGTGTTTGGGTCAGCGTCCACGGAGGAGCAGATAACTGACGGCATTTACGCTGCCGGGCTCACTATCCTCATCACACGTGACCACAACCCACCCAACCGACTGTAATTCTTTGTTCTTACATTTCATTGCAACCTCATGGTTGACTGCACATCTTGGTTGTGTCATGTGATGGGTACATATTTTGGGTATTTGTTTTGTCATATGATGATGATTTCTTTCCAACAAGTAGTCACACTAATTAAATTCATAAATTTGTTGGACAAGTCAACTTTGTAGATTCATAGTGTATGATTAAAGTTGGCATTAGACAAACAAAGAATGTGATCTGCCTCTTTAAATTTCCTCTAATTCTAATGTGGCACCGAATCGAGACGGAGCTGATGTGCAATTAGCTTGTTTTTTTATGTGTGCAGCGACTTCTAGCGCTTGATTAAAATGGTCATTTGCTATTCATCATTTATTTTCTATTTTAAATCTTATTATATCTAATCAGCCCACTATTTCTTTTTTCAAGATTCTATAGTTAACCCAAACTTGTTTGGGACTAAAGGCTTTGTTGTTGTTGTCTATAGTTAACACAAAATCCAATCTTAGAGTTAGCAATATAGTATACACTACCAGTCTGATACAAGCTTTATGGTAGCTTGTAAGCGCGGGGATATGTGAGGATATACCGAGCCATTCAATTATGTTACTGAAATCTCCAAGAAAATATGCAGATTTTTAAAACATGTAAAAAGAGAAAAGAGTTGTTAATAATGATTTCTAGGAAATTTGCCGCTAGCTCGGATGGCGCCACTGAATTAATGACACTAATGCAGAGGATTGAAGTAAAATTGCAGAGATTAGAACTTGGTCTCGCCAAGGCCCCTTAAGTGATAAGGGAGACAACCCGCATAGACAACCGGCAACCACTAACCGACAACGATAATGTGCTTGTTGGATCGGTGTATTGGAATGGCTATGCATTTTAGTAGTATGCAAAATCCTTTTGCATCTATATACTTTACCATTAGGGCGTGAAACTACTAAAGAGTAGTATTGGAAAGATGCATCTGACTAGCTTATTATGGGAGAGAACACAACTACAACGTCACTGAATCTGATATATGTTTCCTCATTTTTGTAGGTTACAATGGTCGTGGAGCTTCTTGGATTAAACTTGCAAAGAGTAGTACTGGAAAGCTTCATTTTCGTAAGATGCTCTGGTATCTCCGAGTAGAAGAAAGCAAAGCCAACAAGGGTCGTTAGAAATTATTAGTACTCTACAAAATTTGTAACACATCATATTAATTGGGAACTCAAATCTTGGTTGCAAAAATTAGATCTGTGCTATAAATGCAGGCAATACAAAAGGTAGGAAGACCATACGAAGACCAATACAAAAAGGAGGATGCATGAGCTTCAGATCTGATTGAATTTAGTCAGAAGATGGAGACTTAGAGGAGGAATTAGTGGAGAATGGGAAGGTGGATAGAACATGGGAACAAATCAAATACGTGTAGGTATGACATGGTGCTTTTTTTAACTCTTGCGTATATCAATATTTTTCTACAGTTACATATATACAACTGAATCACAAAGGATTTTTTTTTGATTAGGTACACCATAGAATGGTCTCACATCTTGGTTTATTTATTACCCTGTTTAAATATCAACCAACATGCTTGTCAAATTTATAATTTGTTATTTGCTTGCCTCAAGGCAATACTCCCAAGATATATATATATATATATATATATATATATATATATATATATATATATATATATATATATATATATATATCTGCGTGCGTGCGTGCGCGCGCGCGGTAAAATTGGTTATATACAGTGATTTAGTTACTTTCAGATTTCGGTTTTTTTTAGAAGTGCTCCACAAATATCAATGAAAGGAGCTTGTATTTGAGGTAATAGTCTAGGAAGTTTCCGTGTCAACGAAAAATAGTACTACACGTGTGAATAAAGGGCACCTATGACATACAAAGTACTGCAATAAAATTGGAGGGCTGGGGAAGTGTTGGACTGGAGCTTCGCCCCCATGCGGTATGCTCTATCCAAGTATGTGCTCCTGTTTGCCGCATCTACATATTGGATGAAACCTGCGTGCTAATTGCGAATTATGTGCAAGTCAGTATTGAACGCTCTGTATTTCCAGAGAAGTAAGTTTCAACAGTTTCCACGACATTTCATGTCTGTTCCATGCAGTAGTGTAGGTGGGAATTATATTGATGATTTCATTTTACCTTCATATCTGCTGAATTTTCTTACCAAACACAAAAGCTTTGTGAGGTGTTGATAGAAGTGAACATAATTCATGATACAATCCTAATACTCTGAAAATATTTTTATGGTTCAGTATTCCTATGAGGGGAGTGAGTGGAGACAGAAATGAGTGCACGTGGAGCAGCTACTGCCTATGAGGCGAGTGAGTGGAGACGGCCAAATCTATGCGGCGGAGGGGCTATAGAAGCTTGAACGAAAGATTCGTCGCCAGCATCGGAGCAATTTATTGGGCAAATCGGCACTAAATCTCCTGCATGGACGTGAAGGCATGTCTTTATTAAGTTCAATCTTTGAAAACTTGGCATGTGACGCTGTGTAAAAATAGAAGATGCTAGAAAATTGTCTCTGGCCACTTTCGTATGTAGCCGTGAGCATTGCTAATTTCTGTCAACCTGAACGATATTTGGACTGTTTATATAGCTACCATGTGCTGAACAAATTGTCTGATTAATGTAATACTCCTGAATAGATTGGTGTGCGTGCCATGTCATTTGGTCTGCGTTACACTAACAGAATCATTTTGTCAGTGGCTGGTCCATTAATACTCTTTCAAAATTTTGTCTTGACTGCAACATTGTAGTTGTTTTTTTTTGGTATATATAATAAGCATAGGTGTCAATTTTGGAGCAGATGATAGATTGTTGGTTGTAATGATCTGATATTTTCATGACTATTCATATCAATGATTATGCTTGCCCCATGAGAAACACACGAAGAACAAAAGATTGTGAGATAGGGAGGGGAAGGGAAAGATGACGAGGAGATGTATTTATCTACCGCATCACAAGCATGCAATATCATCGCATGTTGTCTATCACTCCCATATCACATGGCATTTCTCTTTGTATATACATTTTTAGTAGCATATATTTTGTTAGCCCGTGGCAACGCACAGGCATCCTACTAGTGAATCATAGTTGCCATGTGTGTTTGCCTAGTTGCCATGTACGCGCAAGTGCAGTTGCCACCCAACGACGTACGACTATCGTGTGGGCGAAAAGCAGTTCGCCCACACGCGCGTGGACTAGATGGTGGTTGTGTTGGCAGAAACTAGTTCGCCCACACAGCGCAGCTGGCAACCGCGTGCTGTGGGGCGTGTGGGCGACCTCTCCAACGCCCACACACCGGCCTTGTCCTACGTGGCATGCGAAAACTGCCTCGGTATGTCAAGATTGGTGCAAACTTAACTGGACGATGATCCAGACATTTGCCACACGTGTGGATGTTAGTGTTTTCGTAAATTTATAGTCAAAATTTAACACAGATTACAATGAGGACCAATAAACCAGACAGAGATAGTACAAACTAAGACCAAGTCTCATAAGTCTATGTAGCTACCCAAAACCATCCTGAAGTTAGTTGGACCAATTCCTCCTTATTGGCACCAAGGCATCAAACAGGATATTAAAGAGTGTACCCCACTAAGGATAGAATCACCATCGGTCATCGTACTATTAGAAAAGAGAATTTGTCCACGTCGAGTCATCGATAGCTGGTGTAGTGGTAATACAATAGAAAAGCCTATCGAGATAGTGATTCAATGGAAAACTCCTCGAAACACCTTACATACTCTATAATTTTTATTTGCTTAATAATACACTAGAAAAGTCTATCGATACGTTTTTGCTAAACAATGAGTCTGCCACCGAGATATTTGAGGATATCAACACACACCAAGATATATATTCATGGTAATACTGCAAATTAACTTATAATGGCACGCCAAGTGTTTTTACTAACATTGAAATGGCTTCATTAAAAAAGGGGAAACTAACTATTTTTTTTATAAATTATAATTTTAGCGCAACTGTATTTTGAGCTCTCAGTAATAAGCATTAGAATAATATATAATACAATGCAACAAACATACCCTAACATTTCATAACATTGTCACGTGGATAAATATGGCAAGTAAGAAGAAAAAAAATACTACTAAGTGATAGGTTGGTAATATATTATAAAGAAATATAACAGTTTTGTATAAATATTATGGGAAACGTTTGAGATCGGCAGACCGGCCGAACGCAGCACGGTCGCCTCACGCATGCAGCGCTCACTTCATCATGCACGACGTGTACAGCGGGTCCCACGCACCGCCTCCCTTCTTTTTTTTCTCTGCGCACCTTATCATTTCCTCATACAAACACACCCGTGGACAATTCCTGGCCACACTTCCTCATTTTTCTGGATCGGGAATGCGAGAGTGAGGAGGCAGCACACCGTTGTTTGGATGCTCGCGATGCCGGCTTCCGCTCCCTCGCCGTGCTCCGCCGCAGTCGCCCCCACAAGTCCTACGAGTTAGCTCTCCACTCCCCTCAGCAAACCCCCATGGATCCCTCGAGTTGAGCTCTCCTTCATGTTGTTTTCTTTCCTTCATGCAACAATCCTACATGGACCATACGAGATTCAGCTTACATGTGTGCTACTGCGTGACCACACCGTGTTGTGACCGGTGTTTGCTGTGAGCTGCGACGGGCAAGCGACGGTTGGTGACCACGACCAGCGAGTGCTACAACTGTGGCAACCAGATGCTGGGACCAGCGCTCAGTTTTGCTACCACCAATGTTTTGATTTGGCCCAATTTTACATTTTTTGCTACCACCGTTTTTTGTTTTGCTGGAACCAGAACAATTTTTTGCTACCAGCCGCGTTTTGGTTTTGTTGGAATCGACGCCAAATTTTTGCAATTTTCTACAACCGGCGTTTTGGTTTGCTGGAACCAGCTGCATTTTTGCTACAACCGGCATTTTTTGCTTTGTTGGAAGAACGGCCAATTTTGCATTTTTGCTACCAATGTCATTTTGATTTGCTGGAACCACCTTCAATTTTTGTTGCCACCGGTGTTTCGGTTTTTGCTATAACATCGCCCAATTTTGAATTTTTGCTTCCAGCGTTTTTAATTTTGCTGTAACCAGCCCAAAAATTTGCTACCACCGCTGTTGGCTGCAAGCTATGGCGTCGTCGCCATTGAATCTGTAGGGGGCGAGGGGCGTAGCACCGGCGAGGGACAAGCGTCGTCAGCGGCCGTCCGACAAAGGGACGACACACGTTACGCGGCGCGGCGGAGGTTGCTGCCGCTATGTCTCCCTGTGTTTGGCGGAGGTTGATGCATCCCGAGGATGTGGACGGGCCTCGGACAAGGCGCGGATCCTGCAAGGATCGGGGCTGACGTCGAGGAGGATGCTGCTTTTGTGCCTCGCTGGAACTGCATGCGTGTGAATTGGAGGCGGAGTTGAGTGCGTCAATTCGCCATTAAAAGGCAGAGGAGATTTTTTTCCAGTTCATGCGTTGATTGTGTGTGCGGGGAAGAAATAGAAGACCATCGAACGGTGCCTGTTGTTTCCATCCAACGGCCGCGCGGCGACCGGCCAAATTTGGGCCGGTCGACCGGCGCCTAGCGTTGGCCAAATATTATTTACACCTAACCAATTGACTTGTATAATTTTATGCCTTAAGGCCTCGTTCAGCACCAGAGTATTTCCACGTTTGAAGTGTATTTTACCGGCCCGGTATAGAAATCCCTGAAATTCCCGACAGACCCCGGTATTGGACCGGCCCATCCTCAAAATTACACGCCGAAACCCTCAATTACCCGTGTGAGAGCAGACGCGAGCTACCCCCTCGCGAAATTTCTCCCCGACCGTGACGGCGCCGCCTCCTTTGCCATCCGCCCTCCGTCCAGCAGTTCGCCGTCGGATTGCCTTCTTTGACTCCGTCCAAGCCGAGCACGACCAGTCCTTCCACCGTCGCCGTCGTACACGCCATCGGCCTTGGCTCTTGCCACCGTCGCCGTCCACGCTGCCTCAACCCCGGTCGCCTCCGACGTCTAGATCCTTCCAGTAAACTGGCATTCTCGCCGATATGGACTGGTTCCACCTCACCCCTCCCGTCCCCTATGTCTAGGGCTTCAATCGTTGGTCTCACCATTGGTGCGCTCCTATGATTCTTTGACGGCCTTGTGTAATTTTATTTCTTGCTAATATGCTTGAGTCACTGTCAGTCAATCTGTGTAGAAATATGTAGTTTTGCTAATATGCTTGGGTCACTGTCAATCACCGTTGGTCTCACCATCAATATCTGTATGCGTAAGGGAATGTAGGGGATTGGGTGAAGGGAAGGGTATCACCAAATCCCCTACAATTCCCAACCCCTTGGGGGCTGGAAAAAAACTTGTGCCGAACAAGGCCTAAGTTATAGAAACAGGATGGAGATTCTCGATTTCTCACCTCATCTATGATGTCAGTGTCTGAGTAATTGAGTAAGACAAACAACAAACCCGATAGGGGCTTGCCTGCGTCCTCGTGGGCGCTGGACCTGATCGAACCGTTGTGCCCGCCATCAAGCCCACGAACCCCTTGGCTCCCTCCACTATCGCCGCCGGGGCGACCCTTGTTGCCACGCTCGCCGCCATCGACCTCGAGCTCTTAGCTCCCTCCTTCGTCGCCCTGGGGAGGCCCCCGCTGCCTTGCTCACCGCCACGGGGTGGCTTCTTTCCGCTGCCTTCTAGAGACAGGTGTCTTGTAGGCTTGATCACGACCGACTATTCGAGGGGGAGAGGAGCGGCGCCTTTCCGCTGCTGTGCTCACCGCCGCCGAGCTGCGGCCTCCCGCTTCCTTCTGGAGGCAGGTGGCGCCCCGGCATCACGACAAGCAGGGTGGTGAGAGGGAGGGGTTCCGGTTTTGTTCCAAACGGAGAATTAGCGAGGGAGGGGAAATTTTGGGGGAGGCAGGGATGCGGGTCCGATCACTAGTAGAAAAAGGGGCTTCCGTTCGGGCCTGGCCAGCCCATTAGTTCCGGTTCTTATATGAACCGGGACCAATGGGTGCATTCGTCCCGGTTCGTGAGTCCAGGTGGCCGGCCGGGGCCTCGTGGGCTTTGGTCCCGGTTCGTCTGGACCCATTTGTCCCGGTTCTAGGCACGAACCGGGACCAATGGGCCTCGCTCCTGGCCCACATCCATTGGTCCCGGTTCCAGCCACGAACCAGGACAAATGATTTGCCTATATATAGCCCATCGCCGGCGAGCAGAGCACTCCACATTGCTCTGTTTTTTGCTGGCCGACGAGGGGAGGGCATTTGGGTGCTCTAGCTCACCTCCTATGCACATGAGGTGTTCGATGAAATGTCCGAGCCACACTAGTTAATATTTCTTCTCTTGAAACTCGACCTCCGAGCTCCATTTTTCCCGAGATTTTTCTAGGTTTAGCGGTCTGTCACGTCCCGTCCCCGTCTTCACCGCCGTCGATCGTCCGCGCCGATCTCGTCGCCAGCACCACCGTGGTGAGCCTCTTGTTCTTATCTTCTTTCTGAAAGAAAAAAAAATTTACTTTAGATAGATACTTGTCTAATTTTGTTACTTTTATTATTCCTTCTTATTACATAGTGCGATGGTTTTGGTATCCGCCCCCGTCGGCCCTCGTCCTGTCTATGATTCGGATGTGGTATATATTATCTTTTTATAACTATTTGGTTCATTTATTGTTTATGACAAATATGCCGACCAACGTGACATAGATTTTATTTATCTAGGAGGTGGTTGAACCAGAAATTCCAACCGACCCTATTGTCGAGAGGTTAAATTTGGTTGAAGAAGAAAACAATTACTTGAAGGAAAAAATAAAAAAAATTGAGGAGGAGAAGATGATATTGGAGCATGTTGCGGATGTCGTCCATGATCACAAGATCAAGATGGATGCAATGCAGTTGAAGAATAGAAAGATTAGAAAATATGCCATTCATACCGAGGCTTGGTATCATTATGCCGTTGGATCAATTGTTACCTTAGTTGTGATTATGATCGCATTTGTTGTTGCATTGAAAGGTTTTACATAGTTTCAATGTATGGTTTAACTAGATGCTCTGGAGAGCTATATGTTGTTCAATTTGAACTATGTATGTACTTTGGTTTTAATGTGATGATGAACTACTATTAATTTGGTCACTTATCTCTATCCATGTTCATTTGTAGTGTTTTTCAATTTTAGGGTCTTATAGCTGAAAAAATCAGTAAATGCATGAAAAATAACAAATGAAGTCAGAAAGGTTTGAAAATTGATGATGTGGCTTTGAATGGTGCATTTTGAACACAAAAAACTATGGAGTTCAAATAAGTTTAAAAAAATGAAATCCCTTTGTAACAGACGAGTTTCCGTATGAAACCCTGATACTTCGAAAGAGATTGTCCGTTTTGTACACGAAGTGCATCTAGTTTTTTCCGTAAGCCTCTCTACTTTCTTGCACATGCTATGTGGGTGAAATGATGATAACATGCCAACTTTCAACCTTTTCAGAGTTCATTTGTAGTTCTTTTCAATTTCAGGGTCTTATACCTGAAAAAATCAGTAAATGCATGAAAAATGACAAATGAAGTCAGAAAGGGTTGAAATTGATGATGTGGCTTTGAATGGTGCATTTTGAACACAGAAAAACTATGGAGTTCAAATAAGTTCAAAAAAATGACATCCCTTTGTAACAGACGAGTTTTCGTATGAAACCCTGATACTTCGAAAGAGATTGTCCGTTTTGTACACGAAGTGCATTTAGTTTTTGTCGTACGCCTCTCTACTTTCTTGCACATGCTATGTGGGTGAAATGATGATACCATGCCAACTTTCAACCTTTTCAGAGTTCATTTGTAGTGCTTTTCAATTTCAGGGTCTTATAGCTGAAAAAAAATCAGTAAATACATGAAAAATAACAAATAAAGTCAGAAAGGGTTGAAAATTGATGATGTGGCTTTGAATGGTGCATTTTGAACACATAAAAACTATGGAGTTCAAATAAGTTCAAAAAAATGAAATCCCAAACTACGGTGAATTATCAAAGTATTTTCTATTCAAAATAACTAAAAGAAAAATGAATTTTCATAAACAACTTTTTTGTTACAAACTTTAATAGCAAAAAGAATTATCACAAAATAAAATAAATGAGTAATTAGAAACAAAATAATATAAACTATAATAAAATATATTAGTAGAAACAAAATAAAATATAATATAATAAACTTTAATAACATAAATGAAATTTATGAAACTAAAATTATCAAAGTATTTTCTGTTCAAAACATTATAAGCAACCTCTACTAAAATTATATAAAATTCATGCAACTAAAATTATCAAAGTATTTTCTGTTCAAAATCATTAAAAGCAAATCGAATTTTCATAAAGAACTTTTTTCGTTAGAAACTTTAATAGCAAAATGAATTATCATAAAATAAAAATAAATAAGTAATTAGAAATAAAATAAAATAAAATAAATAAGTATTTTGTTGTAAGTAGAAACAAAACAAAAAAAGCAAAAAATAAAACAAAAAATGGGAAAAAAATTTGCCACCTACTGGGCCACCACGGCCTGAATACGACTAGAAACCCATCAATGGGCCAGGATTTAGGCCCGCAGAAGGCCCAGTAGGCCCATCTGGCATAGCAGTGAAAATTAGGCCCGTAAGCCTGCAATAGAGAGGAGCTCGAGAGGGGTGCGGCAGTGGGGCTTATAAACCACTGCGCGCCCCTCTCAACTAGCGAGGTGGGACTAAACTCCCACCACCACGTCGCTGTGCGCGGCCTTTGGTCCCAGTTGGTGGCACCAACCGGGACGAATCCCCCCGCTTTAGTACCGGTTGGTGCCACCAACCGGGACGAAAGGCCGCCGCTTCCCGCCCTTTGGGCTGCTGAAAAGAGACCTTTGGTCCCGGTTGGTCGCACCAACCCGTACTAAAAGTGGGCATTGGTACCGGTTGGTGGCACGAACCGGGACCAATGCTCTGTGTATATAAGCTGGACTTGTGAAATTTTTCATTCAGTTCTTCGATCTGCCTCTCTGCCGCCGAACGCCTCGACACAGACGAACACCTCGACGCCGTCAGGCTGCCGGACCTCGACGCCGACGCCGTCGCCGCGCCCTGCCTGCCCCGACGCCGCCGCGCCCCTGCCGTGCCCCGACGCCGACGTCGTGCGCCCCTGCCCTGCCCCGACGCCGACGCTGTGCGCCCCTGCCTCGCCCCGACGCCGTCGCGCCCCTGCACTGCCCCAATGACGCCGCCGTGCGCCCCTTCCTCGACCTCGACGCCAACGCCACCGCACCCTGCCTTGCCCCGACGCTGCGCCACGCCCCTGCCCTGCCGTCAACGCCGCCGCACCACTGCCCATCGGACAGGCCGGTACTCCCTCCTCCCTCCCACCCCTCTCCTCTGTCCTTCCTTCATGTATGTGATGATGGTGAAGTTGGTTCAGTGCAAAATTTCAGAGAATTGCATGTTTTCAGCCATGTCCACAAGGTGTTTGATGAAATGCTAGGGCTAGCTAGGGAACTTTGGCAGGATGATGTCTCCTTGGATGTTGGTGAAGATGGTCAAGTTGGTTTGATAAAAGGAAAAACTTGTTAGTGCAAGTTTTATTAAAATTTAGTGCTGGACAGAAACTACATGAATTTTTTTGCTGGACTTGCTAGATGAAATTGGGGCTGCCCTTCTGGACTTAAGGGTTTAGTAGGAAAGACTACAAGATGTAAAAAATTCAGAATTTTTTTAGCCAGGAAAAATAGGGTTGTAGTTCAATGCCAAGATTGGACCAAAATTGAAAAATGGAAGTTGTGCTCAAAATTTTCAAATGACCAAAGTGGGTTTTTGAATAAAAATTATCTATAGGCATCAGAGGACTTCTCAAAAAATTTGTGGCATTTGAAAGGAATTATTTGAAATAGTTCTAGTGCAAAAAGGTCATTCTAGAGTTTGAAAATACTAATAAAAGAATTTTTTGAGGCCAAATCATTAAAAAAATAATTACTACTGATGTTTTTGTTCATAGCATTTTTTTGTCCATGTATGTATGTATGAATGGATGGATATGGATGTATATACAAAATATTCATAAACGATGTTTTTTTGTTCATAGCAATTTTTTTCCATTTATGTATGTATGTTCATATATGCAAAAGTTACATTTAAGAAAATATAAGAAAATTCTATTTTTTTTCTTCTTCTCTTCTATCCCGATAACTTCAACACGAGGGGGGGTCGATATACCCCCTCCCCGATAACATTATTTTCCCATGTATGTATGGCGTCGTTGTCGATATAACCCCCTCCCGGATAACTTCGACATGAGGGGCGGTCGATATATATACCCCCTCTCGACCGTGATAACTTATACCACGGGAGCACCCCCCGGCCCTCTCGCTCGACCAAAACTCTCGAGGACACCCAAACCCTAGAAAAAACGATGTCGGTCTCCTACCCCCTCCCGCCGCGCCCCTACCCGATCGACAAACTCTCTTGAGGCCACCCAAATTTACCAAGTTAAAAGAGCGTTGTCGTCGAGGCCACCCCGAACCCTTGAAGCGTTGTTGAGGCCATCCCAAACCCTTGAAGCGTTGCCGAGGCCACCCCAAAACCCTAGAGAAGCGTCGAGGCCATGCCACTAATATGATTCCTTATTGTGCTTAGCTAGCTAGTTCAACGTTTGCCAGTAGTATATCCATATGTCATGTTTGAATAATAATTGCCATGTTGTAAATATTTGCAGAAACTATGCATCCGCACCCCTGAGACAAAGCAAAAGAAGCGGTGTTGGGGGATATAATCGCACACGGAAGTGATGTCGTCTTGTCGTTTCTCAACGACACATGCACCGATGGTCTGGAAAGACAGGATGAAGAAGCAGGCTACGACGATGATCAAACAATGGAGGAGGAAGGACACCGTGATGATGGCTCCGGTGACCGAATGGAGGGGGAAGGACACCGTGATGACGGCTCCGGTGACCGAATGGAGGGGGAAGGACACCGTGATGACGGCTCCGGTGACCGAATGGAGTCCGGCCAGGTATATATATTAATTAATTAAGCATGTGCTGACTATATATAGCTAATTGATGCATTAATTGTTTTTGGTATGTACACATATTAACTCTCTTCTTTTTCTTCTTTTCTAGCCCTCCGGATCGAGCAACACTTCGGTAACGAGACGAGGCCCGAAGAGAAAGTTGCGCACGGATGAAAGGTACACGATCATCGAAATTGATCGCGCTGGCCAACCGATTGAACCCCTCTGGACCAAGCAAAAATTTAATGCTCAGTGCGGGGTTCTAGTTAGGGACATGATCCCGATCAGCATCGAGCAATGGTTGAAGCCTAAGACATAGACTCTCAGGTGTCTTATGCCAGCGATAGGCAGAAAGCTGATCTTTGGACCGCGCTGCAGGAAAATTTCACCTTCCCGCTAGAGGAAGATCCGGAGAATCCAGTTAAAAAGCCAATGATCAAGGCTTATGCTCTTAGGAAGATGACTGAGCTATTCAGGAGGTGGAAGAATGAGCTGAAATCATCGTTTGTCAACCAAGACAAGACTCCAGAATTCATCGGCCGATTTGAGAAGATCAAAGATCAGTGGCCCGCATTTGTCACCAAAAAGAAATCGGAGAGAGCAGCGAAGATGTCAGCGACAAACAAGAAAAATGCTGCAAAGAAGAAGCATCACCATCGCACGGGGTCAGGTGGCTACCTGAAAGTCCGGCCGTTGTGGGACAAGGCTGAGAATGACCTCATTGATAAAGGGATCGAACCAGAGACGCGACGCTGGCCAGACCGTTGCAGGACTTGGTTCTTCGGGGTTGGGCGAAAATTGGACCCTGTAACAGGGAAGTGCGTTTGGACTAACGAGCAGCTGAGCACACCCATCGAGAAGCTTCAGGAGTATATCGAAAAAGCGCAGCAAGGGACGTTCGTTCCGGATAGAGAGAACGACGAGCTCATAGAGGCCCTCGGGAATCCTGAGCACCCCGGACGGACACGAGGCACGCCAGGCTCCCTTTCGTGGAAGGTGATGTCTACTACACAACCTTCTTCTTGTAGACGTTGTTGGGCCTCCAAGTGCAGAGGTTTGTAGGACAGTAGAAAATTTCCCTCAAGTGGATGACCTAAGGTTTATCAATCCGTGGGAGGCGTAGGATGAAGATGGTCTCTCTCAAGCAACCATGCAACCAAATAACAAAGAGTCTCTTGTGTCCCCAACACACCCAATACAATGGTAAATTGTATAGGTGCACTAGTTCGGCGAAGAGATGGTGATACAAGTGCAATATGGATGATAGATATAGGTTTTTGTAATCAGAAATTATAAAAACGGCAAGATAACTAACGATAAAAGTGAGCGTAAACGGTATTGCAATGCTAGGAAACAAGGCCTAGGGTTCATACTTTCACTAGTGCAAGTTCTCTCAACAATAATAACATAATTGGATCATATAACTATCCCTCAACATGCAACAAAGAGTCACTCCAAAGTCACTAATAGCGGAGAACAAACGAAGAGATTATGGTAGGGTATGAAACCACCTCAAAGTTATTCTTTCCGATCAATCCATTGGGCTATTCCTATAAGTGTCACAAACAGCCCTAGAGTTCGTAGTAAAATAACACCTTAAGACACACATCAACCAAAACCCTAATGTCACCTAGATACTCCAATGTCACCTCAAGTATCCGTGGGTATGATTATACGATATGCATCACACAATCTCAGATTCATCTATTCAACCAACACATAGAACCTCAAAGAGTGCCCCAAAGTTTCTACCGTAGAATCAAGACGAAAACGTGTGCCAACCCCTATGCATAGGTTCATGGGCGGAACCTGCAAGTTGATCACCAAAACATACATCAAGTGGATCAATAGAATACCCCATTGTCACCACGGGTATCCCACGCAAGACATACATCAAGTGTTCTCAAATCATTAAAAGACTCAATCCGATAAGATAACTTCAAGGGGAAAACTCAATTCATCACAAGAGAGTAGAGGGGGAGAAACATCATAAGATCCAACTATAATAGCAAAGCTCGCGATACATCAAGATCGTATCACCTCAAGAACACGAGAGAGAGAGAGAGAGAGAGAGAGAGATCAAACACATAGCTACTGGTACATACCCTCAGCCCCGAGGGTGAACTACTCCCTCCTTGTCATGGAGAGCGCCGGGATGATGAAAATGGCCACCGGTGAGGGATTCCCCCTCTGGCAGGGTGCCGGAACAGGGTCCCGATTGGTTTTTGGTGGCTACAGAGGCTTGCGACGGCGGAACTCCCGATCTATTCTGTTCCCCGGTGGTTTTAGGGTATATTGGTATATATAGGAGGAAGAAATACGTCAGGGGAGCCACGAGGGGCCCACGAGGGTGGAGGGCGCGCCCAGGGGGTGGGCGCGCCCCTTGCCTCGTGCCTCCCTCGTTGCTTTCCTGACGTGCACTCCAAGTCTCCCGGGTTGCTTTCTTTCCAAAAATAACTTCTCCAGAAGGTTTCATTCCGTTTCGACTCCGTTTGATATTCCTTTTCTTCGAAACACTGAAACAAGGGAAAAACCAGGAACTGGCACTGGGCTCTGGGTCAATAGGTTAGTCCCAAAAATAATATAAAAGTGTTTAATAAAGCCCATAAACATCCAAAACAGATAATATAATAGCATGGAACAATCAAAAATGATAGATACGTTGGAGACGTATCAGCATCCCCAAGCTTAATTCCTACTCGTCCTCGAGTAGGTAAATGATAAAAACAAAATTTTTGATGTGGAATGCTACCTAACATATTTCTTAATGTAATTTTCTTTATTGTGGCATGAATATTCAGATCCATAAGATTCAAGACAAAAGTTTAATATTGACATAAAAATAATAATACTTCAAGCATACTAACTAAGCAATTATGTCTTCTTAAAATAACATGGCCAAAGAAAGTTATCCCTACAAAATTGTATAGTCTGGCTATGCTCTATCTTCACCACACAAAGTATTTAAATCATGCACAACCCCGATGACAAGCCAAGCAATTGTTTCATACTTTTGGTGTTCTAAAAAATTTTCAATCTTCACGCAATACATGAGCGTGAGCCATGGACATAGCACTATAGGTGGAATAGAATGGTGGTTGTGGAGAAGACAAAAAGGAGAAGATAGTCTCACATCAACTAGGCGTATCAACGGGCTATGGAGATGCCCATCAATAGATATCAATGTGAGTGAGTAGGGATTGCCATGCAACAGATGCACTAGAGCTAAAGTGTATGAAAGCTCAACAAAAGAAACTAAGTGGGTGTGCATCCAACTCGCTTGCTCACGAAGACCTAGGGCATTTTGAGGAAGCCCATCATTGGAATATACAAGCCAAGTTCTATAATAAAAAATTCCCACTAGTATATGAAAGTGACAAAACAAGAGACTCTCTATCATGAAGATTACGGTACTACTTCGAAGCACAAGTGTGGTAAAAGGATAGTAACATTGTCCCTTCTCTCTTTTTCTCTCATTTTTTATTTTTTATTTGGCCTTTTCTCCTTTTTTTATGGCCTCTTTTTTTTAAGTCCGGAGTCTCATCCCAACTTGTGGGGGAATCATAGTCTCCATCATCCTTTCCTCACTGGGACAATGCTCTAATAATGATGATCATCACACTTTTATTTACTTACAACTCAAGAATTACAACTCGATACTTAGAACAAAATATGACTCTATATGAATGCCTCCGGCGGTGTACCGGATGTGCAATGACTCATGAGTGACATGTATGAAAGAATTATGAACGGTGGCTTTTCCACAAATACGATGTCAACTACATGATCATGCAAAGCAATATGACAATGATGGAGCGTGTCATAATAAACGGAACGGTGGAAAGTTGCATGGCAATATATCTTGGAATGGCTATGGAAATGCCATGATAGGTAGGTATGGTGGCTGTTTTGAGGAAGATATAAGGAGGTTTATGTGTGAAAGAGCATATCATATCACGGGGTTTGGATGCACCGGCGAAGTTTGCACCAACTCTCAATGTGAGAAAGGGCATTGCACGCTAACGAAGAGGCTAGCGATGATGGAAAGGTGAGAGTGCGTATAATCCATGGACTCAACATTACTCATAAAGAACTCACATACTTATTGCAAAATCTACAAGTCATCAAAAACCAAGCATTACGCGCATGCTCCTAGGGGGATAGATTGGTAGGAAAAGACCATCGCTCGTCCCCGACCGCCACTCATAAGGAAGACACTCAAAGAACACCTCATGTTTCAAATTTGTTACATAACGTTTACCATACGTGCATGCTACGGGACTTGCAAACTTCAACACAAGTATTTCTAAAATTCACAACTACTCAACTAGCACAACTTTAATATCACTATCTCCATATCTCAAAACAATCATCAAGTATCAAACTTCTCTTAGTATTCAATGCACTTATATGAAAGTTTTTATTATACCCATCTTGGATGCCCATCATATTAGGACTAGTTTCATAACCAAAGCAAACTACCATGCTGTTCTAAAGACTCTCAAAATAATATAAGTGAAGCATGAGAGTTCATCTATTTCTTCAAAATAAAACCACCGCCGTGCTCTAAAAGGATATAAGTGAAGCACTAGAGCAAATGACAAACTACTCCGAAAGATATAAGTGAAGATCAATGAGTAGTTGAATAATTATGCAACTATGTGAAGACTCTCTAACATTTAAGAATTTCAGATCTTGATGCTTTATTCAAACAGCAAGCAAAAAAAACAAAAAAAAATGACGCTCCAAGCAAAACACATATCATGTGGTGAATAAAAATATAGCTCCAAGTGAAGTTACCGATGAACGAAGACGAAAGAGGGGATGCCATCCGGGGCATCCCCAAGCTTAGGCTCTTGGTTGTCCTTGGATATTACCTTGGGGTGCCTTGGGCATCCCCAAGCTTAGGCTCTTGCCACTCCTTATTCCATAGTCCATCGAATCTTTACCCAAAACTTGAAAACTTCACAACACAAAACTTAACAGAAAATCTCGTGAGCTCCGTTAGCGAAAGAAAACAAAACACCACTTCAAGGTACTGTAATGAACTCATTATTTATTTGTATTGGTGTTAAATCTACTGTATTCCAACTTCTCTATGGTTTATAAACTATTTTACTAGCCATAGATTCATCAAATTAAGCAAACAACATGCGAAAAACAGAATCTGTCAAAAACAGAACAGTCTGTAGTAATCTGTAACTAACGCAAACTTCTGGAACTCAAAAAAATCTACCAAAATAGGACGAACTAGATAATTTGTTTATTGATCTGCTGCAATTGGAATCAGTATTTTATCACGTTCTGGTGATTTTAAACAATTCTTTTCGTGAACAGAAAGTTTCTGGAATTTTCAGCAAGATCAAATAACTATCATCCAAGAAGATCCTATAGGTCTTACTTGGCACAAACACTAATTAAAACATAAAACTACATCTAACCAGAGGCTAGATCAAATATTTATTCCTAAACAGAAGCAAAAAGCAAAAAACTAAAATAAAATTGGGTTGCCTCCCAACAAGCGCTAACGTTTAATGCCCCTAGCTAGGCATGATGATTTCAATGATGCTCACATAAAAGATAAGAATTGAAACATAAAGAGAGCATCATGAAGAATATGACTAGCACATTTAAGTCTAACCCACTTCCTATGCATAGGGATTTTGTGATCAAAGAATTTATGGGAACAATAATCAACTAGCATAGGAAGGCAAAATAAGCATAACTTCAAAACTTTAAGCACATAGAGAGGAAACTTGATATTATTGCAATATGTAGAAGCATATGATCCTCTCTCATAATAATTTTCAGTAGTATCATGGATGAATTCAACAATATAACCAGCACCTAAAGCATTCTTTTCATGATCTACTTGCATAGAAATTTTATTACTCTCCACATAAGCAAATTTCTTCTCATGAATAATAGTGGGAGCAAACTCAACAAAATAACTATCACGTGATTGAAAATTAAGATCAAGATGACAAGTTTCATGGTTATCATTATTCTTTATAGCATACGTGTCATCACAATAATCATCATAGATAGGGGGCATGCTTTCATCATAGTAAATTTGCTCATCAAAACTTGGGGGACAAAAAATATCATCTTCATCAAACATAGCATCCCCAAGCTTGTGGCTTTGCATATCATTAGCATCATGGATATTCATAGAATTCATACTAACAACATTGCAACCTGCTCATCATTCAAATATTTAGTGCCAAACATTCTAATGCATTCTTCCTCTAGCAATTGAGCACAATTATCGGAATCCTTATTTTCATGGAAGACATTAAAAAGATGAAGCATATGAGGCACCCTCAATTCCATTTTTTTGGTAATTTTCTTTTATAAACTAAACTAGTGATAAAACAAGAAACTAAAAGATTCGATTGAAAGATCTAAAGATATACCTTCAAGCACTCACCTCCCCGGCAACGGCGCCAGAAAGAGCTTGATGTCTACTACACAACCTTCTTCTTGTAGACGTTGTTGGGCCTCCAAGTGCAGAGGTTTGTAGGACATTAGCAAATTTCCCTCAAGTGGATGACCTAAGGTTTATCAATCCGTGGGAGGCGTAGGATGAAGATGGTCTCTCTCAAGCAACCTTGCAACCAAATAAGAAAGAGTCTCTTGTGTCCCCAACACACCCAATACAATGGTAAATTGTATAGGTGCAGTAGTTCGGCGAAGAGATGGTGATACAAGTGCAATATGGATGGTAGATATAGGTTTTTGTAATCTGAAAATATAAAAACAGCAAGGTAACTAAGCGATAAAAGTGAGCGTAAACGGTATTGCAATGCTAGGAATCAAGGCCTAGGGTTCATACTTTCACTAGTGCAAGTTTTGTCAACAATAATAACATAATTGGATCATATAACTATCCCTCAACATGCAACAAAGAGTCACTCCAAAGTCACTAATGGCGGAGAACAAACGAAGAGATTATGGTAGGGTACGAAACCACCTCAAAGTTATTCTTTCCGATCAATCCATTGGGCTATTCCTATAAGTGTCACAAACAGCCCTAGAGTTCGTAGTAAAATAACACCTTAAGACACACATCAACCAAAACCCTAATGTCACCTAGATACTCCAATGTCACCTCAAGTATCCGTGGGTATGATTATACGATATGCATCACACAATCTCAGATTCATCTATTCAACCAACACATAGAACCTCAAAGAGTGCCCCAAAGTTTCTACCGGAGAATCAAGACGAAAACGTGTGCCAACCCCTATGCATAGGTTCATGGGCGGAACCCGCAAGTTGATCACCACAACATACATCAAGTGGATCAATAGAATACCCCATTGTCACCACGGGTATCCCACGCAAGACATACATCAAGTGTTCTCAAATCATTAAAAGACTCAATCCGATAAGATAACTTCAAGGGGAAAACTCAATTCATCACAAGAGAGTAGAGGGGGAGAAACATCATAAGATCCAACTATAATAGCAAAGCTAGCGATACATCAAGATCATATCACCTCAAGAACACGAGAGAGGGAGATCAAACACATAGCTACTGGTACATACCCTCAGCCCCGGGGGTGAACTACTCCCTCCTCATCATGGAGAGCGCCGGGATGATGAAGATGGCCACCGATGAGGGATTCCCCCTCCGACAAGGTGCCAGAACCGGGTCCTGATTGGTTTTGGTGGCTACAGAGGCTTGCCGCGGCGGAACTCCCGATCTATTATGTTCCCCGATGGTTTTAGGGTATATTGGTATATATAGGAGGAAGAAATACGTCGGGGCAGCCACGAGGGGCCCACGAGGGTGGAGGGCGCGCCCCCTGCCTCGTGCCTCCCTCGTTGCTTTCCTAACGTGCACTCCAAGTCTCCCGGGTTGCTTTCTTTCCAAAAATAACTTCTCCAGAAGGTTTCGTTCCGTTTCGACTCCGTTTGATATTCCTTTTCTTCGAAACACTGAAACAAGGGAAAAAACAGGAACTGGCACTGGGCTTTGGGTCAATAGGTTAGTCCCAAAAATAATATAAAAGTGTTTAATAAAGCCCATAAACATCCAAAACAGATAATATAATAGCATGGAATAATAAAAAATTATAGATACGTTGGAGACGTATCAGAAGGTTGGATTTCCCGACGCAGGTGGTTACAAACGCCGGGAGAGGGAGAAGAAAAAGGAGTTGACCCAACTACAGGCGCTGCACGCAAGGGTACAAGCGCTAGAGGAACGTGACGCGGTTCGCAGCACGCGACCTGCCGAAGCTACACCCGAAGCTACCCCGCCATCTCAGCGGAGAAGCAGCGTGGCTTCCACGGAGCTGCTTCAGGAGCCTGTCTTCACGGCTCCTGCTAGCTACCCCGTGGATGCTATCACGGAGTCTCGGCATTGCCACCTTATGACGCAGTGGATGGAATTGAAAGTCAAGGCGGCTGTTGGCTCTGTTGCACCTCCTGAACCTGGCGTAACTTTTCACTGCCGGCCGATTCCAGAAGGATATGCTAGGGTGATGGTGGATGAAATCACAGAAGGATTTGAGGACCTCCAGCTTGACCACCCTACGGTTGACGGGGAGACTCGGCTGGGTTCTTGTCTGAAGACTCCATGCCTATGGCGGAAGGAGCTCATCAACCTTCCGAACTGGACGCCTCCGCCTCCTTCTCCTCCTCCGGCGAGTCAAGGCACTCCGCCTCCTCCTCCGGCGAGTGATCAGGGCACTCAGCCTCCTTCTCTGGCGCGTGGCGGCACTCCGCCTCCTTCTCCGCCTGCGCCGGTGCGCCCGAGCAGCCACCAGCCTCCTCCTTCTCCACGTCGCCAGCAAGGGCGGAAGAGACCCGCTGCCGCCCGGCCGCTCCGGCGCGTCGTAGTCCTTCTCCTCCGCCTTGTAAGCAAGCACGAAAGAAGACAACCGCAACCGCTCCATCTGCTCCGGCGTCTAGCAGTACAGCCAGAGGCGGGAGGCAATACAGATACGGTCCACCTCTCAAGCCTCTAGAGAAGTTACCGTACGAGAGGACCGAGGAGGAAAACGCGAAGATCGTGCGGACCGAAGTGAAGGACTTCTTTGAAGGGGTGAAAGCAAAGAGACATCCACCTCCAGAGGAGAAGGTAGATCCGGTGAAAGCAAAGCGCACTATCGATGCCCTGAGGAAACCACCAAAGTCTCCGCCGAAAACCAACTATGAGCGCATTATTGAAAAGGTATATCTCGAAGCGGAGCGGTCGGGAAGTACTGTCAGTGATCAAAGGTTAAAAGAACGACGAGCAGCTGGGAAAAAAATTGCCCAGCTCGGCGAACAAGCAAACCAATCGTGCCCCCCGCTCAATGTGTCTAGCGACATCGTCGCTAATGATCCGGGGATGGTGCCCGGTTATAGCAATCTTGGAGATTACCTGCCCGACGATGTACATTATGATTTCTTGGAGGTGGACGAACACAGGTACGAGTACGGGAAGCCTCTCGTCAAAGATGAAAAATCTCTAACAACGATGATGCGAAGATTCCGTGATTGGTACATGAAAACCTGCAGAGAGTCTGGGGGGACAAATACTTTGTATCTGAGAGTTAAAGAGGAGCACGGCCTCGTTGGAATTGATCTGTTGCATGTTCCATTTGAGGAGTTCTTCCAGTTCTTCAATCAAAAGGCCCCCGATAAATTAACGGTCACTTGCTACTGTATGTAAGTACTACTTCTATCATTAAGTCTCTATATATAGCTCAGCTCTTTCATTGCATGTATTTATAATTATCCTCACTATATTATGCAGATTGAAGATCGTCAAGTGCAGAAAAGCAGAAATGTATGATATTGGGTTCATTAACACAAATCTCATAGATGAATTTCAGGTTAAAAAGAGCGTCAAAGATGCCGAGGCAAACTTGCTCAAATCATTGATAATAAATCAAAACAAAGATTTAATACTCTTTCCTTACAACTTCGAGTGAGTGTTACTGTCGTGTGCATATTTGGTTTCCCTTATTACTCGAGCGAGGTTATAGTAATGTAATTGATGAGTTATGCATGCGTGCGCAGCTTCCACTATATTCTCCTGGAGATTAAGCTTGAGCGGGGACTAGTAACCGTCTTAGACTCGAGACGAAAAGATCCCGGGACCTATGCGGACATCACTAAAATTCTCAACAAGCAAGTTCAATCGATCATTATCGCACCATATCGGCAACTTTTTGTTCATTTCCTGATATCTCAAGTAATAATTATTTTCTTTGTCTTGCAGGGTTTGGAAACAGTTCACCGCAGAAGCTCCGGGACTGCCGAAGGAGATGCGATATACATACCCGAAAGTAAGTATTACTAGCTAGCTAGTTGCGCGCATCTCCCGTTGATTCTAGCTACTTTCATCAATGCCATTTATAATGCTTCATTATCAGTTTGATTGACCTCTATTTCTCATAAAGTGCTTGTGGCAGGAACAAGGGAATGATTACTGTGGATACTACGTGTGCGAGTTCATCTACAGCGCGACTTGCAAAGATAAGCGGGGCTACTCTAAAAGACAATATGAAGTGCGTAAGCAATAATATTCACAATTTCATTTTATTACACCATCATTTATGTTGAGTTTCATTCATATATATGTATTAACCCCCTTCTTCAAATTAGACGTGGCAGATGCGGAATGAACTCCTACCACAAGATCGCATGAAAGCAATTCAAGAGGAATTGGCGGGATTCTTTCTTGATCACGTCATCAATAAAGCCGGAGAATACCATGTGGAAATTGAGTTCAAATGCTAGGGGATTGTAAGAGATCTTACATATTGTATATGTATGTAGCCAGTAGCGTCGGATAGATAATACGAAGACTTGTTGTTCGACCAATCTCTCGGAGAAGGAGAGGTCGATCACTTCTCTCGGTATGCATGACGAACTTCTGTACTTAATGGTTTCCTTCATTTTCTTACTAGCTAGCGTGTCGAGGGCCTCTCTATACGTATAGTACGTAGCGTCGACCAAGCACGGAGATAAGAGAGGACACTTCTCTCTATTAATTAATTAGCTAGCCAACACAATATATGAAACACCTTAATTAACCATACAAAACCCCCAAATCCACCCCCCTTTCAGAAAACAAAACAAAAACACTAGCCCCTGAACAGCTGACGCGTGGATGCCTACACTAGTAGAAACAGAGGCTTCCATACGCCCCCATTAGTCCCTAAAATAATCGAACCGCGACCAAAGGGGTCTTTAGTCGCGGTTCGGGAGGAGACCCGCGACCAACTATCTGGGCCCAGCGCGCTCGGTCGACAGCTGGCGGACGGGAGGGGCTTTAGTCCCGGTTGGCCTGGCCAACCGGGACTAAAGGTCCTCAGGCTGGCCCGAAGGCCTTTAGTCGCGGTTTGCTAGGCCAACCGGGACTAAAGGCCCATCCCTATATAAGGACTCAGCTCACTTCACTTAGCCACAATTGGTGCCACTTCTATTCACAATATTCAGAAGGGGGGTGGTGGGTTTGCTTTTGGTTCCTCCTATGCACACAAGGTGTTCGATGAAATGCCCGAGAGCATGAAACAAACATGATATGAAGTGTCCGAGCCACACTTGAGCTTTCTCATTTATTTTTCCTCCGCGATCGCGGTTAGCAACTTGAACCTTTCATGTGTCATTGATAAAATATGCATGTGTGTAGTTCATTGTTTAATTTGTTATTTCTAGCTAGTTAGTTTAACAAATGCATGATGGTTAATTATATACTTTATATAATAATAATGCAGATGAATCGGCAATGGATGTACGGTCCCCGACTCTCCGGCGAGTTCACTACGGGTTTGAAAGATTTCCTCGTATTGGCAAATGCGAACAAGCAGCGAGGTTTTATTATCTGTCCATGTGCTGTCTGTAAGAATCAGAAGGGTTACTCCTCCTCAAGAGACGTTCACATGCACCTGCTTCGGCACGGTTTCATGCGAAGCTATAATTGTTGGACCAAGCATGGAGAAAGAGGGGTTAGAATGGAAGAAGATGAAGAAGGGGATGATATCGATGACAACTATCATGATCATTTCGGTGATACTTTCATGGAGGATGATGCTGAAGGTGGGGAAGGGTTAGGTGAAGGTGAAGAAGAGGCACATGATGAGCCCGCTGATGATCTTGGTCGGACCATTGCTGATGCACGGAGACGCTGCGAAACTGACAAGGAGAGGGAGAATTTGGATCGCATGTTAGAGGATCACAAAAAGTCGTTGTACCCAGGATGCGATAATAGTCTGAAAAAGCTGGGCTGCACACTGGATTTGCTAAAATGGAAGGCACGGGAAGGTGTAGCTGACTCATCATTTGAAAATTTGCTGAAAATGTTGAAGAATATGTTTCCGAAGAATAACGAGTTGCCCGCCAGTACGTACGAAGCAAAGAAGGTTGTCTGCCCTCTAGGTTTAGAGGTTCTGAAGATACATGCATGCATTAACGACTGCATCCTCTACCGCGGTGAATACGAGAATTTGAATGAATGCCCTGTATGCACTGCATTGCGTTATAAGATCAGAGGCGATGACCCTGGTGACGATGTTGAGGGCGAGAAACCCAGGAAGAGGGTTCCCGCCAAGGTGATGTGGTATGCTCCTATAATACCATGGTTGAAACGTCTGTTCAGGAACAAAAAGCATGCCAAGTCGTTGCGATGGCACAAAGAGGACCGTAAGTCCGACGGGGAGTTGAGACACCCCGCTGATGGAACGCAATGGAGAAAGATCGACAGAGTGTTCAAAGATTTTGCAGCTGACGCAAGGAACATAAGATTTGGTCTAAGTACTGATGGCATGAATCCTTTTGGCGAGCAGAGCTCCAGCCATAGCACCTGGCCCGTGACTCTATGCATCTACAACCTTCCTCCTTGGTTGTGCATGAAGCGGAAGTTCATTATGATGCCAGTGCTCATCCAAGGTCCAAAGCAACCCGGCAACGACATCGATGTGTACCTAAGGCCATTAGTTGATGAACTTTTACAGTTGTGGGGCAGACCTGGTGTACGTGTCTGGGATGAGCACAAAGAAGAGGAATTTGACCTACGAGCGTTGCTTTTTGTAACCATCAACGATTGGCCTGCTCTCAGTAACCTTTCGGGACAGACAAATAAGGGATACAATGCATGCACGCACTGCTTACATGAGACTGAAAGTGTATGTTTGGGTAATTGTAAGAAGAACGTGTACCTGGGTCATCGTCGATTTCTTCCCCGAAATCATAACGTAAGAAAGAAAGGCAAGCATTTCAACGGCAAGGCAGATCACCGGCCGAAGCCTGCGGAACGTACTGGTGCTGAGATATTTGATATGGTCAAGGATTTGAAAGTCATCTTTGGAAAGGGTCCTGGCGGACAATCAGTTCCGCGGGGAGTTGACGGGCACGCACCCATGTGGAAGAAGAAATCTATATTTTGGGAGCTAGAATATTGGAAAGTCCTAGATGTCCGCTCTGCAATCGACGTGATGCATGTTACGAAGAATATTTGCGTGAACCTGCTAAGCTTCTTGGGCGTGTATGGGAAGACAAATGATACAAAGGAAGCACGGCAGGACCAGCAACTTTTGAAAGACCCAGATGACCGGCATCCGGAATGGTTTCAAGGTCGTGCCAGCTACGCTCTTACCAAAGAAGAGAAGGTCTTTTTTTTTGAATGCCTGAGCAGTATGAAGGTCTCGTCTGGCTTCTCGTCGAATATAAAGGGAATAATAAACATGGCGGACAAAAAGTTCCTAAACCTGAACTCTCACGACTGCCACGTGATTATGACGCAATTGCTTCCGATTGCTTTGAGGGGGCTCCTACCGGAAAATGTTCGAGTAGCCATTGTGAAGCTATGTGCATTCCTCAATGCAATCTCTCAGAAGGTAATCAATCCAGAAGATCTACCACGGTTACAGAACAATGTGGTCCAATGCCTTGTCAGTTTCGAGTTGGTGTTCCCACCATCCTTCTTCGATATTATGACGCACCTCCTGCTCCACCTAGTCGAAGAGATTTCCATTCTTGGTCCTGTATTTCTACACAATATGTTCCCCTTTGAGAGGTTCATGGGAGTATTAAAGAAATATGTTCGTAACCGTGCTAGGCCAGAAGGAAGCATCGTCAAGGGCTATGGAAATGAGGAGGTAATTGAGTTCTGTATTGACTATGTTCCTGACCTTAAGCCGATTGGTATTCCTCAATCACGGCACGAGGGGAGACTAAGTGGAAAAGGCACGATCGGAAGGAAATCAACGATATGTATGGACGGTCATTCTAAGCACACCACACAGTTCTGCAAAATTCCAGCTTGGTGGCTTCGTACTTCGAGCAACACAAGAATATTTTACGCTCGGACAACCCGGGGAAGCCTGAATCCTGGATTAGAAAGGCCCACATGGAGACTTTCGGCAGTTGGTTGCGAAAACATTTAATGAATGACAATGATGTTGGAGATCAGCTGTACATGTTGGCCAAGACACCATCTTCGACTATAACGACTTTCCAAGGGTACGAGATAAATGGGAATACATTTTACACCATCGCCCAAGATAAAAAGAGCACCAACCAAAACAGTGGTGTCCGCTTTGATGCAGCAACCGAGAATGGGCAAAAGGTCACATATTATGGTTACATAGAGGAGATATGGGAACTTGACTATGGACCCTCCTTTAAGGTCCCTTTGTTCCGGTGCAAATGGTTCAAGCTAACAGGAGGTGGGGTAAAGGTGGACGAGCAATACGGAATGACAATGGTGGATTTCAACAATCTTGGTTACCTTGACGAACCATTCGTCCTTGCCAAAGATGTCGCTCAGGTTTTTTATTTGAAGGACATGAGTAGCAAACCGAGGAAACGGAAAGATAAGAAAACGATCAGTACATCATGCGATGATCCAAAGCGCCACATTGTTCTTTCAGGGAAAAGAAACATCGTGGGAGTGGAGGACAAGACAGACATGTCAGAAGATTATAATATGTTTGGTGAAATTCCGCCCTTCAAAGTGAACACTGACCCAAGCATTAAGTTAAATGATGAGGATGCTCCATGGATACGGCACAATCGTAAGCAAGCAGGGACACAAGGGAAGAATTGATGTGTAATAATTTATTGTACCAAACTTTGTTGAATGGATCATGTGAATTAAAACGTACGATGGCGAATCCGGATGATTTGTATTTGGTCGATGAACTGAATGATGTATCAAACCTTTTGTCAAACCTTCAAGGGATCGAGGATGTAGAACAAAACAATCGGTATCGCCATCATACAGCCCTGCCGTGGCTACTGAGTGCATATATGCATACCAAATGCACGGCAGGACGTATGATGGCGAATCCGGATGATTTGTATTTGGTCGATGAACTGAATGATGTATCAAACCTTTTGTCAAACCTTCAAGGATCGAGGATGTAGAACAAAACAATCGGTCTGAATTTTTAAAATGAATTAGTTTTATTTTTCTGGAATTTTTTATATATTATTTGTATTTTTAAGATTTGAAAATGAATTAGTTTTATTTTTTGAATTTTTTGATATATTATTTGTATTTTTAAGATTTTCAAATGAATTAGTTTTATTTTTTAAATTTTTTGATATATTATTTCTATTTTTAAGATTTTAAAATGAATTAGTTTTATTTTTCTGAATTTTTTGATATATTATTTGTATTTTTAAGATTTTAAAATGAATTAGTTTTATTTTTCTGAATTTTTTGATATATTATTTGTATTTTTAAGATTTTCAAATGAATTAGTTTTATTTTTTTGAATTTTTTGATATATTATTTCTATTTTTAAGATTTTAAAATGAATTAGTTTTATTTTTCTAAATTTTTTGATATATTATTTGTATTTTTAAGATTGGACCTTTAGTCGCGGTTCGTGACACGACACGAACCGCGACTAAAGGCTCTTTCCGCGCGGGAACGAAAACGGCGCGAAAGAACCTTTAGTCGCGGGTCGTGACACCAACCGCGACTAAAGGTACCCCTTTAGTCCCGGTTGGGGACACCAACCGCGACTAAAGGGTACCTTTAGTCGCGATTGGTGTCCCCAACCGGGACTAAAGGCTTGCCCTATATATTCTCCGCGGCCCTCGTCTTCTCCGCGCTAACCACCAAACGCATCCGGCCAGGCCCTCGTCTTCTCCGCGGCGCCGCCCTCGTCTTCTCCGCGCCGTCGCCCTCGTCTTCTCCGCGCCGCCCTCGTCTCCGATAGGTGCCCGCCGCCGCCTGCCGTCCTCCTCGCGTGCCTAGAAGAAGAGGGGACCGCCGCCGTCGTCTTCTCGCCCGCCTTCTCGCCCGCCGCCGCCTGCCGTCCTCGTCGTCGCCGCGTACTGGATGCGCGCCTTGCCGTCCTCCGCCGCCTGCCTGCCGCCCGCCGCCGCCTGCCGTCCTCCTCAAACAAAAACTTCTATGCAAATTAGTGCTCAATAAAAAACTGAAAAGGAAAAAGAAAAGGAAAGAGAGAGCAGAGAGGAAAAAGAAAAGGAAAAAGAAAAGGAAATTTATTTGGGAATAATTGTATAAATCGTTAAATTTGAGCGGCGGCGGAGGAAAAAGAAAAGGAAAAACAAAATACTTGGCAGTGCTCAAACAAAAACTTCTATGCAAATTAGTGCTCAATAAAAAACTGAAAAGGAAAAAGAAAAGGAAAGAGAGAGCAGAGAGGAAAAAGAAAAGGAAAAAGAAAAGGAAATTTATTTGGGAATAATTGTATAAATTTGACCAAAAAAACATCAATTTTATTTTTTAATAGCTCTTAATCATTCAACCATCGCTGCTCCTCCTCTATGTCCCCTTAATCTTATTTTTTAATTCCTTTATACTTAATTAATTTTTACTACATGCAGGAGTGACATATGGCGGACGATAGAGCCGAGCCGCTTAGGGATCCGGAGGCTGAACGTTATTTAATGGGCATCATAAACAACGAGATTCCTTATGTGCCGGGCTCAGAATATGAGCAAGAAGAGGATGTAGTCTCTTCTTTTCTGAACCTTGACGGTGGAACAGACATTGTCGATGATCAAGAAGGTGAAGGAACGGACATTGTCGACGGAGGTCAACCGTCAACAAACGACGATCTCGAATTGCAAGTAGCAACCACCTCCGGCGAGGTATATATATACATTGAGCCTCTCGTGATACAAACTTACTGAAATGTGAATACATATGTATTAACGCGCGCGACTCTCTTTTTTTTTTAGCCCTCGGCCGGATCGAGTACGACAAAGCGTGGCAAATCCAAGGCGATGAAAACAGGAGAAACATATACCATTGATTTTGTCAGTGAAACCGGCAAGCCCCTACAGCACACCTCAAAGTTTATCAACCAATGCGGAGTCGTTGTTAGAGACAACGTCCCGATCACCGTCCAGGAATGGAAGGAGCCAAAGAAGGCACGTCTTGGTTTCAGTTTTGTCGACAAGAGAACGAAAAAGGATTGCTGGAGAAAGCTTATGGAACATTTCATTCTACCTCCGGAATACAACAAAGTCGATGAATTCGGTAACGAGGTTCCGGGTGGACGTGAGAGGAGGAGGCTAGTTAAAGAGTTCGCTCTTCAGAAGATGGCCGAAGCATTCCGGAACTTCAAGAAAAATTTAACCCGTGACTATGTCAACAAGGGCAAGACTCCGGATTTCAATGGACAACATGAGAAACTGAAAGATGATTGGCCAGAATTTGTGAGGCAAAAGAAATCGGAGCATTTCAAGGAAATATCGAAAAAAATAAGGATAATGCGAGTAAGAAAAAGTTCATCATATTATGGGGCCAGGAGGATACCGCATTTCGGAGCCTAAGTGGCAGAAGATGGAGGAGGACCTGAGGGTGCGAGGAATCCCTCTAGGTACAGAGGGATGGGACCCAAGGGCCAAAAGCTGGTGGTACGGGCATGGGGGATCGCTAGACCCGGAGACAGGGGTGTGTGTTCACCGGAAGAAAAAGTTTGCTCCCACCCAAGCCCTTATTGACGCAATGACCCAAGCTCAAGAGGGCTTGATCAAGTTCAACAGAGAGAAAGACGCACTGACAACAGCCCTCGGGAATGATGAACACGGAGGACATGTATGAGGCAAAGGCAGAATTCCATGGAAAGTAGGGTTTTCCCAGGACAATGACCCGTACTGTTACAGAAGCCGTAAGAGAAAGACGGACCGGGATGCAGATCTTTTGGCGAAGTTTGCATCGGAACTCCATGAGTTGAAGCAGACCGTGCATGAACTAGTAAAAGAAAAATCGGCTGCAAGGCCGCATGAAGATCATGAAGCGGATCGCGGAAGCCAGCAGCGGAGAAGCAGCGTGGCTTCCACGGATGCCCCGCCTGGTGCTAATGCACCGACGATCGAGATTCGTGCACCGGAGCCTCACTACCCCGTGGATGATGTAAAGGAGATGAAAGAATGTGATCTGCATTATCCCGTGGGGAACGTTTCCACGAAGGTAGCTACCGGCAGTGCTTTACCCTGTACACCTGGAGCACTCCACCACAACAACCCCATTGCATATGGCTATGCTTGTGTCACGGTGGAAGACATAGTCCAAGAGTTTGAGGACCTGGAGATTGACAAAGCTACACCCGAAGGGGAGAGAAGACTTAGAGATGTCAAGCGCCAGATCATTCTATGGAAAAAGAAGTACATAGTGTTTCCAGGCGAGGCGCCAAGGCTAACAAGTCCACCCCCCTCCGATGGTGGTGGTGGCGGTGGTGGTGGTCGTGGTGGTTCACCTACACCTCCTTCACGCCATTCGACGCCGTCCCCCGATCCACAACCTCCGGCGGGTAAGCAGCCGCCGCCCCCCAATCCTCCTCCGGCGGGTACGACGCCCCCCAATCCTCCTCCGGCGGGTACGACGCCCCCCAATCCACCTTCGGCGAAGAAGCAGAAGCAGGCGGACAGCAAGGAAACCCGCTCCTGGACTATTAACCCGGACCCTTATGTACCTAAGACCACAAGGGTACCGGAGCCATCACTGAAGCCTCTCCTCCCAAGGCCTTGGGAACTTAGTGAAGCTGAAACCAAATTGGCCGCGTCTGCTCATTATGAGAAATGGAAGGCGGATACGAAGGCGATAAAAGAGCCTGAGCCCAAGCAAGTATTCACTGAGAAGCAAAAGAAGTGGGCTAAGGATTTTTTGACGACACCGTCCCAAGCCGAGCTGAATATGCCTGACGACTATGGACATGAACTTCGTAGGCAAGCAAAAATATTGAAGGAGGAGAAAGAAGAAAGTAAAAAAAGCGGGAAACAAGTTGACCAGCTCGGGATGCAGAATAAACAATCGATCCCCCCGCTCATAGTGAAAGCCGGTCCGGAAGAGGACCCCGAGATCATAGCAGCTGCGGCAGCACTTGGATTGACTGTAGCGAGTGCCATGAAACAAGCATCCGAGATGTGTTTGACTCTTCGTGCCTCGTTAGGCCTTGAGGATGCGCCAGTATGTGAGATAGCATTACAATATGTGCGGAATGGGCCTCTTGTCGAGCCTGCGCGGGAAAAGAGTCTACCACCACAAGTGCGAAATCTGCTATGTTGGTACAAGCATTTCATAACATGGGCCGGCAAAGAATATGTTTATGCGGATGTTACAGAGGAGCATCACACCAAACGGTACTCTGTACAAGTTCATATGAGTGAATTGTTCCGGCTGTTCAATCTGCGCGAGCTCGACAAATCTATCCTGAGTTGCTACGTTCTGTAAGTGATTTATTTCTACCTCATCTCGTTCTTCATTGCCTGCACTATGTATATATATATATATATATATATATATATATATATATATATATATATATATATATATATATATATATATATATATATATATATATATATTGTTGCGTACGCTATTATGCAGATTGAAGATTTGGAAATGCAAAATAAGAAATATCCATGATGTTGGGTTCATTGACCCACATATCGTTAATGGACATGTGTTACAAAATCACCCCGAAGACGTGGAGAAAGACTTGTACAAGTTTCTTAGAAAGCATCAACTCAAAAGTCATATTCTATTTCCTTACCATTTTGGGTGAGTGTTTCTCTCTTGTGCTCATTCTCTTTTGTTTACTCCATGCATGGTATGTCTAATCGATGACTTATGCATGACTGTGCATGTAACGTGTCCGCAGGTTCCACTGGATTCTGCTAAATATTAAACTTCACACCTCCAGAGTTCTAATCATGGACTCTATGGATTCGGATTCAAAGCGTTGGGCCGACATGAGAAAAATGCTGCAAAAGTAATTATTTTCAATCATTTGAGCTCTATATCGATCGGTCTCTTTCGTTCATTTCCTAATATCAAGTAACTAATAACTCCCTTGTTCATTTAATTTTCTTTGCCCTGTAGGGTTTGGAGACGGTTCTCAGAAGAAATTGTCGGTGAATTCAAACATGAGCTAGATTTTAGAAGGTTAGTTAATGTGGATAAGCAGCCACCGGGGACCAATCTATGTGGATACTATGTTTGTGAGAACATCCGGAGACACACCTCTGAGCGGAAGGCATCGGATAGCGTGCGGAAGGTGACGGATAACTTGCGGAGGAGGCTTAGTCCAGAAGCTCGCTTCCGACCAATTCAAGATGAATTAGCAGGATTTTTCATGAGGGAAGTCATCAATCCTAAAGGAGAACACTATACCGAGGACGAAGAAATTTATATGCATACCCGAGATTGAAACTTGTTCGAAGTTGTATATGGTCATCCATCCTAATTGTGTATGGAAACTTGTTCGAAGTTGTATATGGTCACCCGAGATTGAATATATATTATATATTCCTCTTGAATTCTTCTTGTTTGAAATTTCATATGCATGTATATAGTAGCGTAGAATATGTGTACTGAAACTTCATCAAAATTAAAATAAAACACAAAATAAAATATAAAAGAAATAAAACACTACAAATTAAAAAGAAACCAGGTTAGGTCCTCCGCCCCGACGGACTCTGGCGCCCACGTGGACAGGCCTTTAGTCGCGGTTTGTAAGAGGCGCGACTAAAGAGGGGGGCCTTTAGTCGCGCATATTTAGTCCCGGTTGCACAGCCGGGATTAATGGCCTTTGCGAACCGGGACTAAAGGCCTATTTTCTACCAGTGCTATTGGTCCCGGTTGGTGCCACACCAACCGGGACTAAAGGACCTCCTGCCTGGGCTCGCAGCACCGGCCACGTGGAGGCTCATCTGTCCCGGTTCGTGTAAGAACCGGGACTAAAGGCCTAGACATTAGTAACGACCCTTTAGTCTCGGTTCACCAACCGGGACAGATGGGCCTTATGAACCGGGACAAATGCCCCTTTTTCTACTAGTGGATTCCAAAGGCTCCGAAAGGAGTCGTTTGTGTTAGGGTTTTGCGCAATGGGTGACGGTATGCTTCGGCTGATCGACCGTGCCCAGGATCGGTCCCTCGCATGCTGTTCAATCGAGATATGCAGATAGTGCTAGCCTTTCTATCTATCCGGAGGCGTCGTTCCCTCTTCTCGCACCTTGAATGGCATTTTTTGCAAGAAAAAATAAATCCTTTACCCACCACGCGTTCAAAGGGAAGTTAGTGAGCACACAAAAAGTTCCAACTACAGAATCCACGGGAAGAAAATTAAACCTTATTTTTTTGCGGGCAGGGAAGAAAATTAAACCTATCATCCTTGAAGTTGCCGGTGCGTAACCAAAACGTCGTCGCACTTGAGAAATGTTGCGATCAGAGTCATAGAAGCAGGCCCATTCATCATTCATATCCGCACGCAGTGGTAGAGCAAGGATGATCTCTTCATCTTCCGGCCAGCCACAAGTTGTGTCCCATGAGCCAGTATACGGGTCGATCAGCTCATCCACCTTCCGGAGAATGGACTATCCCTTCGGTGTAATGGGTCGCCTTGTCCATTCTTGTGGTAATCACGGATCGTCCCGGATGTTAATGGATGCTCCCTCCATCGTTCACCCTTTTTTTTTTTGCGGCAAATATTTTTATTACTCACATAGCAAAGCTACTATTGAAGTTACAGAGATTAATAACCTTATTAGGCCCAAAGCCTAGCCACACCATAGTGTGACCCGAAGTCCTACCAAAAACTGCCAGCATATGCAGTGGCGGAGCTACACAAAAATTATTGGGCGGGCTAAGATAAAGAAGAACACACACACAAAAATTGGGTCATCAACATTAATCAATACCTTCTGTTCCCTTCTTTACAAGATCAAATGTGTGCGTGGTATGTGCGCGGTGTGTCAATGGGCGGCGGCTGCTATGACCTATGTGTGATGGGGCAGCTGCTCCCGTGCAGCTGACTGTTTCGTGTCTTTTTTTTTCAGAAACAAATGGCCAGTTCCGCTAGGCTGACGAGTGATGTTTTGTTTTCTACTACGTTGTGGGCTAGCCTAGGTAGAAATAGTTTCTTTGCCTCAGCGTTGGGCGGGCCACGACCCATTTGGCCTTGCCCTGGCCCCGCCAGTGTGCATATGGCTTACATTATTTTGACTACGACGTATGTGAGTAATACAAGATTTCCATTGATCCATAAATAAAATAATCTCATGAACCAGAAAGTTGTTTGAAGATCTGTCATTTCCTCTTTAGAGCCTCCAGGCAATCAAACCCATTACGCGTCGTGCAAGGGGCGCTCGCTTGTTGCATCCACGTCAGATTAGCTAGAGACAAAAAGTACTAGCCACGCTTCGTCGAGAAGAAAGAGGGAGGAGGAGGAAATCGCCTGGGCCCCCTTCTCTGCCGACGCCATCACACGCAACCTCCCATCCCCTCGTCCCTCTCAAAGCGCCGCCCCGATCCACCCACCTTGCCGTTGTCCAGCCGGTGGCACCGCGGTTCTGCTCATCTGCCGTGTGCCGATGACATCCTCCTCCGCGGTTTCATCTCCTTCTCCAGCCTCCTCCTCTGCCCCACGACACCGATGACTGCTGCTGCTTAGGTCCCCTGGGGACGCCTCGTTCTCCTCGTCAATGAGAGGAGAGGAGGAGGAGCTGCTGCAGGCGGCGGTGCTGCCCCATCCGAGATGTTCTGTAGGCTCATCCTGCTGCTGCTCTTCCTCCTATTGACTCTGCACATCCCGGTACAGCAGATCCTCATCTTGCCTCCCTGATACGTCTCCAATGTATCTATAATTTTTTATTGTTCCATGCTATTATATTATCTGCTTTGGATGTTTTATATGAATTAATATGTTTTTCCTTATTTTAGAGTTTTGCAGAAAAGGAATATCAAACGGAGTCCAAACAGAATGAAACTTTCGCGATGATTTTTCTTGGACCAGAAGACATCCAGAGGACTTGGAGTACACGTCAGGGAAGCCACGAGCCGGTCACAAGGACGGACGGCGCGCCCCCCATCCTTGTGGGAACCTCGTGACTCCACCGACCTATTTCTTCCGCCTATATATTCTCAAATATTCCAAAACCTATCAGGAGAGCCACGAAAACACTTTTCCACCGCTGCAACCTTCTGTACCCGTGAGATCCCATTTAGTGGCCTTTTCCGGCGTCCTGCCGGAGGGGGATTCGACCACGGAGGGCTTCTACATCAACACCATTTCCCTTCCGATGAAGCGTGAGTAGTTTACCACAGACCTACCTGTCCATAGCTAGTAGCTAGATGGCTTCTTCTCTCTCTTTGATTCTCAATACCATGTTCTCCTTGATGTTCTTGGAGATCTATTCAATGTAATAATTTTTTGCGGTGTGTTTGCCGAGATCCGATGAATTGTGGATTTATGATCAGCTTATCTATGAATATTATTTGAATCTCCTCTGAATTCTTATATGCATGATTTGATATCTGTGCAAGTCTCTTCAAACTATCGATTTGGTTTGGCCAACTAGATTGGTTTTTCTTGCAATGGGAGAAGTGCTTAGCTTTGGGTTCAATATTGTGGTGTCCTTTCCCAGTGACAGTAGGGGCAGCAAGGCACGTATTGTATTGTTGCCATCGAGGATAAAAAGATGGGGTTTACATCATATTGCTTGAGTTTATTCCTCTACATCATGTCATCTTACTTAATGTGTTACTCTGTTCTTCATGAACTTAATATTCTAGATGCAGGCAGGAGTCGATCGATGTGTGAAGTAATAGTAGTATATGCAGGCAGGAGTCGGTCGATGTGTGGAGCAATAGTAGTAGATGCAGGCAGGAGTCGGTCTACTTGATACGGACGTGATGCCTATATTCATGATCATTGCCTTAGATATCGTCATAACTTTGCGCTTTTCTATCAATTGCTCGGCAGTAATTTGTTCACCCACCGTAATATTTTCTATCTTGAGAGAAGCCTCTAGTGAAACCGATGGCCCCCGGGTCTACTTTCCATCATATAAGTTTCCGATCTACAATTTTAGTTTCCTATTTACTTACTTTGCAATCTTTTACTTTCCGTTCCATAAACCAAAAATACCAAAAATATTACTTTACCATTTATTAATCTCTATCAGATCTCACTTTGCAAATAACCGTGAAGGGATTGACAACCCCTTTATCGCGTTGGGTGCAAGTTGGTGTTTGTTTGTGCAGTTATTCGATGACTTGTGCGTTGTCTCCTACTGGATTGATACCTTGGTTCTCAAGACTGAGGGAAATACTTACTCTACTTTGCTGCATCACCCTTTCCTCTTCAAGGGAAAAACCAACGCAAGCTCAAGAAGTAGCACTCCCCACCCCCAGACTAACCACTCTGATAAACACATATGGATTGTGCTCTCAGCCTTTTCGAATTTGTTTCCATCTAATATGATGAACACCCACAGCTCATATATCTAGTCAACGCAATATAAATTCATACCGTGGCTGCTAGATAATATAAATTACACATGATGTATTAGATGACCCACAAGTATAGGGGATTTATCGTAGTTCTTTCGATAAGTAAGAGTGTCGAACCCAACGAGGAGCAGAAGGAAATGACAAGCGATTTTCAGCAAGGTATTTGATACGTCCATTTTGCATCATGTTTTCCTACTGTTATTTATGATGTTTTTATGCATAATAATGCTTTTTGGAGTGATTCTAATACCTTTTCTCTCATAATATGCAACGTACACACAAAGAGGGAGAATTCCGGTAGTTGGAAATCTAGACCTAGAAAAGCTACGTCAGGCCACCTATTCTGCACAACTCCAAACAAGCTGAAACTTTACGGAGATTTTTTATGGAATATATGAGGAATATTGGAGCCAATAAGTACCAGAGGGGGGCCACAGGTGGGCACAACCCACCTAGGCGCGCCCTGGTGGGTTGTGCTCTCCTTGGCCCACCTCCGGTGCCCATCTTCTGGTATATAAGTCATTTTGACCTAAAAAATAAGGAGAGGACTTTCAGGACGGAGCGTCGCCATCTCGAGGCGGAACTTGGGCAGGAGCACTTTTGCCCTCCGGCGGAGCGATTCCGCCGAGGGAACTTCCCTCCCGGAGGGGGAAATCACCGTCATCATCATCACCAACAACTCTCCCATCTTGGGAAGGGCAATCTTCAACAGCACCATCTCATCTCAAACCCTAGTTCATCTCTTGTGTTCAATATTTGTACCAGAACTATAAATTGGTGCTTGTGGGTGACTGGTAGTGTTGATTATATCTTGTAGTTGATTACTATATGGTTTATTCAGTGGAAGATTATATGTTCAGATCCAATATGCTATTTAATACCCCTCTGATCTTGAGCATGATTATTATTTGTGAGTAGTTACTTTTGTTCTTGAGGTCATGGGAGAAATCATGTTGCAAGTAATCATGTGAACTTGATATGTATTTGATATTTTGATAGTATGTATGTTGTGATTCCCTTAGTGGTGTCATGTGAACGTCGACTACATGACACTTCACCATATTTGGGCCTAAGAGAATGCATTGTGGAGTAGTTATTAGATGATGGGTTGCGAGAGTGACAGAAGCTTAAACCCTAGTTTATACGCTATTCTGTAAGGGACCGATTGGATCCAAAAGTTTAATGCTATGGTTAGAATTTATTCTTAATACTTTTCTCGCAGTTGCAGATGCTTGCGAGGGGGTTAATCATAAGTAGGAGGTTGATGTCTACTATGCAACTTTATTCTTGTAGACACGTGTTGGGCCTCCAAGCGCAGAGTTTTGTAGGACAGTAGCAATTTTCTCTCAAGTGGATGACCTAAGGTTTATCAATCCGTGAGAGGTGTAGGATGAAGATGGTCTCTCTAAAACGACCCTGCAACCAAATACAAGAAATCTCTTGTGTCCCAACACATTCAATACAATGGCAAATTGTATAGGTGCATTAGTTTGGCGAAGAGATGGTGATAAAAGTATAATATGGATGGTAGAAATATATTTTTATAATCTGAATAAATAAAAACAGTAAGGTAGCAAATAGTAAATGGGCACAAAAACAGTATTGCAATGATTAAAAACAAGGCCTAGGGTTCGTACTTTCACTAGTGCAACCTCTCAACAATGCTAATATAATTGGATCATATAACCATCCCTCAACATGCGAAGAAGAATCACTGAAAAGTTCCTATCTAGCAGAGAACATAAGAATAAATTGTTTGTAGGGTACAAGACCACCTCAAAGTTATTCTTTCTGTTCGATCTATTCAAGAGTCCGTACTTACATAACACAAAGCTATTCTTTCCGTTCGATCTATCCTAGAGTTCGTACTAAAATAACACCAAAAAAAATTCATATTCATAATACTCAATCCAACACAAAGAAACTTCAAGGAGTGCCCCAAGATTTCTACCGGAGAAACAAAGACAAGAACGTGCATCAACCCCTATGCATAGATTACCCCAATGTCACATCAGGAATCCGTGAGTTGAGTGCCAAAAAATATATCGAGTGAATCAATATGATACCCCATTGTCACCACGAGTATTCAATTGCAAGACATATATCAAGTGTTCTCAAATCCATAAAAGTATTCAATCTGATAACGACGAAATCTCAAAGGGAAAAACTCAATTCATCACAACAAGATAGAGAGGGGAAAACACTATATAATCCGACTATATTAACAAAGCCCGCGATACATCAAGATCGTGACATCTCAAGAACACGAGAGAGAGAGAGAGAGAGAGAGAGAGAGAGAGAGAGATTAAACACATAGCTACTGGTACAAACCCTCAGCCCCGAGGGTGGACTACTCCCTCCTCATCGTGGTGGCCGCCGGGATGATGAAGATGGCCACCGGAGATGATTCCCCCCTCCGACACGGTGCCGGAAAGGGTCTAGATTGGTTTTTTGTGGCTACAGAGCCTTGCGGCGGCGGAACTTCTGATCTAGGTTAACCCCTGATGATTTCTCTATTTATAGGATTTTTTGGCGTTGGTTTCACGCTAAGATGGGCCTTGAGGTGAGCACAACCCACCGGGGCACGGACAAGGGCCCAGGTGCGCCCCGGTGTCTTGTGCCCTACTCCTTCACCTTCTGGTCCTTCGACGAAGCTTCGGGTCTCTTTTGTTCCAAAAAAATCGTCAAAAAGTTTCAGCTCATTTGGAGAACTTTCATTTCTGCACAAAAAACAACACCACAGTAGTTCTGCTGAAAACAACGTCAGTTCCATGCAGATCATACCAAAATCATATAAAATTGTTATAAACATGGCATGCATACTTCATAAATTATAGGTACGTTGGAGACGTATCAGCATCTCCAAGCTTAATTCCTACTCGTCCTCGAGTAGGTAAATGATAAAAGAAAAGGGCGTTTTTACCATTGCCCAGGATCACCCGAGCAGCTAAAGTGGAATGGCTCAGATGTTGGCGCTGTGGAACACCCAAGTGCCTCCAAGGTTTTATCAGGTCCAATCCTAGCAATCCACGCCCGGCGAAGCTTCATTGCAGAACTAATGCCAGTAGGGTTAATTACCCCAACGCCCCCATGATCGTTAGGGGCGCAAACAATATCCCATTTTGCAGGGCAATGCCCTCCAACAACTTCAGAGCCCTTCCAAAGGAAGGCCCTGCAAATCTTATCGATTTTCTTGAACACCCAAGGAGGAGGATCAAGAGAATCAGGTTGAAGATTGAAATGCAGGTTAGGACAGACTGGACCAACACAAGATGACCACTCTGCGTTAACATTGCAGATCTCCACGATGCAAGACGCGACCTTATGATGTCCAATAATCTTTGAAGGTCCTCTTTACTAGCCCTTTTGCAGTTCGGTCAGCGAACCTACAGCCGAGCATATTGCAACAGAATGTGGCTAGATAATCATCACATAGAATGGGTGGGCTTGAACTTTTGGATAAATTACAACTCAGTCCAGAAGCCCCTTTAAGGATTTCCAACAAAGAGTTCACGAGCTGAACATCCACCTGGGAAGCCCACACAAAAAGGATCACATGGTGAAAAGACCACAAAAATCTGCCTTAGAGATCACCCGGTCAATTTAGAGATGTGTGTTTAAGCTGCGAGGCTTGTTGCTGCAATTCAACGAAACTTTGTCACTGCTTCATCTACGAAATTTAAAGAACTGACCACATGGTGTGGATAGGGCATTTCAAGTGAATGGCTTATCCACTGCAAAAACTGTCCTTTGTCAACAACATAGACAATGATATTCCATCACCTGAATATATTTTGAGGAGAGGCTTAAAGGGCTTGTGATGTATACCTCTGCAGCGGTCGTAAACTTTAACTGGTTTAGAAATTTCATCCTGATAAGAAACCAATTAGTTAGAAGACCCTAAATGAAGCTTCAATCATGTGCATCATAATTAATAAGTAATACTTTATTTCTACCAGAATTTTTTCCACACAGAGAGACATGACAATTCAATCTCTAGTACTCCTCAAGATTAAGAACAATCGACAGCATTTGGTTTTGTTCAATACGAACACACATGAGATGTGACACCACTTAGTTGATCTCGAGCTACATAACTAAGATGCAGTGATAACTTGATTCGGAGGGACCTTTTATAAGCAAATGAAAGAAAATATCATGTAAATATTACTAATACACTAATGTTCAAAGACATGGACTATAAAAACTGATCCTCAAAAACAGATTCACCTGACAATATCAAATGAGAAATTATTCTATCACCTCAATCAAGGCCGAGAAAGGGCCAGGTTCAGATTACAGAGTGACGGCAAGCCGTGCAGAGAGGTAGGTGAGCCAAGACCTGGCTGCTACCAAATCAGTAGGGTTCCAAAATCTATGTAAGCAAAGTTTCATGCTCATTACAAATGTTCTTAGTGGTTAGCAACATCGATTGGTTCTCCGCATGGAAAACAGCAGCATTACGGGAGTCCCAAATCTTCCACAGGATGGTCAGCAACACTTCCGGGAAGAGGCGGGAGTCTAACTGAGGAGGCGGGCAGAGGCTGAACTATCCATAGGTCTTGAAACCTGGCCCTGGCCGAGTCCAAACGCAGGCAGCAAACGGGCATGAGATGAACAGGTGCAGAGTATCCTCATTTGAGGCGGCACATCTTGGGCAGACTGCGTCGTTGCCGAACTTTTTATTGAACAAGTTGGCTCGAGTATTGAGGCGGCCTCTGAACATTAGCTTCTGTGGGGAGTGCGATCGCCGATCAAATCAGGTTGTGTAGTTTACTCAGCATGTATAAATTTAGTTACAAAACAGAGCACGCACAATCAGAACTAAATAACTTGATCTAACATAGATGCATGGGAAGAAGATGGAAAGAAATTTAAACAAAGGAAAGACATCACATGCATTGAAGCAGTAATGTGAACTGATACAGCTCACTGCAACGAAGGAAGAAATTTGAAGCAAATTAGGTCAGAGCATGCATGACTGAACTGAATAATTTATAATCTGGAGAGCTATCTTCAGAGGCAAAAATAAAAAGGTCATAGTATCAATCAGTTGAGAGTAATAACTTGAATTGTGAACTTACGTAGTAGAACTGGTAATTTATTGGATACCAATTGTATATACTAAAACTGGGAAATAATCAAATATTCCCTCCGTCTCAAAATAAGTGTAGTGGCTTTAGTTCAAATTTGGGACGGAGGGAGTATATATTTTTGAATGTCACTGAATATCAGTCAGTTGAGAGCAATGACTTGATATGTCAACTTGTAATCTGTCAGGGTTTAATGAACGATTATAGAAGTGATAAAACCAAGAAGATAAATTAGCCTAAGCGACACCGCAAACAGGGCAAACAGGAAGGATGTAAACTAATATCAGATTCAGAAGGGAAAATCAACTCCCATGAGAGTGGCTCAATACCTGTGATCGTAAATTCGACATTATTGTCTCTAAGACAAAATAGAAACACACAAAAGTAGAGGTAATGAGTACATCCATTACAAGCAAGCTACTGAATTAGGAACTGAAAGGAAATAAAAAAATACAATAGGATGACATAAGAGACATAGATATATATCAAAGAGTAGAACTGAAAAGGCGTCAAAAGAACAGAACAACTCTGAACCATCGTCCCATCATAAAGACAAGAGCATATACCTTTATTTCTTTTTGTGGTTTTGCCTCGGTGCTTCCACTCGGATAGAAAAGACATGATTTTTTTCACCCCAAATCAACAGGAACAAACAACAGGTGATGTGGAAGCATGCATGTGCAGAAAAATATACTCCCTCCATTCCAAAACAAGTGTAGATATAGAAGATGAAAACAGATGTACAAACATAGCTGCTCTACCATAGGTTTAGAGATGCAAAAATACAAGCTACATAGTACTAACATGGGTAGAGCACAATGAATTATCTTAAAAAATAGCCATAGCCTTGTGCCATACAGAGTCATTTGATGAAGTTGTTAATCACCGTATACTGACCTGATGTTATTTGTATTTTTCTTCGAGAACATATATGACTAGACACTATTAGCTGCACAATGAATTTACCAAGTATTTGTAATTTTGCCATAAGAAAACTCTAATTTCTCCTTAATGCAAAGCCAGAGCTTCTGCCATGTTTCTTAAAAATAAGAAATAATTTTATTGTCTATTATGATATTACAATAGAATTTCACCATCCATATTTAACATAGTGTTATTGCAGGAGCAAAAGACAACCCCACTTTTAGTTTTTGTAACGTGTGATCATCACTGTGCTTTCAAGAACAGTTATGCAAAAATAATCACTCATTTTCCACAAAAATGCCAAGAGAAGTGGACTTCCTTTTTATTTCTCTTTACAGTGCCCACATATAATAATACATAGCTTACATTACTCGAACATGGTTTGCATAAAACATGTCAAACAGCTTTACATCCAGAACACTACAGGAGAAAATGTCTGGAGATGCTTAGACACTACATAGGAGTTAGTGTGGTGGCGCGTGGTTTGCAGTTCTCCCCTACGATCATACTTAAGACCAAACGTGCTCATGTGGAGCACACAGCCATCACGGTCACCAAAGGCGCACTTAAACTCCACTCCCTCGCGTAGCGCAAACTCCACAAGGCAAAAGCTGCCGTCGCCCATGTACGCGAGACTGGGCCTCGCAAATGCCAGCCGCCTCTCCGGGTCCTTGTGGAACAGCTTCTCCTTGGTCACCTTCCACTCCGGCTCCACCGCACTTGTGCTGCTGCGGGAGGCGACTTCACAGGAGCAGATGTACCCGTACTTATGAAGCCCGACCCATGCGTCTAGTCCGTCGTCGTAGTAGGCTTGTCCTTGGAACGGTAGAGCCCAATCCCCATGCAACCTCCACTCGGCATTCCTGGTGTCGAAGGAGAAGGTGCCCTTTGGGAGATGATGATAGCGTATGTCATGCGCGGACATGAATATGGTGTGCCCGTCCGGGTGCAGCGCGTAAGAGCTGATTACGTCGTCCATGGCGAACGGTGGCGGCGAGGGCATGCTTTTCCAGGACCACCTCATGGTTGGGCTCGGCCACGGCTCGTCCTTGTCCGTTGGCGCCCACGACATGGCCTCGAAGGAGTGCTGCTCGTGGACATGGCGATGCGTCAACGCGTACAGCATGCCGCCGCCGGCCACGGTAAAGGTGGTCGTGTCGATGAGTCGGACCGGTGGGCGGGGGCCCATGGTGAGCCCGGCCGTCTCGGTGTCGAACACGAGGGCGGGAGTGTGCGGGCAGCATGGGTTGGTGGTGATGAAGATGTCGCTGCCCATGGCGGCAAAGTCCATGTGAAGACGTTTCACCGGTGCGGCTAACCGGAGAGCGGCAGGGTCTGGGAACCCATGGTGCAGGACGTCGGTGGTGGTGTCCTGCAAGGCGTCCACGTCGATCTTGTGGATGCTGAAGCCCTTGTGCCAGTCGTCCAGCACCAGGTAGAGGTGCTTCTTGGGCACACGGCGCGGCCTTTTCCCGGTGCGGTCGACGTCGAGGTGCGAGTGCTGACGCTTAGACATGTTCTTCCCGCACTAACTGGATCTGAAGATTGAATTTTTGATTCTGATGGTTACGAGATTGCCAGCCAGTACAGGAGAAGAGACAAGACGGAAGGGCAAGGAGACGACAATGGGGATCCAGATCTACCTAACCTCCTCCCCTTATTTGCGGGGCCTCGGATTGGAGTGACTAATCCAACTCCCGGCCGCGCTCGGATTGCAGATAGAACCTAGACCCCGAGTCGGAGCAGAAGCACGAAATGACTAATCCAACTCCCGACAATGGGAACGCCCTACAGGACAGCCAGGAAGTGACTAGGAGCTGGGGGAGGGGAGCCGAATCAGGAGTGAAATCGAGATTGAAAGGGGGGAAAATGGGGGTCACCGGAGTTACCGCGCCGTCGTTGCCGCCGCGCCCGTGGACTGCTTGAGTTGCCGGGCCGCCCGTATGGCTAGAAAGAAGGCAGTGGAGACACGCCGCCCCTCCCGTGGTCACCGAAATCTTGGTGTGGCCGGCGCCGCGCCGCCCCTCCCGTGGTCGCCTAAATGTTGATGTGGCCGGCGGCGCTCCGCCCCTCCTTTCTTTTTGCGCGTCTGCTATTCTTCTTCAGGCGCCTGAAAATTCGGTCCCGCGGCATTCCGGCTCGGCCCATTCCGAGAGATAGCCTGCCTAGGCGCACACATGGGCCCGTTCCCGGGTTGAACCGGATTATCTTTGACAGATAGATAAATTCTCTAAATATGATGGTGACGGCATCAAGAGACCCATCAGTTCACTTGTTCATAACCCGCCGGAGAAGGTGGTGCAGCTCATAGATGCAACGTCGGCAACATGGAATGAAAACATGGTACGCTCACTGTTCACTCACTTTGATGCAGAAGAGATCCTACGGATTCCTTTATGCACACGCCGTGTGGGGGATTTTTGGGGCTGGCATGAGGAGCCTCGAGGAACGTTTAGTGTTCGCTCAGCTTGCCGGATGATACTAAGGACGAAACATAGCAGGGAGGCTTGGTTATATGAAGAGGACGGTACATCCTACGAGCATCAAGAGACGAAGAAGTGGTCCATGATCTGGCACATGCAAGTTCCATCAAAACTCAAGGTGTTCGTGTGGTGACTGGTTCGTCAATCCATGCCAACGGGTTCGCTCCTTAAGCATCGTCACATGGCAACAGAGGATACTTGCCTGATATGTGAGGCTGTTGACACTTGGAAACATTCTCTTATTTCATGTCCGATGGCGGCGAGTGTGTGGGCATTGGCCCCGAAGGAGTTGGTGCAGCATATGGTCGACCGTGCGGAAGTATGCCCGAAGGAGTGGCTGTTTTCTATGCATGAAATATTGACGAAACAACTCTTTGTTCGCCTAATGGTGACACTCTGGGCAATATGGGCCGCCAGGAGGAAGGCAATTCACGAGCATATATTTCAGCCACCTTATTCTGTTGACAGCTTCATATCTAAATATATAGGTGAGGTCCAAGTGACTAATTCAAGGTCTCCATCGACGCTCACTCCAACCAGTGCCAGGCCGAGGCGATGGGTAGCCCCGCCCCAAGGGGATGCCAAGTTCAATGTTGACGCAGCAGTGACCAGGTATGGTGGAGCAGTTGGGGTCATTTGCAGAGATGACAGAGGTATGTTCATGGGAGCGTCGACTCTCTCTTTCAAATACATTGTGGATCCCCCGACGTTGGAAGCTCTCGCCATCAGAGAAGCGCTCGCTTTGGCGGATGATCTCTATTTGAGGCGCATACAAGTCGCATCGGATTGCAAAACGGTGGTGCAGGATTTAAATAAAGAGAATTTGGCGAGCTATGGTGCAGTTATTCATGAAATAGTTGAACATTCTTTAGCTTTTGATTTTTGTAATTTCAGTCATGAGTTTAGGAGCTCAAATTTTGAAGCTCACAAACTAGCGAAGCATGCTTTATCTCTCGATGGTGGCCGCCATGTTTGGTTAGGACACCCCGGAACTTACCATCCGTCCCTGTAAACATTGTGACGAATCAATAAAAGCTTCGCGACGTTGTCTCAAAGAAAAGATAAATTCTCTAAATTTGTCTCAAACAAAAAAAGATAAATTCTATAAATTTGCCCAAAAAGCAATTCTCTAGTACTCCTAGGTCCTAAAAAAATAAATTCTCGAAAAACAACTTCACTAAAACAAATACTCCCTTTGAGTACATGTTACCGGGCGAAGCCACAAAAAAAAACAAATACATATTGAACAATGTTATCCAAATTTTATAAAATTTTCATGAATTTTTTAAGAGTTCATGGATTAAAAAAATGTCCATGCATTCAAAATAGCTTTCATGATTTTTTCAAAGTTTAATTTTAAAATGAGTTGAATTTTAAATATACTCAAATAATAATAATAATAATAACGTCCCTACATTATAAAAAAAGATGTACACGATTTTTTTAAAGTACATGGTTCTTTCAAAATTACATATTTAAGAAATGCCCGTGAATACTTTAAATTGCAATTTTAAAAATGGTCATGATTTTTTGAAATTGATCGTTATCTATTACGAAGATTCTGCATATGTGCAAGTGCAAATAAACTTGACTTCAGAAGGGTGAAAACCAACCTTTGTCTTCACGCAAGAGAAACTTAAGCTATGTCTACAAACTGAATCTCTGCTTAAGCCACCACATTGGTTTTTAATTTAAACATCGGAAGCTCTGCTTAAGCATTAAAGGAGAAGGAGCATCTGTACAGACTGAAACCCAGCCAAAGGGAAGAAAATCTGTACAGACTGAAACCCAGACCGTGATATTTTTTCCTTTACGCCAAACGGAACAGAGAAGCAGCAAAATCTCCGAGGGCTCCTACCCACATCTGATCGCAGCCCGAAATGAGACATGCTCCACATTATCGATCTGAATCTTGGTACAAGCAGAGAAGAGGTGCTGAGCAGCAGCAGCTTGATCTGAATATTTGGTCTTTCAGCTTCATTTGGTGTCATACTAAAGCTGACCTCAGGTCGTGGCTCCCCTTTTGTGTTTCGAGAATCAATTCACTAACTGAAGGAAAATTTTCATAGATTTTCCATTTACACAGCAAAGCTATCAAGACAAAATGTATATCATGGCATTAAAAACAAATACAGCCAGAAAAAAGACATGCACTTCAAGTGATATTCCAATGCAGAGTAAAATGCATACATGTCAAGAGGGTCTAGAGCTCCACCGCATCAGCATCACAAAGAAATATCATGGCATTAGGAACAAGTTCACAACAAAACCACCAGAAAGAAAGAATATATTGATTTCAGGTGATGTTCCACCGCATACCAAAGAGCGTAAATGACATACACCAGTCATCACACACAAATGTAGAGTGTCCACCACAAGGACATCTCAAAGAAGGGCAAGATTTCTACTATACAGCCCAAAAAGAAAAGAATATCAAATCGCTATCCGCTTTCTAGTTACAAGCTGTGTTCAAACAGAGCACCAGGTCTCCAACCTTCAGCTTTCATTGCATTGTACCTGTCCATGATGAAATGGAAGGATGAGGACCTGCTGCTGCAGCGCACATTCTCGGCGCAGAAGAGCTAAGGCTGCTATTGAGATTTACAGCATGGCTTGAATCATGTGCGGTCATACACAAGTGGATGTACAGAGTTTGCGAGGGCCTTCTATCAGATGACGGAATCTTACTGTGTGCAGAAGTACAATGTAGGATGCTTTCAGACGCTGTAATTCACAGAGAGGTGACTGAGGTAGCCACCCTGGTGCAATGCCCTTTGAAGATCAGATAGCAACCTGCGGAACTCATTCATAATCAGGTAGATAGCGAGCCTGCAGTGGCTTTTTGCCGAGTGACAGAAGGAGTTCATCAACAACCTCAGAAGGCCTCTTATGTCATCTTCATATTCAAATCTATGGCCATCATCGTCCTCGTAGTTCAGTGTATCATGAAGAAACGAACAACGCAGGCCTTCAGATTTCCATCCTTTGTAATGTCCCAAGGAGTTCAGAAGATCTTCTCCACCAGCGGTATCTTTGACTTTCCAGAACAGCTGAAACAATGAGACAAAGTTTCCGTATCCTTGATAAGGCTCCATCAGGTCAATATGACTGCAGAGCAGGCTGCCATCACACGCGTTCACTCCCTGGGAGATGATCCTTAGCCACTCGGTCAGATCAAATGGTAGCTTCTGACCATGAAACACCTCCTCAGTAACCATATGAACAAATTGGCGATAGTCAAGGTCCCCGGCAGCTTCACGGTACTCCACTATCGCACCCTCGGCCAGACCATCAAGCTTGATGGAGTCATCTTGATAGATTTGGAAGTTCTTCGAGGAAAAGTTTCCAGCAAGAGCAAAGTGTTCATGATGGAGCTTGACAACTTTGTTAAATGAACGCATCAAGATCACTCTGCTACGAAGCTTAGATAACTTCAGAGTAGTCGGTATCATTATGTCAGCTCCTTCTTCGCAGCTCAAGACACCTCTACATCCAGGGAGCTTGCAGTACTCGTGCATCTTGTACCTCAAAGAATAATCATACAAACTCTCTGTGTCTTCGATCTCTACCGCACACCTGAGGTGCCTGTGATGAGCATCAAAATTCAGCCTCCTTGGAACTCCTAGCTTGTTCCTAGCACTACACTTCAGGACTTTAGAGCCCGTTGACTTGCAGTTCCTGTAACAGTGATAAAGATTGAGTAGAGTCCTTCCGAGGTGCTTTCATATGTGCTAATAAAATGCATGACCACAATAATGTAATAAATAAAAATGTAAGGTAAGGCATACCCATACCTTACAGGGGACTTCTTAGCTGGTGGTGTCATTGTGTTTTCTTGAGAAATCAGTTTTTCAACAATTCCTTTTGGTTCAGTAGCCAATAGCCTGCCTTCTTTAGAGCAGCTCTCGACCCATCCTATTGATCTCACTTGCTTTAACTCCGATTCCCACAAGATCCTTGCCCCTGCTGGGATGTTACCCTACCAAAAAAATATGTCAATACCATGATTTAAAATATTCGGGTTTTAGATAATTCATAAAGTGATATGAGCAAATACTACCTTGACAATTATGTGTGTGGCCTCTTTATAGTGAAGTCCTGTAGCAAGTGCTCCACCAAGAGACTCAATCTTTTCCTCATAAGCTGCAAAGTCCTGCGCATGCAAGATAGATATTCAAAAACTATTAGCCACTGTTGTAGTTTATGTCATTATAACACCATATTTGGTGTGCCAGCTGACATGGTTTGGCCAGCTTTGTCAACATTGAAAGCTGGCCTTCTATACGGAATAAACCTACTGTCAGCATTTGCCGGAGTGATGCAACTATATCATGCCTAACAATATCAACTAAACCAATGCTGACAAATGTGGCTGTGATGATTTCAGTGTTAACAATGAGGCTTAAAAGAGTCCCAAAAAAAATGTTTACAGGAAAGTTGATACTCTAGATTTCGTGACTACAACACCCCTAGCCAGCCCAGATCAAGGTACAACAATCTGGAAATTGAACAACAGAAACCCCAAGTGTTATTAGATCAAGAGTTTTAGTATGACTCTTAAGTCCCATTGAGTGTCTCCTAAAAGGATCTACCAAATTCATCGAGTTATTCCAAAAATGTGCTCCTGCAAGTTTCTCGGAGAAAAGAACTGGGTGACTTGGACAGAACAGATGATGTTTGCAAAATAAAAGTGACTATATATTGCTTCTATACCATGTAAGGAAGCCAGCATACCAAGTCCAAAATAGATGTGTTTTCTCAAAAAATAACTGCCATTAGTGCGATTTATCTGCTTTTAATTATGAAAGTACTTTATATTGCTTCGTTATCACAAAATCAGCCACATTGGGCTACTGCACTTGCATTTTTGTGTAACAGTGACATGATTCTACGTTTAAAATGACTGGGCAATACTTTTGCAACCACATATAACAAATTAACATGTTCAGATTAATTGGCACAATGTCACAATTTAGGATTTACCCGCGAAGCTCGTTGAAGTCCTCTGATGTTGATATTTTATTTGAAAAGAATGGCAGAGAAAAAAGTCTCATGGTCTGAATGAGAAGCAAGCAGATTTTCTTAAGGCTTTGTATGGTGAGATTTCATTTGTACTGGTTGGTTACCTAATTAGAACTAGGGGAAAGTCCCCATCAGACAAAACGATGAAAGGAGAAACATAGTGAGAAAACTCTGAATGAAAAAACAAAGAGGACACGGATGCTTACAGGTCAATTTTACTTTCAGATAAACGCATAGACTACTAGACTAGTGTTCGGTGGATCTCAAAACCTTCCTTAAAGGGAACAGAAAATGCCGAGTGCTCAGCAGCTGCATGATCTTGCAGTGCAATTCCTAGGCAGGACCTTGCTGGCCTGGATGCTAGGCACTGGATTGCCACCGATCCGACACCTAGGCCTTGTTGAACAACTTAATGTATACAACCAAAATGGAGCATCTCCTATTATTCCCCCAAGAAACCATGACAACGTAACTCTTTTCATGTGATTACTAAGGGTGCAGCTACAAGGAGACATTAAGAAAATTATCAGATCCCTATTATTTAGTGATAGCAACGCCATATACCAAACAAGATTTTATGCTATTGCTCCCAAATTCCACACAAAAGGGTCAAAAGTTCACAAGAGCACGCCCAGCAGTTCAGATTTCTCGAGTTCTCACCTCGTCGGTGATGCCAGCGTCCGAGTAATCCAGCAAGACGAAGAGGAATCCGGAGAAGGGCTTGCCCGCGTGGCTGGGACCCGCTTGTTCCCGGGCGGGAGGCCTCCCCGTCGCCGTCGCGCCCCCAGCTCCTGCGCTCCCGTCCTCCTCCTCTGGTTCCCGGTCGCTCCTCCTGTGCGCACCATCTCCGCCCGCATCCCCGGCTCCGATCGAGGCGCCGCGCCCGCGGAGCCCTCGGCTCCCTCCCCCGCTGCGAATGCTGGGGCGGCCCCCGCTGCCGCGCTCACCGCCGTCGCCTTCGACCTCTTGTGTCCCTCCTCCGTCGCCCCTGGTGAGGCCCCCGCTCCCTCGCTCGCCGCCGCGGGGCGGCTGCCTTCCGCTGCTTTCTTGGGGCAGGCGACGCGTGGACTTGAAGACGGCGGACTTGGTGGGGGAGAGGAGCGACGGCTTCCCGCTGCCGCCCTCGCCGCCGACGAGCGGCGGCCTCCCGCTGCGATCTGGAGGCAGGCGGAGCCCCGGCATGACGACGAGCGGGGGGAGGAAGGGAGGGAGGGGTTCCGATTTGGGGGATTGTTCCAAGAATTCGGGGGGAGAGGTGGGAAATTTTGAGGAGGCGGGGGGCGGGGGGGCCGATTCGAAGCTGTGGCCTTCTGGAAGAGCCGTTTGCGCCGGGTAGGCTACGCTTCGGGTGATCGACCCTGCCCACGGTCGGTTCCCTCCCAAGCCGTTGGATCCAAATATCCAAGCCATTTGATCAGTCCGGCTGCATCGTTCCCCTCGTCTCGCGCCTTGTGCGACGTTGCATGAAAACATTCCTCTCCCCTCACCGCGCTTGCGAAGGGAGGTCGGCCTCCGCGCAAAAAATCCGACGACCGACTCCGCACGAGTCACGGGCGGTCATAGTGCAGGCCACTCACCCTGTCGACACATATCCCGGCGAGAAACTCTGCACAGGTCACGGTCGGCCGTAGAGTTGGGTGATCACCATCCCAGCAAAGTGCGTGGCCGGTCCCAGCAAGGACGCTCGCCATCCCCAACATGGGTCGCGGGCGCTCCCAACATCGCAACACGGATGCTCGCCGTCCCCAACATGGGGCGTTCGTTCACAGCACACACACTCGTCGCCCCGCATCCGCGATCGCGGGCGTAGCATTCGCGGCCAGCGGTTGCAGAAGCCTTGTGGCCCACTTGTAGCTCGCCGGAGGATATCGGCGTAGTTTAGCCAACAGTGCTGGCGGCCGGCCTTGCAGCTCCTTGCAGCAGCGCGACACTGCCCTGTAGCGCCTCCTGGCAGGAGGGGCTAGTAGGTGTGAGCCATAGCAGTGCAATGATATTTAGAGGAGGAAGGTGAGCGATGATGGCAAGAGAAAGATTAATCCATGGTGTTGTGAGCGGCGTTGTCAATGTGAATGACGATAAGAGAGGTAGGAGACGCACAAAAAGGTGTGTGAGAGCGAGTGAGAGAGCGGGGAGGTTGAATTAGAGTGTGTGGATGCATACGATGCGCTAGATGATTACGATCGATATAAGGTTGGGAAGGGTTACACGTGGGGTCCACCATCATCGAGTACTCGGCCATCGTGTTTGCTCCAAATAAACAACAAGAATGCAAAAGAACTCAATAGCATTTGGTCGAACACTTGCCCGACATGGTGTCCGACATGGACGACGTCGACAGGGGAGAAAGATACCTGACTGTGAGGGATCCAGTGTGGATGTCGGTGTAGTCGAAGGAGGGCAGTCACGTTAGGGGTCAGCGGAATTCGGATAAGACCCCAACGACGGCTGGAATGGTAGATGTTGGGAACGTACATGCAATTTCAAAAAAATTCCTACGATCACGCAAGATCTATCTAGGAGATGCATAGCAACGAGAGGGGAGAGTGTGTACACGTACCTGGTAGACTGAAAGTGGAAGCGTTAGCTTAACGCAGTTGATGTAGTCGAACGTCTTCGCGATCCAACCGATCAAGCACCGAAAGTACGACACCTCCGAGTTCTGCACACGTTCAGCTCGATTACGTCCCACGAACTTGAAGGAAATATGCCCTAGAGGCAATAATAAATTTGTTATTTATATTTCTTTATATCATGATAAATGTTTATTATTCATGCTAGAATTGTATTAACCGGAAACTTAGTACATGTGTGAATACATGGACAAACAAAGTGTCACTAGTATGCCTCTACTTGACTAGCTCATTGAATCAAAGATGGTTAAGTTTCCTAGCCATAGACATGAGTTGTCATTTGATTAACGGGATCACATCACTAGAGAATGATGTGATTGACTTGACCCATTCCGTTAGCTTAGCACTTGATCGTTTAGTATGTTGCTATTGTTTTCTTCATGACTTATACATGTTCCTATGACTATGAGATTATGCAACTCCCGAATACCGACGGAACACTTTGTATGCTACCAAACGTCACAACGTAACTGGTGATTATAAAGGTGCTCTACAGGTGTCTCCGATGGTGTTTGTCGAGTTGGCATAGATCGAGATTAGGATTTGTCACTCTGATTGTCGGAGAGGTATCTCTGGGCCCTCTCGGTAATGCACATCACTATAAGCCTTGCAAGCAATGTGAATAATGAGTTAGTTGCGGGATGATTCATTACGGAACGAGTAAATAGACTTGCCGGTAACGAGATTGAACTAGGTATTGAGATACCGACGATCGAATCTCGGGCAAGTAACATACTGATGACAAAGGGAACAACGTATGTTGTTATGCGGTTTGACCGATAAAGATCTTCATAGAATATGTGGGACCCAATATGAACATCCAGGTTCCGCTATTGGTTATTGACCGGAGACGTGTCTCGGTCATGTCTACATAGTTCTCGAACCCGTAGGGTCCGCACACTTAACGTTCGGTGACGATCGGTATTATGAGTTTATGTGTTTTGATATACCGAAGGTAGTTCGGAGTCCCGGATATGATCACAGACATGACGAGGAGTCTCGAATTGGTCGAGACATAAATATCAATATATTGGATGACTATGTTTGGACATCGGAATGGTTCCGGGTGAGTTCGGGCATTTACCGGAGTACCGGGAGGTTACCGGAACCCCCCAGGAAGTATATGGGCCTTATTGCGCCATAGTGGGAGAGAGGAGAAGGGAGCCTAGGAGGGGGCGCCCCCACCCCCCAAGCCCAATCCGAATTGGGTGGGGGCCCGGCTCCCCCTTTCCTTCCTCCTTCCCCCCACCCCCCCTTCCTTCCTCTCCTAGTCCAACTAGGGAAGGGGGGAATCCTACTCCCGGTGGGAGTAGGACTCCTCCAGGGCGCGCCATAGAGGGCCGGCCCTCCCCCCTCCTCCACTCCTTTATATACGGGGGAGGGGGGCACCCCATAGACACACAAGTTGATATTGTCTTAGCCGTGTGCGGTGGCCCCCTCCACCATAATCCACCTCGGTCATATCGTTGCAGTGCTTAGGCGAAGCCCTGCGCCGGTAGCTTCATCATCACCGTCATCACGCCGTCATGCTGAAAAAGCTCTCCCTTGACACTCAGCTGGATCAAGAGTTCGTCGGACGTCACCGAGCTGAACGTGTGCAGATCGCGGAGGTGTCGTACTTTTGGTACTAGGATCGGTCGGATCGTGAAGACGTACGACTACATCAACCGCGTTGTCATAACGCTTCCGCTTTCAGTCTACGAGGGTACGTAGACAACACTCCCCCTCTCGTTGCTATGCATCACCTAGATGGATCTTGCGTGTGTGTAGGAATTTTTTTGAAATTACTGCGTTCCCCAACAGTGGTATCAGAGACAGGTCTATGCGTAGATGTTATATGCACGAGTAGAACACAAAGAGTTGTGGGCGATAATAGTCATACTGCTTACCAACATGTCATACTTTTATTCGGCGGTATTGTTGGATGAAGCGGCCCGGACCGACATTACGCTTACGCTTACGCGAGACTGGTTCTACCGACATGCTTCGCACACAGGTGGCTGGCGGGTGTCAGTTTCTCCAACTTTAGTTGAATCGAGTGTGGCTACACCCGGTCCTTGTTGAAGGTTAAAACAGCACACTTGACGAAAAATCATTGTGGTTTTGATGCGTTGGTAAGAACGGTTCTTGCTCAGCCCGTAGCAGCCACGTAAAACATGTAACAACAAAGTAGAGGACGTCTAACTTGTTTTTGCAGAGCATGTTGTGATGTGATATGGTCAAGACATGATGCTAAATTTTATTGTATGAGATGATCATTTTTTGTAACAAAGTTATCGGCAACTGGCAGGAGCCATATGGTTGTCGCTTTATTGTATGCAATGCAATCGCCCTGTAATTGTTTTTACTTTATCACTAAGCGGTAGCGATAGTCGTAGAAACAATAGTTGGCGAGACGACAAAGATGCTACGATGGAGATCAAGGTGTCACGCCGGTGACGATGGTGATCATGACGGTGCTTTGGAGATGGAGATCAAAGGCACAAGATGATGATGGCCATATCATATCACATATATTGGTTGCATGTGATGTGTATCCTTTATGCATCTTATTTTGCTTAGTTCAGCGGTAGCATTATAAGATGATCTCTCACTAAATTTCAAGGTACAAGTGTTCTCCCTGAGTATGCACCGTTGCGAAAGTTCGTCGTGCCGAGACACCATGTGATGATCGGGTGTGATAAGCTCTACGTTCACATACAACGGGTGCAAGCTAGTTTTGCACACGCATAATACTCGGGTTAAACTTGACGAGCCTAGCATATGCAGATATGGCCTCGGAACACTGAGAGTGAAAGGTCGAGCATGAATCATATAGTAGATATGATCAAGATAGTGATGTTCACCATTGAAAACTACTCCATCTCATGTGATGATCGGACATGGTTTAGTTGATTTGGATCATGTGATCACTTAGATGATTAGAGGGATGTCTATCTAAGTGGGAGTTCTTAAGTAATATGATTAAATGAAATTTAATTTATCATGAACTTAGTACCTGATAGTATTTTGCATGTCTATGTTATTGTATATAGATGGCCCGTGCTGTTGTTCCGTTGAATTTTAATGCGTTCCTAGAGAAAGCTAAGTTGAAAGATGATGGTAGCAACTACACGGACTGGGTTCGTAACTTGAGGATTATCCTCATTGTTGCACAGAAGAATTACGTCCTGGAAGCACCGCTAGGTGCCAGGCCTGCTGCAGATGTTGTTGATGACGTTAAGAACGTCTGGCAGAGTAAAGCTGATGACTACTCGATAGTTCAGTGCGCCATGCTTTACGGCTTAGAACCGAGACTTCAACGACGTTTTGAACGTCATGGAGCATATGAGATGTTTTAGGAGTTGAAGTTAATATTTCAAGCAAATGCCCGGATTGAGAGATATGAAGTCTCCAATAAGTTCTACAGCTGCAAAATTGATGATAATAGTTCTGTTAGTGAGCATATACTCAAAATGTCTGGGTATAACAATCACTTGATTCAACTGGGAGTTAATCTTCCTGATGATAGTGTCATTGACAGAATTCTTCAATCACTGCCACCAAGCTACAAGAGCTTCGTGATGAACTATAACATGCAAGGGATGGATAAGACAATTCCCGAGCTCTTCACAATGCTAAAGGCTGCGGAGGTAGAAATCAAGAAGGAGCATCAAGTGTTGATGGTCAACAAGACCACCAGTTTCAAGAAAAAGGGTAAAGGGAAGAAGGGGAACTTCAAGGAGAATGGCAAACAAGTTGTTGCTCAAGTGAAGAAGCCCAAGTCTGGACCTAAGCCTGAGACTGAGTGCTTCTACGGCAAAGGGACTGGTCACTGGAAGCGGAACTGCCCCAAGTATTTGGCGGATAAGAAGGGTGGCAAGGTGAACAAAGATATATGTGATATACATGTTATTGATGTGTATGCTACCTCTTGAGCATGCATTGGTTTTCCCTTGAAGAGGAAAGGGTGATGCAGCAAAGTAGCGTAAGTATTTCCCTCGGTTTTTGAGAACCAAGGTATCAATCCAGTAGGAGACTACACGCAAATCCCTAGTACCTGCACAAAAAATTAAGAACCTTGCAACCAACGCGATAAAGGGGTTGTCAATCCCTTCACGGCCACTTGCAAAAGTGAGATCTGATAAAGATAATAAGATAAATATTTTTGGTATTTTTGTTGTATAGATTGGAAAGTAAAGATTGCAAAATAAACGACGACAGAAATAGCACGTTGGCAGGAGATTAATATGATGTAAAATAGACCCGGGGGCCATAGGTTTCACTAGTGGCTTCTCTCAAGATAGCATATTCTACGATGGGTGGACAAATTACTGTCGAGCAATTGATAGAAAAGCGCATAGTTATGAGAATATCTAGGCATGATCATGTATATAGGCATCACGTCCGTGACAAGTAGACCGAAGCGATTCTGCATCTACTACTATTACTCCACACATCGACCGCTATCCAGCATGCATCTAGAGTCTTAAGTTCATAAGAACAGAGTAACGCATTAGGAAACATGCCATGATGTAGAGAGATAAACTCAAGCAATATGATATAAACCCCATCTTTTTATCCTCAATGGCAACAATACAATACGTGCCTTGCTGCCCCTGCTGTCACTGGGAAAGGACACTGCAAGATTGAACCCAAAGCTAAGCACTTCTCCCATTGCAAGAAAGATCAATCTAGTATGCCAAACCAAATTGATAATTCGAAGAGACTTGCAAAGATATCAAATCATGCATATAAGAATTCAGAGAAGAATCAAATATTGTTCATAGATAATCTTGATCATAAACCCACAATTCATCGGATCTCGACAAACACACTGCAAAAAAGTATTACATCAAATAGATCTCCAAGAGAATCGAGGAGAACTTTGTATTGAGATCCAAAGAGAGAGAAGAAGCCATCTAGCTAATAACTATGGACCCGAAGGTGTGTGGTAAACTACTCACACATCATCGGAGAGGCCATGGTGTTGATGTAGAAGCCCTCCGTGATCGATTCCCCCTCCGGCAGAGCACCGGAAAAGGCCCCAAGATGGGATCTCACGGGTACAGAAGGTTGCGGCGGTGGAAATAGGGTTTCGTGGTGCTCCTGCATGTTTTCAGGGTATATGAGTATATATAGGTGAAAGAAGTAGGCCGGTGGAGCTGCAAGGGGCCCACAAGGGTGGGGGGCACGCCTACTCCCCTGGGCGCTGATACGTCCATTTTGCATCATGCTTTTATATCGATATTTATTGCATTATGGGTTGTTATTACACGTTATGTCACAATACTTATGACTATTCTCTCTTATTTTACAAGGTTTACATAAGGAGGGAGAATGCCGGCAGCTGGAATTCTGGGCTAGAAAAGGAGCAAATATTAGAGACCTATTCTGCACAACTCCAAAAGTCCTAAAACTCCACGAAAGTCATTTTTCGAAATAATAAAAAATACTGAGCGGAAGAAATACGTCAGAGGGGCGCGCCCCCTGCCTCGTGGGCCCCCTGTTGGCTCTCCGGTGGCCATCTTCTGCTATATGAAGTCTTTCGGCCAGGGAAAAATCATAAGCAACCTTTCGGGACGAGACTCCGCCGCCACGAGGCGGAACCTTGGCGGAACCAATCTAGGGCTCCAACAGAGCTGTTCTGTCAGGGACACTTCCCTCCGGGAGGGGGAAATCATCGCCATCGTCATCACCAACGCTCCTCTCATCGGGAGAGGGCAATCTTCATCAACATCTTCACCAGCACCATGTCCTCTCAAAACCCTAGTTCATCTCTTGTATCCAATTCTTGTCTCTAAGTCTGGGATTGGTACCTGTAGGTTGCTAGTAGTGTTGATTACTCCTTGTAGTTGATGCTAGTTGGTTTATTTGGTGGAAGATCATATGTTCAGATCCTTTATGCATATTAATACCCCTCTGATTATGAACATGAATATGCTTTCTGAGTAGTTACGTTTGTTCCTGAGGACATGGGAGAAGTCTTGCTATTAGTAGTCATGTGAATTTGGTATTCGTTCGATATTTTGATGAGATGTATGTTGTCTATCCTCTAGTGGTGTTATGTGATTGTCGACTACATAACACTTCACCATTATTTGGGCCTAGAGGAAGGCATTGGTAAGTAATAAGTAGATGATGGGTTGCTAGAGTGACAGAAGCTTAAACCCTAGTTTATGCGTTGCTTCGTAAGGGGCTGATTTGGATCCATATGTTTCATGCTATGGTTAGGTTTACCTTAATACTTTTGTTGTAGTTGCGGATGCTTTGCAATAGAGGTTAATCATAAGTGGGATGCTTGTTCAAGTAAGAACAACACCCAAGCACCGGTCACCCACATATCAAATTATCAAAGTACCGAACGCGAATCATATGAACGTGATGAAAACTAGCTTGACGATAATTCCCATGTGTCCTCGGGAGCGCTTTTCTCTATATAAGAGTTTGTCCAGGCTTGTCCTTTGCTACAAAAAGGATTGGGCCACCTTGCTGCACTTTATTTAGTTTTGTTACTTGTTGCTCGTTACAAATTATCCTATCACAAAACTATCTGTTACCTATTATTTCAGTACTTGCAGAGAGTACCTTGCTGAAAACCGCTTATCATTTCCTTCTGCTCCTCGTTGGGTTCGACACTCTTACTTATCGAAAGGACTACAATAGATCCCCTATACTTGTGGGTCATCAAGACTCTTTTCTCGCGCCGTTGCCGGGGAGTGAAGCACCTTTGGTAGGTGGAATTTGGTAAGAAAAAATTTATATAGTGTGCTGAAATTTACTGTCACTTGTTACTATGGAAAGTAATCCTCTGAGGGGCTTGTTCGGGGTATCTTCACCCCGACCAGTAGAGCAAAGAGTTGCTCCTCAACCTACTGAACCTACTGAAAATGAAAATGAAAATGAAAATGTCCACTTTGAAATTCCTTCGGGTATGTTAGAAAAACTGCTAGCTAATCCTTTTGCAGGAGATGAAACAAAGCATCCTGATGAGCACCTAATATATGTGGATGAAGTTTGTGGATTATTTAAGCTTGCGGGTATACCCGGTGATGTTGTTAAGAGGAAGGTCTTCCCTTTATCTTTGAAGGGAGATGCATCAACATGGTATAGGCTATGTGATGATACGGGATCATGGAACTATAAACGATTGAAATTGGAATTTCATGAGAAGTTTTATCCTATGCATCTTGTTCATCATGATCGCAATTATATATATATAATTTTTGGCCTCGTGAAGGAGAAAGCATCGCTCAAGCTTGGGGGAGGCTTAAATCAATGTTATATTCATGCCCCAATCATGAGCTCCCAAGAGAAATAATTATTCAAAGTTTTTATGCTCGGCTTTCTGATAACAATCGCACCATGCTCGATACTTCTTGTGCTGGCTCTTTTATGATGAAGACTATTGAATTCAAATGGAACTTATTGGATAGAATTAAACGCAACTCTGAAGATTGGGATCTCGACGAAGGTAAGGAGTCAGGTATGACACCTAAGTTTGATTGTGTTAAATCTTTTATGGATACCGATGTTTTCCGTAAGTTTAGCACTAAATATGGACTTGACTCTGAGATAGTAGCTTCTTTCTGTGAATCTTTTGCTACTTATGTTGATCTCCCCAAGGAGAAGTGGTTTAAATATCATCCTCCCATAGAAGTAAAAGTAGCTGCACCTACTAAAGTTGAAGAAAAGACTATCACTTATAATGATCCTATTGTTCCTACTTCTTATGTTGAGAAACCACCTTTCCTTGTTAGAATAAAGGATCATGCTAAAGCTTCAACTATGGTTCGTAAAAGCAATATTAGAACTTATACACCTCCTGAGCAAATTAAAGTTGAACCTAATATTGCTATTGTTAAAGATCTCTTGCCTGATAATATTGATGGGCATGTTATTTATTTCTGTGAGGAAACTGCTAGAATTGCTAAACCTTGTGCTAAAGATAAACATAGACCTGTGGTAGGCATGCCTGTTATTTCTGTTAAAATAGGAGATCATTGTTACCATGGCTTATGTGATATGGGTGCTAGTGCTAGTGCAATACCCATTGACTTATACAAATAAATTAAGCATGAGATTGCACCTGGTGAGTTAGAAGATATTGATGTTACAATTAAACTTGCCAATAGAGATACTATATCACCAATGGGAATTGTTAGAGATGTTGAAGTCTTGTGTGGGAAAACTAAATATCCTGCTGATTTTCTTCTTGGTTCCCCACAAGATAGCTTTTGTCCCATTATATTTGGTAGACCCTTCTTGAACACCGTTAATGCTAAGATAGACTGCGAAAAGGATGTTGTTACTATCGGTTTAGGTGATATGTCTCATGAGTTCAACTTTTCTAAATTTCGTAGACAACACCGTGAAGAAGAATTGCCTAGTAAGGATGAAATAATTGGTCTTGCTTTTATTGCCGTACCTCCTAGTGATCCTTTAGAACAATATTTGCTAGACCATGAAAATGATATGTTTATGAATGAAAGAAGGGAAATAGATGAAGTGTTCTTTAAACAGGAACCTATCCTGAAATACAATTTGCCTGTTTGAGCTTAAACCGTTGCCTGATACTCTTAAATATGCTTATCTTGATGAGAAAAAGATATATCCTGTTATTATTAGTGCTAACCTTTCAGAGCATGAAGAAGAAAGATTATTGAAAACTCTGAAGAAGCACCGCGCTGCTATTGGATATACTCTTGATGATCTTAAGGGCATTAGTCCCACTCTATGTCAACATAAAATAAATTTGGAAGAAGATGCCAAACCAGTTCGTGATCATCAACGACGGCTGAATCCTAAGATGAAAGAAGTGGTAAGAAAAGAAATACTAAAGCTCCTTGAGGCAGGTATAATTTATCCCGTTGCTGATAGTCAGTGGGTAAGTCCTGTCCATTGTGTCCCTAAGAAGGGAGATATTACTGTCGTTCCTAATGATAAAGATGAGTTGATTCCGCAAAGAATTATTACATGTTATAGGATGGTAATTGATTTCCGCAAATTAAATAAGGCTACTAAGAAAGATCATTACCCCTTACCTTTTATCGATCAAATGCTAGAAAGATTATCCAAACATACACATTTTTGCTTTCTAGATGGTTATTCTGGTTTCTCTCAAATACCTGTGTCAGCCAATGATCAATCAAAGACTACTTTTACTTGCCCTTTTGGTACTTTTGCTTATAGACGTATGCCTTTTGGTTTATGTAATGCACCTGCTACCTTTGAAAGATGCATGATGGCTATATTCTCTGACTTTTGTGAAAAGATTTGTGAGGTTTTCATGGACGACTTCTCCGTCTACGGATCCTCTTTTGATGATTGTTTGAGCAACCTTGATCGAGTTTTGCAGAGATGTGAAGAAACTAATCTTGTCTTGAATTGGGAAAAGTGCCACTTTATGGTTAATGAAGGTATTGTCTTGGGGCATAAAGTTTCTGAAAGAGGTATTGAGGTTGATAAAGCCAAGGTTGATGCTATTGAAAAGATGCCATGTCCCAAGGACATCAAAGGTATAAGAAGTTTCCTTGGTCACGCTGGATTTTATAGGAGGTTCATTAAGGACTTCTCAAAAATTTCTCGGCCTCTGACTAATTTATTACAAAAAGATATACCATTTGTCTTTGATGATGATTGTGTAGAAGCATTTGAAATACTTAAGAAAGCATTGATCTCTGCACCTATTGTTCAGCCACCTGATTGGAATTTACCCTTTGAAATTATGTGTGATGCTAGTGATTATGCTGTAGGTGCTGTTCTAGGGCAAAGAGTTGATAAGAAATTAAATGTTATTCAATATGCTAGTAAAACTCTAGACAATGCTCAGAGAAATTATGCTACTACTGAAAAAGAATTCTTAGCAGTTGTATTTGCTTGTGATAAGTTCAGACCTTATATTGTTGATTCTAAAGTAACTATTCACACGGATCATGCTGCTATTAAATATCTTATGGAAAAGAAAGATGCTAAACCTAGACTTATTAGATGGGTTCTCTTGCTACAAGAATTTGATTTGCATATTGTTGTTAGAAAGGGAGCTGAGAACCCCGTTGCAGACAACTTGTCTAGGATAGAAAATGTTCTTGATGACCCACTACCTATTGATGATAGCTTCCCTGATGAGCAACTAAATGTCATAAATGCTTCTCGTACTGCTCCATGGTATGCTGATTATGCTAATTATATTGTGGCTAAATTTATACCACCTAGTTTCACATACCAGCAAAAGAAAAAGTTTTTCTATGATTTGAGACATTATTTTTGGATGACCCACATCTTTATAAAGAAGGAGTAGATGGTGTTATTAGACGTTGTGTACCAAAGCATGAACAGGAACAGATCCTACGCAAGTGTCACTCCGAGGCTTATGGAGGACCCCACGCTGGAGATAGAACTGCACATAAGGTATTGCAATCCGGTTTTTATTGGCCTACTCTCTTCAAGGATGTCCGTAAGTTTGTCTTATCTTGTGATGAATGTCAAAGAATTGGTAATATTAGTAGACGTCAAGAAATGCGTATGAACTATTCACTTGTTATTGAACCATTTGATGTTTGGGGCTTTGATTATATGGGACCTTTTCCTGCCTCTAATGGATACACACATATTTTAGTTGTTGTTGATTACGTTACTAAGTGGGTAGAAGCTATTCCAACTAGTAGTGCTGATCATAACACTTCTATTAAAATGCTTAAAGAAGTTATTTTTCCAAGGTTTGGAGTTCCTAGATATTTAATGACTGATGGTGGTTCACATTTTATTCATGGCGCTTTTCGTAAAATGCTTGCTAAGTATGATGTTAACCATAGAATTGCATCTCCTTATCACCCACAGTCTAGTGGTCAAGTAGAATTGAGTAATAGAGAGCTCAAATTAATTTTGCAAAAGACTGTCAATAGATCTAGAAAGAATTGGTCCAAGAAACTTGATGATGCATTATGGGCCTATAGAACTGCATATAAAAATCCTATGGGTATGTCTCCGTATAAAATGGTTTATGGAAAAGCATGTCACTTACCTCTCGAACTAGAACATAAGGCTTATTGGGCTATTAAAGAGCTCAATTATGATTTCAAACTTGCCGGTGAGAAGAGGTTATTTGACATTAGCTCACTTGATGAATGGAGAACCCAAGCTTATGAAAATGCCAAGTTGTTTAAAGAAAAAGTTAAAAGATGGCATGACAAAAGGATACAAAAGCGTGAGTTTAATGTAGGTGATTATGTATTGCTATACAACTCTCGTTTAAGTTTTTTTGCAGGAAAACTTCTCTCTAAATGGGAAGGTCCTTACGTTATCGAGGAGTTCTATCGTTCCGGTGCCATAAAAATCAACAACTTCGAAGGCACAAATCCGAAGGTGGTGAACGGTCAAAGAATCAAACATTATATCTCAGGTAATCCCATAAATGTTGAAACCAATGTTATTGAAACCGTAACCCTGGAGGAATACATAAGGGACACTTTCCAGAACGTTTCAGACTCCGAAAAGGAATAGGTATGTGGTACGGTAAGTAAACTGACTCCAAAACAGTTCTAAAGGCAATATTTCTCCGTTTTGGAATATTTAGAAAAATAGAAAAATAAGAAGCAGTCCGGGAAGGACACGAGGGCCCCACGAGGGTGGAGGGCGCGCCCTACCCCCCTGGGCGCGCCCCCTACCTCGTGGGCACCTCGTGTGCTCTCCGGACTCCGTTTTCTTGCACGTTACGTATTTTGGTCGGTAAAAATTCATTATATAATCTCCCGAAGGTTTTCACTCCCGTACCACGCAATTATCCTCTGTTCTTGTTTCGAGCTATTTCCTGTCAGGATTGTTAAGGCCAGGCATCATGTCGTCCCCCTCCTCCAACAATGGTGACAACGATGCTTGGCTAATGAAGATAGAGCTGAAGAGGGAAGAACCCATGGAGATCAACAAGGATGAAGGGATCAAGAAGGCCACGGAGGATCAAGCTCCGGCAGCAGAAGACATCCTACAATTTGATCACAATCTTCTTACCCCAACTGAGATCGAAGCTTTCAAGATGATTAAGTTAGCTCGTATACAGAACAAGTATCTCACACGTGAAAATATTTTGTTGAAGGAGCATATTGTTGCACTCAAGGGCATTATCCGCAAGCTGGAGGACCTCTTACGCTCGATGTGCGACTATCCATCATCACCACCATCCTCTTCACCAGCAAAAGAGACATAATCACATGGGTATGGGCACTCCCCTTGGCAACTGCCAAGCTTGGGGGAGGTGCCCCGGTATCGTATCACCATCACACTCCTATCTTTACCGTTTTTCTTAGTTCGATCCTATTAGTAGTATCTTGATCTAGTAGAATAAAGTTTTGGCATGATCTAGTTTTGAGTTTTGCTTTATGATCCCTCTTTGTAATCGAGTCCGTGAACTATATAATAAAGATTAGTGTTGAGTCAAGGGCTTGATTATCTTGCTATGATCTTGAGTGAATAAAAGAAAAGAATAAAAAGAAATAAAGAGATCATATTGATCTTATTGAGAGTAATGACTTCACATAGAAAGAGTATGCTGATTAAAAATTGTTGAGAGTTGGCAAACATAGCTTTGGTCATCGTTGCAATTAATAGGAAGTAATAAAGAAAGAGAGGTTTCACATATAAATATACTATCATAGACATCTTTTATGATTGGGAGCACTCATTAAAATATGACATGCTAAAGAGTTGATGTTGGACAAGGAAGACAACGTAATGGGTTATGTTTTCTTATATCTGAGATAAAGTATATTGTCATGGATCATCCAACATGTTGAGCTTGCCTTTCCCCCTCTTGCTAGCCAAATTCTTTGCACCAAGTAGAGATACTACTTGTGCTTCCAAAAACCCTTAAACCAGTTTTGCCATGAGAGTCCACCATATCTACCTATGGATTGAGTAAGATCCTTCAAGTAAGTTGTCATCGGTGCAAGCAATAAAAATTGCTCTCTAAATATGTATGATTGATTGGTGTGGAGGAAATAAGCTTTATACGATCTTGTGATGTGGAAGAAATAAAAGCGACGGACTGCATAATAAAGGTTCATATCACAAGTGGCAATATAAAGTGACGTTCTTTCGCATTAAGATTTTGTGCATCCAACCCTGAAAAGCGCATGGCAACCTCTGCTTCCCTCTGCGAAGGGCCTATCTTTTATTATTATCTTCTACCTTATGCAAGAGTCATGGTGATCTTCACCTTTCCTTTTTATATTTTATCCTTTGGCAAGCACAGGATGTTGGAAAGATCCTGATATATATATCTAATTGGATGTAGGGTAGCATGAGTTATTATTGTTGACATTACCCTTGAGGTAAATGGTTGGGAGGCGAAACTATAAGCCCCTATCTTTCTCTGTGTCCGATTAAAACTCCGTAACCACAAGTATTGCGTGAGTGTTAGCAATTATGAAAGACTAAATGATAGTTGAGTATGTGGACTTGCTAGAAAGCTCTGACATAGACTCTTTCTGATGTTATGATAAATTGCAATTGCTTCAATGACTGAGATTATAGTTTGTTAGTTCTCAATAAAGTTTCTGATTCATACTTTGCATTGTGAATAGATTATTACTTGAGCATAAGAAATCATATGACAATATCCATATATGTTGCTGTTATGAGAATAATCATGATGCCCTCATGTCCGTATTTTATTTTATCGACACCTCTACCTCTAAACATGTGGACATATTTATCGTTATCGGCTTCCGCTTGAGGACAAGCGAGGTCTAAGCTTGGGGGAGTTGATACGTCCATTTTGCATCATGCTTTTATATCGATATTTATTGCATTATGGGCTGTTATTACACGTTATGTCACAATACTTATGACTATTCTCTCTTATTTTACAAGGTTTACATAAGGAGGGAGAATGCCGGCAGCTGGAATTTTGGGCTGGAAAAGGAGCAAATATTAGAGACCTATTCGGCACAACTCCAAAAGTCCTGAAACTCCACGAAAGTCATTTTTGGAAATAATAAAAAATACTGAGCGGAAGAAATACGCCAGGGGGGCCACCACCTGTCCACGAGGGTGGGGGGTGCGCCCTACCCCCCAGGGCGCGCCCCCTGCCTCATGGGCCCCCTGTTGGCTCTCCGGTGGCCATCTTCTGCTATATGAAGTCTTTCGTCCAGGGAAAAATCATAAGCAACCTTTCGGGACGAGACTCCGCCGCCACGAGGCGGAACCTTGGCGGAACCAATCTAGGGCTCCGGCAGAGCTGTTCTGCCGGGGACACTTCCCTCCGGGAGGGGGAAATCATCGCCATCGTCAGCACCAATGCTCCTCTCATCGGGAGGGGGCCAATCTCCATCAACATCTTCACCAGCGCCATCTCCTCTCAAAACCCTAGTTCATCTCTTGTATCCAATTCTTGTCTCTAAGTCTGGGATTGGTACCTGTAGGTTGCTAGTAGTGTTGATTACTCCTTGTAATTGATGCTAGTTGGTTTATTTGGTGGAAGATCATATGTTCAGATCCTTTATGCATATTAATACCCCTCTGATTATGAACATGAATATGCTTTGTGAGTAGTTACGTTTGTTCCTGAGGACATGGGAGAAGTCTTGCTATTAGTAGTCATGTGAATTTGGTATTCGTTCGATATTTTGATGAGATGTATGTTGTCTATCCTCTAGTGGTGTTATGTGAACGTCGACTACATAACACTTCACCATTATTTGGGCCTAGAGGAAGGCATTGGGAAGTAATAAGTAGATGATGGGTTGCTAGAGTGACAGAAGCTTAAACCCTAGTTTATGCGTTGCTTCGTAAGGGGCTGATTTGGATCCATATGTTTCATGCTATGGTTAGGTTTACCTTAATACTTTTGTTGTAGTTGCGGATGCTTGCAATAGAGGTTAATCATAAGTGGGATGCTTGTTCAAGTAAGAACAGCACCCAAGCACCGGTCCACCCACATATCAAATTATCAAAGTACCGAACGCGAATCATATGAACGTGATGAAAACTAGCTTGACAATAATTCCCATGTGTCCTCGGGAGCGCTTTTCTCTATATAAGAGTTTGTCCAGGCTTGTCCTTTGCTACAAAAAGGATTGGGCCACCTTGCTGCACTTTATTTAGTTTTGTTACTTGTTGCTCGTTACAAATTATCCTATCACAAAACTATCTGTTACCTATTATTTCAGTACTTGCAGAGAGTACCTTGCTGAAAACCGCTTATCATTTCCTTCTGCTCCTCATTGGGTTCGACACTCTTACTTATCGAAAGAACTACGATAGATCCCCTATACTTGTGGGTCATCAGGCGCGCCCTCCTACCTCGTGGCCACCTTGTGGCTTCCTTTACGTCCACTCCAAGTCTTCTGGATTGCATTTGTTCCAAAAACGATCCTCGCGAAGGTTTCATTCCATTTGGATTCCGTTTGATATTCCTTTTCGAAGAAACACTGAAATAGGCACACAAAAAATAGCAATTTGCACTGGGCCTTCGGTTAGTAGGTTAGTCCCAAAAATAATATAAAAGTGCATAATAAAGCCCATTAAACATCCAAAACAGATAATATAATAGCATGGAACAATAAAAAATTATAGATACGTTGGAGACATATCAAGCATCCCCAAGCTTAATTCCTGCTCTTCCTCGAGTAGGTAAATGATAAAAACAGAATTTTTGATGTGGAATGCTACCTAACATGATTTTCTATGTAATTTTCTTTATTGTGGCATGAATGTTTAGATCCGAAAGATTCACATTGACGCGGCTAATCAACGGCCTAGGGAGATGCCCATCAATTGATGTCAATGCAAGGAGTAGGGATTGCCATGCAACGGATGCACTAGAGCTATAAATGTATGAAAGCTCAACAAAAGAAACTAAGTGGGTGTGCATCCAACTTGCTTGCTCACGAAGACCTAGGGCATTTGAGGAAGCCCATTGTTGGAATATACAAGCCAAGTGATACGTCTCCAACGTATCTATAATTTTTGATTGTTCCATGCTATTATATTATTTGTTTTGGATGTTCAATGGGCTTTATTATACACTTTTATATTATTTTTGGGACTAACCTATTAACCGGAGGCCCAGCCCAAATTGCTGTTTTTTTTCCTATTTCAGTGTTTCGAAGGAAAGGGATAGCAAACGAAGTCCAAACGGAATGAAACCTTCGGGAACGTGATTTTTGGAACAAACCTGATCCAGAGGACTTGGAGTGGACGTCAAGCAATCAACGAGGAGGCCACGAGGAAGGGAGGCGTGCCCCCCCACCCTCATGGGCCCCTCGTGGCTCTCCTGACCGACCTCTTTCGCCTATATATACTCATATACCCTGGAAACAGCAGAACAGAGGACGAAACCCTATTTCCACCGCCGCAAGTCTCTGTACCCGTGAGATCCCATCTTGGGGCCTTTTCCGGCGCTCCGCCGGAGGGGGCATCGATCACGGAGGGCTTCTACATCAACACCATAGCCTCTCCGATGATGTGTGAGTAGTTTACTTCAGACCTTCGGGTCCATAGTTATAAGCTAGATGGATTCTTCTCTCTCTTTGGATCTCAATACAAAGTTCTCCTCGATTCTCTTGGAGATCTATTCGATGTAATCTTCTTTTGTGGTGTGTTTGTCGAGATCCGATGAATTGTGGGTTTATGATCAAGATTATCTATGAACAATATTTGAATCTGCTCTGAATTCTTTTATGTATGATTTGTTATCTTTGCAAGTCTCTTCGAATTATCAGTTTGGTTTGGCCTACTAGATTGATCTTTCTTGCAATGGGAGAAGTGCTTAGCTTTGGGTTCAATCATGCGGTGCTCGATCCCAGTGACAGAAGGGGAAACGACACGTATTGTATTGTTGTCATCGAGGATAAAAAGATGGGGTTTATATCATATTGCTTGAGTTTATCCTTCTACATCATTCATCTTGCTTAATGCGTTACTCTGTTCTTATGAACTTAATACTCTAGATGCATGCTGGATAGCGGTCGACGTGTGGAGTAATAGTAGTAGATGCAGGCAGGAGTCGGTCTACCTGTCACGGACGTGATGCCTATATACATGATAATGCCTAGATATTCTCATAACTATGCTCAATTCTATCAATTGCTCGACAGTAATTTGTTCACCCACCGTAATACTTATGCTCTTGAGAGAAGCCACTAGTGAAACCTATGGCCCCCGGGTCTATTCTCTATCATATTAATCTCCTATTATTTCTATCACCCTTTATTTTGCTTTCCTTACTTTTAGTCTTTATCATAAAAATACCAAAAATATTATCTTATCATCTCTAACAGATCTCACTTTTGCAAGTGGTCGTGAAGGGATTGACAACCCCTTTATCGCGTTGGTTGCAAGGTTCTTATTTGTTTGTGTAGGTACGTGGAACTTGAGCGTGGTCTCCTACTGGTTTGATACATTGGTTCTCAAAACTGAGGGAAATACTTATGCTACTTTACTGCATCACCCTTTCCTCTTCAAGGGAAAACCAACGCAGTGCTCAAGAGGTAGCAAGAAGGATTTCTGGCGCCGTTGCCGGGGAGATCTACGCACAAGTCAGGACATACCAAGTACCCATCACAAACTCTTATCCCTCGCATTACGTTATTTGCCATTTGCCTGTCGTCTTCCTCTCCCCCACTTCACCTTTGCCGTTTTATTTGCCCTTCTTCTGTTCGTCTTTTCGTTTGCTTTGATGTCTTACTTGGCTCGTTTGCTCGTTTGGTTGGAATAGTTGTTTATTTATTGCTAAACAGAGAACCTAAGATCTATGGATCCTCATCTGCTTGCTAATATTTTTAAGAGATCCAATTGTGATGAACCAATTGCTAGTGAGTTTTGTGCACTAGATTATCTTTATGAAGTTTTGCTTGAAATTCATGAATCTGAAAATTGCGATGAAGAAATTTATGAAGAGATTCACGATAGCTCCTTGAATAAAAAGCATGATTGCAATGATTTTACTATAATTCTCTTGATGTCAATTGTGCTAATAATATGCAAAACCCTAAGCTTGGGGATGCTAGTTTTGCTATGTCTACTACTTGTTGCAATGATCATGATTGGGGTGATTCTTCTTATGATCTTGAAAATTTATTTAAGCACCATGATGAATATGAGATTGATAATAGTGTTTGCAATAATACTGAAAGTGGGTTTGGAAGAGTGTCAACTTTAGATCCCACATATTTGGAGAATGTTCAATCTTATGAAATTTTTGATAAAAGTGGGTTTGCAGAGGTCATGACTTTAGCTAATGTTAATCCCACTATTTTGGAAGTGTGTCAACTTTGCATACATGTGGATCATGTTAAGCATATGTTTTGTGATAGCTATATTGTTGAATTTTCTTATGATCCTACATGTAATTATTATGAGAGAGGAAAATATGGTTGTAGAAATTTTCATATTACAAAATTACCTCTCGTTATGTTGAGATTGCTATTGTTTCTTTCCGCTTCCTTGCATATGCTAGTTTTTGCTTGCCTTGAGAATTTGTTTGCCTATAAGATGCCTATGCATAGGAATTATGTTAGACTTAGATTTGTTTGTCATGTGTTTCATGATGCTCTCTTTGTGCTTCAATTCTTGTCTTTATGCGAGCATCATTAAAATTATCAATGCCTAGCTAAAAGGCTTTAAAGAAAAGCGCTTGTTGGGAGACAACCCAATATATTTCCATTATGTTGTTGAATAAATATTTCATCTAGCCTATGGTTAGATGTGGTTTTATGTTTTAATTAGTGTTTGTGCCAACTGAAACCTATAGGGTTTTCTTGGATAATAGTTATTTGATCTTGCTGAAAAAGTCAGAAACTTTCTGCTCACGAAAACAATTGTTTAAAATCACCAGAACGTGATAAAATACTGATTCCAATTGAAGTAGATCAATAAACAAATTATCTAGGTCTTCCTATTTTGGTAGATTTTTCTGAGTTCCAGAATTTGCGTTAGGTACAGATTACTACAGACTGTTCTGTTTTTGACAGATTCTGTTTTTCGTGTGTTGTTTGCTTATTTTGATGAATCTATGGCTAGTAAAAGATCTTATAAACCATAGAGAAGTTGGAATACAGTGGATTTAACACCAATATAAATAATGAATGATTTCATTACAGTACCTTAAAGTGGTGGTTTGTTTTATTTCGCTAACGGAGCTCATGAGATTTTCTGTTAAGTTTTGTGTTGTGAAGTATTCAAGTTTTGGGTAAAGATTTGATGGATGGTGGAACAAGGAGTGGAAAGATCCTAATCTTGGGGATGCCCAAGGCACCCCAAGGTAAAATTCAAGGACAACCAAAATCTTAAGCTTGGGGATGCCCCGGAAGGCATCCCCTCTTTCGTCTTCGTCTATCGGTCACTTTACTTGGGGCTATATTTTTATTCACCACATGATATGTGTTTTGCTTGGAGCGTCTTGTATGATTTGAGTCTTTGCTCTTAAGTTTACCACAATCATCCTTTCTGTACACACCTTTTGAGAGAGACACACATGATTCGGAATTTATTAGAATACTCTATGTGCTTCACTTATATCTTTTGAGCTATATAGTTTTTGCTCTAGTGCTTCACTTATATCTTTTAGAGCACGGTGGTGGTTTCATTTTATAGAAATTTTTGATCTCTCATGCTTCACTTATATTATTTTGAGAGTCTTAAATAACATGGTAATTTTCTTTAATTGTGAAATTAGTCCTAATATGATAGGCATCCAAGATGGGTATAATAAAAACTTCCATATTGAGTTCATTGAATATCGTGAGAGGTTTGATACTTGATAATTGTTTTGAGATATAGAGGTGGTAATATTAGAGTGTGCTAGTTGAGTAATTGTGAAATTGAGTAATACTTGTGTTAAGGTTGGCAAGTCCCGAAGCATGCACGTATGGTAAAAGTTGTGTGACAAATTTGAAGCTTAAGGTGTTCTTTTATTGCTTTCCTTATGAGTGGCGGTCGGGGACGAGCGATGGTCTTTTCCTACCAATCTATCCCTCTAGGGGCATGCATAGTAGTACTTTGCTTCGAGGGCTAATAAACTTTTGCAATAAGTATATGAGTTCTTTATGACTAATGTGAGTCCATGGATTATACGCACTCTCACCCTTCCATAATTTTCTAGCCTCTACGGTACCGTGCATTGCCCTTTCTCACCTTGAGAGTTGGTGCAAACTTCGCCGGTGCATCCAAAACCCATGATATGATACGCTCTATCACACATAAACCTCCTTATATCTTCCTCAAAACAGCCACCATACCTACCTATCATGGCATTTCCATAGCCATTCCGAGATATATTGCCATGCAACTTTCCACCGTTCTGTTTATTATGACACGCTTCATCATTGTCATATTGCCTTGCATGATCATGTAGTTGACATTGTATTTGTGGCAAAGCCACCATTCATAATATTTCATACATGTCACTCTTGATTCATTGCATATCCCGGTACACCGCCAGAGGCATTCACATAGAGTCATATTTTGTTCTAAGTATTGAGTTGTAAGTGAATAAAAGTGTGATGATCTTTATTAGAGCATTGTCCCATGTGAGGAAAGGATGATGGAGACTATGATTCCCCCACAAGTCGGGATGAGATTCCGGACTAAGAAAAAAAAGAGGCCAAAGAAAAAAAACAAGAAGGCCCAAATAAAAAAAAGAAAAAAGGGGGAAAAAGAGAGAAAAAGAGAGAAGGGACAATGTTACTATCCTTTTTCCACACTTGTCCTTCAAAGTAGCACCGTGATCTTCATGATAGTGAGTCTCCTATGTTGTCACTTTCATATACTAGTGGGAATTCTTCATTATAGAACTTAGCTTGTATATTCCAATGATGGGCTTCCTCAAAATGCCCTAGGTCTTCTTGAGCAAGCAATTTGGATGCACACCCACTTAGTTTCTTTTGTTGAGCTTTCATATATTTATAGCTCTAGTGCATCCCTTGCATGGCAATCCCTACTCCTCGCATTGACATCAATTGATGGGCATCTCCATAGCCCATGGATTAGCCGCGTCAATGTGAGACTTTCTACCTTTTTGTCTTCTCTCATAACCCCCCATCATTACACTTTACTCCACCTGTAGTTCTATATCCATGGTTTGCGCTCATGTATTGCGTGAGGGTTGAAAAGGCTGAAGCACGTTAAAAAGTATGAACCAATTGCTCGGCTAGTCATCGGGGTTATGCATGACGAGAACGTTTTGTGTGACGAAAATGAAGCATGGCCTAACTATATGATTTTGTAGGGATAAGCTTTCTTTGGCTATGTTATTTTGATAAGACATAATTGCTTGGTTAGCATGTTTGAAGTATTATTGTTTTTATGTCAACATTAAACTTTTATCTTGAATCTTTCGGATCTAAATATTCATGCCACAATAAAAAGAATTACATTGAAAATTATGCTAAGTAGCATTCCACATCAAAAATTCTGTTTTTATCATTTACCTTCTCGACGAAGAGCAGGAATTAAGCTTGGGGATGCTTGATACGTCTCCAATGTATATATAATTTTTTATTTGTTCCATGCTATTATATTATCTATTTTGGATGTTCAATGGGCTTTATTATACACTTTTATATTATTTTTGGGACTAACCTATTAACCGGAGGCCCATCCCAAATTGTTGTTTTTTTGCCTATTTCAGTGTTTCGAAGGAAAGGGATATCAAACGGAGTCCAAACGGAATGAAACCTTCGGGAACGCGATTTTTGGAACAAACGTGATCCAGAGGACTTGGAGTGGACGTCAAGCAATCAACGAGGAGGCCACGAGGCAGGGAGGTGCGCCTGCCCCTCCAGGGCACGCCTCCACCCTCGTGGGCCCCTCGTGGCTCTCCTGACCGAGCTCTTTCGCCTATATATACTCATATACCCTGGAAACATCAGAACAGAGGACGAAACCCTATTTTCACCGCCGCAAGTCTCTGTACCCATGAGATCCCATCTTGGGGCCTTTTCCGGCGCTCCGCCAGAGGGGGCATCGATCATGGAGGGCTTCTACATCAACACCATAGCCTCTCCGATGATGTGTGAGTAGTTTACTTCAGACCTTCGGGTCCATAGTTATAAGCTAGATGGCTTCTTCTCTCTGTTTGGATCTCAATACAAAGTTCTCCTCGATTCTCTTGGAGATCTATTCGATGTAATCTTCTTTTGCCGTGTGTTTGTCGAGATCCGATGAATTGTGGGTTTATGATCAAGATTATCTATGAACAATATTTGAATCTCCTCTGAATTATTTTATGCATGATTTGTTATCTTTAGAAGTCTCTTCGAATTATCAGTTTGGTTTGGCCTACTAGATTGATCTTTCTTGCAATGGGAGAAGTGCTTAGCTTTGGGTTCAATCATGCGGTGCTCGATCCCAGTGACAGAAGGGGAAACGACACGTATTGTATTGTTGCCATCGAGGATAAAAAGATGGGGTTTATATCATATTGCTTGAGTTTATCCTTCTACATCATGTCATCTTGCTTAATGCGTTACTCAGTTCTTATGAACTTAATACTCTAGATGCATGCTGGATAGCGGTCGACGTGTGGAGTAATAGTAGTAGATGCAGGCAGGAGTCGGTCTACCTGTCACAGACGTGATGCCTATATACATGATCATGCCTAGATATTCTCATAACTATGCTCAATTCTATCAATTGCTCGACAGTAATTTGTTCACTCACCATAATAATTATGCTCTTGAGAGAAGCCACTAGTGAAACCTATGGCCCCTGGGTCTATTCTCTATCATATTAATCTCCCGTTATTTCTATCACCGTTTATTTTGCTTTCCTTACTTTTAGTCTTTATCATAAAAGTACCAAAAATATTATCTTATCATCTCTATCAGATCTCACTTTTGCAAGTGGCCGTGAAGGGATTGACAACCCCTTTATCGCGTTGGTTGCAAGGTTCTTATTTGTTTGTTTAGGTACGTGGGACTTGAGCGTGGTCTCCTACTGGATTGATACCTTGGTTCTCAAAACTGAGGGAAATACTTACGCTACTTTACTGCATCACCCTTTCCTCTTCAAGGGAAAACCAACGCAGTGCTCAAGAGGTAGCACCAAGTTCTATAATGAAAAATTCCCACTAATATATGAAAGTGACAAAATAAGAGACTCTCTATCATAAGGATCATGGTGCTACTTTGAAGCACAAGTGTGGAAAAAGGATAGTAGCATTGTCCCTTTTATTCTTTTTCTTTTTTGGGCCTTTCCTATTTTTTGGACTTTCTTTTTTTATTTGGCCTTTCTTTTTTTGGCCTTTTTATGGGACAATGCTCTATTAATGATGATCATCACACTTCTATTTATTTACAACTCAATGATTACAACTCGATACTAGAACAAAATATGACTCTATATGAGTGCCTCCGGCGGTGTACCGGGATGGGCAATGAATCAAGAGTGACATGTATGATAAATTATGCATGGTGGCTTTGCCACAAATACGATGTCAACTACATGATCATGCAAGGCAATATGACAATGATGAAGCGTGTCATAATAAATGAAACAGTGGAAAGTTGCATGGCAATATATCTCGGAATGGCTATAGAAATGCCATAATAGGTAGGTATGGTGGCTGTTTTGAGGAAGATATAAGGAGGTTTATGTGTGATAGAGCGTATCATATCACGGGTTTGGATGCACCGGCGAAGTTTGCACCAACTCTCAAGGTGAGAAAGGGCAATGCACGGTACTGAAGAGGCTAGCAATGATGGAAAGGTGAGAGTGTGTATAATCCATGGACTCAACATTAGTCATAAAGAACTCACATACTTATTGCAAAAAATCTACAAGTCATCAAAAACCAAGCATTACACGCATGCTCCTAGGGGGGTAGATTGGTAGGAAAAGACCATCGCTCGTTCCCGACCGCCACTCATAGGGAAAGCAATAAAAGAACACCTATGTGTCAAGATTGTCACACAACTTTTACCATACATGCATGCTACGGGACTTGCCAACTTTAACACAAGTATTTTTCAATTTCACAATTACTCAACTAGCACACTATAATATTACCACCTTTATATCTCAAAACACTTATCAAGTATCTAACTTCTCATGATATACTTGCAAAGTACTACTACGCATGCCCCTAGGGGGGTAGATTGGTAGGAAAAGACCATCGCTCGTCCCCGACCGCCACTCATAAGGATGACAATCAAAGAACACCTCATGTTTCAAATTTGTCACACAACGGTTACCATACGTGCATGCTACGGGACTTGCAAACTTCAACACAAGTATTTCTCAAATTCACAATTACTCAACTAGCACAACTTTAATATCACCATCTTCATATCTCAAAACAATCATCAAGTGTCAAACTTCTCATAGTATTCAATGCGCTCTATATGAAAGTTTTTATTATACCCATCTTGGATGCCTATCATATTAGGACTAATTTTATAGCCAAAGCAAATTACCATGTTGTTCTAAAGGACTCTCAAAATAATATAAGTGAAGCACATAGAGTATTCTAATAAATTCCGATTCATGTGTGTCTCTCCAAAAGGTGTGTATAGCAAGGATGATTGTGGTAAACTAAAAAGCAAAGACTCAAATCATACAATACGCTCCAAGCAAAACACATATCATGTGGTTAATAAAAATATAGCCTCAAGTAAAGTTACCGATAGACGAAGACGAAAGAGGGGATGCCTTCCGGGGCATCCCCAAGCTTAGGCTTTTGGTTGTCCTTGAATTTTACGTTGGGGTGCCTTGGGCATCCCCAAGCTTAGGCTCTTGCCACTCCTTATTTCATAATCCATCAAATCTTTACCCAAAACTTGAAAACTTCACAACACAAAACTCAACAGAAAATCTCACGAGCTCCGTTAGTGTAAGAAAACAAACCACCACATTAAGGTACTGTAATGAACTCATCCTTTATTTATATTGGTGTTAAACCTACTATATTCCAACTTCTCTATGGTTCATACCCCCCCCGATACTAGCCATAGATTCATCAAAATAAGCAAACGACACACGAAAAACAGAATCTGTCAAAAACAGAATAGTCTGTAGTAATCTGTATCAAAAGCAAACTTCTGTAACTAAGAAAATTCTGCAAAAATAGGAAGACCTAAATAATTTGTTTATTGAACTACTGCAATTGGAATCAGTATTTTATCATGTTCTGGTGATTTTTAACAATTGTTTTCGTGAGCAGAAAGTTTCTGATTTTTTCAGTAAGATCAAATAATTATCACCCAAGAAGATCCTATAGGTTTTACTTGGCACAAACACTAATTAAAACATAAAACCACATATAACCAGAGGCTAGATGAATTATTTATTACTGAACAGGAACAAAAAGCAAGGAACAAAAATAAAATTGGGTTGCCTCCCAACAAGCGCTATCGTTTAACGCCCCTAGCTAGTTATTGATAATTTTAATGATGCTCACATCAAAGACAAGAATTAAAGCACAAAGAGAGCATCATAGAACACGTGATAAACACATCTAAGTCTAACATACTTCCTATGCATAGGCACTTTATAGGAAAACAAATTAGCAAGACAAGCAAGATCTAGCATATGCAAGGAAGAAGAAAGACACAATAGCAATCTCAACATAACGAGAGGTAATTTAGTGACATGAAAATTTCTACAACCATATTTTCCTCTCTCATAATAATTACATGTGGGATCATACTCAAATTCAACAAAATAGCTATCACATAACATATTCTCAACATGATCCACATGCATGCGAAGTTGACACTCTTCCAAAATAGTGGGATTATCATTAACTAAAGTCATGACCTCTCCAAACCCACTTTCAATATTATTGCAAACATTATTATCAATCTCATATTCATCATGAGGCTTAAATAAATTTTCAAGATCATAAGAAGAATCATCCCAATCATGATCGTTGCAACAAATAGTTGTCATAGCAAAACTAGCATCCCCAAGCTTTAGGTTTTGCATATCATTAACACAATTGACATTAAGAGAATTTATAATCACATCATTGTAATCATGCTTTTCATCGAAGGAACTATCAAGTATGGGTGCAATAGCAATGATCTCATGTTTAACATAAGGAACTATAGCAAATTCATCTTCATAAATATTGGCATCATGGCCACAAGAATAGCAAGCATCATGTTCATCAAGGGATATTTCAATCAAATCATCAGAATCATAATTATCTATAGATTCATGCATATCATTATTTTCTTCAGAAGCAACGGTCATTCTTTCAATAAATTCTTTGACATAGACATTATGAGCATAGTTTTCATAGCAATATTTAAGTATGTCAAAATTTTCAGATTCGTAGAGTATCATACTTTTGAATCAAAGAAGCAACTTCATAAGCACCCTTAAAAGCAACAAATTCTTCAATTTGTTCGATATCATAGTAACTATAAACACCCTTTGCATAAGTAGATAAGATTTCATTTTCATTAGACTCACATAGGTAGGGAAGGTGTTTTTTAGGGTTCTTAGAGCAACAAGTAAAATCATAAATTTCACAAAGATTCCAAGCATAGCACAACAATCTGTTTATTTGATCGCATAAGATTCTTCCCTTTTGAGACAAACGGTGACGCACAAAATGAGCATGCTCATCTAAAGATTTCCCATCAACTAGGCTAGTTGGGGTTTCAGCACGAGCGCATAAGGATCGAAGATGATCCAAGTAGAACACTTTAAGTGGATCCGTATCAATAGATTTTTAGCAAGCAAAGATGCAAGAAAATAGAAGGCACGTGGAAACACAAACAAAAAGACATACGGGAAGAAGGTGAAGAAAAGGCAAAGGTGAAGTGGGGGAGAGGAAAACGAGAGGCAAGTGGCGAATAATGTAATGCGAGGGATAAGAGTTTGTGATGGCACTACAAAAAAATACACTTCCGTGATGATACGTGTTTGTCACAGTAGGTCGCGTTTTTTGTCATGCATGTACATCCATGACGATTTTATGACAGAATCAAGATAGTCATACCTGTGCTGTCGTAGAAGTGTTCCATGACATGATGATAAATCGTGCGTCACAGAAGTGCTTTCGTCAAGGGTGACCGACACGTGGCATCCACCGTAACGGAACACCGTTAAGCTATCGGGGCGGGTTTTGGATCCGATAACCCGTTAACAGCCCCGACCAATGGGAAATTTCCACGTGTAAAATTCTTATTGGCCGGACGAAACACGTGTCAGCTCGTCAGTGGGTCAGATAGGCGCCTATGATATGTCGACACGTGCCACGGCCCACCACTGGCCCATTTAGCTTACAAAGCCGGCCCGTTTGACTTGGTCAAAAGTTAACGGGCTGGCCCATGAAAAGCCTGTTAACGGTCTCTTCGCAAATAGCCCATTTTACGGCCCGTTAACTCACGGCCCGTTAGGCCCTAAAGGAAATCGGCCCAACAACGTCATGTGGGCCGTCGAATATAACACCAGCCCATTTCACTTTCGGCCCATGTATGGCCCACGACGTCTTTCGGCCCATATGAGGCCTTCGTATCTTTCGGCCCTTTACAGGCCCACGGTGACTCTAGCCCATAATGAACAGTAATTTTCTTTATACCCGTTAACGGCCCGTGATTTACATGGGCCGTTTCCAGCCCGTGTTAGCTTTCGGCCTATTGACGGCCCATACGTTCTTGGGCTCCTTTTCGGCCCTCGATTACTTCCGGCCCGTTACTGGCCTGTTCCCCTAATGGGCCAAATTCGGCCCATGGCAAGAGTCGGCCCGTTACTGGCCTGTTCCCCTAATGGGCCAAATTCGGCCCATGGCAAGAGTCGGCCCGTTACTGGCCTGTTACCCTAATGGGCCAAATTCGGCCCATGGCAAGAGTCGGCCCGTTTCTGGCCTGTTAACCCGTTGCGCCGTTTCCAGCCCGTCCTATATTCTGGCCCATTAACGACCCGTTATGCCTGTGACAGAATTAAGCCTTTGCTGTCCTACGGCCTGTTAACGGCCTGTTACCGTGCTGGGCCGATACCAATTACGCCCGATTACGGCCCATGTAGACCCATTTATCCGACGGCCCGAGGCCCACCGATTACAGGCCCATTTATCGACGGCCCGTAGGAGACCCATGGATCCTACGGCCCGTATATGGCCCATGGTAGTTGCGGCCACTAGCAAACCAGGGAAAAAGAAGACTAGGAAATAAATAAGGCCGAAACTAACGCTAGGCTATTAAGGCGATTGCACAGATTACATCCACTCGGCATCAAAGATCGCCACCAGTGCAAATATAGGGAACACCCTACACTATACAAAAATGGCTTGCTGTTTTCTTCAGCCGGTGGCTGCACGTTAAGAATAAATTTTGTATCGCACCAAAACAAATTACAACTATATAACAAAAGGAAGGTTGGCATAAAACTTAACAGTCTAGCAGATAAATGCACCACCAGAAGTTCAGAAGCTCAGTTCATTTGACCTGACTGTTACGTTTTCATGCTGTATTGTCCGATGGAGCACCATAACCCTCGCCTTCATTTCCCCTAGGCTCCTGAACAACATAGCAAATGTCTGATAGTCTGGTTTCAAAACCATGCATATCTTGACGACATTGAGCAATGTTTCTCCTTGTTTCACAAAGGGTCTCTGTTAGGGAATGGACTTGTGTCTGGAGCGCAGATACAACATTGCTTTGAGCTTGCATATCTTGATCATGAGGCAGTTTGGACGATATTGCCTTAACAACCAACCCAGTATTACGCAGGAACGTGCTTTTGGCACTGTTAGTGGACAGGTACTGACCCACTGCAGCAAGAGCTGACATTGCGGTTATAGTTGCCTCGCCACCTTCAGAAGGTGGCGGTTCCACCATTTTTTCCATAGCTTGCTGAAAAGTTGAGGTTTTACATTAGTAGTACCAGAACAGAAGATATTAAGGAGGCAGCAAAACCAAACAAAATAGCTTTGGTCTATATACAGAACTTATTCTGGTGAACCCATGTAAAATATTAGTTGTATTTTATTGCAAAGTACATAATAAAACCAGGTTCCAAACATATGACCATGTACCATCGCTAATGTATTGTCTATTTCTTCACATTGTATTGAGGGCTAAGGATAAAGAGACGAAGTTTATAATACGGTAAGCATAGTATGACATCATTCATATCACAAAACAACTGAGAACAGACAAACAGGCAATTGTAACGTTGTGTGGGCAAGTCCAGCACGGAACTAGATTACGGGTCAAGATCAAAGGAACATCACTCCTCTCTTTTAAACCTTGTAAGGTGCAATGATACGCTAAGACAATTGTGTATAAAATTGAAAAGAGTAATAGACATTGGCTGCAAACCATGCAGTTCAAGGCACAAGTCAGAGTAAGTAGTAGTTAAAAGGCATGAGGATTAAGGACTTACAACAGCGGCTTTGACTGGTGTAGTCATGCCCTTCTTCTTGCTGGTGTGACAGTCCTTGAAGATTTCCACAACATTTGGTTCAGGTACTTTTTGGTCCTTGCGGGCTTTCCTCTGCATTTCGAACAAGTCAATATAGATCTGATAATATGGTACAGCGAAAAGAGTGAAACAGCAGCTAATTACAAGAGCCTCGCAGTGTGCAATATAGCTACGAGATCCTGTCGTCTGTTGGAATTTCACTTTCGTACGGTTGGCCTTGTTCTTTGAACAGTTCACCTACAAGAAGATAGATTTGTGTGGCACATGCGTAAATAGGACTTCAACATGTGATCTGATCACATATATATAATGTACCTGATACTTCGGATCAGACCAGTGTTTAACAAGGCCCCTCCAGTCTTCATCCGATATATTTTCCACTGGAGATGTTTGGGAAAGTTCACTGTTAGCCTTGCCTTCAAAGTGAGTTTTCCTCAAGTTATACCGATACTGTCGCAGAGCAGACTTGAAAACATGGGTGCAAGCTTGTCTGGTTGCATCATCTTGGCTATCCAACTTGAACCTCATCTGTTGAAAATTATGGGAGTCTCATTATCAGCAACCTAGAAAGTATGGGACAGAGCAAGACGATATTACTAGTTTCCATACATAACCATACTTACAGATAAATGGTCGAGGAAGGTGTTGAACTGGGTTTCGTCTTTGTCATTCCTGTACTGAATCCATGTTGGGAGGATACGTACATGACACCTAACGGCAACCGCTGCCTCTGATACTAACTTGGCTGACTCTGTAGCATCACGTGGCCTTTTTAAACCTGCCTCAAAACGGATCTCCATTCTTCCTCCTCTAGATTTAGTTAACCTATCGAGCATTATCCCTGATGTTTGTTTCCTCTTGCGCCTAGGTGCTAGTCCAACAACGAACATAGGAAGTGTTAGTGTACATCAAACTGTGAGACTACATATAAAGAAGCATGCAACTGTAACTTGACTCCAGCAACTACCTTCTTGCTGTTGAAGCTCACAAGGTTCATCTGATATTGCCAACTCGTCTTGTGTCAAGAGTGCTTGGGAAGTAGTGTCAGGTGGCAAGGGAGCTTGGGAACGTGCTGCTAGCTCAGTTGACGCACGAGTAAGTCGTGCAGCTGGTAGTACTGTGGTAGGTGTTGCAAGAACTAGGGCTGTCTCTGCTTGTTTGGTGGCAGCTATTTGTTTCTGTTTGGCTTTTTTTGCAACTCGTGTAGCATGGGATGCCGTGTTTGTAGAATTTTCCGCTGGACTTTGACCTTCTATTGCACCATCAGTACCAGCAGAATCTGCAGGATTCATCCGCTTCTCATTCCCTGCCATTCTGTGTTTCTTCCTCTTTCTCTGTGCCATGTTAAGTCAAGCCGACAAGAAAAACGAATAACAATTTAGTTCTTCAGAACAAATTGATGCGTGATGCAGACGAACTGAACTTTGATGTTAGACAACCACATGATAGGAGGATGTAATATGTATGAAAAACAGGACGGAAGAGATAACCAGAACTATGATGTGTAAACTAAGAAGAAGACATTTCACCAAATTAGAAGCAATGCAATGGAAGGTAGACACCATATGAAAGATGCTACAAATATCGCTCTGCCAAGTTAACAGTGTCTCATCATAAATGGCGTTTAAACAAATGTGAAGCAGTACAAGAAATAAATCATATGCAAGATGCAAACAACATCACACTACCATGTTAGAGGTCTCTCGTCATTAGTGCCATTGCATATTCACAGCTTTATGATGTGTAAACTAAGGAGAAGGCATTTCAACAAATTAGAAGCAATGAAAGCTAGACACCATATGAAAGATGCAACGAATATCACTCTACCAAGTTAAAACTGTCTCGTCATAAGTGCCATTTCAACAAATTAGTAGTACAAGCTAGAAAAGAATGTGAGATGTAACCTATATCACACTCCGAAGTCAAACGTGTCTTATGATAAGTGATTGTTGCAGGTTACACAACAGTAGTAATTTGATGTAAGAACATGGTGTGATAGACAGATATTGTATGTTCTAGAAACAGGAACACGTGTCTTATTCAAGTATAATGTGTAAAGTAAGCAGATGGAATTCAACAAAATTAGAAGCAATACAAGCTAGACATCACACATAACATGCAACCACATATAACAGTGCCAAGTTAGAGGGAGCACCGGTGATGCTGCACTAGGGGAGACGTGCTCATCATAAACACAGCTTTGTTGAGTGTCTATGCATGTGTTGTCTTGGAAATCATCTTGGGGGTGTGGAGGAGTAGAAACTGTAGAGGCCCTCCGTTCGGAAGGAGCACCTTTATCCGCTGCCTTGCTAACTTCCTTCCGCTTTATTGATTTTGAATTGTCAAGTAAAACCGACAAGAAAAAGCAATAAAATTCTCTCTTCAGAACTCATTCATGCATGATACTGACAATCACTACTTTGATGTAAGGCAAACACATGATACCAGGATGGAATATGTACGAAAAACAGGACGGCATGGCATGTTCACAACTGTTTGTGTAAACTAAGCAGAAACCATTCCAGCAAATAAGAAGCAATGCAAGCTAGACACCACATGAAAGATGCAACCAATATGACTCTGCCAAGTTAAAAGCGTCCCATCATAAATGGAATTTCAACAAATTAGAAGCAGCGCATGCTATAAATCATATGAAAGATGCAACTAATATCGCACTGCATATACTAAAGGTGTCTCGTCATGTTGATTGATGCGGGATACAAAAAAACAATAGTTTTATGTAAGGACATGCTTAATAGACAGATGTACTATGTACTAAATACAGGAAGGCATGTCACATTAACAGGTATAATGTATAAGCTAAGCAGACTAGCACATGCAGTTTAACCAGATTGGAAGAATTACAATCTAGACACCATATGCAACATGCAACCACATATCACGCTGCCAAGTTAGAGCAAGCACCTGCGATGCTAGTGTAGGGGAAATGCTGTAATCAACTACAGAGCTACGTTCACTATCTTCATCTAGCATTTCTGTTTCTTGAGAATCATGTCGGGAGGCTGACGCTGCATTCTTTAAATGAGGAGTAGTCCCCTTGCCTGCCTGCCTCGTCATAAGTGATTGATGAGGGATACACAAGAACATTAGTTTGATGTAAGAACATGGTTAATACACAGATGTACTAGTATGTACCAAAAACAGAAAGGCATGTCATATTCAAAGGTATAATGTGTAAGCTAAGCAGATGCAATTTAACCAAATTGGAAGCAATACAAGCTAGACATCCGGCTGGAGTGGTGAGCATGATCATCTAGGACCTGAGAGCCTGGTGGGAGGCGGGCTGCTTCGCCACCATCGCAGCTTTTTAGTTGGCTTCCAGGTGATGCCTATCTTTGCTGGGCTTGTCACTGGCTCGGCCAGTGCCCTGACTAGCTATTTGTCTTCTGGTGCTCACGGGATGGTGGTTCATGTAAAAAAATATCTTTCCTTATCTTACCGACTTCGGCCTTTCGAATACAAGCTAGACACCATATGGAACATGCAACCACATATGACACCGCGAAGTTAAAGCAAGCACCTGGGATGGTGGTTCATTGCGAGCGAGGTCATCAACTCCAGAGCTACGTTTACCGTCTCCATCTGCTGACACTGCACCCTTTATAGCGCTGTAACGTGTCTTGCCTACCCGCACACGAAGCTGGAGCGACTTCTCTCTTTTCTTTTTGGCTTCTCTCATGGCAGCAGAGTCTGAAATACCCTTGCATAAAAACACAATAGTGAGAGTAAGGGTGAAGTGTGTGCAGAACTAGTGCACTGTAAAAGTAGCAGATAGCAGGTGGCTGAAAAATAAATGACAGGAGACATATGATAGCTCTACAACATTGCATGGCAAACAAAATTAGATTCTACTCCGTATGATTTTGTAATATATGAGCACAGGAAATGCAGGTACTCCTCCAGCACACCACCACATGTGGTCATATCTAAGATAACAGTCGACTGAAAATAAATAGGTCAGTCGATTTTTTTAATGAACCGTCCGATCTATAAGGAACGGGCAGATGGCCTTCGTCTACCTCCCGCCAGTCACTGTTGACGATCTTTCTCGAACCGCCAGCGACCACCGGCCCAGACCCCTGCCTCCGCCGCCCCGCCCTCCCATCGACCTCACACCACCGCCGTGCTTGGCAGCGCCCCCAGGCCATCCCTTTAATCCCGGCCGACCTCCAGATCGGGCGCCAGTAGCTCTAGGCCGCACACGCCCCTAAGATAAACACCAAGGCGCTGCTTCCCCGGCGTAATAGGCGTACTAGCGCCTGTTACGCCGGGGAATGCTTCCGTTAATTGGGAATCAACTGGCCAGAAATTGAAATTCAGGGGGGCGACGGACCTCTAGCTAAGGTGAAATAGTATATGAGGAGAAACCTTGTGCATCGCGAGTTACTAGGAACATCTAGTATCAAGAAGAAGCGGTCAACTAGTGTCTTCTGTGGGATGAATACCGTGCAAGCAGAGACGTAAGATTTGCACGAATAAGGGAAGAGGAGTACCTTTTTCGGTTGCCGGTGTGGTCACCTCCACATGTCGCGCCGATCTTCTTCTTTTTACCGGGGAAACCGATGTTCTGGAGGGTGCAGGCTTGGACGAACCCATGGCCAAATTGTTGACTGTGTTGCCGTGGCCGTATGTCGGCGGAGGGGAAGCAGATCCGAGGCGGCGAAGGACGGCGTAGCAGGAACAGCTCCGGTGCGGTGGAGGGTGGCGAAGTTGGAGCGGCAGCGGTGAGGCGCAGGACGGCGTGGTTGAACTGGCTCGGGTACGGACGGCTCGGCCTCGGCTTCAACTACTAGCCGTGGAGGGCGTTGCGGTTGAGGTTGCGGTGGACGACGACGTCGGGGTATCGGCTCCGGCGTGATGGAGGAGGGCGGCGGTTGATGGGTGGGATGGGGTGGCGGACGGAGGACGCCGGGGTTTCGCGGCTGGTGGAGAGGTAGTTTTGGCGCCCACGGAGTACGAATGGGGAATCGGACGGGTGGGGGGAACCATGTTTCGGTCTGGGACGCGCTTGTTTTTGGCTTTTTTGAACAGAAGATGGGACGCGCTTGTTTGAAATTTGGGGAAAGTACAAACTTTGCCCCCCTCTTAAATTTCGGACCTACTGCGGGTCGGGGGTAGGATGGTAATCCCAGGTGTCCCAAATAGTGGGCGGGAGCGATTTCGGCCGCGCGCATGTGTGCTTAGGCGGCCATTGTGTATGAATGTTTTTCGGATGCGGTTGCGTGGCGTCTAGATGAAGCTACAAACCTACCCCGGTTTAGACCTTTGGACGTCGGGCCGGTAGGTTTCACGGGTCGGAGTTATTAGAAAAGTAATTTCCTTGTACTACCAAACATTGGTCTCACGCGGTTTCGGGCGAGTAGAGGCTCTTTTGGCGCTTCGTTCGAAATTTTGAAACACAAGCATTCACGTTTAGAGTACTCTTGAACTATGAGGATTGACCTAAATAGACAACGTTATATTTGACCTTGTATGTTTGAAAACCTCATTAAATTATCCGCTTCTTTTTGAAATTTTGACACTTGAAAATCCTATAACTACGATTATTTTGGAATGGAGGAGCTAAATTTGAATCTATTTTGTACACGACTACATATGCTATTATGTACAAAATCAGAGCAAAGATTGGTGCCCCCATAATTTAGGTATGGTTTACAAATGCCATGATATCAAATTCAAATAATTGAATGGACTTCATGTTGAATTCGATTTTTTTAAACCACCTTAAGTTGAATTCAAATGTATGCTAGTTCATAGGTAGCTATTTATAATGTCCATTGTGTAACTTTCGTATGTATAATGTGCTTTACACACACAACATGAACTATACTCACGTTTATATTCGATTGCTAAAGCGATGCATTGTCTGGAGTTCAAAATACTAACTATGTGGATCAATTGTGTCGAATAATAACATAGACATGCTCAAATTCGATAGAATCTAGATGTCTGATGGATCAATGACCGCTCCTTACGCGAATTGCAAATATCATGATCCCATCCTAATATTTGGATACAATTTATATCTTTAATCAATGTGTAGAGCAGTCTTTTACGTGTAGTTTCACTCTCCATCGGTGGTCTCTCACACATGCTCACACACTCTCTCCCGAGGTGTCTTTCTCGCACACATGCTCTAGATATAACCCTCCCTCCCTCTCGTAACCATTTACAACTGTTTTCACTAACCTTTATCACAAGCACTCTTCCTCTCGCAAACATACACACGCACAATCCTCATCGACCCTTTCTATATACATGGACCTGCCTACGTGTCTCATGTACGCACATTATCTTTACGCCTGTCTCTCACGCATTGTCTCACACCTCTCTTCCTAATCGACGAGTATGATTCTAGCAGAGCATTCTGTAGGATGCCCCTTAAAGTTAGGTTGGATGAATAGTAATATCAGAGATAAAGGGGTTACCTTAGTCCGAGAACCTAGGGTTACAAATCCTAGCCGGCTTTGTCAGTGGACATAGAGTCCTTCACAATTCTGCTATCTTTGTCTTGTACGACTAGTCATCCATGGGTCTTCCTAAATGCGTCACGGGCCGACCAATGTGGCGCAGGTCGGAACCGAACGAAGGGCCTCACCTCGACCCACCGGACCTCACGCGGTGACACACCCTCTGCCCCCACGTCTCATTATCTTCTCACACCCACACATACCAACACAAACACCACACACACAGAAAATTTCTCCTGGTGCCTCTATTCCCTCCCCCTTGCATATACACACTCAAGGGAATGGAATCTCTTGTCGTGACGTCATATTCGTCTCTCTCTCTCTAGACCACTCTCATTTCTCGTGCTATCTCTCCCACGCCCCCCCCCGTCGGCCCCTCTATCCATGCCTCTCTCGAATACGTAATACACACACATACCTCTCTAGGCCCCGCCAAATGCATCAACTACACATTCACACATGTTACATCACGTACCCCATTGATCTAAAAAGCCCTCTCTTCACGTTTATTTCGCATACAACATTCCTTTTGAATAAAGTGTGGCCAAAAAATTATTTTAGAGTTTCTACATATATACAACATTACAAAGTTATATGGAGGAGTACGAACGCTAATTTGCATTGCATGGTGCCCACAATGATATTTATTCCGCACTGTGAATTTGTATATTTTTATACTATATACAAAGTTAGTCATAATAAAGAGAAACGAAGAGCATCTCTCTCTCCATCGCATACCCCCCTGTACGCCCCTTTCACGTATGCACACAAAACTATCTCCAGGTCCTCTAAAAGTAAGCCCCCAGAAAATTCACGCATGTTTCATCTTTCTCTCGCGATATATGCAATGACGATCATTGTATTTGAAGCGAAAGCACGATACATACATTGGACTTCAGAATCCACTCATTACGGTCACCATTTACGTTTAGTGGTTATTATACAGTCACGGGCTCACCGTACAACTCTGTATTTGCTCATGACATGACTAGTTGACCAGTTAAACGCTCCACGTGGCACCTCTAGTGTTGCATCACATTATCTCACTACCATCGTGCCCACCTGTCGACTTGTATCTACTCTACATCTACACTCTTATAAAATACATAAAATACACTCTTATAAAAAACAGAGTTGGTGATGATGGTGTGCCTGCCATCCTGCAATATAGGCCGTCCGATTTATATCTGACGGATAGGAAAGAAACTATGGCAATTTTGCAAAAAGGTACCCACACACCTCTCCACATTTGCAAATAAGGCCTTCCCTCGTTCATCCTTTTCTCTCACAAGATAAACAAGTCATACAAATGCATCTTGATGTTACGTGCAACGCACGGGCATCTTGCTAGTAAGAATGAAAACAAACGACAAAAAAATATTTGGACGGTGGTTCGAAGTCATGACCGCGGGCACAGCGGACAAGGTGGCCTTGTATTGGTATGCTGAGCCGTCTGTTTTAACACACAGGAGCTGGTGTGGTGATTATACACACACGCACGCATGCACACGAACTGCATCCACGCAACACTCACACAAACACATGCACCCACGCACGCACGCAACACTCACACGTACACACGCAGCCACGCACGCACGCAACACTCACACGCACGCACGCAACACTCACACGCACACACGCACGCATGCATGCACACACCAGTACACCACACGACCAACACACACTCTCACGCTCAAGTGCTCAACCTACACGTGCATGCGCACACATCAGGCCCTGACAGACACATACACAACCAGGTGATTCCCGCGCACGGGTTGGAGCCTTGTCGCGCCTGCGTAAATTTGTGTTTATCTGACCTTTTGCCTATGCGAACTGACAGGTGGGACCCACAAGGAACGTGGTCAATTTAACTAGTCAACATGGCGCCACGCAGACTATTTGGCCGGTCAACAGAGTGCAATCCGATGCTGAACTGTGAGCAAGTGACCGTATAATCACCGCAAAACGTATATAGTGACCGTAATCAGCTTATTCTGAAGTTCGGTGACCGTATTACGCTTTTCTCTCTGTAGGCCCTCCAAAACTACATCTCTACACGTTCTCGCATGTTACATCTAACAACTATGCAATACAGCACTACTACTACACTCTAACACAATAAATCATATGTGTTTTTAGTTTTACTAGATATCATATTGTTACTTATAATTATTCAGTTTGCATACATTAAAATTGCCTTTGAAATGTATGGCCAGTATCATCTACCGCGCGGGAAAAATCCCGCCCTTTCCTGTTTAATCGGGTTTGTATCGATGGATCGTGCGAAACAGCAAAACTATAGTACTATACAGTACTACAAGTGACAGTTCACTGGGCCGTCGTGTCGTCTACTCCTCCGTCGTAAGAGTGGAGCGCTCGCTTTCATAAATCTTCTAGTCCCTTTCGCCGACATGTGGGACATCAAGCTACCGGGTCCACGTGCCATACCGGAATACAGTGCAGAGCAGCCGGGGTGAAGCACCCCAGTCATGGCGCCGGCGTAGTAATGAGCAATGAGGCGTCAAATCACAAGCTGCACCTTTCCCGCAGTTAAGTTGGAGGGACGAAGCAACCATCATTTCACTCGTTGCTGAATCCGCTTCTCCCTCATCTTCTTCAACTTAACCACGTGTTGCTTCTGCCGTTGTTCTGCCTCATGTGGGACGCGGATCGGCTTGGTAAAGCACTGACACGTGGGACCGCATGTTAGCAAACCGCCAGGACAACGTCCTCCGAAAATAAGAAGCCTAATCCTAGACTTACAAAGGGCTACGTAGCTGCTACGTATACTTTCCATCTAATCTATATATGCCCCCCTGATTTTCAGGTGGGGTGGGCCTAATCCTCTCCTTTAATCCAATCAAATAGTCCCACATCACATCAGTTCGTAACTTTACGTAAACCATTACGTGGATGTAGCATTGCTCAAATAAGAAACCTCCCCCGCCATCCGCGCGGCAAAATCACCTCCTTTTTACTAATCTTGATTCTATAATTTTTTAGATCAATATAATTGAGATTTGTATAGATAGCACACAGGAGCAAAACCAAGTGGTACGGTTAAGGGCATCCACAATGTGTAGCCAAATGTGAAAATAGCTTTTGGCATCGTGGGAACCATTGTGGACGGTGTTGCCAAAGCCAAAAAGATGGAACCGAAGCTCCCTGATTGATTGATTGAAGGAATAGAAAAATGCAACGTCTCTCCTCTTTCTCCCATGCTTGGACGCATGTAGTACAGTATAGAGCACAGAGTCTACTCCCCTGTCCCTTCTATCACAAATCACAAAGCAGTGAGGCGTCAAATCACAAAAGCACGGACGAAGCAACCATCATTTCACTCTTCGCTGACTCCGCTTCTCCATCGTCTTCTTCGAGAAACCATCTCACCGCACTAGTACTCCTAGTAGTACTAGTAAAGGACTTCCTGGATGCAAATAAGGCGGTTGTCTCGGCTTGCAGGCGGCACTTGCGAACGACTTACCGTGGTCTCCCTCAATGGTGTTCTCCGTCGAACGCACTTCGCCAAACCACCAAAAAAAGATATCGTCGACGTCACCGCAATGGGGAAGGAAGTCAAATATAGTTACTACCTCCATTTTTTTGTACACAAGGCCAGTATATCAAAATTACAATTTGCAAAGGGCCACTAACACTAATCGAGGCAAAATTGATGGGGTTAGCAACCAAGGACATTAATATCCCCTGCATGCATGCGGAAGTGAGAAGGTTGGTTTGCATGGCGCTGCATTAATCAAGCGATGAGGAGTGAGATGGTTAGCTCTTTGGTCTTTGGAGAAAAAAATACGCATTAATTGACACGTGAAACGAGGATTTGTATCGATTAAATCCCGCGAAGGAAAACCCCGCCTTTCTTTTTTAACACTAGTACTCCTAGTACGTACGTACTTATCCTGTTTGGGTCTAGGCCTTGCATTGCCAAACTTCGCCACACATTTTTGCCAAGCTTGCCTAAAGTTTTCAAAATGAGAAGGAGGTACACTTGCGCACGGCTGTCGCGGTCGCACCGCACCCTCACACGGTCGCTCCTGCACGCCGCGGTCGCACCGCACCCTCACACAGTCGCTCCTGCACGCCGCAAACCCAACCAAGGGAACGCACCCTCACTGACACGTGCTGTCGCATGTGAACAAACCAAACTCAGCCATCCTATCGCTGACACATAATTTTCGTTCATAGAGTATGTTTATCCAACCGCATGTTGGGGAGTATCCGTACGGCCCGTGCGGTGGTCTGTTGGGGAAGAAGAAGAGGTGAGGAAGAAGGAAAGAAGGGTTAGGAGACGTAGGATATTCATCCAACCGCCTGAAATGGTAGACTGACCCAAGTCAGGCGACTTGCATAACAAATATATGTTTTTACACAGCAAAAGATCCATAAAAACAACAACATAAAGAAAAACTATCACTGCTCGCGGAAAGAGACGGCCTCGTCGTCTTTGGCTGCCGGCGCGAACCAGCCGTCGCTGCCGACGTGTGTCTCCGCACCGTGGTTGTCCTCGGCCTCCAGCTACTCGTTCAAGCGGAGCGTGCGGGCGCTCTGCACGGACGAGAGCACAGCCCGGTTCAAGTCGAGGACGTCCGGTTCCGCCTGCAGGAGGGCCTCGATGGCAGCGGCATCCGCGCGCTCCGCGTCGAGTCGAGCCTCCGCCGCCCGGTTCAAGTCCAGGACGTCCGGTTCCGCCTGCAGGAGGGCGTCGATGAGAGCGGCATCCGCGCGCTCTGCGTCGAGTCGAGCCTCTGCCGCCCGGTTCAAGTCCAGGACGTCCGGTTCCGCCTGCAGGAGGGCCTCGATGGCAGCGGCATCCGCGCGCTCCGCCTCAAGTTGAGCCTCCGCCGCCCGGTTCACATCCACGACATCCGGTTCCGCCTGCAGGAGAGCCTCGATGGCAGCGGCATGCGCGCGCTCCGCGTCGAGTTGAGCCTCTGCCTCCCGGTCCTCCTTTAGTATCGCCATGTTGAACCGCTGGTCCGCCTGCACCATGGGGGACTCGGACGCCGGCACGAAGTCGACGTCCATCGTCTCATACCCATCGGGGGCCTTCTGCGCCGCGACCTCCGCCATGAACATTGGATCGGCTTCCTCCTCCTCGTAGCTTGGCTCCAGAGAACTCGGGGATTGGCCCGCCGCAAAGCGAGCTTGGGAACGGAGGTCTGTGGCGCCGACCGCCGCCGCGATTTCTGCGCGGCGCTCCGGCGTCAGCATCTTGTAGTAAGTGATCTTGCGGCGCACCATGGCTTTCCGGCGAACTAGGGGACGCTTGATGCGGGCTAGGGGATCGAAAGGTGGGGGAATGGGCTGGAGATTTGGTGTGGTTTTAGGGCAGTGGCTGGCGTAGGCCGAGCAGCGAAGGTTCTGGTGTGAATAGTGGTTCCGGTGACGACCGGTCAATCGGTTTTGACTGTACATCGCTCTTGTCGCGTTCGCGTTGCAGCCCGGCACGCTGGACCCTCCACGTCGCTCACCGAATGGAACGCGCTTCGTCTTGCGTTTTCGCTCGCTTGTGGGACCGCAGTTGAGAGCAAACCGACGTCCCTCCCCTCCCCCGCCCGCGTCATTTATTATACCACCACTCCCTCCGTTTTATGCGGAGTAAATAAAAACAGAGGGAGTATACTACGGATGAGGATCCCCTGACGTGGCCGAACCCATTGAGTAACTGACATGCGGGGCCTAGCAAGCATGGGGTCCGCCAGTAAGTGACCGAAAGGGAGGGTAAGGCAGGGATACCTACGTCAGAGGATCCACTTCCACTATACTACTTTGACCAAATGTTAGAGTAATAATATATGACATGCAACTTACACAAATGTTAGAGTAATAATATATGACATGCAACTTACACAAAGCATACAGGGTCTAATGCGTTTTTCGAGGCTAACTTTGACCAAATGTTAGAGTAATAATATATGACATGCAACTTACACAAAGCATACGGTCAAATTCGTATGTGAAAGGAGTTTCCAATGATATAATTTTCACATTATACATCTCATGTACTATTAATCTTGTCAATAGTCAAATTGGAAACCATCTCGAGTACAAATCTAGGAGTACGTACGAATCTAACAATATTGATTGGGCGTTGTTGAATGTTGATACCTTTTTGATCAAAGTAGAGATACTTTGACTACACATAAAACTTATATGTAAACTAGAAAGGATAGGGGGAGTATATTGTACGTTCAAAAACGAAACGAACATTGAATACCCTTTATATATGATTTGCGGATGCTATGATCACCGGTTCAAAATTTTGAATCCGCCTTAGGTATCACGTGCCCCCACTCGTTCCCTCTCGATTTCATCTCGGGGTCCGGAGATCTATTGAAAGAGGACTAGGGTGGGTACATGCGAATGATACTCGGCGGAATGTTCAAATGAGGCATGCGGGAGGATGGACTCGACTGGAGGGCGACATGATCGATGGAGAAGAGGGTTGGAGAGGAATGAGAAATAAGCAAACGCCACATGATTATACTTGAACGGCTCAAATAAACAATAAGTTGTCTCGCTTGGCCTACATAGTGAAAGGCCTAATGCGCAACGCGGAGCACTGACGCTCGAATATGGCCGGGAAAACAGGGAAACCGACATGTGGGGCACACCCGTCGGGACGACGTAGCGCAGACTAGTCCAATGGAGGAGCTGGCCCACGACCTCCTCGCCACCGACAACCGTTCATGTGGGTCGTTGGGGCCAACAACGGGGCGCAGCTCCAGCACCGCCTCTGGACACGGCGACCGCGGTGAGCGACACGCTCATATCGTCGCTAGACACGGTCGGTTTCAGTGTGCCGAGGGTGGCGTTAGTGCTGTGGCACGACCAACGGTATGTTTGGTTTGTGCCCAAGGTTGCCCCATCAAAGCATTGGGTAGCCAAAATTTTGGTTGAGGTATTGGTTGCCCATGATTTGGCCGACATTGGCAAGAAAAATGAACTAGAGTTGGCTAGAGTTCATTGGCATGCCAAAGAAATGGCAACCATCCAAACAAAGACCAATCTTTGGGTCATGACCAAAATTTTGGTTGAGGTATTGGTTGCCCATGATTTGGCCGACATTGGCAAGAAAAATGAACTAGAGTTGGCTAGAGTTCATTGGCATGCCAAAAAAATGGCAACCATCCAAACAAAGACCAATCTTTGGGTCATGACCAAAATTTTGGTAAGGTGCACTTTGGCCACAATCCAAACACACCCCAACACCCGGCTCGTCGAGGATGCACGGGGCGCCGCGACGCGTCCGCGGAGTGGTGTAGCGCGGCCAACTGCATCCTCTGGACCTGAGACCATGCCGGGTCGTCTTGCTTTTTCAATGACATGCGGGGATCGCATGTGAGCAAAGGGCATCTCCAACGTTGCCACGACCGCAGCTGACTACCCTGGCACACCAAAACCCTCGTCCCTCGCGCCGTCGCGCGGTGCGTTCCCAGCCGGCGCCAGCTGCCCGCATTCATGCCGTCCGTTCGTATGTCGTCGTTAAGAGGCTCGGTGCCCGAGGAACCAACTCCGGCGACTTAATGACGCACCCGGACGCTTGGCCTCACCGGAATGCGCTACTTAAAGCGGCAACGCCCAGCTAACCTCCACACCATAGCGCATCGTCCTCCTACCTGGCACCACATCCGCCATGACCGCAAGTGCGAACGCTCTGCGGGAGAGCTTGTCTTCGGGGATGAAGCTCGAGGTCGCCGCCCTCGCTCAAGTCGCCTCTCGCGACGCAATAGCGGCGTAGCCGGACGCGGACGCGACCGCACAAGCGGTGGCCACGCTGGCGGCCGACGACGGGAGCACCGTCAGCCACGCGTCCTACTTGCCGCCGTCCAACGTCCGGCACCGCCGAGGTCGGGGACTCCTCCGAGGATGAGTAGGGCATGGGAGGCGGCAGGGCATGGTGTGCCAACTGGCCGGTCCGTATCCCGTGTTCTACTCTTCCTCGCCGGAGACCGCACCTTCACTTCACGGGTCTTGAACCCCGCCCCCGTACATAGAGATCGCAGATGGAGGACGTCGGTCGCCGCCGTAGAATAGGTTTAGGGTCGGGTTTCTTTTATTTTTCTGTCCTATAAAAGTTCGAAATGTAATGAAAATCTGCCGTGTTTGCATTAATCTCGGCCGGTGTATATGAACTTTCACAATAATATACATATTGTAGGAGTACTAGCAAGATGCCCGTGCGTTGCACGGAAGATCAAGATCTTGTGGGAGAAAAGGATGAACGAGGGAAAGCCTTATCTGCAAATGTGGAGAGGAGTGCGGGTAAATTGTCATAGTTTCCTTCCTATCCGTTAGATATAGATCGGACGGCCTATATTGCAGGATGACAGGCACACCATCATCACCAACTCTGCTTTTTATTGAACCGAGACAAATCTAACATGCGAAGTAAAATAAACACATAGGGTCTATACATACACAAATTATCTTAGGCACTCCAATAGTACGTCCACTACACATTCACGCATTTCACATCTTTCTACATCTACGGGAACCTACGAAAGGGTTAACGTAAATTGCCTCTCTCTCTCCTCCCCTGATTTTCATGGTGGTGGGCCCCTCCCTCCCCCCAATCTACAATCAACAGCTCACACGTTTCACATTACGTTAATTACGTAACTGGGATTACGTAGGTGTAGCATTACTCGTCCTAAAAAACCCAACTAAGCCAACCTCCCAGCATATCGCGCGGGAAAAGACCCGGCCGCGCCGTTTTAGTCGGGATTACCGGATTACTAGTAGTAGTATCGATGGATCGCGCGAAGCAACAATTTTTTTTGAGGGGGCGAAGCACCTAGTTTAAAAGGAAAAAAGGCGGTACACTCACAGCACTCCTGTCGCGGTCGCATTGCACCCCACACACGTTCGGTCCTGCACACGGCTCACGCAAACGGAACGCGCTTCGGCTTGCCTCTTCACTGACACGTGGGACTGCACTTGGAGAAACCGACCATGCGCCAAACTCCCCCCGCCCACCGCGCGAAAATCCTCCCCCCCCCACACCCAAAAATTCCCCCCAAATCCGATTCAACCGCCCTTCGGCCAACTAGCCAATAATATTCCCCAAACCCCCTCCCCCCTGTCCCCCTCCACTCCATTCGCTCCGCCAAAGCCGCCCTCCCCGCCGCGCCGATACGTCGGCGCCGCGGTTCGGCGATCCTCTCGCTCCCACAGTACGCTCTCGTAGACTGCCGTCCTCTAGCCGCGCCGCCACCTCTGGCTACGTTCTTGTGGAGGCGCACGGCGGTCAGCGCCGCCACCGCTGGCGACGTTCGTGTGGAGACGCACGGCGGTCAGCTTCTCCCACGGTACGCGCATTCTAGACTGAGGCCCCGTTCATGTCGGTGTAGCGCTGAATGTTAGCTGATAGACGCTGTTAATCTCACTGTTTGCCGAAGTAGTTTACTGTCAATATGCTCTGCTTAAGAAGCTTCCTTGCCCTGTTCTGCACTCAATCTGCTTAGCTGAGATGGCATGCCAAGGCCGATTAGTTGCTAAAATATCCTGCCATATATTTATTGTGACGTAGATTGCCATGGTCTAGTAGCCAATCTGTTAGGTGAAATAGCTCTACACCGTTTTATACTCGATCTTTGTTGCTGCGATGGCCTTCGATAGTTCGATGGCTGTGTGCTCGGCCTCATTGACTGCTGAAACAGCCTGCCATAATTTGGCACTCAAATCTGTTTGCTGAATTAGCTTTACATATATTTCGTTACTTAGATCTGCTCGTCCAAATATCTTGCCATAGCTTTAGACATCGACCTAGGTATTTTTTTCTGGACTTCATAAAAAAGCATATATGTTTTTCCTGTAATATCTAGTAGAAGAACTAATTTGTATGTCTAACAGATGGACAGGACTTGGATAACTTCTGCTCGAAGATTCTCCGCTGCATATGTCGAGGGGGTTGAAAACTTCATGAACTTTATCAGAGCTGAGTACGGTGGTCCGAAATCAGATGTGCTCTGCCCGTGTAGCAGTTGTATGAATTCAGTTACAAGACCCCAGTCAACTGTGCAAAATCATCTACACTTGTATGGGATGTCGGTCACATATACTAGGTGGGTTCATCATGGTGAAGCTGTGAACGTCAATGTTATTGACTACGTGGAAGCAGCAGATCACCATCTTGATCTGCCTGATGCTCAGGTGGAAGAGGAGGAGGAGGTGGTGGTGGCGGAGCCAGTGAGTTTGACCAACATTGAAACAATGCTACGAAATGCTCGTGCATTCCGTGAACTTTCACCTGCAGAAGAAAAACGGTGGGCCCGCATGTTGGAACAATGCAACGTTGCTGTCACCCCAGGAAATAAGCTGTCAGTATTCTCAGCTATGGTCACCTTTCTTCAGGTGAAGACATCTGAGCGGATGACCAACAAATCATTCGATGCGATGTTGGCTGCTTTCCGCGAATCTTTCCCAGATGCGTCTGAGCTGCCACACACCTACAGTAAAATGAAGAATTTCCTTCGTGCAATTGGAATTGGATATGATATGATCCATGTTTGTAAGAATAATTGTGTTCTGTTCCGGAAGGATTATGCCAACTTAAGTGAATGCCCAAAATGCAAATCATCAAGATGGAAAGATGGCGATGCTGTGAAGAGGATTCCTCATAACGTTCTGAGACATTTTCCAATTATACCAAGATTGCAGAGGTTGTTTCATGATGCTGAAACAAGAGAGGATGTACTTTGGCATTCTAGGAACCAGGAGTACAGAGATCAGAATGTAATGAGCCATCCATCTCATGGTAGTGAGTGGAAAAGCTTCAATGATAAACACAAAGAGTTTGCTGCTGACCCGAGACACATTAGACTTGGCTTAGCTTCAGATGGATTTAACCCATTTGGCTACCAGAGCGCCACATATAGCATGTGGCCAGTGCTTGTTATCCCTTACAACATGCCTCCAAATGTCTGCACCAAAGAATCAAACTACATGATGGCCTTGCTCATCCCAGGTCCAAAAAGTCCTGGAAAGGATTTTGATTTGTTCATGGAGCCTCTTGTGGAGGAACTTCAACAGCTAAAGGATGTTCTCACTCGAGACCTATATAGCAGCCCACCAGCTGATTTCTTTCTGCATGCTGTTATAATTTGGTGCATCCATGATTATCCGGCTTTGGGCACTATGTCAGGGCGAACGACACATGGTTACAATGCATGTGTTCGCTGTGACAGGAATCCGCTGTCATACGCAATACTTGGCAAGATCTGTTACATTGGACACCGCCGTTTCCTTGGCAAGGACAAGCCGCATCCTAGAAAATACCGAAGACATGTGTTCAATGCAAAGCATGAAAACCGTGATGCGCCAAAGAGGCTCACCGCCGATGAGTTGCAAGTGGAATTAGAGAAGGTCAGGCATATTACACCAAGAAACCATCCTGGTAATGGTAGCGGGAAAAGGAAGCGTGGCAGGGTAGAAGAGAGATTATTGTTTACCCGCAGGTCCACTTTGTGGGACTTGGAGTATTGGAATGATTTGGATCTGCGGCATAATCTTGATGTGATGCACATCGAGAAAAATATATGTGACAGCATTATCGGCACACTTCTTAATATTGAAGGCAAGACGAAAGATACCTTAAAATCTAGGATTGATTTGACACACCTGGGTATCAGAAAGGATTTGCAGGTGCAAGATGAAGGTAAACCACGGGATATGGCACCAGCTGTGTACGTCTTGGACAAGGTAAAAAGAAAAGAATTCTGCGAGGTCCTGTCACGTGTGAGATTCCCACATGGATTTGCTTCCAACCCTGAAAGGAGAGTCAGTGCAGATGGAAACAAGGTACAAGGGTTGAAAACTCATGACTGCCACGTCCTACTTCAAAGGGTTTTACCTGTTATCCTTAGAGGATTGGGCCGCCCTGACTTATACAGAGCAGTTGCAGAGTTGGGACAATTCTTCAGGGAACTCTGCAGTAGGAATATCAGGATAGATGCTTTGGAGCGTCTTAGAGACAAGATACCAACTATCTTATCTGACCTTGAGAAGACATATCCTCCAGCCTTCTTTGATGTGATGGTGCATTTGGCTGTTCATCTACCTGATGAGGCACTACTTAGAGGTCCAGTACAGTATGGCTGGATGTACCCTATTGAAAGGCGGCTAGGCACTTTCAAGGGCTATGTTAGGAACAGAGCTAGACCCGAGGGTTCCATTGCAGAGGCCTACATTGCTACAGAAGCGTTGACATTCTGCTCAAAATACATTGAAACAGCTGATCAGCCTAGCAAAGAGGTGGGTGAAGACAATCCCGGGCTCAATGTTTTTCGATTATTCTGTTCGAGTTACAGGGAAGAGTCGACAAGAGGACAAACCTAAAGATTTGGATAAAATGGTTTGGTATGTGTTGAATAACTGTCCTGAGATACTACCTTATATCAAGTAAGTGCAGTACTGCAGCTTATACATCGTAATCTACTAAACTTGCAGCACATTCTTATATATTTAGATGTTTGACGTGATCACTATGTTGTGCAGCATCTACAAAGAGGAGTTACTGCCGCAAAATCCAAGAAACATTGACAAACTGGTTATGGCAGGATTTGCGAAATGGTTCAAGAACCGTGTAAGCTTTTGAAGTGCACTGTCAGTTTTTTTAATATATTGAGTACATAAGATGATCAGCTTGTCTATTTTCTAACCATAGGTTAAGAAGATGCGGGAGGATGGGCAGGCAGTTGATGATGCCCTTTACTCACTAGCAATGGGTCCTGATACTCGGGTAAGACATTATGAATCTTGCGTTGTTGGAGATGTGCGCTACAACACCCTTGCACGAGACGAAGGCAGGAAGACACAAAATAGTGCCATCATGAGCACGGATACGTATCACAAAGAGACAACTGAAATGTATGCTAACATAACAGACATTGTTCAGTTGCAGTATATCTCCTGTTTCGAGGATCATCGGTGTGTGGTTCTGTTGTGCTATCGTTGGTATAACCTGTTTTCCAGGATCGCAAAACCCAGAGCTGATGATTATTTCAAATCCATCAATGTCAAGGCGGCGTACCAGACCAACGAGCCTTTTATTTTGGCAAATCAAGCAACACAAATATTTTTCTTGGAAGACACATTTGCACGTAGCGATGACTGGAGAGTATTGCAAAGGTTTGAGCAGAGGAATTCGTTTAATGAAGTTGCACAACAAGATGATGCTTACACTGCTCCTGATGTACAAGATAACACAGATGTTCCTAATATCTTTGAGAACCATCACGTCAATGACGCCAGCGAAAAGATTTCCTGTCGTGCTGTGGACATACAAGAGTTGATCAAGAAGAAGCCAACATTCGAGGACGTTGAGGACGAAGAAGAAGAGAACACCGTGGGGAATTACGATTCAGACTGATACACATGGCGAAGATGTTGACGCTGCTGCTGCGGATGATGATTACATTGCCTTTGTCGTATTTGCCTGTCAGAAGACATTTTTTATCTACTATGTGAAATTGTGTTTGCTATGACAACTGAAACCTGATGAACATGTTGTTTAGTATTTTGCTGTGAGAACATCACTTGTTATGTATGCTGATTTGTGTTTGGTGATTGTATGACAACTAAAACATGATGACATTGTTGTTTAGTTGTACTCATATTTGGCTGTGAAACTTGAATTTGATGACATAGTTTGCTGTTGGACTGCAATTTGCTCGACGTCTTCGAATGAGAACAAAGCTGACCCGACAGGGCCTCTGCTATTTATTTATTTATATGAGCAAAAGGGGATACCCCCTGATTTCCGTTAATAGAAATCATTAGATGTTCACAACACTACGCCCAGCCTGCTACACAGGTTTCATTCATTACTATTTTCAGCAAAGTGCTCATGTCGTAGCCACTGAATACATCACGAGTGCTACATACACTGCAAATAAAGAGACAATCATCCTACAGAGCACATCGATTTTGCCCATTATCTTCACAAGCTCTTTCATCTCCTCATTGCTGTCAAGGCCATTCAGCAGCTGTTGCTTGGCCATGATCAAAGGAACTGCATCTTTAACCTTCTGCTTTGCATCTTCCTCTTCTGCTGTTCCTTCAGTTACTTGTCCAACACCCCAACCTGCTGGTATTGGGATTCCTCGGCTAACCAAATAATCAGCGTAGTTGCATTCCCCCACATCAGCAACTTCCCAGAAATACAAATCACATGAATCTTCCCTTTTCTGCACGAATCAAATTGGAAGATCATCAACCAAACTATTAAAAAAAATCAGCAACTGAAAGCAGCAGAACAACACTTAAACACATTATTACCCCATGATTCGGGCATTTGTAGAAGACTCGGTCAGGGTTGCGGATTGTGGTTGAGACGCGACGGATGACTCTGCATGATTTGCAGCAGTGGCACCACACCAACGGCAGCGGGTTGCGATGAGCAATCGGCTGCGGTGCGCGTGCCGGCGGGGGTGTGATGAGACCCACAGGCGATGGTACGGGTGGTGACTTGGCACATATCTGGTTGTTGCCTGCTGAAGAGCAGGTGTACGAGCAGCCAGCAGACATGGTTGCTGCGGCCAAAGCTTCTGATGCTAGGCAGAGTAAGTAGAGAAGAGGAGAAGCGAACGTTGGATATGTCAGTTTCATTACTTGCAGAGTAGCATAGCACCATATATAGTCATAGTCTAGGTTTGGATTCGAACCAGCTACAGGAGGGACCTCCTTGTTTTGCGAAAAAAATTATTTCTCCACCTGACAGCTGGGACCCACTGGCTGTATCTTCGCAGGGAAGGAAGTGCCTCCTTGTTTTGCGAAAAAAATTATTCATCCCGTAGACAGCTGGGACCCGTCAGATTTGGTGACTGACTTGTGGGCCTACTAAGCGGACGTGTACGCACGGCTTTGTCAACTTAATCAACAAATGATTCTAGCAGCTGGACCGTTGGATGTTAATCCAACAGCCGTGCTCCTTCTTCAACCTCTGTTCTTGCTCCTGTCTCCCGTGGGCGGCACCGCGGCTGTGCTGCCACGCACCCGAACCAGTGAAGTTTCCCACTCCTCTCCATCTGCGACTCCACTGCCCCGTCTTCCCCATCTCCGGGTCGTTCCAGTCTGGGTGCGCTCAGCACGGTGTGGTCAACGTGGTCAACAACCGAGAGTCGTCGGAAGATGACTGTACGTGAGAGGCTGACAGTGGGGACGCACCACGCCCATGGACGCATGCATGCAACGGAACGCGGCGAGGTCAACGTGGTCAAGGAACGACTTCCATCGGAAGTATACTGTACATGGAGAGTCTCAGCTGGGTCCACGGCCGCAGCAAGTAAGTGCTCCTTATTACGCGGAAAATAATGATTCCTCCAACTGACAGCAGGGACCCACTGGACGGGCCACCGTATTTTGCGAAAAAATGTTTGCCCCCTGACTGCTGGGACCCACCTGACGGGCCACCGTATTTCGCGAAAAAATGTTCCCCCCGCTGTCAGCTCGGACCCACCGGAAGTGCCTCCTTATTACGCACAAAAAAATGAATACTCCCCCGGCTAGCTGGGACCCACCTTGGTGGGAGGCTGACTTGTGGGCCTACTAAGTTGACGGGGACGAAGGGCTTTGTCAACTTAGTCAATATGAACGATTCTAGCTCCAATGACCGTACGATGTCCATCCAACGGCCGTAGTGCTTCTTCAACCTCTGGTATTCTTGCTCCAGCCGCCCAAAGCAGCGCCGGTCGTGCCGCATGCTCCTGCCTCCCGTGGCCGGCTGTGCTGCCACTGAGGCCTCACCGCCCCCTACTATTCCCACCGCTGGCCAGGCCCTGCGGCGACGGCAGCCTCACACCGCAGCCTAACCAATGAACCCTCGTACTCCTCTCCGCGCGGGCTTCCACTGCCGCGTCTTCCCGTGCTCCGCGTCGTCCCCTTCCTAGGCCTCGCCGTCGTCCACCGCCGTGGTGCTCTCCGCGCGGCGTGGTCAACATGGTCAAGGAACGACTTCCATCGGAAGAGTACTGTACGTGGAGAGGCTGACAGCTGGGTCCACGGCCACAGCCCAGTTTTTTTGTGATTTGCCAAGTAAGTCGCTTTGTCAGGCCTGTTGGGCTGCAAATCTTTCAAGACGAGGAGAGCTTTCATTCGGCTGGCCGAGAAAATGGCCCATCAGTAATGAGAAATGGGTTGTACATTTTTAAAACACATCAAACCGGCAATTAGTTTCACATATCTTTTTTTTCATTTCGAGATTTTAAATTACATTAATTTTTATGCGTGGAGAATTTGTTGGATTTTATATTGATATACATTTATTTTTAAAATCAGTTTGAATGTGAGTCGAAATTTCAGGATTAAAAACAGTTCAGACCGCACCGAAATATGCAAAATTTCGTATAATTTTTTAACCGTGGCCACAATATGGGCTGTAATGCTAACAAAAATAATATGGGCTCCAAAAAAACCTTAATAGTTAGCAAATGGGCTGTAAATTATTAGAAATAATGGCAGATGGGTTGTATGCTGTTTTCCACAGATTTGAGGCTTTCCTAAAAAAAGGTTGACGCACAAGCAGTGACTGTTGGATGGCCATCCAACGGCCGTCGTGCTTCTTCAATCCCTGCTCTTCCTGCTCCAGCCGCTCAAACAAGCGCCGGCGGGACTGCCTGCTCCCTCCTCCCCACGGCCGGCTCTGCTGCCGCGCAGGCCTCACCGCCCCACCGTACTCCCATTGCTGGCCTAGCCATCCCTCTACTCACCAACACCTGCTGTTATTCTCCGGCGACGGCAGACGAACCAGTAAACCCTCGTACATTCGTACTCCCCTCCGCGTGGGAAACAACTGTCGAGTCTTCCCTGCCTCCGTGTCGTTCCCTTCCTAGGCCTCGCCGTCGTCCACCGCCCTGGTGCTCTCGGTGTGGCCTGGTCAACGTGGTCAACGACCGACATGCATCTGAAGTGGACTGTACGTGGAGAGGCCGACAGCTGGGTCCATGGCCGCACGCAAGGAAATGCCTCCTTATTACGCGCAAAATAATGATTCCTCCACCTGACATCAGGTCGCGAAAAAAACGTTACCGCCGCTGATAGCTCGGACCCACCAGCTATATCTTCGCACGCAAGGAAGTGCCTCCTTATTACGCACAAAAAAATGAATACTCCCCCTGTTAGCTGGGACCCAGTATAGTGGCAGGCTGACTTGTGGGCCTACTAAGTTGACGGGGACGGAGGGCTTTGTCAACTTAGTCAATATGCACGATTCTAGCTCCAGCGACCGTACGATGTCCATCCAACGGCCGTAGTGATTCTTCAACCTCTGGTCTTCTTGCTCCAGCCACCCAAACCAGCGCCGGTCGTGCCTCGTGCTCCTGCCTCCCGTGCCCGGCTGCGATGCGGCGGAGGCCTCACCGCCCCCTACTACTCCCACCGCTGGCCAGGCCATCCCTCTACTCACCCATACCCCCTGTTATTCTGCGGCGACGGCAGCCTCACACCCCAGCGAACCAGTGAACCCTCGTACTCCTCTACGCGTGGGCATCCACTGCCGCGTATTCCCCGGCTCCGTGTCGTCCCCTTCCTAGGCCTCGCCGTCGTCCACCGCCCTGGTGCTCTCGGCGCGGCGTGGTCAACATGGTCAAGGAACGGCTTCCATCGGACGTGGACTGTATGTGGAGAGGCTGACAGCTGGGTCCACGACCGCAGCAAGGAAGTGCCTCCTTATTACGTGCAAAATAATTATTTGTCCACCTGACAGTGGGGACCCACCGGACGGGCCACCGTATTTTGCGAAAAAAACGTTTGCCCCTGACTGCTGGGACCCACCAGCTACATCTTCGCACGCAAGGAAGTGCGTCCGGGCAAAAAAACGATTCGCCCCCCTGACTGCTGGGACCCACCAGTTACATCTTCGCAGGCAAGGAAGTGCCTGACAGTCGGGACCCACCTGGTCGAAGCGTACGTAGCGTTGTCATTCTGGTCGCGAACGTGTACGTACATATATACTGGTGGATGTAGAGGCGCGCACGTGTCGTAGTAGAGGCGCGCACGTAGCATGTACACGTACGTACAGCGGCCAGAGTGCAAGAGAGAAAATACGGCCACGTATGTGTACATACGGGCGGGGTCTCGAACGTCCACTCGCGCATACGTACGGCCAGGGCTCGTGTACATGGCTGGGTCGGAACGGAGAAACAACGTCGTCGTCGTGTTCATGGGGAGGCAACGGAATGCATCGTGTTCATGGGGAGGGGTGTGGCGTACCGCAAAACGGAGGAAACGGACCTCCTACGGTCGAAACGGGGGTCCTGTTGATTGGGAGGAGTGTGGTGTACCGCAAAATGGAGGAAACGGACCTCCTACGGTCGAAACGGGGGTCCTGTTGATCGGGAGGGGTGTGGCGTACCGCAAAACGGAGAAACGGACCTCCTACGGTCGAAACAGGGGTCCTGTTGATCGGGAGGGGTGTGGC